>NC_133168.1:77813758-78450008 GCF_040802235.1 Manis javanica
CATTGCAAGACTGTAATCCCAGAGATAAAACATTCTTTAAAAACACTCCAGGGAGGGCGGAGCCAGGATGGCGGGATGAGTAGAGCAGCGGAAATCTCCTCCCAAAACCACATATATCTATGAAAATATAACAAAGACAACTCTTCCTAAAATAGAGACCAGAGGACACAGGACAACATCCAGACCACATCCACAGCTGCGAGAACCCAGTGCCTCTCAAAGGGGCAGCACAAGCCAGGCCCCGCCCACAGCAACAGCGGAGATAAACTCCATAGCAGCCGGGCAGGAAGCAGAAGCCCCGTCTGCACGCAGCTACCCAGCACAAGCCACTACAGGTCGCTGTTCTCCCATGAGAGGAAGGCCACAAACCAACAAGAAGGGAAGTTCTTCCAGCTGTCACTAGTCCCAGCTCTGCAAACTATTCCTATCACCATGAAAAGACAAAATTACAGGCAAACCAAGATCACAGAGACAACACCTGAGAAGGAGACAGACCTAACCAGTCTTCATGACAAATAATTCAAAATAAAAATCATGGACATGCTGACAGAGATGCAAAGAAATACGCAAGAGAAATGGGATGAAGTCCAGAGGGAGATCACAGATCCCAAAAAGGAGATCACAGAAATGAAACAAACTCTGGAAGGATTTATAAGCAGAATGGATAAGATGCAAGAGGCCACTGATGGAATTGAAACCAGAGAACAGGAACGCATAGAAGCTGACATAGAGAGAGAGAAAAGGATCTCCAGGAATGAAACAATATTAAGAGAACTGTGTGACCAATCCAAAAGGAACAATATCTGTATTATAGGGGTACCAGAAGAAGAATAGAGAGGAAAAGGGATAGAAAGTATCCTGGAAGAAATAATTGCTGAAAACTTCCCCAAACTGGGGGAGTAAATAATCAAACAGACCACGGAAATACACATAACCCCAAACAGAAAGGATCCAAGGAGGACAACACCAAGACACATAATAATTAAAATGGCAATGATCAAGGACAAGGAAAGAGTTTCAAAGGCAGCTAGAGAGAAAAAGGTCACCTATAAAGGAAAATCCATCAGGCTAACATCAGACTTCTCAATAGAAACCGTACAGGCCAGAAGAGAATGGCATGATATATTTAATGCAATGAAACAGAAGGGCCTTGAACCAAGGATACCGTATCCAGCACGACTATCATTTAAATATGATGGTAGGATTAAACAATTCCCAGACAAGCAAAAGCTCAGGGAAATTGCTTCCCACAAACAACCTCTACAGGGCAACTTACAGGGACTGCTCTAGATGGGAGCACTCCTAGAAAGAGCACAGAACAAAACACCCAATATATGAAGAATGGAGGAGGAGGAATAAGAAGGCAGAGAAGAAAAGAATCTCCAGACAGTGTATATAACAGCTCAATAAGCGAGCTAAGTTAGGCGGTAAGATACTAAAGAGGCTAACCTTGAACCTTTGGTAACCACGAATTTAAAGCCTGCAATAGCAATAAGTACATATCTTTCAATAGTCACCCTAAATGTAAATGGACTGAATGCACCAATCAAAAGACACAGAGTAATAGAATGGATAAAAAAGCAAGACCCATCTATATGCTGCTTACAAGAAACTCACCTCAAACCCAAAGACATGTACAGACTAAAAGTCAAGGGATGGAAAAACATATTTCAGGCAAACAACAGTGAGAAGAAAGCAGGGGTTTGCAGTACTAATATCAGACAAAATAGACTTTAAAACAAAGAAAGTAACAAGAGATAAAGAAGGACACTACATAATGATAAAGGGTTCAGTCCAACAAGAGGATATAACCATTCTAAATATATATGCACCCAACACAGGAGCACCAGCATATGTGAAACAAATACTAACAGAACTAAAGAGGGAAATAGACTGCAATGCATTCATTTTAGGAGACTTCAACACACCAGTCACCCCAAAAGATAGATCCACAAGGAAGAAAATAACTAAGGACACGGAAGCACTGAACAACACAGTAGAGCAGATGGACCTAATAGACATCTATAGAACTCTACATCCAAAAGCAACAGGACGTATATTCTTCTCAAGTGCACATGGAACATTCTCCAGAATAGACCACATACTAGCCCACAAAAAGAGCCTCAGCAAAATCCAAAATATTGAAATTCTACCAACCAATTTTTCAGACCACAAAGGTATACAACTAGAAATAAATTCTACAAAGAAAATAAAAAGGCTCACAAACACATGGAGGCTTAACAACATGCTTCTACATAATCAATGGATCAACAAACAAATTAAAATAGAGATCAAGGAATATATAGAAACAAATGAAAACAACAACACAAAGACCCACTTCTGTGGGACGCAGTGAAAGCAGTCTTAAGAGGAAAGCATATAGCGATCCAGGCACACTTGAAGAAGGAAGAACAATCCCAAATGAATAGTCTAACATCACAATTATCATAATTGGAAAAAGAAGAACAAATGAGGCCTAAAGTCAGCAGAAGGAGGAACATAATAAAGATCAGAGATGAAATAAACAAAATTGAGAATAAAACAATAGCAAAAATCAATGAAACCAAGAGCTGGTACTTTGAGAAAATAAACAAAATAGATAAGCCTCTAGCCAAACTTATTAATAGAAAAAGAGAATCAACACAAATCAACAGAATCAGAAATGAGAATGGAAAAATCACGACAGACTCCACAGAAATACAAAGAATTATTAAAGACGACTATGAAAACCTATATGAAAACAAGCTGGAAAACCTAGAAGAAATGGACAACTTCCTAGAAAAATACAACCTTCCAAGACTGACCAAGGAAGAAACACAAAAGTTAAACAAACTAATTACGAGCAAAGAAATTGAAACAGTAATCAAAAAACTACACAAGAACAAAGCACCCAGGCCGGACAGATTTACATCAGAATTTTATCAGACACACAGAGAAGACATAATACCCACTCTCCTTAAAGTTTTCCAAAAAATAGGAGAGGAGGGAATACTCCCAAACTCATTCTATGAAGCCAACATCACCCTAATACCAAAACCAGGCAAAGACCCCACCAAAAGAGAAAATTACAGACCAATATCCCTGATGAATGTAGATGCAAAAATACTCAACAAAATATTAGCAAACCGAATTCAAAAATACATCAAAAGGATCATACGCCATGACCAAGTGGGATTCATCCCAGGGATGCCAGGATGGTACAACATGCGAAAATCCATCAACATCATCCACGACATCAGCAAAAAGACAAAAACCACATGATCGTCTCCATAGATGCTGAAAAAGCATTTGACAAAATTCAACATTCATTCATGATAAAAACTTTCAGCAAAATGGGAATAGAGGGCAAGTTCCTCAATATAATAAAGGCCATATATCATGAATCCACAGCCAACATTATACTGAACAGCGAGAAGCTGAAAGCTTTTCCTCTGAGATTGGGAACTAGACAGGGATGCCCATTCTCCTCACTGCTATTTAACATAGTACTGGAGGTCCTAGCCACAGCAATCAGATAAAACAAAGAAATACAAGGAATCCAGATGGGTAAAGAAGAAGTTAAACTGTCACTATTTGCAGATGATATGATACTGTACATAAAAAACCCTAAAGACTCCACCCCAAAACTACTAGAACTGATACTGGAATACAGCAAAGTTGCAGGATACAAAATTAACCCACAGAAATCTGTGTCTTTCCTATACACTAACAATGAACTAATAGAAAGAGAAATCAGGAAAACAATTCCATACACAATTGCATCAAAAAGAATAAAATACCTAGGAATAAACCTAACCAAAGAAGTGAAAGACCTATACCCTGAAAACTACAAGTCACTCTTAAGAGAAATTAAAGGGGACACTAACAAATGGAAACTCATCCCATGCTCGTGGCTAGGAAGAATCAATATCGTCAAAATGGCCATCCTGCCCAAAGCAATATACAGATTTGATGCAATCCCTATCAAATTATCAGCAACATTCTTCAATGAACTGGAACAAATAATTCAAAAATTCATATGGAAACACTAAAGACCCCGAATAGCCAAAGCAATCCTGAGAAAGAAGAATAAAGTAGGGGGATCTCACTCCCCAACTTCAAGCTCTACTATAAAGCCATAGTAATCAAGACAATTTGGTACTGGCACAAGAATAGAGCCACAGACCAGTGGAACAGACTAGAGACTCCAGACATTAACCCAAACATATATGGTCAATTAATATTTGATAAAGGAGACATGGACATACAATGGCGAAATGACAGTCTCTTCAACAGATGGTGCTGGCAAAACTGGACAGCTACATGTAGGAGAATGAAACTGGACCATTGTCTAACCCCATATACAGAAGTAAATTCAAAATGGATCAAAGACCTGAATGTAAGTCATGAAACCATCAAACTCGTGGAAAAAACATAGGCAAAAACCTCTTAGACATAAACATGAGTGACCTCTTCTTGAATATATCTCCCCGGGCAAGGAAAACAACAGCAAAAATGAACAAGTGGGACTATATTAAGCTGAAAAGCTTCTGTACAGCAAAAGACACCATCAATAGAACAAATAGGAACCCTACAGTATGGGAGAATATATTTGTAGATGACAGATCTGATAAAGGCTTGACATCCAAAATATATAAAGAGCTCACATGCCTCAAAACAAACAAAAGTCAAATAATCCAATTAAAAAATGGGCAGAGGAACTGAACAGACAGTTCTCCAAAAAAGAAATACAGATGGCCAATAGACACATGAAAAGATGCTCCACATCACTAATTATCGGAGAAATGCAAATTAAAACTACAATGAGGTATCACCTCACACCAGTAAGGATGGCTGCCATCCAAAAGACAAACAACAACAAATGTTGGTGAGGCTGTGGAGAAAGGCGAACCCTCCTACACTGCTGGTGGGAATGTAAATTAGTTCAACCATTGTGGAAAGCAGTATGGAGGTTCATCAAAATGCTCAAAACAGACTTACCATTTGACCCAGGAATTCCACTCCTAGGAATTTACCCTAAGAACACAGCAATCAAGTTTGAGAAAGACAGATGCACCCCTATGTTTATCGCAGCAGTATTTACAATAGCCAAGAATTGGAAGCAACCTAAATGTCCATCGGTAGATGAATGGATAAAGAAGATGTGGTACATATACACAATGGAATACTACTCAGCCATAAGAAGAGGGCAAATCCTACCATTTGCAGCAACATGGATGGACCTGGAGGGTATTATGCTCAGTGAAATAAGCCAAGCGGAAAAAGACAAATACCAAATGATTTCACTCATCTGTGGAGTATAAGAACAAAGGAAAAACTGAAGGAACAAAACAGCAGTGGTATCACAGAACCCAAAAATGGACTAACAGGTACCAAAGGGAAAGGGACTGGGGAGGATGGGTGGATAGGGAGGGATAAGGGGGGGTGGGAAGAAGAGGGGTATTAAGATTAGCATGCATGGGGGGTTGGGAGAAAGGGGAGGGCTGTACAAGACAGAGAAGACAAGTAGTGACTCTACAACATTTTGCTATGCTGATGGACAGTGACTATAAAGGGGTTTATAGGGGGGACCTGGTATAGGTAAGTGTAGATTAATGATAAAAAAAAAAGAAAGAAAAGGGGGATTACTCCTTGATAGGATAAAACTAACTGTAAATCAACGATTAATGCATGCTTTAAATATCCTTAATTTTGTTCATTTAAAGGGAGTCAGATGATTGGCTATGGAGGTACATTATTCTGATAATATTCCTTTCTCTTAAGAAAAAAAAAAGCAGTTCCTGTGTGGTGACCTCCAATGAGTTGTACACAATGGTATAAAGGGCATATCAAAGTGTGGGCAAAGGGTCTGTTTGTGTTTATACAGAGGATCAAAGCCTAATTTGGCTACCCAGAAAATGAACTAAGATACGATATGAAGAAGAACTTCCATCATCAGCACTCTCTGGAAGACTCATACCAGAAGATGATCATCAAAAAACCCCAACAAAGATCCAGGTGATGCTGCAGTTGTAGCTGCATCCATCCCACCAGTTCCTGGACTTGCCATTGGAATGAAGAAAGAGATATCTAAGCTGGCCTGTGCATACAGTAAAACAACAAATTTGACTGGATCTATACTGTTGGAACTCAACCAAGAATTAGGAGAAGTGCAAGTTGTAGCGCTCCAAAATCTTACAACTACAGACTGTCTACGGTTAAAAGAACATATGGGATGTGAACAGTTCCCAGGAATGGGTTGCTTTAATTTGTCTGATTTCTCTCAGACTGTTCAAGTACAGTTGGACAATATCCATGTCATAGACTAATTTTCACAAATGCCTAGGGTGCCTAACTGGTTTTCTTGGCTTCACTAGAGATGGCTGGTAATTATAGATCTGCTTTGGTTATGTAACTGTATTCCTATTATGTTAATGTGTGTGCGCAATTTAGTTAGTAGTTTTAAACCTATACATGCTTAAGTTACTCTACAAGAAGACATGTCAAAGAAATAATCAATCTTCCCATGTTTTCTTCCATATGCTATCTCTATAGCTTTTCTTCTTCCTTCCTAATTAAAACCCTTAAATAGAATTCGTGCCTCATATCGAATTCACCGAGTGTCATAATTCCTCCAGGTGGTAAAGATACCTCAAGACAAATGCTGGGCATAGAAGCCACAGGGCATAAATCTGCAAAGAAGTAAAAAGCTAACCTTTGCAAACAACATGGCTTCTCTCTCACTTACCAACTTTATATCTCCCTGTATGGCCCCGGAAGATGACTGGTTAGCCAGAGACGGGTAAGATTCCTTAAGGAACGAACAACCTAAGACAGGCACAGTCTCAGTGGGGCCATCAGGTGAGAAATTGGGGGTCAACAGAGGTGAGGCTTAAAACCTCACACCCCCTCTTCTGAGAGAAATCTTCATCCATGGATGTATTATTGCCCTTGTCTAGCTTGGATTAACACATAGTCTACAGGCACACACCTGATCATCTACATTTGCTCTCTTACAACACTAAACTATGTTTTCTACCTTTATCTTGCATGTACCTACCACTTCAGCATTTTATTTAAATAAAAATAATAGTAATAATAAAGGGAAAAATGTGGGATTCACATATAAATCAAGTATAAAAATCAAACAAATATTCATATTTGACCTGATTGTTTATAGTTCATAATGAGTGATCAAAACCGAAAGTTTCTGTGATGACTGCCCTTGTACTGTTCACCATGTAAGAACTTATTCACTATGTAAGAATTTGTTCACCATGTAAGAACCTGTTCGTTATGCTTCAGAAGATTGGAGACTGACGAGAATTAGGCTGGGGGTGGATTAATGATTGTGCATTGAGCATTGACTCCCATATACAGAATTTTATTGTTGTTAACAACCATTTGATCAATAAATATGAGAGATACCCTCTCAAAAAAAAAAAAAAACACTCCAAAGCTCACTCAGGATAAAAGCTCACAGGAATTTAGGATTTTAAGGATTCCTTTAACGTGATAAAGGGCACATGTAAAATCCCTACAGGTACCATCGTACCTGATGGGGAAGGATTAAATGCCTCCTTAGTATGTTGGAGAATAAGGCAAGAATACCTGCTCTCACTGTCCTATTCAACATCAGGCTCTAGCCTGACAACACAAGAGCAAAAGATTGTGTATATGCATGTGTGTGTTTGTGTGTACATATAAATTATATGTAATTTACATTATATATAACATATGCATTACATACATAGTATACAGATTGTAAAGGGAAAAAACACTCTTTAGTGACAGATGACATAGTAGAAAGTCTTGAAGAATCTACAAAAAGTAAAGAACTACTAGAACAAGTAAGTGAATTTAGTGAGGTCAAAAGATGCAAGATCAGAGAAATTCTAGTCCTAAATGGAGAAATATACCATCTTATATGAAAATGCCAATGACCCAGAGAAGGAAAGGTGTAGAAGTTACACTACATTCCAAGATTTCCTATAAGGCTATACTAATCAAAACTGTGTGGTACTTTTCTCCATAATCTCACAAGTATTTGTCCCCTGTCTTTTGATAACAGCTGCCCTAACAAGTGTGAGGTTGTATCTCACTGAGGTTTTTGATTCTACTTCCTTTATGATTAATGATGTTAATATGTACACTTTAAATATATACAATTTTAGTTGTCAATTATGCCTCGATAAAACTGTAAACAAACATAAAACAGTTGGATGATACCAACAAATGATGAACATATAGAATAATGAACCGAAATGGAGATTCCAGAAACAGACTTGTGTATATTTGGCATTTTCAACAAAGGTTCTAAAGCTATTCACTGGAAAAAGGATGATCTTTTTTAACAAATGCTGCTGGAAGGAATGGATAAAGAAAAACTCAACCTTTACCTCAAACCACATAACAAAATTACCTTGAAATGAACCACAGACCTATACATAACAGTGAAAACTATAAAACCTAAGATAAAATCTTGAGTTAAGCATATTTCACAGATTAGAAAAAAGTATGAAAGATAAAGACAGTAAAACACACCTTATCAAAATTAACATGTTGGCTTTTCAAAAGATGCCATTAACAAAAAGAAAAGCCACAGACTGGGAGATATATAGGATTGTATATCTAATAAATACACTTATTTATATAATGAATATATAATCTTACAACTCAAGATGATAAATGCCACCAATTTATAAATGGGCAAAATATTTGAATAGATGTTCTCAAAAGAAGATACAGAAATGGCAAACTCATAAAACACATACTCAATGTCTTTAGATATTTGGGAAATGCAAATTATCACTACAATGAAATACCACCACACACCCATTAAAACAGGCAAAGTTAAAGGAAAGAATGTGAAGCAACTGGACCTTTACGACTGCTGGAAATGTGGTAATAAAGTAACGCAGGGTTCTTGAGCAAGAGAAGTGAGCACAGCGCTGTACACACAACACAGGTGAATCTAAAAAGCACTGTGCTAAGGGAGAGAAACCAGACACAGATTCTACATACATATGTGATTCCATGTATAGGAAATTTTATACACAGGATAAAAGGCTGATCAGAGGTTGCCAGGGACTAGGGGGAGTGAAGGAGGGAGCTTAGCTGCCAAGGCACATGGGAACTTCATGGGATGACAGAAATGCTGACATGGTGGTGGTCACATGATCACACACATTCATGAAAACTCAACAACTACAGACTTAAAATTGGTCAGATTCATTGTGTGGAAATGAGACTATACGATGCAGCATTTCTTGCCCTTTGGCTTCGCTCAGTGTGAAGCAAGCACCAGGATCTTTCTGTTCCATTCCTGGCTTTGTTTCCAGGAAGATACCACGTCTTCTGGACTCTCTTCCTGGACCCATGCTTCAGTGCGGGCTGGCAGGGGGACATCAGTGGGGAGGAGAACTTGCCCTGCAACCCCTCTATCCTCCCACTATGACCAACCTTCAAGGTATCCCTCCATATTTACTGAGAACCTTGCAACCTGACCCACGTCATTCCTTTCCCTCCAATCATTCTGCAGGGCTTCAACACCCACATGAGGAAGGCGGGGGCCAGAAGGCCAGCAAACTGAGGGACTCCTGCAGGGAAGGGTGAAGCTGCTTTAACAACAGGCCACTGGGGAGTCAGTGGGGGTTTCAGGAAAGCCTTCAGGGATTGGCAGCTCTACCAAGAGTCTGAGTGGAGGCCTGGTAGGCAGTGAGATCCCCACCCATCGTGAATTACCAGGCCCTAACTTGGGTTACCCTTAGCAGCCTGAGCAGTGGTGTCAATGGAACCCAGAGGACAGGGTTAGAAGGCCAAAAGCTGTTCACCATGATGTTCCCAACCGGTGGGTGGAAGACAGAAGAGTTAAGAAGCTGTCCACAACTGGAACTTTTACATGTACTCCTTGGAAAACAGTGCTGAACCTCCTGAAATCCCAGCTCAGATACTTAGATACTTACTTATTTAACTAATTTAATTATGCAAAATACCAGGAGTCCAAAAAGTTCAAGTTAATGCCAAAAAAGGAGGTTTTAAAGTGGAAGTAACTGAGACTTTTAATTGCTAGGATCACATGTTTTCTACCAGCAGGAAATGTAACCCATGAGCAGAATGAGATCAGATAAACACATTTATACATTCTTTTGCAAATCCAAATCAATCTTACCACTGTACTTTGAAGAAGTAAAACAGAAGGTCAAAATACTGTCATTAAATTCATTAGTCTTTAGCCTCCATTAATTATAATCAATTATAAAAGACAATGAAACATTTAGTTGCACAGAAGACTGTTGAATTAGAAAACACTGTGACTGTGGTTCTCTGGAAATTAATAAAAGAGCACAGAATAATTCCAGAATCCTATCATGTAGAGATTGGTAGAACAAGTACAAGCTACGGAACAAGAATAAGCCAAGGAGAAATCATTTTTCAGACTGTTGTTTTGGAAATTTTGAGGAGATAATCACTAAACAGAGACAAGAGGTCATGTTCTTAAATTAAAATGCAATGGAGACCAATGAATACGATGTCATCTTTCTATTAACACTATAAAATTTAAACAAGCTATTGCATTAAATATCTAGAATTTAAAAATAAATAACAGCATTATTTATCTGAAATTAATGACTGAATATTCTTCCTCTCTATTGCGATCCTAGGTCAAAAGTTTGAAGTCTGCACACGCTAGCTGCAGCTGCGGTGGTAAGGTGGCACCACAACAGTTCTCTGGGGCTTCAAGTCTGCCCGCCTACAGACAGGCCTCAGGGCCGCTCACTTCTCACCGTGAGATCCACAGGTGTCCGTACTGAATATCTCAAAATAAATTTTTGAGCTTACATCAGTAGTTTCCAAACTTTATCTGATAGGGCAGGTTTTTACTTCCAATTAAAACCTTACATAGAATAACTCTCATATATTATATAGATTAAAAAAAAGAAAGTGACAGATACCATAATTGGCTCAAGATTAATTCTAACCTCCGTTGAGTTCTCCTCCCTCCTTCTGTACAGGCTGGAGCCTAAACTCTCCACTGAAGTGTTTCCATGCATCCAATCAGATGCACTGCTCATGTGAAACTGAGCTCAGAACAGAGTTAAGTGGGAAGAAAGGCAGGGTGTGAGGTTCCTTTTCTGGGGAGCATCAAAGCAGAGACAGAGGAGATTAAGCCCCCAGACTCCTGTGTCCCTGGGCTTCCTGGAGCCCAGGGAGCAGCTTCACCATCCCAGGCGAAGAAGGGAAATCTGGGGCCTGTAAGTTTCAGTCCCTCCAGAGTGGCCCCTCCCGTCTCTCCCATGACTTTTATGCTGCCCAATACGTTTCTCTCAGTTGAAGGTAGCTTAGATTGGTTTCTATCATCTATAACCAAACCCTAACTGATGTTTTATTAGTAAAAATTTACTGTCAAAGTTAAAAATTACTACATATCTTATTACAAAGTCAACAAACGAAAACAAAGAAGCTGTTTGGATTAACGTAACATTCTGAAACAGACGTTATAAAGGACACCTGCTGTCTTATATTAGTCTCAGAATAAGATTTATTTCTGGATTTTTTTCAGAGACGCATAATGGTTCACAAAGATAACAAGACACAAAAGATAAAATAGCACTTTGGGAGGTTCATTTGTTTTACAGACAGCTTCACAAACTCAAAAGCCTCTTGATTAAAATGACTCAGAAGCTTAAAAGAGATGTATTACAAACTTTGCCTTCAAAAGTTGAATCACTAAATATATAACAAAGAGAAATACAAATTTTTTATAAAAATAAACACCCAAACACACAATCAGTCAACTCTTGTATATGTTCTTGTGATTAAATAGGTACTGAACTTTTTTGAATAAAAGTAGAACTAAAACTTTACTAATCTGACATTTATAAGAAGCTCCGACAAATACATAGATAAGTCACTCTAAGTTTTATTTGAGTTCTGCATAAAAATGAATTAAATTTACAGCCCAAAGTTAATCTCTTGATGGTCTCTAGTAGATTAAAACTTGGTGCATTTAAACATTCCTGGATTTTATTATAGTCGTTAATAGCTAAGATAAATTTAAATCAAATATTTTTGGAACCCCTAAAGCACTTCTGTAGAAGTACACAATTCTAAGGAACACAGCACAAAAACCACTACTTATGGATTCTATTTCCTGTTACTTTTTGTTTTATGCCACAAACGAAAGGAAAAGAAAAAGATTCCTAATGCTAGGTCTGAGAATGATCTATGAAATGAAACATATTCAAATAAAATAAGCACAGGGGATTAAGGTATGAGGCACTTAGCCTAGATAATCACGTTTTAAATCCAATTTCAGGAACACAGCAAGATTTACATAAATTCTAGGTGCACAAGCTTCAACTCCTTAAATATTTCCCTTGGGTTGCAGCTTTAGCACTTAATCTCTCATTTCTTATTGCATATACTTAAGCACTTTTCTCTTTTAGCTCTGGAATAGTGGTTGCTGGGGCTTCCCATTACACAGAAGTGCTATCTCCTTAAGCAGCTGCAGATGTTGTCAACGAAGTGGACTGAGATGTAGCACCAGAAGAAAAAAAATGATTCTCAAGAAACGTACAATCATATCTGAATGATTTTAGGTTTTTTTTTTCTTTTTCCTTCCTAGTTTGCTTTCAATTAAGCATTTAACTATATACTTCTTCGAACCTAAAAGGTTCTACTAAGAGATCCTATTATTTGGGGGTCTTCTAGGATAACACAACCATTTAAAAATGTTTTGGTCTCTTGAAAAATGCTTTGAAAATTTTATACAAATTTTTTAATTGTCTTAGCAACAAATTCTGGCCTAGGCAAATAGAAATACCATTTGACCCAGGAATTCCACTTCTAGGAATTTACCCTAAAAATGTAGCAGCCCAGTTTGAAAAAGACAGATGCACCCCTATGTTTATCGCTGCACTATTTACAATAGCCAAGATATGGAAGCAACCTAAGTGTCCATCAGTAGATGAATGGATAAAGAAGATGTGGTACATATACACAATGGAATATTATTCAGCCATAAGAAGAAAACAAATCCTACCATTTGCAACAACATGGATGGAGCTAGAGGGTATTCAGTGAAATAAGCCAGGTGAAGAAAGACAAGTACCAAGTGATTTCACTCATATATGGAGTATAAGAACAAAGAAAAACTGAAGGAACAAAACAGTAGCAGAATCACAGAACCCAAGAATGAACTAACAGTTACCAAAGGGAAAGGGACTGGGGAGGATGGATGGGAAGGGAGGGAGAAGGGTGGGGAAAAAGAAAGGGGGCATTACAATTAGCATGTATAATGTGGAGGGGGGGCACGGGAAGGGCTGTACAACACAGAGAAGACAAGTAGTGATTCTACAGCATCTTAGTACGCTGATGGACAGTGACTGTAATGGGGTGTGTGGGTGGGACTTGGTGAAGGGGGTAGCCTAGTAAACATAATGTTCTTCATGTAATTGAAGATTAATGATACCAGAAAAAAAAAAATTCTGGCCTAGGTACAAAATATCAAAGAAGTATACATATTAAAACAAACCACTTGAATAATTATACTAATGACTACATCTACATAAAGCCCAGAAGGAAGGGAGTTTTCTCAAACTAGAACAAAGTATTAAAAAAGGTCATTATTTATATTTTTGAAAAGTTTTTAGTTAATGTATAATTGGCATAGAATAAGCTACACATATTTAAGTGAAGAAACTGCATTTGTTTGGACATATGTATATAGACGTGGAAACCATTGCCACAAATAATTATACATAAATCACCCCAAAGACCCTATGTAATCTCTCCCAAACCCCATCTCCAAAGATCACAGATATGCTGTTGTCACTAAAGATAACTTTGCATTTCCTTGAGTTTTATATAAACAAAACACTGTAGTATACAGCCTTGCTTTTTTTGGTCTGTCCTTTCACTCAGCATAATTGAGATTATGCTTTGAGATTTAGCCACATCACTACCAGTATCAATAATTTATTCTTTGTATCGCAAAAAAAAATTCTTACCACAATTTGTTTATCCTTTCATTTCTTGATGGTGGTGAGCTGTTTCTAGTTTGGGGCTATTAGAAATAAAGATGTTATGAGTATCTGTGTACAAGTTCTGCATGGGCCAGGCTTTCATCTGTCCTCAGTAAATGCCTAGGAAGGGAATGGTGAGGTCACACTGCACATCTAAACCGCCAAGCTGTTCTCCCACATGGTCATGCGGTTTTACACTCCCTCCAGCAGCGTGGGAGGCCAGCCCTTTACCTCTTGCACAGTGTTTGGTATGGCCAGTGTGCTTAATGTTGGCCATACCTTAAGAGGTGTGCACTGATGTTATCATTAAGAGCTTTACTGAAGACTAATTTAAATACTGTAAGATTCACCCATGGTAAGTATACAATTCAATGATTTCAGTATAAAGTCCCCTTGTGCTCATTTGCATTTAATCCCTGCTCCCATCCATAGCCCAGCACATCAGTGGTGTGCTTTCTCTCTTCACAGATGTGCCTTTTCTGGGCATTTCATGTAAATTGATCACACAATATGTGGTCGATCACATCAGGCGACTGCTTAGCATAATGTTACTGAAGTTTATCATGTTAGAAAATCTATCAATACTTCATTCCTTTTTATTGCCAATAGTGTTTCATTATATTGATATAACATATTTTGTATCCATTTACCAGCTGATGCACATTTTAGTTGTTCACAGTTTGGAACTCTTCTTAATAATGCTTCTGTGAACACCAGTACGCAGGTCATTTGTGCGGACATGTTTTCCTTTCTTTTGGACAGATTCTAAGGAATGGATCTGATGAGTAATACGGCAAGTTTAACCTTTTAAGAGACTGACAAACTCTTTTCCAGAACTATACCATTTTACTTTCCAAAAAGCAAATGATAAAAATTTCACTCTATCTATATCCTCACCAATACTTGATATTTTGTCTGTTTTATTACACTTTTTTTGAGTGTAAAAGAGGGTCTCATTGCATTTCCCTAATAATTGATAATTAATAATGTTAATTTATTGGTCATTTGTATATCTTCTTTGGGATAATGCAAATTAAAATTTGTTGCCTATTTTTCAACTGAGTTATTTTCTTACTCAGCTAAAAATTCTTGATATATTCTAGATACAAGTCTCTAATGAAGTCCAATTTATCAAGTGGATCATGGGGATCATGATTTAGGTGTCATATGAAATAACTGTCCCACACAAGATTGTGAATTTTTTTCTAGAAATTTCAGAATTTTAGCTCTTGTAGTTATACAATCCATATTAAATTAACTTTAGTTTATGATATGAGGAAAGACTCTTTTATCATTTTTTTTTGCATGTGAATATCCAATTGTTCCATAACAACTGTCCTTTCTCCTTTCAAAAATGAAATGTTTTAACATCTTTGTTGAAATTCAGTTCGCCAATCAATTGATCAATTGACCAAATCAATTTATTCCTGGACTCTGAATTCTGTTGCATTGATCTACATGTCTGTCTTTGTGGCAGTAACACAGGGTCTGAAATATTATGTTAGTATAGTATGCTTTGAAATCAAGTAATTCAAGTCCTCAATACTGAATTTCATTTTCAAAATTATTATGGCTCTTTTAGGTTTTCTGCATTTTATAATCAACTGCTCAGTTTCTACAAAAAGACCTCTGGGATTTTGATAGGGATTGCAGTGAATTTACAGATCAATTTGGAAAGAGCTGTTACCTTGACAATATTAAATCTTTCAATCCATGAACAAGAAATCTTTCTCCATTTATTTAGACTTTCTTTAATTTCCCAGCATGTTTTACAGATTTCAGCAAAAAGCTCTGCATTTGTTCTGCTAAATTTCTAAGCTTTATTTTTTTATGCTGTGAATGAATTATTTTCTTAATTTCTTTCAGATTATTCTAGAATTCTAGTATATGAAAAAGGAATTGCTTTTTGTACATTGTTGTATCCTGAGACCTTGCTAATTCATTCATTAGTTTTAGGAGTATTTTGTGAGGTATTTGAAATTTTCTACTTATAGGACCATGTCATCTGTGACAAAAAAGACAGTTTTAGTTCTTCCGTTCTTGAAAATCACTAGTTTTCTTGTGATGGCCTGGTCTGTTGTTTTTTTTAATCAGGGTAATAGAGGAATAACAGAATGAGTTGGGAAGCTTTTCCTCCTCCTCTATTTTCTGAAACAACTTGTGAAGGACTGGGACTATTCCATTTTGAACATTTGATAGAATTCACCAGTATAATTCTCTAGGAACAGACTTTTTGTTGTGGGAACATGTTTAATTAATTCTAGGCCTGTTCAGATTTTCTGCTTGCTGTTGAGTCAGTTTAGGTGATTTGCAGCTTTGCAGAAAGCTGTTTCATTCAAGTTGTCTAATTTTTGGTATAAAGTCATTCATCCTCCATCAACTACTGATGGGTCTGTCCATCAGTAGGAGAAGCACACCCCAAATTCGGTCCGTTTTCAGGTCTTCCAGAGTTTTACACACACCGGGGCCCTTTCCAAGGTTTGACCAGCAGGAGCTCTGAAAGTCTGGGAGACCTTTCCTGTGTCCACTGGGGGCGCGCATCTCCTCAGCCAGGAGGAGGCTTGCCTCCATCCTGACTCAAACTCAGCCTGGCAGAGCTGAACTACTGGCCAACCCTTTCCCACTCACTGGCCCTCAATATGCCATTGGATAGGGAGGGGGTTGCCACCACTCCCAGCTGAGTGGGCCCCTTCCACAAAGCAAAGCTGTCAGAACCTGTGTACCAACCAACGAGGGGACATGGCGTGTGGACGCAGCCCCAGCTGTAACATGACAAAGCCCACAGTTCTGACCTGAAGGTCACAGTTTTCAAATCATAAATGCCTCGAGGATTGTTGTATGGCTCTGATTAACATCCAGAGACTAAAATGGCTGTTTTTGTACACTACCGTCCCCTTTATAATTGCTTCTGTAGGAGGACATTTACAGCTTTCTTCACTCAGCCATAGCTAGATATCTCACTTTGCATTCAAACTCATCATTCTCACTGTGAAGCAACGCTCAACAACAGGTGCTTCCAAGGTGTCTGGGCCCCAGGACCATTTCAGAGGGCTTAGAGCTAAAACTATTCTCATGTAATACTAAGATGTTATTTGCCCCGTTCTCATTTTCTCATAAGTGCACACTGTCTTTTTCAGAAGCTGCATATGTAGACACTCACAAAATTCATGGAATGCATCCTTTGCATTCTAAAATTTTCTTAGATGTTTTAAGGTCATAAGTTTAGGATATAAATACATGAGTTTTCAGAGGTTATCTGAGGTTCTCAATATCTGCACTGTGCTTTTATTTGTTATATTGGGTTATATCTGCCGTAGTCTCTGCACTTTCATTAATATCCAATGTAGACTTATTATGAAATTACAAGTTTCTTTGCACCTACATAATAAAAGTATACTTTACCTAAAACAATTACTTAGAATTTAATATTAGAATTATTTTATCCTAAAACTCATTTACAGTGTATTTTCTTATATGTGAGAATAGATAACCAGCTTTAAAAGGGAGACCTTAGTAATAACCTCATTTTCTCAACCTACAGCTGCATTATGTATGTTTAAAGATACTGAAAAAGATGAAACTGACTTATCAGAGGATTACCTGACTCACAGAAGAGATGTATATACTCTAAAGCAACAGGGTGAAACTACAAATGAGACAAAAATATAAAACATTCTCTTGGCTTTAATAATTCAACTTAGCCTGTCTTATGCAACAGATCATTTTCAAATAATATTGTGGTACCATTTAAGTTCCTAGGTTATTTTGAGACCAACCATTCAGTGCATAAAGAAAAAGCAACTGAATATTTGAAATATAGAGATGATGCACTCTTTAGAAGTGCAACTTGAAATGTCAAAGCCACCAGCTTCAGAGGAAGTTATTGTTACTGACTGACTGAAGAAACACACACACCGACTGAGAAAGTAATAAAGCATCCATAGTGAAACAGCTGAACTCCTGCTGGTGAGGAGCCAGTGAGAGAGTTCATAGTGTTGGCAGTTTTCTAATGACAAAGTGACTCATTAAAGACTCAGCTGCAGACATAAAGATGGAATTAGTACCTACAAAATTATAATATTGTCTTACAATGAATGACTCTATAGATGTGGCTGGAGGCACTGTTTTCATTGTATTTGTCTGAAATCAGCACATAATAATCATCAAAGAGCTTTTATGTGAATATTGGACAACAATTATAAATGGTGCTGATAGATTCAAAATGTTAACTTCTTCCAGTACTGTAATTTATCCTGGAACATTTGTGCTGACATTTGTTTTGCTGATGGCTACCACAAATCAAGGCAATGACACCAAACAGCTAGCGATCATCATATTTTTCTATGCCATACACTAGCAAAATATATAAATACGTCTTTCAGATAAATATCCAGCGACAAGCACAGGGGGCAGAAAGTCTAAGCATTTAATAGCTTCTTTTAATTTCACACACTTGCAGAAAAAGCAATGCCAGTTTAAGGATGTTCTTGATGAAGCACACGATTGCTGAGGAACTTGCTTGTTGACCATCCGTATAATAAGGCAAGAGTCACCAATGGGTGCCCAAGAGGGTCACCATGAGACCAAGCTTGTCCTTCCCACCCCTTCCTGTAACACTATCTTCCTCATCACCTATGTGTCTTGTATCCCAAGGAACATGGGTTCACATGGCAGCAGAGGTGGGGTCACTGCACCGCAGCCTGGATCTGTGGCAGACAGACTATGCTTTCTCTGAGCCCCGATCAAAGCCCAGCCTTTTGTGGTATCCAGCATACAGGACAAAGGTGTGAAGTATGAACCTCAACATACCAGGAGTACGCTAATTGCTCTGTGGTAAGAAGTGCAAGATGCAGTACTTTGCATGTTACTTGGCCTGTGTTTATCAGCAATGGCCCAGGACCACTGAACGCCTAAACGTTTTACTGATTTTAGGACTTCTGAACCACTGTCATGTTTATCTCCAGTGGGAGGCTGGTAATGGTTTAACTAATGATTCCCTGGGGAAAGAAAACATCTGCCAGAGGGTACCATTTCCCAATTTTTGCAGTATAAATATTCCCACAATGTGCTGAAACCAGTTTACACAGGCTTGCAAGAGCCAGTCATTAAACTTTCAAGAATTTTGTGAGCTGGTTGTTAAAATAGCTACTATTAAATTTTAATTATATAAACTTAAATACATTATTTTTAAAAGGTAACAGATATTGAAAACTCATCATTCTTTAATTATTTTATAACATTTTATTATTATCTATACTCTTGAGGTTATGTCTATTGTGTCCCTATGACAGAAATACTATATAATGTTGTGGTTAGCGCTTCAGTCCATTTGGTGACCTCACATATGAATCTTGATGAGAGTAGTTAAGTGCTGTGTTAGTAAATGTTTACCACCAGCACTTCCAAAGGCATAGAAACAATATGCTGACATGTAGCATTTGCTGATTTCTGTGGCATAAATACTTTCACTATGTCTGATTTTAAGCTACCAACTTTGGATAATAAAAATCCTGAAAATTTATCAGTTGGCTAAGCCAATACAAGCCACTCCAAACACACCACTGGTTCTGGATCCTTCTATTTATATTTATCATAAATTTTGTTGTCTTGTAAATTTTGATTTTTCAACATATTATATGAAGGTCATACATATATATATATATATATATATATATATATATATACACACACAAACAGAAATAAGTTGTTTCTGTAATTTTTATGGACCTACAGCTACATGTTTGAAACACTACAATTATTTAAAATAAACACTTCTGTTTCACAGATTCACTTTGAACAGGTTAAAGAAATTGTGGTGTAGTTTGTGATGGTCCAAACATCAGGACTTCAAATGTGGGGAAGAGCTCAATTATAGTAAAAGCAAGGACTATTTCTACCTTTTTAAAGTAATTAATACATACATTTATAATAAAGGAATCAGATTAGGTAGCAAAGTATTAAAAAGTCTAGCTTTGTTATAAGCAGTCTTTCAAAACAATGAAAATAATCAGTATGGATAAAATTCAGGATGTACAATACAACTGATACTTCATTTCATGTATCAAATAATATTTAATGAGAGAAGTTTTGATGAAACATTAAATATCTTATTAAAAAGGAAATAAAATCTAATGGGAGAAAACATATGACTGCAAGAAGGGAGAAAGTTCTGGGAAGATGGTGGAGCAGGCATAGAAGCACCAGGAATTGGTCTCCACACCTTCTCTGTTAGAATCTGTTGGATGTTAACTATTTTGACACTCTGGAGCCTACTGAAGGTTTATAACTTCCAGACAAAGTTTAGAGGGGAAATTATAGCTAACTGTGGTCATTCCAGCTTGCAGCACAGTAGCAGTTACCATCCCCAACCCCCGTGGCAGGCAGCTGTGCGGTGTTACTGGAGCAGCTTGCACACAGCTGGTGGGAGTCACAGTGGGCAAGAAGGGCCCCACCCTCCAACCATAAGGCTCATGCTCTGATCACTGGCTGCTGTTCATGACGGCAGAGGTGCAGACCAACAGGCAGGCAGCCGCCACCATCACACTTCTCCCAGTTACTACAAGGCCATTCCTCTGGCTAAAGAGACATCCAGGGAGCTTAACGGGCCAGTCCTCTATTTACCTACCCTTTCTTTCTCCTCTTTTTCCCCTCCAGGAGCCAGGCATTAAAGACATTAGAAAGCAACTGCATATACCACACATGCTCGGGGAGAGGCACAGTCTCAGCAAACACTGAGACCTCCAAGCTCGACAAGCCAGCCCACGACAATGGAAAAGACAAAAGCAAATCACAGACCCTGAACAAGGGGGGAGAATGACTTCCAGAGGCACCTATTACATCTAGACACTGGCATACCTTGTTTTACTGTGTTTCACTGTATTGCACTTCATAGATACTGTTTTTTACAAACTGAAGGTTTAGGGCACCCCTATGTGAGGCAAGTCTATCAGCACCATTTTTCCAAAAGTGTTTGCTCACTTCTTGTCTCCATTAACATTTTGGTAATTCTCACATATTTCAAACTTTTTCACTATTATAGTGACCTGTGATCAGTGATCTCTCATGTTACACTGAATTGTTTTGGGGTGCCATGAACCACACCAAGCTAAAAGTGAACTTAATCCATAAATGCATGTATTCTGACTGAGCTACCACTCAGATGTTTCCTCAGCTCTCTCCCTCTCCTTGGGCCTATTCCCTGAGACAAAACAGCACTGAAAGTACACTAAATAACCCTGCAATGGCCTCCAAGTAAAAGGAAGAGTCACATGTCTTTCCCTTTCAATGAAAAGTTAAAAATGATTCAAGCTTAGTGAGGAAAGTGTGCTGAAAGCTGAGATAGGTCAAAGTAGACCTCCTGCACCAAACAGTTGGCCAAGTTGTGAATACAAAGAAAAAGTTCTCAAAGGAAATTAAAAGTGCTACTTCAGTGAACATGCAAATGATAAGCAAAACAGCATTACTGTTGATAAAGAGAAAGTTCTGGTAGTCTGGATAGAAGATCAGACCAGCCACAACATTCCCTTAAGCCAAAGCCACATTCAGCACGAGGCCCTAACTCATCAGTTTACGAGGGCTAACAGAGGTGCAGAAGAAAAGCTTGAACTGGCAGACGATGGTTCATGAGGTTTAAGGAAAGAAGCATTTCCACAACATCCAAGTGAAGGTGAGGCAGCAGGTGCTGATGAAGAAGCTGCAGCAAGTTACCCAGAAGACCTAGCGAAGAGAATTCATGAAGGTGGCTACACTACATAGCAGATTTCCAAAGTAGATGAAACAGCCTTCCATTGGATGAAGATGTCATCTAGGATTTGTACAGACAGGGAGGAGTCCATGCCCGTCTTCACAGCTAGAGAAGTGCAGACTGATTCTCTTGTTAGGGAATATGCACCTGGTGATTTAAACTTGAAGCCAGTACTCACTGACAATTATGAAAACCCTAGGACCCCTAAAAATTATGATAAATCTACTCTGCCTATGTCTATAATGGAATAACAAAGCCTGGATGAAAGCACATCTTTTCACATAGTTTACTGGATATTTTAAGTCAATTATTGAGACCTACTGCTCAGAAACAAAGATCCCTTTCAAAATATTACTGCTCACTGACAATGTACCGGCCAAAAAAGACCTCTGATGGAGACAGATGAGACTCATGTGTTTTCACGCCTAATCACACAAGATCCATACTGCAGCCCATGAATCAAGGAGTAATGTTGACTTTTGAGTCTTATTCTTTAAGAAATATTTCTTAAGGCTATTGCTGCCATAAATAGTGATTATTCTGATGGATCTTGGAAAATTGAAAAAATTCTCAAAATGATTCACCATTATAATGCCATTAAGAACATTTATGATTCATGGGAAAAGTTCAAAATATCAACATTAACAAGTGTTTGGAAGAAGCTGATTCCAGCCTTCATGGATGACTTTGAGGTTCCAGACTCCAGTGGAGGAAATCACTGCAGGTGGGAACAGCAAGTGAACTACAATTAGAAGTGGAGCCTGAAGATGTGACTGAATTTCTACATCTCATGGTACAACTCGAACAGATGAGGAGCTGCTCCTTAAGGATGAGCAAAGAAAGTGGTTCTTGAGATGGAATCTCCTGCTGGTGAAATGCTGTGAAGATTATTAAAATGATGAGAAAGGATTTAGAATATTACGTAAACTTAGTTGATAAAGCAGTGGCAGGGCTTGAGAGGACTGACTCCAATTTTGAAAGAAGTTCTACTGTGGGTGAAAAGCCATCAAACAGGATGTACTGCACAGAGAAATCATGAAAGGAAGACCTAACCAATGCGGCAAACTTCATTTTTTGTTATTTTAAGAATGTGTCACAGCCACCCAACATCAGCAACCACCACATAGATCAGTCACAAGATAACACCAGTGAGATAGGAACCTTCAGCAAAAAATTACAACTTACTGAAAGCTCAGATGACAGTTAGCATTTTTAGCAATCATTTCTAGTTAAGGCGTAGACATAATGCTATTGCACACTTCAGAGACTACAGTACAGTGTAAACATAACTTACATGTGCACTTGGAAACCAAAAAATTCACTTGACTAGCTTTATTGCAATATTCACTTTATAAAGGTGGTCTGGAACCTAAACTTCTATACCTCTGAGGTATGTCTGGAGCTCAAAGAAAAAGAAAATCAACACAAACTATCCCAAAAAAGAGTTAATGGCATATTTATAGACAGATACTTTTAAAGACTGTCTTAAACATGCTCAAAGTGAACAAAGCCTGAGAGACCTATGGGACACCATCAAGTAGGCCAAAATAGGCAACACAGAGATCCCAGAAGAAAAAAGCAAGGTGCAGGAAGAACATTTAAAGAAATAAAATCTGGAAACTTGCCAAATTTGATGAATGACATGAATATAAACATCCAGAGCATAACAAATTCCAAAATCTCAAAGAGACTCATATGGGATATTATAATCAAACTTTCTAAAGACAAGAAAATCTTGAAAGCAGCAAAAGAGAAGTTATTCATCATATACAAGGGATCCTCTATAAGAGAATCAGCAGACTTTTCATCAGAAAAATTGGAGGCCAGAGGCAGTGGACTGACATACAAAATGCTGAGAGGGAAATAAAGGGGTCAACCAAGAAATCTCTATTAAAACTATCCTTCAGAAGTGAAAGTGAAATTAAGACATTATCAGATAAAACAAAAGCTGAGGGAACTCATTACCATTAGCTCTGCTCTGCAAGAAATGCTGAAGGGAAACCTGCAAGATGAAATGAAAGGACACCAGATAATAAAGTCAAAGTCATATGAAGAAATAAAGATCTCAGTAAAAATAAGCAGGCATTTAGAAGCTAGTATTAGTCTAAGTTTGTAACTCAGCATTTTGTTTTTCACATAATATAAGAAAATGAATGCATTTAAAATACCTAGTTTGTTCTGGTATATACAACATAAAAATGCAGTTGTGGACATAAACTGGAAGGGAAGGGGATAGAACATAACAAGAGCAGAGTTTCTGTATGTCAAGAACTTGAACTGGTATAGATTGAAATTTTATAACTCTATGATGTTAATTATAATCTGCATGGTAACAACTATAAAGAAAATAGCTACAGAGTACACACAAAAGGAAGTGAGAAAGGAATTTAAATGTGTCACAACAAAATTTAACTGAACACAAAAAAGCCAAAATGCAGGAAATGAGGAACAAAAACTATAAGACGTGTGGAAAACAAATAGCAAAACGGTAATGAATTCTTCATTATCAGTAATTATTTTAAATGCAAATGGTTTAGATTTTCTAATTAAGAGAGAGAGATTGGCAGAATGGGCTAAAAACCATGATTCAACTTTGCTCTCTATAAGAGACTCATTCATCAAAAGATACAAATAGAGTCAAAGTGGAAAGTCAGAAAAACATATTCCATGCAAATAATAAGCAAAGGAGAGGAGGGGTGGTTATACTAAGATCAGACATAACAGACTTTAAATCAAAAAAGGTGGTAAGACAAAGGACATTTCATGTTAATAAAACATTTACTGTAACAGCAAGACATCACAGTTACAAACAATGGCACACCTTATAAAAGACCATCCAAATATATGAAGCAAAAACTAACAGAATTGAGGAGAAAAATGCAGTTCTACAATAACAGTTATAAACTTCAACTCTCAATAATGGATAGAACAATCATATGTAAGTAAGGAAACAGAGGATTTGAGCACTATAATAAATCAACAAAATCTGAGACATAGACAGAACACTCCCAGAATCAGAATACACATTCTTCTCAAGTACATACAGGATATTTTACAGTACAGACCATATGTTAAACCACAAATTAAGTGTCAATATACTTTAAAAGGTAGATCTTCTCCAGCCACAATGAGATGAAGTCAGAAATCAATAATAAAAGGAAAAAGGGAGAAAATATTTGTAAATTATATATCTGATAACAGATTAATATCCAGAATACACAGATAACTCCTAAAACTCAACAACAAGCTAATTTTCAAATGGGCAAAGGACTTGAACAGACATTTCTCCAGAGAAAATTGACAAATGGCTAATAAGCACATGAAAAGATGCTCAGTATCACTCATCATTAGGCAAATGCAAATCAAAACTATGAGATACCACCTCACACACATTCAGTTGGCTACTATCAGGAGCCAGAAAATAACAAGTGTTGGTGAGGATGTGGAGAGCCTGGAACCCTGTGCTCTGCCAGTGCGAATGCAGAATGGTGGTGCTACTGCTGTGAAAGTCAGTACTGAGGGTCCTCAATTAAAAACAAGAATGCATGCAATCCAGCAGTTCCATTTCT
The DNA here is from genome assembly GCF_040802235.1 of Manis javanica. Classification (NCBI taxonomy): domain Eukaryota; kingdom Metazoa; phylum Chordata; class Mammalia; order Pholidota; family Manidae; genus Manis; species Manis javanica. The sequence goes on from NC_133168.1 coordinate 77,839,078, forward strand.
GGGTATATGCCCAAAAGAACTGAAAGCAGGGCCTTGAGAGATCATTACAGACCCACATTCACAGTAGTCTTATTCACCACAGCTAAAACATGATGAGATCCATGTGTTCATCAACAGATGAATGGGTAAACAAACTGCAGTATGTAAGTACACTGGAATATTATTCAGCCTTAAAAAGGAAGTTCAGACACATGGATGAACTAAAGAATATTATGCTAAGCTAAATAAGCCAGTCACAAAAAGCAAATACTGCACGATTCCACAAACAAGAGGTACTTAGAGTGGTTCAAATGGTAGAGCTATAAAGTAGATAAATGGGGACTGCTGGGAGCCCGGGGGTGGGGGGGACAGGAGGATTGGTTAATGGGTATACAGCTTCCTCCATTTAACAAAAGGAATAGGAGTTGTGGAGAGAGGGGGTGATGGCAGCACATTTTAAATGCATTTAATGCCAATGAACTGTATACTTAAAAATAGTTAAGATGGTAGATTTTATATTATACATACATCACAGTATTTTAAAAACTGAGAAAAAAGATTACATGAGTCAAGTCATGTATATGAGCAAGTCTTTTAAGAAACCAATTAACTATTTCATGAACTGGAAGGTTTTCAAAAAGAGTCAGTAAGTGAATATACAACACGTCCAGTCATATGACTGAAACTAATTACACAGTGATTTGTTTCATGTTTTATGAAAACAAATGCTAAAGTTTACATGCTTTTTAAAAGCACAATACTTTTCCCAAACGTTACTTCTCCCTTTGCCTATTCACACGTTTTAGATTTGCTCCTAATTTGTCAAATCCAAGTATGTCAGTCAAGATGGAAATGTTAATACATTTGAGCAACTGAAAATGTCACGATGTACTGAGCTGCCTTCTAATTAACAAAAAGTCCAGCTTTTGGTAAAATGAACTCATCATATTTTATATACTCCAAAATATCAGAAAATAAGAAGTCAATATATTATGGAATTGAAAAAATTAAATGAATGTATATATTACAAACAACTCTACTTGGAGTATTTAGAATACTCTTTTTAAATCATAATTTCTAAGAAGATTTTAGAATTTTAGTAAAGCCAGCCATGGGAAATCTGGAAGGTTCTTACACTGAAGAAGTTCTCAAATTTTTTTAATCTCATCATCCTTTACACACTTAAAAACTGAGTATCCCAGAGAGTACTTATGTGCACTGTAAGTTACTGAAAGCTGCTGTAATAGAAATAAAAACTGATGTATTTTTAAATGTGCATTTATTAATTTTGAAATAAAATAATATCCCATTACTTATAACATGGATGCATATTTTTATGAGAAGTAACTTATTTTACAAAACAAATTTACTGGGAAGAGGAACACTGTCTTACATTTTTATGAATTTTTTCAAAGTCTGGCTTAACTGAAAAAACTAGATTCCCTCATCTGCTTCTGCATTTATTTCTTGTGATATGTTATTTTGGTTGGGGTATATGAAGAAAATCTGACCTCACAAAGATACATAGTTGGAGAAGGGAGGAGTATTTTCAACAGCTTGTCAGGTAATTGTACAATTCTTCTTGGAAATGAAACCAGAACTTGGAAGTGACAGTGTCCTAAAGATTGGTGGAAATGAGATTCTGAGCCATTCCAGCCTCTGCACTCCGCTGCTGCTGCGGATGCTGGGAGGTACCATCCAGACGCCCGAGCAAAGAACTTCATCCTCGGAGTACTGCCGGCTCTGCACCAGGGTGCCCTCCGCTGAAGAAAGCCGCCTCACTCGAGGACATGCCCGCTGCCACAGGCAGCGACCCCCGGGCCCAAGGGAGTATGAGATAAAGGCCCAGGCTGCTCAGCCTGCTCAGGATAACCCCAGCTTCAGAGCTGAATGCAGGGCCATCTGAGCCCCGTGGAGAACTCTCCCTCTTCCGGCGTCCTTTCTTTCCCATTTCCTTCCTTTCCCAGCCCTTTCTTGCCACAGGCACTGATCCCCTCGGAAGTCCCTGACAAACCTCCTCTACTCTAACCTCCTCTTCAGAGGTGGTTTCTCAAAAATCCAACCTGTGCCGAATCCAGCCTTGTTCTGGGGGCTGAAGTGGCCGGGGAGCATCCAGGGGGTGCAGAGCAGCCGCTGTTTTTCAAAATGATTTCGGTATTTTGATATTGGTATGGGCGCAGTTGTGTCAATGAGCTGCACTAACGGCTCTGCCTACACCCCACACCCGGGTCGCCCTGCCGTCGTGCCCTTCCATTCTTCATGGTCCAGCCTGAATCCCACACGGCACTCCCACTGCCTGCACTCTGGGTGAACCACACCCTGGCTACAGTCAACTTTTTGTCTACTTTGTAGCTGAACACGTGCAACTGAACTTGGTTGGAAAAAGCACAAAGTCAAGCTGACTGTATTAGAGAAGCAGCAGAATTGTAGCAAATTGTTTGAATACTGAAATTTTAGTTATATTTTCTGATCAATTACCTATAACCATACTGCTTCCCTAATTCTAACCCTAATATTATTATTATTACTGTGTGTGTGTGAGGGAGAGAGCACTGGTTTCAAGAGCTCTGGTAAAGAATATTGGTGACTCAGATCTATTATAACTTCTAGGGGAAAAAAAAAAACATGCCCATGGTCCTGTGACTCCCTCAAGGCAGCGACCCTGCCTCATTTCTGTGGGCCCTCTGCGCCCATATCTCTTCCCACATAATGCAGCAGGTTCTTTAAAGCATTTGCTGAGTGCATATGTGAATGTCCTATTGTTTTGCACATGGTGGTCAGCAAATCACCTTATTTTTTGGCCAGGTGAGTTATTTATCTGGGTCTGAATCTTGCCTATGAAAGAGAGTGCAGAGCAGTGGGGAGTCTATGTTAAGATAATTCAGCCCTAATATTCAAATTATAATACAAAACTCAATAGATTCAAACTAATGATTGCTTAATTGAGTTACATTATTCCCAAAGTTCTACACACATCAAAAAGAGGCTCTCTCCCTTGTTTTATCAACCCAGATCAAAGAACCTTCTTGATACCTTCAAAATACCTTCCTTGATAGCAGTATTTCTGATGGTAATATAAAATCACTTAGCAGTATAACAGTGCTTCACATATTAAGAATGCAAGGGCAAATTGAAAGTGACTTTAACATTTTCAAAAGTCATTTTTCATTAATGGATGGAAGAGTAAGGTTAACATGAGAGCTTTTAGGGCTTTGGAATAGCTTATGTGCTTCTCCCCCATCATTTATGAAAATAAAAACATTAGGGGAAAACTAGCAATTGAAAAAATATTTAATCATAAATATCATATTTTGCTTTGAATTTCATACACAATTATCCCCAATACCATATTCAATAACAACAAGATCATAACAGAATACAGTAACAGCCACCTTTAGACAACATAGCCTCAGGTACTAACAAATGACTCATTTTCTGTTGTAAACAATATGTAAATTACTCTAACAACTACAGTTTCCAACTGATATAAAAAGTGATATTTTTAACATAATGAGCTAACTGCCTTATATCACTATTAACCTCAGTATAGGCATTAGAATACTTTTGAATTATTTCTTCACTCATTCAATCTTTTACTCATTAAATAAGTGTTTGATATATTCTACCACAAGTAGAATATATTCTATCACCACATACAGTAACAGAATTTTTTGTATCCCCATTTGAGATATGAGGAAACAGGCTCAGTGAGGTTAACATACAGGAATAAATGATGTAACTCAGCTAAATATTAAGGATTAGATCACAAATTTAAACTTAGAGCTGCTTGATTCCAAAGCCTGCATGAAATACTTTCACCAACACTATGATGTTGCTAGAACACACGATCTCCTAAAAAATCACAGCTTTACTCAAATCCACAAATTATGACAGCAGAGAAAATTAACTACAGTAAATAGACACAAACTAAAATGACAATAAAATGAGTTTCTGGGGTCAAATCAAGTAAAATCTTTTCTCACTGAAAGGTAACACACTAGAGTAGGCAGCAAGTATTTCTGCATTTGAGAGATGACACCAGATTCTCAACTTCAGTGAAAACTTTCAATGTATAATAATGAAGGTTCCAACTGAAGACAGACTGCCGATTGATCACCCATAGGAAGAATAAATAGAGTCATGGGCTGTACAGTTTTGGAGAAGTGAGTTCTCTTTTCTCACCGAAACTCACCACTCAACACTGAATGGTAACTTCTGTCAGTACGGTATTAATGATTACCAGCAGCTCTGCCTCTGAGAAGCAGCTGTCACCATATAAGCGAAGAAAATACTCCTATCCACCTAAAATTACAAATTATAAGAAGTAACTTTTCTAAAGTAAAATCATATTTTAGTATGTGCCTATTAAATATAAGCCTTGAGTAAAACTCAAGCAGATATGAGGAAAACCATTTTAAATGAGTGAAATAAAATTCAGACATCATTAATGCATCATTAATGCAAGCATAAACAGAAAAATTAGAGCAACTTGAAAATGGAAAGGAGTTATGGAAATTTTAACACCTACCACCACCAACATTACTCCGTTTAAACAGACAAACAAATGTCAAAACATCTGTCTCATTGAAGATAGTATCTGGAATTCCCAAAGGAGACGTCAGAGGAGGGGATGGGACGGGCGTCAGAGAAGAACAGGCGGGTGGCAGAGGGCGGGCTGGCCTCCCCTAGCAGCCTGGGGCCGCCGGTGCAGCGGCCACCCACCCACGTCACAGGAACCTGCTGGGTGCAGTGGGAGATGTGCTTTTGGAGGGCAGAATGCCCCGGAAGGGGGGCCAGGAGTCTGTGAAACTGACTGATTTCTAGAAACTCCTGTGGCGCCTATGGCCCAGCTGTGACTGTTGTTAAAAATACATATCTATTCTTTCCTTTCTTTACATTGCAGGTAGAGAACTAAGTGACACAACTCTTCCCCGTTTTTCTTTTAAATAGTCTCACCACTGGTGGTGATGCTTAGGTCAGGATAAAAATATCTAAGTTCTATCTTAAGGTCACCTTTTTCAAGATGTTCATTTACTCCTTGTATTTTGGGCTCTTTAATATTAAATTGTCCTGAGATAAGTGGACGGAAAGTGGGCAGAGAGTCAGCGGTCTTCAACTTGTTTTGCTTGCCTGCGTCTACGCCTAATCACCTGAGCCCCGTGCTGCCTTTTCGGTCACAGGAGTCTGTTCAGAATGAAAACTCTGATGGCCTCTGAGCCCCTGTCAACACTGAAGGGTAACTTCTGTCAAGTTCCTTCTGAAGAATAACTAAAAACCTCTTTGTTCAAATACCATTCCTTCTGTTTCTCATAGGAGGTGAACACTAGTTTGAAGCATATTCTATTGAAAAATCTCAATAAACTGACCCATTGTCAATGTAACCTGAACTTTTTGTAATTTCCAAGATGTAAGTCGCATAACCAGCTAATATATCCCCTACACTTTTAAAGAGATTCCCAATTCCCCCCTAAGTCATTTCTAGCCCACGTACACACAGCACTGACGAAGGGATGACACACAAGCCCTGGATTCACGTCCTAAGGCCCCCGGCCCGTCTGCGGGAGCGCCCGGGCATCAGCCCACGGGTCCGGGAACAGAGCGCTAAGAGCTCCTCCCTCCAGGCCCAGGGCTAGTCCTGGGCGACAGGGTGAGTCGGGATGCCGTATCTGCTGGAGTCCTCCTGCCCCGTAGGGTCAAGAGTCATTCAGTCCTCGGACTCATTCAGTAACAAGCAGCCACTGAGTGCACAGGGATTAAGGAAAAGAAGGTCCTCCGGGCACAGGCTGCTCACGGGTGGATGAGGCAAGAGCCTCAGCACTGTCCTCACCAGGGGAGGGTCCGGGAGGCAGAGGAGCCGACTCCCAAACCCCTCAGGCTCTGTGAAGAATCCTCATAGTGTGTTTCTGAGGTTAAATGTTTCTTTTTGTTACTGTCTGCATGTGATTCCCTAAAACTGCTACAACCATCTTGGCACTGCAAGAGAAAAACTTGAGAGAATCACAGAAAACTGCATCTTTTAGCCCCTGAATTGAATAACTCTGGAATGTGGCTATACAATACAAATTCTTGCTATTTAAATAAGATAGATAACAACTGCCCTTCTGTTAAAGGCATATAGGGGAAGTTCTTTTATTTGGCCCTAAAAAGCATCCTAATGATAAAGCCCATCCTTAGAAAGCCACGAGCCACATGTTGCTTACCACTGCTCTCTATCAGGGATGGGGCAGCAGGCATCGCCACGCTGGGAGTTAACCTGCATAGCCAGCTCTTCACCCAGCCAAAGCAAAGTGCTTCCTGCTGCCTTGCAAAATTCCGAAAGCTTTGTAAGGGCAATCCACACAGCCAACGACAGAATGTGTGCTCCACACCTGTGATGCTGGACCCAGGCATGTTTCAAATTAGTCTGGAAGGCACTCAAGAATCCCCTCTATACTCAGGCAGAAGCTATACCAGACAAGGCAGAAAGGGAGTAAGATTGTCACCCTAATCCCCTTCCCCAACACATGGCCTAACTAATCAAATACAGCAGTGCTCTTTCTTACCAAACACAGACATAGCCTCAAAATCCTTATTATCTCCTCCAGCTACTACCAATCAGTAAATAGTTGCCTACTTAAGTTACTACCTATTTGCCATCCTGCACTTTGATAGCTTTTGCTAGATACCCAGAGTGGAGATTCAAGGTCACACGACTGTCACATTGGAGTAATCTCTTTGGGGTATCATCTGCAGAACAGGTATCTCCATACTCTTGCATCCACACAGGGCCTCTGAGTGTGGCTCTGACTAGCAGCTAACCACAAAATGGCAACAGGGAATGACAAGTGCTTTCAGAGGGAATGTTCACAACACACAAGCATAGAACTGGTCTCAGTGCCTTGAAGTCAAGCCTCACATTCTTCCACAAACTAACCTGACTGGGATAAACACTCCCACCTCTGATGCTTATCAGCTTTATCTCAGTTTCCTCATCTCTGAAGTGGAGATGATGGTAATATCTTTCTCATGATATTACTGTAAGGATTAGCTGACTCAATATACATAAAGCACTTAGATTAATAAGTATTACAGAAGTATTTGCTATTATTATTTAACAATTTCATCTTTTATACAAATCAACCTTCTCTTTGCTGCTTTTTACTACTACAGTAAGTTAATACAGGTTTTTATCCATAGAAACATCTCCTATAGCTGCTCTTTCCTGTTATATGCTTGTTTTTTTTCTTAACAGCATGAAAACAAATTAAAAATTTATTTCTTTTTATCTAAACCATCGGGATTTTCTTTAAACTTATGAGCTTCATTACATTCACTCATTCATTCTTTCTATAAACGTTTACTAATTTTATTTCATTAACTTTTGATCTATATTATTAATTCTGTTGTACTGAAACTCTGCATGTTCATATTCAAATTAAGTGTATTCTTCCAGAATAAATATTTAGAAGAATGCTATGTAACACTATACTGTCCTAGGCAATGGATTTGCAATTCCTGAAACAAAACATATATATATATATATATCACAAACACTACATGTCACATTTTAAAATATAATAAAATATATTTATTTAAAAAGATGAAGTATTTTTAATGTGAAAAATTCTTAATAAGAAAAAATACTTTGTGTCTAAAATCACTTGTTTCTGATTTCCTCTTTACAGAATCACACACACAAACTGAAATCATGTATCTTCAAAATGCCAGAAATTTCACATATTCTGTTTCCCTTCCTTGTATTGGAATTTCATATAAATAGTTTGGGGAGAAAGTTCTGATAAGACTTGCTCTAGCACAGTAAAAAGATACACAGAAAGCTGAACAGGCACTACAGTATGAAGATAATCATGGGCCAAACTGACAGCTGAGTGACTTCACTGATACCTAAAAAATATTTTAAGGCTATGAGAAGTATTAATAATAAGTTATTAATTATCTCAGATAATTCTATGTAACTGGAAACTAAATATGGTTGTTTATATATGAGTTAGATAAACTTTTTAAGTGAGAAAGTCATACAAATTCCAAAATAAGGAATTTTGACCATGATTGCTCTAAGGACCCTTAACTTTTAAAACCCATAGCCTGAGATCAATTTCTAAAACATTCTTAGAATTAATGGGTCCTTATTATAAGTTCTTAGTGTTTATAATACCTTCAACATAAATCATTCCCTTCATCGTTTTTATCATTTCCTGTTCAGTTGTTTTGGAAGTTTGAGGACTGTCCTTATTTTGTTATGTCTCTGCTCAATGTTCTGTGCTTTATGAGTCATTCTTAATAATGTTGCATGATTTACACAGATTGGAGATAAGAGTATTTTCCCCTCTTCCTGAATCTTGTTCATTCAATGTGCACTTTTTCCCCAAAGACATTCAGTGTTTTAGCATTAGGTTTTAAATTGTGTGAAAACCAAAAGAACATTTATTTATTCTACTTTTTACTTGCAAATATTAAAGTCATATAGGTTCTATGAAGAGGTTCTAGCAAAATTTTATTCCATGGTGTTTCGCTAACATTACAGAGATACACACTTTTTGCTTCAATTTCAAAAGCTGGATCTACTGCATCAGGATATCTGCAAGTGAATTATCACTGAATACTGACACAGCCAGCCATCAAACAAGTGATGGGCTATGGGGAGGTGACGATCGGTCAGGGAGTGAAACATAAGGCATTGACTTTTTTCATACCAAACAACACACTCTAAATTGTGACTATTCATTCAAAACATGTCTTATCACATTTCCTTTCAGTAACTTCATTGTTCTTAAAACATAGTCCAAAGCCCTTAAACACAACCAAAATGGCCTTGCACGATCAGCCTGGCTCATATCCACATCCTCGTCCTCCAATGAACCACAAAGCCCCGTGGAGTGTACCTGCCTTCCTCCCTGTGTTCTAGGAAGCTCGCCCTTCAGGCCTCAGCTTAAATCCCACTGCCCCAGAGAACCCTTTCCTAGCCCCAGACAAAAAAAGATCCTTGTTACATGAACTCATTAAACACTACCCTTTCTTTCTCTCTAGCACTTTTGTTTGGACTTTTTCTAATTTTACTGAAATATAGTTGACACACAGCACTGAATATGCTGGAAGCTGAAGGTGTACAGCTCAGTGATCTGACATACATACATCGTGAAATCACCACCACAGTAAGTTTAGTTAACATTCATCATCTTGTAGAGATAAAAAAAAAAAAAGAGGAAGAAAAATGTTTTTATCCTCGTGACGAGAACCCTTAGGATCAAATCTTCTAACAACTTCCCTGCACCCTGCACAGCAGTGTGAGCTGGTCATCAGGCTGTAAATTACATCCCAGGCCTTATTCCAGAACTGGAAGTTTGTGCTTTTTGACCACCTTCGTCCAACCCTCCCTCCCACCACTCCCCACCTCTGGCAACCACCAATCTGATCTCTTTTTCTAGGAGTTTGGATTTCTTTTAGAGTCCACATAAAAATGAGATCATACAGTATTTGTCTGACTTATTTCAATGAGCATAATGCCCTCAAGGTCCACCCATGTTGTTGCAAGTGGCAGGATTTCCTCACTTTTTTGTGGCTGAATACTCCATGGTATATGTATACCACAACAACTTTTTTGTTGTCAATGTTTTATTGAAATATAGTTAATACACAATATTATATTGGTTTCAAATACAACATTGATTCAACAATTATATACATTGTTAAATCCTCACTCCAAATAAGTGTAGCTATTATCTGTCAATACAGAAAGATGTTACAGAATTGCTGACTATATTCTCTATGCTGTGCTTTCATCCCTCTAATTTATACTATGACTGAGATTTTGTGCCTCTTTATTCCCTTTGCCTATTTCACCCACCTGTCCCAGCCCTGCCCGTCTGGGAACCACCAGTCATTTCTCAGTGTCCTGAGTCCACTGCTATTTTGTTCATTTTGTTTTCTTTTGCTTTTAGATTCCACATATAAGTGAAGTCATATGGTATTTGTCTCTCTCTGCCTGGCTTATTTCACTTAGCATAATACCCTCTAAGTCCACCCATGTTGTGGCAAATGGCAGGATTTCTCTTTTTTATGGCTAAATAATATTCCATTGTGTATATGTATCACATCTTCTTTATCCATTCATCTCTTGATAGACACTTTGATTGCTTCCGTAACTTGGTGATTGTAAATATATGAAGCAATAAGCATAGGGGTGCATATATCTTTTTGAATCAGAGATTTTGTTTTCTTTGGGTAAATTCTTACAAGTGGAATTACAAGGGTCATATGGTATTTCTGTTTCTAGTGTTTTGAGGAATCTCCATACTGTTTTCTACAGCGGCTGTATGAGTTTACATTCCTTTCAACAGAGCATGACGGCTCCCTTTTCTCCAATATTCTTGCCAACATTTGTCATATCCTGTCTTTTTGATGATGGACATTCTAACAGAAGTGAGTTGACATCTCACTGTGGTTCTGATTTGCATTTCCCTAATAATTTGTTATACTGAATATCTTTTCATGCATCTGCTGACAATTACTATATCTTCTCTGGAAAAACATCTATTCAGGTCCTTTTACCCATTTTTAAAATTGTGTGTGTGTGCGTGTGTATGTATAATTTTTTTTTTGCTAATGACTTTAATGACTTGCATGAGTTGTTTATGCTTTTTGACTTTAACCCTTAGCAAATAGATGGTTTGCAGATATTTTTTCCCATTCCATAGTTTGTCTTCTCACTGTTGATCATTTCCTTTGCTGTACAGAGGTTTTTTAGTTCAATGTAGTTCTACTTGTTGATCTTTACTGTTCTTGCTTATACTTTGGATGGCACATCCAAAAAATCACTGCTAAGACCCATGTCAAGGAGGGGTTTTTTTCCTATTTTCTTCTAGGAGTTTCATAGTTTGGGGTTTCACATCCAAGTCCTTAATCCAATTTAATTTTTAAGTCTAGTTTCACTCTTTTACCTGTGAATATCAAATTTTTCCATTTATTATAGAGACTCTTTTCTCCACTGAGTATTCTTGGCTCCCTCATTATATATTACTTGACTTTATATGCCTGGGTTTATTTCTGGGCTCTCAGTTCTGTTCCATGCACTGATCTATTGCTCTGTTTTTCTGCCAGTGACATACTGTTTTGATTATGATAGCCTGAAATCTGGAAGAGCGATACTTTCCCCTGTGTTCTTCTTTCTCAGGATTGCTTTGGCTATTTAGTCTTGCAACTCCATTTAATTTTACAATCATTTTTTCCACTTGTGTAAGAAAATACCATTGGAATCTTGATAAGGACTGCCATTGAATCTATAGATGGTTTTTGGTAGTACTGACATTTTAATAATATTAATTCTTTTAATCCATGAACACAGGGGACCTTTACATTTGTCTTCCACAATTTCTTTCACTGATGTCTTATAATTTTCAGGGTAGAGATCTTTCACCTCCTTAATTTATTCAATTTTAACTACTTTATTGTTTTTGATGCTACCATAAATGGGAGCATCTTACTTCTTTTTCAGATAACTCATTTTTAGTTTACAGAAATGTTACTGATTTTATATGTTAATTTTGTATCCTACAACTTTAAGTGAATTTGTCAACATATATCTAACAATTTTTTGGTGTAGTCTGAAGGATTTTCTATATATAAAATCATATCACCTGCAAACAGAGACAATTTCACTCCTTTTCCATTTATGATGCCTTTCATTTCCTTTTCTTGCCTGACTGCACTGGCTACAACTCCCAATATTATAGATAGGAGTGGTGAGAGTGGGTACCCTTGTGCTGTTCATGACCTTAGAGGAAAAACTTTCAACCTTAGCAAATTTTATAACTGATTTAGGGTGGGGGAATTGGATGAAGGTGGTCAAAAGCTGATAACTGTAAGGTACCTGATGACTATAATTAGCACTGCTGTATGAAAGCTGGTATGAGAGTAACTCTTAAGTTCTAAAAGTCATTCAGATAACCAAAATATATTTCTCAGATATAGTTGGTCTTCATCCACAGTTCCTGAAAACACTTCAGAGCCATAAAGATGAAATGGGTATCTTGTTATGTTAATGAGACTTTTGACCCCTACCCAAGGGTAGGGTTACTTGCCAGGGGAGCCAACCAGGTGATTCGTGGGAGAGGGGTGGAGGCTGCATCAGCCAATAGCTGATGACTTGGTCAGTCAGGACTATGGAATGAAGCCCTCACAAAAACCCGTCAGAGCATTTTGCCCTTTTTTGAGTCCTGCTTCCCTGTGGGGGAAAGAGAAGCTTCCAGCTTGGGGAATGCTTCCACGTGCCACCAAGCCAGATCCCAAGCTCCACAAGGATAGGATAGACTTGGAACTTTACCCTATGGATCTCTTCATCTGGCTACTAACTTGTATCCCTTACTGTGTCCTTTATTAAACTGGTAAGGTAAGTGTTTTCCTGAGTTCTGTGAGCTGCTCTAGCAAATTAATTGAATCCAAGCGGCAGGTCGCAGGACTCTCCAGTCTGTAGCTGGCCTGTCAGCAGCTCAGGGAACAGCATGGGGCCACTGGTGTGCAGAGTGGTGGGACTGGGGGCTGAGGGGCAGTCTTGCAGGACTGAGCCCTTAACCTGTCTCTAGGTAGACTGTGTCAGAATTGAGTTGAATTCTCAAACTGCTGAGACCTGCTGGTGTTCAAGAACTGCTTGGTGTCATGAGTAAGAACTAGACCCCTCCCCACATCATCTCCCCCCAACACACACACACACACACACACACACACTGGAATTCGGTCCAGGACCCTGAATGGACATACATATATACACATCCATATATACACTGTTCTACAGCTCATCATACTTTAGTGAAGCGATAATTAACATCTATTTTGGTTATTTATATTGCTCCCAGTTTCCCTATTACAGTCAGTACAGAACATGAACAAAAGGCTAAAATACAATGAAAGCAGAAAGACACAACTTCTAATACTACCTTCTCCCATTCTTAAGGATGTGAAATCTGTAGCTAAACTGCTCTACAGCATATCAGAATCACTAGTACTAAAAAACAAACAAAAACATCCCAAAACTTTAAGAAAATAAATAAGAGGAGTGATGGAACTTATTTAGTTTAACGAAACTACCATCTGATGTTTGAACTGAGCTGCTGTGTTAGCCGACCTGCTTTCAACCACCCTACTGCTTTCTATCAAACTGCTTCTACCCAGAACTTACTGGGCCAAGCCCCCCTCTTGGGCTCTCCCTGAAGTGCAGCTCAGCCCTGCAGCCCTTCCTCATGCCTGATGCTCCCTCAGCCACCAGCAGGACCTGATCTGCTCCCCCACTGCACCCCTCCTTCCTGCAGGATGTGGTGCCAAACAGAATTTCCTGGGGGGCTTGTCAAAACACAGGAGCAGGCCCACCACCAGAGCTGCCCATTCAGGAGGCCTAGGGTGAGGCCCAGCTGCTGGCGTTTCTAACTTGCTCCAGGGGGATGTACATGTTGGTCGGGGGATAACACTTTGAGAATCAGTGGCCTAGATTAACAGCCTTTCCTACAAAAAGCCTTCTCAATTTCATGCCTGTTTAATGATCTCAATCCTACAGATCCTGTCCCCATAACCTGCATCGTTCACTTCACACCTGGTCATACACCCTCAGCTCCCGTGTCTCATGGTTTCTCACCTGCTTCCACGCCACAGAATTCTAAGTGGCTCAAAGGCCGTAAACATAAGAAATATTGCATCAGTGACTCACAAAAAGGCCAGGACAGGGCAGACAAACAGATGCACATGCTTAGTACATAAGTCCCATCTGAGTGGCTAAAAGCAAACAATGTGGATTTTTAAATCTCAAGCAAATTTGATTCTACTAAAAATTTATATTTGCTAGATATTATGCTAGATGCTTTCAAATACAGAGTCAACAAATATGAAAATAACCTTACTCTTTGGTTATGTGTTTATTATCTGTCTTCTCCTATAAAGAAGTGACCTTGAGGAGAGCAGGTTGATATTCTTTGTCCTCTAGTTACACTCCCACAATAGGTACTAAATAAATATTTGTTAATCGGCACACTGAACAACTACCTAGAGAAATGAGCACTACCTGGTCACTTTCCAGTTATAGTTTGCCACTCAAAGCGATGTTTCTAGAAATGATTATTCAACCTTTAGTCAAAGAATTCAGATCATTGTAAAATCTTCAGGAAGTTTTTAAGGGGTAGGTTAAAAAAACAAAACTGAAAAATCATTATACCACTTAACTTTCACAGGCATTTTTTTTAAAATATCTGTGCTATGTGGAACAGAACTTTAAATGCTAAAAAGAATTCTATTCAATAGATGCAATGACTTTAAACATCGTTTTCTATATGTGTAATTAGCATATACAATTTTTATAAAAAGAAACACTAATAAAAACAAAGCATTTTCAAAATTTTTTCAAAGATCCATTAGCTCATAACATTTTCATTACTTAGAATCCCTTGCAAACAAAATTTTTACTTAGAAAATAAACTAATAATGTTGAATGTGCAAATAATAGCAACTGCTAACAGAAAATTTACAGATGCTAGAAAAACTACTTCAGTAATCAATCTAGTCTGAAACAAAGCTATTAGATTTATCTGAATTAGTTTCATATCACTAACAGTATTTACAATGATCTGATTTAACCTTTAAAATTATCAAAATCCCTATCAACTTGATTGGATTGCTGCTATAGAGCCTAACCACTCTGAAAAGAATATATTAAAAATACACAATACAGATACAGAGTTAAAGATTTACAATTATATGAACAATTAACAGACTTACTGCAATATATCAAGTAACTTTTTCCAAATGATTAATATCAACTTTATCCCCTTCTAGTTACCAGATGGTGAACTAATGTTTATTTATAATTCAGAGCAAGGCAATCAACAAATTTTCTGGTTTCCAGAATAAAAAGAGAGAAAGTTGTGTGTGCAAACGTAATTTCAATATGAGACAAAGTGATTTAAAGGAAAAGGGAGAAAGTGCCCAAAATGAAGCTCGAAGTATAACACTGCAACGTGTTTTTCTTATTCGTAATATGTACTAATAATTAACACATCATTTATTAGTGTTCTACTTACTAAAACCTACACACATTGTATACTTTGCCAAACTAATTCATGCCCCATTAATTTAATGGCCCACTACATTAACATGTATTAGCACAGAAAGTATCTGTTATATGCTAACACTATTTAATCTGCATTTCAGGTTGTATATAATAGCAGGAATAATTTAAATCTCACTGATTCTAAGTATGAAATATCTAACAGTTTTATTTGAATGACAATTAAATCCTCCTCTAGAATCATGGAGAGGTGAAAAATCTGTAGAAACTACACTTCTGAGTAAAGAAGAAACTTCATGTATTTGTTGAAAAATATTTAAGACAGCTGACAGCACTAATACTTTCATTATTATTTAAAATTTATAGGTACACTGACAGTGATATGGTCTGCTACTGAAAATTTTAGATGTAGAAATGTAATAATAAAAACTACCAGGCATAAAAGATGGCATTGCTACTCATAATTCTTAAATGATTTGGGTTCAATCACCTCCGTGAGCACCAAAAACAGCTTCTCTTAAGAAAAGGAGTATCACAGCTACATTTTGGGAGTTTTATTAAACAAAATCCACAGATTTTAAACATTTTAATACCAGAAGATGCCAAGTACAGTCATGTTGACTCCAATGCTCTCATTTCTTCATGCACTCTTTCCAATACCACAACGCTGTCAACTAAAGATTGTTTTACATGAGAAGCAAAGAGGGGACACTGCTGATAGTCAAAGGTACTCTTCTGGCACGTAACTGGAGCAGCGGAGTGGCACAGGGGTGGATAATCATGTTTCATCTTAGAAAGTTCTTACAAGAAGTGCAAAGGTTTGATCATCATCATATCCTGATGTTTATTAACTAATCTTATATTTATACATTGATACTTATGTAGATGTTAGTTTAGTAATCTGAGTCTTGATAACTACCAGCAGGCCTGTAAAATTTACTATGCATAAAATGTAACATTTAGTGAAACAATTCATGACCATTACCAGGCGTCCTCCCTAGG
The DNA here is from genome assembly GCF_040802235.1 of Manis javanica. Lineage (NCBI taxonomy): Eukaryota > Metazoa > Chordata > Mammalia > Pholidota > Manidae > Manis > Manis javanica. The sequence continues at coordinate 77,855,102 of NC_133168.1, forward strand.
TTTTTCTCGAATGGAAGGATGGTCATGAGCATGTACAGGTCTCAATGATTTCTGAGGGCATTTTTATACATTCTCTAAAGGAGCACATTCAGGTTATAAGATAAATTAAGGCTACAATTTCCAAACGTCATTTGAAAATCAATTGTTTGGAATTTAGGACCAATTCAAGGCAGTTTGCCTTGCAGCTATAGATAGAATTTTATGCATTTGAAATGAATGTGGAATGGAAACAATAAAATTCAAGTGAAAACCAGAAAGTAAAGACTTCAAAATTTAAATCTCTGACAACACATGGTAGTCTACCTTTCCCAAACCACCTTCTCTGTCAACACAAAACAGGCCGCAATTCACTGTGGTCCCAGTCCCTCCACAGACCACCCAGGTTCAGAGATCCCACACCTGGGCTATGGCTCAACCTGTCAGACCCAGTACAAGAAAGCAGGAACAACTCTTTTCTATTTTAGACAGTGAACTCCTTAGAAACTTAATAATCCCAGTAACTAAACAGTGTTTCACACGCAATTTGCTGAATAAATGAGAAGACAAGTTACCTTGAGGGATTTTAAATTATGTATCATATAGTCCCTTCGCTCAAGAAGCTTTTAAATGCATATGGGAGAGAGAAGAACACAAAAAAAATAGTTCTGAGGTCAGGCATTATATGATAGCCAGGTGCGGTGACAACCACCCTAACTGTCACTGGAGGTTGAGAATCTAGCCCTGTCTTACTGATTCATTAAAAAATGTTCACAGAATCCCCCCACTATGCATCAGGTGTGTCGTGTTGTTAGGTGAGGGATACAGAAACAATGATGATGCACACAGTATGAGCCCTCAGGCTGCCCCCAGTTTCTGTCCAGGGATTCTGTCAAGAATGAGATGCTAGCCCTCTGGTGATCCTTGAGCCTCCCTTGGCAGTTTCAACAACTGCCACATGAACTGGACGGACTTCAAGCACCTAATCTGCACCAACTGTAACCACATGTAAAGGGGGAACATGTGAAACGCTTGGAAACTACAGCTGCTTTCTGGTCACATACTACTGAGGCATTATAAATGCTACTGTGGGGTAAAATTGCAAAATTTCCAGAATCCCCCACCTGCCCTTAGCCTATTTCCATATACTGCTGCTTCCCGCAGCCTCCAGGGACAAGGGATGGAGAGAGGCTGTTCTCTCCTCCCCTCTGTTGTGCGACTGGTCTGGCACCTGTCAGTCGCTGAGGATCTGCCCATGGAGTTTCTCCCGGAAGGGGTACGGGGAGAAGCATGCATGTGCCCTGTCCGGCGGGATGGGGGGTGACAGCAGTGGAAGCCTGAGGGGAAGAATGGAGCCAGGCCTCATGGTGAACAATAAACAGGTTTCTCCCAGTCTAACATTTCCTCAGACCAAATTCGGTCACACCAGTTTACTCACCCCACTCCAGGAACATGCTTCCCATGAAGCTACAGCTACTGTATTGTATTAAACTGAAATGTATCACGCATTCCCTATTTATGAAGCTTTTTGCCTGGGAGCACCAAGCAAAGAGCAGGTGAATAAATGAAGAAAAATTAGGTATTTTGGGCAACACAAAGTCATCATTGGAAAACACCTGCAAGAAGTATGAAAGCTGGCCATTTTTAAAGTGAATTTTGTGCTTTAAATAATCATCCCTCTATTCACTTATTTTGAAAACTGAGTTTTCATATATGATCTTTCTCTAAGCAGAATATACTTTTGTACAATTTTCTGTCCCATAGTACAGATCATTTCTATATGAGGCTGGTTTATCAGCAGTTAAAAATAAATATTTATGGAGTACTTATAATGTACAAAGCATTGTACAGAATATTCTAGCAGAATTTTACTTCAGTTTCCATTACTAAACTGACACAAAATGAAATGATCTGGATAGGCTTGTCTCATTTTCAACAAACTATCATCTAAGATCTTCTGTCACACTTTTCCAATCCTGGGTCTACGCATACAAACAGAAACACTCCCTGAAAATCCTCCCCACAAAAAATTTTCTTCCTCCAAACATTTTCAATGACAGGATCTGCATTATGAAGTCTCATTCAGGAGAAATGAAATTCTTAAAAATAGTGAGGGGGGAGCAAGGGAAAAATGAAATGCTTCAGCTGACAACTACCTTAACCATTAATTACATAAATGAAAGGAAGGTATACAACTGGCTTTCTGTGTCTCAGTGAGGACTGGGCAATGCTGGCTTCACCATGCTCGGAAGGTCAATGCTGAGTCTGTGCAGGGGATGGGGTAGAATCTATCTGAACATAAGGTGGATGTAAAGAGACAGATTCTTGGAATCAACTCACCCGAAGAGGAAGGGAAGAGGTCTTACCAGACTGCAGCAGAATTAAAGATTCCTTTTCACACTTCCCCTGCAAACTGCCTGACTCCTTGTTTACTACTGATGCATTCTGTGTCTTGGGAACTTCTGTGCCTGTCCCCCCCACTCAACCTCTCACGGAGCCTTTTCTCATTCAGGGTCTCACCAAGAGATTCACACCCTCAGCAGGGTCACTGTCAAAATCCCCTCCTTACAAGGACAAGTTTTCCTACCAGTGTAACTGAGTATTGTTGCAGTTACACATTGCTATAGTAATCATTTAACCGTTAAGTGTACGTACTAAACAATTTAAAGTATTATTTGATTAACTACTATAGAAAACATATTTGGGAGATAAATAATCACACGTCCACATATTTGTAAACATTTAAGAGTTAACTATCATTGCAATACTGAAAGAGCATACAAAATTTTCCATTTTCTAGGACCTATACTCAATTACATATCACACTGATATCATATATCCTTACACTGTATTATCCATCATTACACAGCAAGTTGAAATTCACATCTTTGTTTGATGTACTTTAAACACAACTTAGTCATGTTTTTAACGTGTCAAACAACTAAAATTGTTTCCAAATGTTTGAGGTTTGTAATAGGTGAAATGTGCCACATCAGGCTTTGTTCTTAATAATAAATGCTGTGATTCTTTTGAAATATTATGCCATGCCTGTCTCTGACTTATTTATATTTCTCCCTCTCCCAAACCCCTGCAATCCACACTTATACATACACACAGTCATATACATGTACTTTAAAAACTGTTTTTTGTATTTTAATGCCAGAACCTCTTTTTCTTAAAAGCTTCATCTCTTTTTTGTTATAATAATTATGTAAGTATACAAACTTTCAAAATGAGAGTAAGGAAAATCAGCCCCAGGCGGCACACTAGTAGCATAGTTCCAAAAGAGTACCATTTTAGTAATGATCATTTTTTAACATTATAGCATTTTTTATACTAAAGAAATTTCTAGAAAAATAGTATATATTTTTGTATTTCTGAATATAAAAGTTCTTTACATAATAAAAATCAGGTATGAATTTGATTTCCACTATAAAATCAACATTTATAAACATGAGAAGTGATATCTGGCCAAATATAAATTGATTTAAACCAAAATAAAAATCATACTATAGCATTCAATTCAATATACTAGTATATCTTTATTTTGTGGGGAAAGTTATTCAACTTCAATCCTCTGCACACACCTTTCCTGCTGTAAGTCTAACTGCATCTTAGGTTTATGAGTGTGACTGAAATGTCTAAAGCCAAGTCAAGAGTTCGCTCCCTGCTGTGTACATATAAAAATTGTTTGAAGACTTTTCTTTGCAAAATATAACATGAACACTTTTTTGAAATATACATATAAACAGTATTTGATAACCATCAATAATCATTAAATAAAATCAAGTCTAAACCTGACATTTCCAGTTTTTAATGTGGTTACAATTAAAGAAATTTTCAAGAATTCTTTGCCCAATTTCTTTTTAGTCAAGGATCTTTCTTTCATATTTACTTCCCCTCATTCTAAGTCGAGCTGCTTTTCTAAACAGAATAAAACTCTTGCAGAATTAAAATGCTAATGTTTATTTACTTCATATTTTACTTTCTAGTATGTATTAAATACCTGTTTTTGTCACTATACACTAGAGAGTAATCCACACACAATATGAATGTGACCTTACCTTCTGGTTTGTTGTTTTTCTTCTTCAGCCATTTTTCTACTGTCTCCGCACTAACACTTTCAAATACGAATTCATCTAGTACCTGGGGGTTAAGAGAAAGATATGCCTTCACTTTTTCATCTGTCAAACCTGTAAAAGAATTGAAAAAGAATAAAATTAACCTATATGACAACTTTATATATATCAAAAATATATAAAAAGGATATATTATGACAAGATTAACATAAACATAAAGTAACAACATATATACATACAATAGAGTATTATTCATCCATAAAAGGACTGAAGTGCTGACATATGCTACAATATGGAGGAAACATGAAAACAGTATAAGTACAGTAAGTCAGACACAAAGGACAGATACATGAAGTATCTAGAACAGGCAAATTCATGGAGACAAGCAGATCAGGGGTTCCCAGGGGTTGAGGGAGAGGAGAATGGGGAATTATTGCTTAATGGGTAAAGTTTCTGTTTTGGAGTTTTGGGTGAAGGCAAAGTTTTGGACGTGGACGGGGTAATGAGAGCACACATTGTGAGTAATTAATACTGAAGTATACACTTGAAATAGTTAAAATGGAAAATTTCATGTTATATATATTTAACCATGATAAAATAGTTTAAAAAAAGGAAAGTTAGAACTTTAGTGATTTTAAACTATAGATATTGCACCATGTTGCATAGTTGCTTTCCAACACCATATCACAATGCTGAACATGAAGCGATGCTGTGGTCCAGTGCCACGCGGTTAAGCCTTACCAAGTACTTACGTGTTTTTGTAAATAGTTATCACAGCCTTAATACTCAAGGTAAATGAAACTCTAGAAATACTAGCAAACAGGAAATAGACCTCTGGTATATTCTGGTGCTAAAAAAATGTTTAACAAATAAATAGTCTTTTATAGTTTACAACACAAATTGTCCTTTTTCTAAGGGGCACTAAGTTCAATGATATAACTAATGTTTAGTTCAGAATAGTCTCAACATTTGTTCATTTATATTCTATGTCTGTAGTCAGTTCCACTGAAGTTATTTCCATAGTCTAATAATAGCTGTTAAATATGCAAAGGATTTTCAAACAGAGTACTTTTTACATGTGTCCATGTTAAATATATAAAATTATGTTTCCAAATTGGTACTTCATGTTGATATGCCATTTCATTAAACAACTCCAAATCATAAACAGGCTATTAACAATTATTACTCAGTGATGATATTTATTTTTACTACTGTATCCTCTCTGAATCAATAAATTACCATCCTTAGGGATGGTTAGGTGCACAAGGCAACAGAAAATTGTACTTCAATGCGGAAAAGAAAAGGAAGCATGTTTTTATGACTCCAGGGAGTAGGCTACGTGTTTTCACCACCAGACAAGACAAAGAATTCATATGTGTTAATTAATTCTGCTGGGGACTAACATCACAATTGTTATGATTCAACAACAGAATGGTATCATTGAAAAGCAAATGACTTTTTCCAAAGAATTCATCACTTAGTCAACTTAAACTAGGGAGATAGATAGATAGATAGATAGATGGATGATAGATAGAGATATAGTTACGGATATGTAATTATAGAGTTGTGGTAGACAAAAGGAAAACAAGACCCCTGTCTATGCTCACCCTGCAAAAGAGCCCCAGTGAGATAAAAACTCAATTTGAGAAATTCTGCAAGGTGCTAAAGGTAAGCGACTCATAAAAGGAAGAAAGAGCTCTCCTGACAGAGCAAGTTACAGTCAGATACGAAAGGCACAGGATGCTTAAGTAAGCTAAGAGCTAACTTGACCTTCAACGGACAATGTGAATTCCATACTGTCTCTGATGATGTCCTCTACGGTGGTACTTATTCAACATTTGATTCCTTCTTAAAACTTCCTTCCATTTCTTCTCTGACACAATACTGTATAGTTCTTATCCTAACTTTTTTGCTCCTGACTCCTGCTTTCTCTTCAATAACCTATGATGATGACAGCAAGATCTGAATCAGTACTTTTAGCCTATTTTTGACCTCCAGTTCTTGGATATTCTTCCATCACCTTAAGCCCCATCTTGACTTAAAACCAAATGAGTCATCTCTTCCCTTATTCCCAAAGTGATTTGAACTCTCAACTTTCCTTTTTATTGGTACTATTGCTCTTCATTTTCCCAGGAACCCAGGCTAAAAATATAGTTACAACTGACTCATCCCTCCTTGTCACCTCATTTCACCTTTAGTGCATTATTTTAAAAGTCCTATTTGCCAATCACATATCGGATAAAGGATCTGTATCTAAAACATGCCAAGAGTACTTAAAACCCAACAAGAAAACAAATAACCCAATTAAAAATGAGTCAACATCTGCACAGACACTTCACCAAAGATACATATATATGGCAAATAAGCATGTGAAAACATGTTCAGTTGTCATAGTGAACTCAAAACAGAAATGATATTCCATATCTATTAGAATGGTTAAAATTCAAAGTTATCAATTTTGGCAAGAATGTGGAATGACAAAAATTCTCATTCATTGCTGGTAACAATGCAAAATAGCAGTCACTTTGGAAGACTGTTTGGCAGTTTCTTATAAAGCTAATTGTTACTATAGGATCATATGACCCAGCTGTCACACTACCAAGTATTTACCCAACTGATCTGAAGACTTGCCCATGTGAATGTTTATAGCAGCTTTATTCATGGACATCCAGAACTAGAAACATGCTCCCCTGCAGAAGAATCCCACATAGTTTATGTAGATACTCCACCCTCAAGAAAGTGGGGAGTAACTCCCCACTACTTGACATTTATATAAATTACTCAAAAGTAAGTTTTTAAATATCAATTGAGTCGTGAATGAATTATGATATGTAAGTAAAAGGCTAGACTAAAAAATTAATCAATCCTGGATTTAAGTGTGGAGCAGAGAATGAGAAGGCAAATAGACCATTTGGTTGTAAACTCCATTTAGAACACCACATGTTCTCACACAGCTCTGTATCTCAAATGTCAAGAGGTCTTCTAAGTATAACTTTCTCCCCAAATTACCACTGACGTTTCATGAAAGTAACTGCCTCCTTCAATATGAGAATGAGAGGGGAGGTATTATGCCGTGACTACAGGTAGAGGCAGAGGCTAGTTGCCTCCTTCCCCTGTTCCCCAGGGCCTGAGCCTGGAGGAAGCAGCTCAAGTCTCCAGGCCTGGCTTCTTACTTCTATGGGAAGGGAATAATAGCAGTATTGATGTCACAGGGGCATTATAATAATCAAATGAGATAATCCACACGGAGCATGTTTGCCCCGTATACTCAATAGTACCAAAAAGCCATTTTCATCTGCATGCAGCTGACTCTTGCATTTTTCCAGAGGCTCAAATCACATTTAAAACTTCATTTCTTTAATAACAAAAGTCCAAATTTTTTAACCTTCCATTTAATTTTAACATTTAATTTATGCTCACTTTCCTTAGCCATCACAAGCAATCTATCTCATTTTTTTCTAACACTGAATCCATTTTTTAAAAATTATTTTGGAAAATCACTTTCAAATAAAAAGCTAAAGAACTGTTTTTCTCATTTAGAAGGGTATTTTTTAATTACTCAGAAGTACTAAAGAATCTGTTGTTAGAAATAAAAAAAGCACAATTTTTCAGGTATTAAGTCTACCACCTTAATTTGTAGAGAAAAATCCCAATGCATGTCTGGTATTGTTTAAAAGCCAGTCAAAAGCATATGGCAAGAACCCAGCACCTTCCCTCCCACCCTTACCGAGTCCTAGTTCCCAATCCTCATCCCATAGCGCCCTCCTGCTACTCTAAGCCACATCTTCTTAAGAAAATTCTTTCCTCACCAACTGGGTGTCTCATCATCAGATCCCCTGCTTCTCCTCATCACAGAAAAGGGGAAAAAACCCTAAATTCCCATTATCTCACAGTAGCTAATTTCAGCTAGATTACAAGTAACCATACATTTTAAAATTCTAAGATATACATGACTCATAATCTTTTATCTTATTTATAATTGTCACAGATTCATAATTTCCTGTGTGTTTACTCCAGATGTGATGAATATGTAAATAATTTTCAGCTTCCTAAAGCCTTACCCAACTATAAGATAGATTTTGATTAAAAACAAACACAAAACATATTCCTTGCTATTCAATATTATACTATAATAATAGTTCAATTATCAAAGCATAGCCTGAGCAGTGAGGTGCTGAAAGGCAGTTCATACGAATCAGCTGTGACTTACTGCATATGTTTAGATGGAAGAACACAAGATTCTTGGTGGACATTATCACTGCTTACTCTGAAGACTAGTAAGCAAAAAAGGTTAAAAATTTTGGGGTCGGTTTTCCTCTTTCTGTTTTGTTTTTTCCATGTATGAACCCAGGGGGTAAAAACTAGAAGTAACATTTTAGAAGCTGGATTACAACTCAGTTTCAGGCAGAAATTCGTGGGCAACAAAAGCTTCTATAACCAGATCAGACTATCCCGGCTAAAGATAGAATACTCTCCTACAGCTGTGTGGTTCAGGAGAGGAAAACCCAGTGGTTTTCATAAATCTGTCACAGTCTGAGATGTAACTTTTTTTTAACTACCCAAGAGATGGATGTACATATTTATTTAAAAATAAAAATTCTTATTAGTTTCAAAAGACAGTTCCAAAATATGGCAGAAAAAGTAAATTTTCTACATTATAGTAACATAATGAATCATTTTAGTGTCTTAATAACAAAATCTTAAGTTAAAACAAAATATCCTATGTCATACTAAGCATGCCAGACTGTCATACTTCTCAATGGCAATGATGACTCTTCCGTGCATGTGTCAGGGTGTATGTGTGCACACACACATGCATTCATACAAGTTGCATGTTAATTCTCCCAAGTTGCATATATATGCTTCTATATGCACAACCTTTACTTCTTTATTCAAAAGCAAATGAAGATTAGCAGGGGAATAAGTTTAAAATCAGTTACATTTGCATTCAGAATCCCCAAATTCAACTTCATACACCTTCTGCTTACTAGGTATTTACCTCTCCTATACCTACACTCCAGCTACTTAGCCTTCTTCCCTGTCAAAAGGATAAAACAGCTGACAACATTTGTGAATCCCAGTCAGTCTCACTTGAATACTGTGAATATGAATATGAATACTCACTTGAATACTCATATTCACTTCAATACTCACTTGAATACTCACTTGAATATGATATTGAGTTATAAAGCTGTTATGTGCTAGTACACTGAAGCCTCAAAGCATTATGTATCTGGCACAGAGCAAATGCTCAATAAATACTTAATGAATAAATGAAATATAATCCTCAAAGTATAAGAAAGGAAAATGAGCACTGAGAATTGGACTACTCTCGAATGCAAAGATGCAATAATTAAGGTTAGAACAAAGATAAAAGCCCACATCTTAAAAATTGCCCCGGATTTTTTGTTTGTTTGTTTTTGTGTTTTCTTTTTGCTTTTGACACTTTCTCCTGTCTGAGCTTATTATAGTTTAATGGGATTGTTACTAACAGGTGTTACTTCCCAACTTGGGATTATATTACACAATTTAACTCGAACTATGAATTGGAAACTCTGCTAACCTCAGGCTTTGATTAAAAGGTGGAACCCCTCTTTGGAGCAGTGGGGCAGAAGCTGCCTGCAGTCACAGGCCGGCCCTGAGAAGGAGGCTACTTTGAGGCTGCACTTCCCCCAAGGCTCCCTTCATTTACTTCCGGAATATGCCACGCCCTCTCCCCCACCCCTGGTCTTTGCTGTGTTGCCTCTGAGAGGCTGCCTGCAAGCTTGGCCGCTGGCTGGCACCTGGGAGCTTGGCTCTGGGAGTGTTCCCAGCAGGCCGCTGCACTTAGACTGCTTGTGCAAACAGTGTGCTCACGCTGACTACCTGCTTTCCTTCTGGGAATCTGCGACTTGGGCAGTGACAGGCAGGGGTGCCTATGTGATTAGCCCAGCAATAAAACGGTGGGCACCAAGTCTGTAAGGAACTTCCCTGGTAGACAGCATTTCACACATATTGTCACAATTGCTGCTGGAGGAATTCAGCACATCTTGCGTGGCTCCACTGGGATGGGGCTCCCAAAAGCATGTGCCAGCTTTCCCCATCTTCACCCTGTGTGCCTGCTCCCTTTGCTAATTTTGCATGGCATCCTCTTTCACTGTAGGAAATCTTCACTGTGAGTATGACTCTGTGCTGGCCCTGGAGTCCTCCTACCTAGTCACCAAACTTAGGTGTTGCCTTGAGAACCCCCAACACAGGGACCATCATCAGTGAGTGAGTTAATGAGTGAGTCATTCTTTGTCTTATGTGATTTCACAGATGTGTGGACGCATTTGCTTGAAAATGCCCTGTCCTGCAAGATCACAGATGCACCCAGGTCGGAAAACAAGTATCCCAGCAAACGACCTCTACTCTTAGTAGACACCTAGTAGACCACTGCTCACTGTCCAGTTCCCAGTCCTCCCTGAGACCAGACGACATTCATTTCTTTCTCTTATACTACCTTTCTTTCTTTTTCCTTCCAAAGAGTTTAAATGTCTGAAAAATTAGGATTTCTTTACATTCTGAATGTAATTTTCTAATTCTGACATCCTTCAACCCACCTACAACATAGCACCAATTCCGGAAATATATCCCTGTGTACACAAAGTTTTTCTCTGTGATGTGCTGGTGCACATGAGTTCATGAACATAAGGATTTACAAAGCAGTTCCTTCTAACCCTTTATCTAATGAGAGAAAGGATTAAATGAGTTCTAAAGTTAATTTCCTTCATGGCTTCCTTATGGAAAAACACAGTCCTTTATAAGCAATGAACAGAAGTTATCATATGAAAGATGTCAATGGTTTTCAGTATCATCAAAATGACTCCAAAGTTACAACAAAAACAAATAGATGAGATGCTTCATTAGATTCTGTTAAAACCCAAAACTTCATTTTTTAACTTGGTTAAAAAAAAGACTTTCTTCTTAACCTAGGAGGAAAAACAGGGAGCAAAATAAAAACAAATGCCTTATCATTTTTCACAGGAAAAAACCCTGAAATTCATACAGGCCCACAAAAACCCACACACACCAAGGAAATTTTGAAAAGGAACAACAAAGCTGAGGCACCATACTCCCTGATTTCAAACTTTAGTACAAAACTGTAGTAATCAAAATACTACGATGCTAGCATAAAAATGGATACATAGGCCATACATACAAGGAACAGAATCCAGAGCCCAGAAATGAACCCTCATATATCCAGTCAACTAATACTTGGTAAGACTGCCTACAAGACTCAAAGGGGAAAAGACAGTCTCTTCAATCAAGAGCATTGGGAGAACTGGCCACATGCAGAAGGACGAAATTGGACCCGTTACTCCACTCATAACAATTGATTCAAAATGGATTAAAGACTGAAATATACTACCTGAAACCAGAAAACTCCTGTAAGAAAACAGAGGAAAGCTCCCTGATATCGTCTTGGCAAAGATTTTTTTAATATGACATCAAAACACAAGCAACAAAAGCAAAAATAAACAAGTGGAACTACATCAAAGTAAAAACTTGTGCACAGCAAAAGAAATGATCAACAATATGAAAAGGCAGACTACAGAATGCAAGAAAATATTTAAACCACCTATCTGATAAGGGGGTCAATATCCAAAATAGATAAGGAATTAGTACAACTCAATAAACAAAAAATAAAAAATCTGATTAAAAAAATAAGCAAAGGACTTCAATAGACATTTTTCCAAAGATGATAAATGGCCAATACATACATGAGAAGATGCTTAACATCATGAATCATCAGAAAAAAGCAAATCAAAACCACAAGAGAGACCACCTCACACCTGTCAGAATGGCCATGTAACAACAGGAAATAACAAGTGTTGGGGAGGATGTGGAGAAAAGGGAGCCTTGTGGACTCTTGGTGTGAATGTAAACTAATGCACAACTGTGGAAAACAATATGGAAGTTCCTCAAGAAATTAAAACTTCAACTACCATATGATCCAGCAAATCCACTTCTGGGTATATGACATCACTATCTTGATGAGATCTCAGCACCCCCATCTTCACTGCAGCATTGTTCACAATAGCCAAGACATGGAAATAACCAAAGTGTCCATCAACAGATGAATGGATAAAGAAAATGTTTATGTATGTGTGGACACACACACACACACACACACACACAAGAATATTATTCAGCCATTAAAAAGAAGGAAATCCCCCCTTTTGCAACAACATTGATGGACCTTGAGGGCATTATGCTAATAAACAAAGACAGATACTGAGTGTGATCTCATTTATATGCAAACCTAAAGAAACAGAGGGTAGAGTGGTGGTGGCTGCCAGGACTGGGGGGTGGGGGAAAATGGTAGATGCTGGTCAAAGGGTACAAACTTCCAGCTATGAGATAAATAATTCTGGGATCTAACCCACATTATGGTAACTGTAATTGATGTTACCACCATAAAAATGTTAATTATGTGAGAGGATGAGGCCATTAACTAACCATATTGTGGTGATCATTTCTCAATACATATGTGTATGACATCATCAAGTTGTGTGCCTCACACTTTCAACAGAACTGAAAAAATTTAATGCCTTTGTTAACTATTGTTAACTATTTTTCTCACTTAAACAATTTCTTCCCACCCAAGTACATTCCTACTGAAAGATTTGTACACGACCTAAAAAGCAGTCATTTAATGAACCCTGATTGAATATACTCCCAGGATTCTGACCTACATAACTGATTACTTATTCCAAGAGAATTAACAGCCTGAGGCGTGCCTTGGTTGCAGAGAAGATACTGTTTCCAACATTCATAATTTGCATTTATCAAAAGGCAAATCCCACACTAAACTGGAATGAAATTAATTATGTGTTTTGCCTTGGCTGAGGACATCAATGAAAGTTTTCTTAACTGAGAAAGCCGACTACAAACAAGCTGCTCCAAGTGATAAGATAAAGCTGAAAACAATGATTTCCAAGTAGAACTACACAAGTCAGTATAAGAACACCAAAATTTACCCCTTCCACTCTAAAACTATACCTTCAGGCAGATACTCAGGCCAAAGGTATGTGGTATAAAGGATTTAAGATTCTCACCTCTCTAACTCAAATTCAGTTGTAAATCCATCATAACCTGGTGGGAGACAGTACCCCCTTGGTTCTGAGACACCAGATGTAAGCTCAGACACAGGCTAAGGACCTTGGGGAAGTCAGTTAACCCTCTAGTCCTCACTGTCCTCATGAACAAAGTGTATATCCATAGGGAAACGTGTGCAAAGATCTACACATACACTAAGTGACTAACCAATGTTTATTTAATAACATCCACTCTATCAAAATAGTGAGTACTTTCTATCAAGAATTATTATGAGATTTAAGATTTTGAGAGAAATCTTACCATGTCTCTTTGAAATGTAATATAACCTCACAAAACCCATATTTACCTATATTTAAGGAACATTTCATCTAGGTGTATGTCAAAATAATAAAATTTTAGATATACCGATTAAGCGTTTAAATTGAGAATTATCAAACCCAGATATTGCCTAGCCAACCATCACATTAACAGAATGTATACTTGAACAAACTTTTTTTTAAAGAAGCATATGGCTTCACTAGTAATTATCTCACATTTTTTAAGAGAAAATATTATCAATCCCATACAAAGTCAAGAGGGAATATTTCCCAACTCTAGACTCCCTCATTCCATTCCCTGATCACCCACCACAATCGGACTCCAAGTTCCCTTGGTGACCTGCTCCCTGCTGCCCTGCATGACCCCTGTTGTATGACTGGGAACAGTGACAAGTCACTTGAAGGCAGGAGTTTGTCACATTCAAATCCTTGGATTCCCCAGTACCTGGCCTGGCACACAGTGAAGTTTAAAGCAGTGGTTCTCTGCTGGGGTAATTTTGGCCCTAGGAAGAGCTATTCATGTTCTCATGGCGGGAGGTGGGGGCGGGGTGCACAATGCATAGGCCAGCCCTACAACAAAGAACTACCCAGAGTGCCACGAGCACTGGGAATGAGAAACCCTGGTTTCAATCTGTTCTACTGAAAGAACTGATGCTATAGCTTTCCCATACCTGGAGGTTTTAGAACATAACAAATGAGATGGAAAGAGAGAGAGAGAGAGAGAGAAGGGGGGGGGGAGGGAGGCAGGGAGAAAAAAGAAAATGGAGAAGGATCAGAAGCTAAGAGCAGGCTCGCCATGCTCACAGAGATGTGCTAAAAGGAACATAGCTGCAGATGCTGATATAATGCTGACTTAAATGTCTTTGCACCTGTACTTTCAAATTTTTAGAAACCATCAAACAGAAGGCCTATGAAATCATGGCAATTAAACATCTCCTTAGGAATGCTATAGGATAACCGTATCCACTGTAGCGGAGCAAATTATGCCACCCTAAAATAAAATATAACTCTTTGGCATATTGATTACTTGGTGGTTAATCTGGGGAGGCTACAGACAAAAGAGAACCTCTAAAAACCAAGTAGAAGTTACCCTTTTGTAAGAGGCATTTACAAGTATGGAGGAAATCTCCATTTGCAACGGTGTCTCCCTTGCGGTATCAGGAAGAGGGGGATGATTCAAGCTCCAGAAACTCTTCAAAAGAGAAGGCAAGGACTTAAATTGGCGTAACAACCTGGTCTGTTTACGATTTTCCTGATAACCTCCCATTAGTGACTTCTCACCCCCAACATCTTTTGTCTTTGCTGAAAATGGTAATTAAGGTGATGGCATTCATGGAATCCCATTTCAAGGAATTGCTCAGTTTTCCTGGTCTCTCCCATATATACAGGAAGCATGCATGTCACTAAGCTTTTCACTTTTTCTCCTGTAAATCTGTTGCATGTCAATTTGATTCTTAGACCAGCCAGAAAAACCTTGAAGGGTAAAGGAAAAGGTCTTCCTCCCCAACAAGACCTTACAGGGAAACAGGGTCATGAGAGATGTAATTAGTTGAGAAGAGGTCCTGCTGGAGTTAATGGGCCCTAATCCAGTACAACTGGTATCCTAATGGACATAATGCCATTTGAAGAGACACATGGAGACGGACACATGTGAAGATGAGGCAGATATCAGGGTTTGGGGCTACAAGCCACAGTATGCCAGGTCACCAGGCAACCATCAGAAGCTGGAGAGCCCGGGAAGAGTCTGCGTCACAGCCCTGGGAGGCAGCCAACCCTGCTGACCTCAGACTCCCAGCCTCCAGACAGGAGAAAGTTTCTGTTGTGTATGCCATGCAGTTCATGGTGCTCTGTATGGCAGCCCTGGAGAATGAATACAGGGGATGTCCTCTAAAGAACATATGAAGGAAGTGATTTGTAAGATACACATGTATTTAGTAATGGGATCTCGATGTTCATTTCCTATGGCATTACAGATTAATATGTGTGGCGATGTGCTCCTAGCTCCCAAACATACTAGGAAACAGCACAGAAAGGCATTGCACTGCTGAGCATCAACAAGGCCAAGTGCGCGCAGACATCTGCTTACACCTCCTTGAGCAGCAAATGCCTGCTACGACCATGGGAAGTGTCCGCTACTCCTCGGGGAAACCCCCACAGCCCCTTGAAACGTCACGCCAGAGTAAAGCCCTCCCACCACACCCAGAGTGGGCAGCTCTCCTGCAAAAGAGAAGGGGATGCCCAGCCGCCACAGCAGAGGGAGACGGGAGGGGGGGGGGGGCAGCAATGAGAGGCAATGCACCTGCGCCACCCCTGCTATAACTCAGCATGCACCATCCTGCAGACAAGAGGCTGTAATGGATGACAGTGGGGGGTGTAACTTCGGAGGATCCCGAGTTAAAACACCACTGAACAAAGCTTATTAACCCCTAATGAAGTTACAACAAACAGGGAGGAAAAGGGGCAGGAAGAGACAAAACATAAAAGGTGACACTGAGCAGGCTAGAAAGCCAAGAGAGGGTAGGAAGCAGGGCGGCGCACAGCCAGGTTAAGTTACTGTGGTGTCAGCGATACTGTGCACCACAAGCAGAGCTCCAAAGCTTTCCTGCAGGTTCCAGTGTGACAGGCCCCATGCTCTGCCCTTGATGCCACCATCACACACGTAAATACCTCTACCTACTCCCATCCTACAGACGGGGTAACAGGCACGCTTAAGTCCTGCAGCTAGTAGGCAGTGCAGCCTGATTCAGAGCTGGGTTCCTTATCACTACACATAAGGCTACAGACACTTGTGTTGCCTAGGAATCTGGATACTATTGTTACATTTTCAGTTCCAAATATAAGAATTAATTCAAGGTTTAGCACCTACTTGATGCGGGACTCTCACAGGAGGAAAATCTATTAAATAGGGTCTCTGTACCACAGAACCAATAATATATTCATATACCAATTCTTATTCTCCAGCCTGTTTTTAAATTACAGCCTGTATTTATGATCTCTACATTCATCAAACACTTCCTTTTAAATCTGAAGGAGATATACGAAGTGAGTGGTCAAGTATTTTTATTACAAATTTATCCTTCATTCTACTGTATTCACTACAGGTGCGAGGCACACTACCACCTGGGTAGCTCCCACCCAAAGGCCTTTGCACTTTGTCTTTGTCCTCCACACTCATCTAGATTTCACAAGCCATCCTTTTCACTCTTCAGGTCTCAGTTTAAATGTGGCCTCCTCAGAGAAGCCTGCCCTGACTGCCCCACTGAGCAGGGCCCACCACACTCCGTGACCCCAGCCCAAAGCTGGTCTGTGCTCCTTACTTACAGTCTTACCACTGTGGAAACTGTATGAATTATTTACATGGTATCTGTTCTCTGCCAGCCCCAACTACAACACAGCTTCATGAGAACAAGCACTTATGCGTCTGACTCCCTTCTACGCAATACCGGGAACAGTGTGTGGCATATAAGAGGTGCTCAAGTATTTACTGACTGAATGAATGTTCAGCTACAGGAACTTACAAACTGATTATATTTCATTCTCCCCAAATGAAGAATGAAGAACAGCAGCAAGACTAAAGAATCCAATCCAAGCTTTAAAAAGTAAATTTGTTTTGTTTCATCTTTAGAAATGAGAAGCGTGTGACTCTCAAAATGGGAAACAAGAACCTCCAGGGAGCAGGACAAGGTGTTCTGGGTGGGAACCTCTAGTCAAAAGAGAAAGGTAAGAAATTCTTAGAGCACCAGCATCTATCTG
Organism: Manis javanica; assembly: GCF_040802235.1. NCBI lineage: Eukaryota > Metazoa > Chordata > Mammalia > Pholidota > Manidae > Manis > Manis javanica. The sequence goes on from NC_133168.1 coordinate 77,872,308, forward strand.
GGTTCGGGGGTGGGGGATGTAAAGAATGAGTCAAACCACCAGTGCGGAGCCCAAGGAGGCGTGCTTTTACCTCTCCTCTGGCACCAGGAGTGCTTGGGTGGAGACTTGTTTGAGACATTCACCATAGCCATTCAGGCTCATAAGAGATCTGACTACAAAGTGATGGCACTACCCTTCCTCTCTGCACTGAGTAAATTCTATCATCATTATGTGGTTCTCATCTCAGTTGTACCACTGTATAGCACTAGTTAGACCAAAGTCGCTTCCTAATTTGGGCCAGTTTATCTTCGATTTAATTCCAAGATGTGAGAGATATTCTAAATCTGCAGGCCATTTCACAAATAAATGGTACAATTTACAAATTCAATACAAGTCCATGTCATGGTATGATACTTTGTATGTATCCCTACTCAAAAAAGACAGAAAAGCAGCTAAGTTAGAGTGAGACAAGGTGGAGCCACAGTGGCCAATGTGAATTCCGGTGTCAGGTGTTTATCAATAACCAATGTCGGACTGCGAGTATGGCCCTTACAGATAAGCTGTGTGACTGACAGATAAGTAGAACTTGTTCGGAAATGTTGGCAGAAAGACTTCCGTGAGACCAAGGACACTGAGCCAATATTGCAAAGGCCCCCCGTAACTCCCACACCCCACTAAGTGGGCCTCAGAGGAGGAGCTGTCCCCAGCAGCTACAGGGCCGACCCATGGCTCTGCGACGTGCTGCATGCACCTCCCAGACCTTTCCTCTCAAGTGGTGTCCTAACCACTCTTCCCAAGCTCCCTGTGTGACTGACTTGTGTGACAGATGGTACAACGAACCAAGTGATTTGATAACTGAAAACTGGCTACTTTGATCATTTGAAACATGTCTCAATCCCATGATTCTTATTTGACCTTGTCATTTGCCTGGCTTCAGCCCATTATTATAGGAAATACAATCCTAAATAAACAGCTCGCTGCCAGTTGAAGTCAAACACATCAGTTCAAATATGAAGTACAGAATACACATGCTGTTTTTGGCAAAAATATGTTTTACTTGGGGGATGGGGACATGGGCAAGAATAAAAGGTGATTTGCTGGGTTGTCCTTTTCTTATCTCCCCAAAATTAAATGATGATGCCAGTAGACTAATTTTACACAAATATATATATATATATGTATGTGTGTATATAGATATACACATACATAAATATAAAATACAGCATGTATGTGCATGTGAATCAGATACACAAAAATAATTTCAAATGTTGGTTCTGCCAATAACAGAACAACTTGGCATGTTAGGCAAGTAGCCTGTTTCCTGATCTATAAAGTGATAATCATATATCCACTTCATGGCTTTGATGAAAATTAAAAACATACATAAAAGACATAAAACGTGGCTCAAAAAAATGTTAGCTGTAACGATGATACAAATGAAGACCTGCATATATATACATACACACACCCACTCCCACACATGTCTCCCCCTCTGCCCCACCCCCCTCCCTTAGCTAGAGCTCGCCAGCTCTCTCCTGGAAATTCGGAGTTTTCTATATTCAACAGTGTTCAAACAGAAGGCACAATTCTTTGTGACTTTGTAAAAGAAACTAAATTACAATGTAAAAATCTGTTAGCCACAAAACCGCGTCTGAAATTTTTCTACCCCAAAAATCCTTGAAAATAAAAAAGCCTCAACTCAAACCCCATCCTTCAGAGTAACTAAGTTATTTAGTCAAGACAAGACTGTTAAACAGCAGACCTTCAGGCAAAGGTCTCCTGAGCGGTCCGAGACTGTTCCCCTGCAGGACTGGCTAGAGAGCCAGGGCACAGGAGGGCTGCACTGCTCCTGGCCACACAAAGGGCTGGGGGCAGCGGGAAGCAGGCAGCCAGGGGCCCGGTCCCGCTGCTCCTCCTCAGCCGGCACAACCCCACGAGCACAGCCAGAACGGGCAGGACCCTCTGGTGCTCCTGACTAGACGACATGAAATGTTCTGACAAGAAACATCTTCATGATGAAACTGAGGTTATTCAGAAATAAATTCACTTTAAAAACTCTTTCTTCAAACTAATTCACACTTAACAGTTGGAAATATCACTAACGGCAGCCTGTCCTGGCAAACCCCAGACCCACATGAGTGAGATACATGTACCCATTACCTAGTCCAACAAATGAGGGGAAGCAATGCCCCCAAGAGGCATCCTATCCTTCACACTCACAGTGCACGGCATACTGTAATTTGCTAAGTCATTATTTCTACTTATTGAATGAATTCAAGATTAAGTCCATATGATCTATCTCACTTTCTGATATACCCTCAAAAGTGACTATCAAATGATTCACTATCTGACATTTAATATATCTTACTTTAATCTAAGCACATATCCTCCATAATTTCCAAATAAAAAAGCAATATATAAATCAGGGATTCTTCATGAGAGGGAGAAATTAACTATCCCGCCCCAGTAAACTTAACTAACAAAGTGAAGTAAAGACTGGGTATAGATGGCTAGAACTGGGCTTACAATAAAAATTTTCCCAGAGTACCTAAAAAATTATAACATTACCATTATAGTATATAAAAACAAGAGGAGAGTTACACTGTGATATACATTAAGTTAGGAATTCCTCTCAAAAAATAAAATTTGTAATATTCCAGGGGAAATATGCAAAATTATGTTAGACATACAAGATTACAGATAAAACTTCTGATGACAAGAATCATTTTACTGAATCAACCCTATTTTCCAGTTTTAAAAGTAATGTGTAGAAAAAAAGATGGTGGCATGAGCAGTGTGGTGGAAATCTCCTCCTGAAATCACATATATTTTAAAAATACAGCAAATACAACTATTCCTAAAAGAGTGACCAGTAGTAACAATACACAAGCCAGTCTACATCTGGGAGAAGTCAATACCTCACAGAAAAGAGTGAACTAAAAAGCTGCAACCTGGTGGGACCCAAGCACTCCCTGCACCCCAGCTCACTGGCAGGAGTAAAAGAATCAGAGTGGAAAGAGAGCAGAAGCACAAGACTGCTAAATACCCAGCCCAAGAAATCTACCCCAGGAGGACAGACCCACACTGCATGGTGCTCTGGAGATTAGGGGGACGGAAAAGCAAAGTCTGAGACTAAGACTGTAAACAGGTTCCCACAACTGGCTGCCCTGGGACAAAAGAAAAGCAGGCACTTTAAAAGACTTGAAGGGGCAAGGGTTTAGGAGAAGGAACAGGTGGACAAAATCGTCCTGGCACACTCAGCCCAGCAGGCTGGGAACTTCCAGGAGCTTTAGGCACCCTATCCCCCTGGTTGGCAACATAGCCATGAGGCCCCTCACCATGATAAGCAGCCTGCCACTCCTTCCTCCCCAGTGGTACCTTCACACAAAACAGCTGCCCCGCCATTGCTGCATACTAGCCAGAGGGCAGCTCTGCCTACAGCCAGTACACAGCTTAATACAGAGACTTCTCCCTGTGGGCAGCTAACTGCCCAGAGCCAGAGGCTGCTTGCTGAGTGTGGTTGACTGGCACAGACAGTGGAGACAGGCACTGAGAACAAAGGGCTTTGTTCTCCCAGCAGAACCCACAACGCTAGCCTATGACCCCCGCGCCAGTGCCCTAGGCCATCCCACGGACCACCCAGCCAACAGCAGTTTCGCAGAATAACCCAGAAGTTGCTCCCTGCATGCAGTTAGCCAGCACAGACAGTGGAGACAGACATGGTGACCGGGAGGCACAAAAGGGCTTTGTCCTTGTGGCAGACACATGCACTGCTCACCTGCGACCCCCGCAATTGCCCTAGGATAATCAGGGGGCCACCCAGCTCATGGCAGTTTCAGATATTAACCCAGAGGCTGCTCCCTGCATGCAATTAACTGGCACAAAAAGTGGAGACAGGCACAGTGACCAGCAAGCAGGAAGGGACTTTATCCTCCCAGCTGACACATGCGCCACTTGCCAGCAACCACTCCCATCGCTTCAGGACTATGAAAAGGCAGAATAACTTTGTTCAATCCAAAATCCCTCAAACCCCAGAAAGAGGGCTTTGTGAGACTAATATCACCAAACTTCCTGAAAAAGGATTCAAAATAAAAGTCATAAGCAAACTGATGGAGCTACAGGAAAATATTCAAAAGCTAAGGGACGAATTCAGGAGGGATATAACAGAAATGAAACAAACAGTGGAGCAATTTAAAAGCAGATGAGGTGGAAGAGACAATTATTGGAAGAGAAATCAGAGAACAGGAATACAGAGAAGTTGAGGCAGAAAGAGAAAAAAGGAGCCGTAGGAATGAAAGAATATTAAGAGAACTGTGTGACCAATCCAAACAGAACAATATTCACATTATAGGGGTATCAGAAGAAGAAGAAGAGAGAAAAGGGGATAGAAAGTGTCTTTGAAGAAATAATTGCTGAAAACTTCCCCAAGCTGGCCATGGAAGTCCACAGATCTTCCAACACAAGGGACCCAAGGAGGACACCACCAAGACATATAATAATTAAAATGGCAAAGATCAAAGACAAGGACAGAGTATTAAAAGCAGCCAGAAAGGAAAAAAAGTTCACCTACAAAGGAAAACCCATCAGGCTACCACCAGAATTCTCAGTAGAAACCTTATGGGCCAGAAAAGAGTGGTATGATATATTCAATACAATGAAACAGAAGGGCCTCGAACCAAGAACACTTTACCCAGCAAGATTACCATTTAAATTTGAAGGACGGATTAAACAATTCCCAGTTAAGAAAAAATTAAGAGAATTTACCTCCCACAAACCACCTCTACCGTGTATTTTAAAGGGACTGCTCTAGATGGAAGCATGCCTAAGACAAAATAGCTGTCACCAGAGAAAATAAAACCACAGCAAAATCAGGAGACCAACTAAATACTAACCAAATGCAAAATAAAATCAATTACCCAGAAAGTCAGTCAAGGAATACACAAAGAGTACAGAATATGACACCTAACATATAAAAAGTGGAGAAGGAAAAGAAGGGAGAGAAAAAAGAATCATCAGACTCTGTTTATAATAGCATAATAAGTGAGCTAAGGTAGACTGTTAGATAATAAAGAAGCTACCCTTGAGCCTTTGGTAACCATGAATCCAAAGCCTGCAATGGCAATAAGTACCAATAATTACCCTAAATGTAAATGGACTGAATGCACCAATCAAAAGACAAAGAGTTACAGAATGGATCAAAAAGCAAGACCCATTTATATGTTGCCTATAAGAAACCCACTTCAAACCCAAAGACATATACAGACTAAAAGTGAAGGGGTAGAAAAAGATGTATCATGCAAACAATAGAGAGAAAAAAGTAGGTCTTGCAATACTTGTATCAGACAAAATACACATCAAAACAAAGAAAGTAACAAGAGACAAAGAAGGACATTACATAATGATAACGGGCTCAGTCCAACAAGAGGATATAAACATTATAAATATCTATGCACCCAACAGAGGAGCACCAACATAGGTGAAACAAATACTAACAGAATTAAAACAGGAAATAGAATGCAATGCATTCATTTTAGGAGACTTCAACACACCACTGACTCCAAAGGACAGATCAACCAGACAGAATATAAATAAGGACACAGAGGCACTGAACAACACATTAGAACAGATGGACCTAACAGCCACCTATAGAACACTCCACCCAAAAGCATCAGGATACACATTCTTCTCAAGTGCACATGGAACATTTTCCAGAATAGTCCACACACTAGGCCACAAAAAGAGCCTCAGCAAATTCAAAAAGACTGAAATTGTACGAGCCAACTTCTCAGATCACAAAGGTATAAAATTAGAAATAAACTGTAGAGAGAAAACAAAAAGGCTCACAAATACATGGAGGTTTAACAACATGCTCCTAAATAATCAATGGATCAATGACCAAATTACAACAGAGATCAAGCGATATATGGAGACAAATGAAAACAATAGCACAATGCCCCAACTTCTGTGGGACACAGCAAAGGCAGTTCTAAGAGGAAAGTGTATAGCAATCCAGGCCTATGTAAAGAAGGAAAAACAATCCCAAATAAATAGTCTAAAGTCACAATTATTGAAAATGGAAAAAGAAAAATGAGGCCCAAAGTCAGCAGAATGAGGGACATAATAAAGATCAGAAAAGAAATAAATAAAATTTAGAAGAATAACAGAAAAAATTTATGAAACCAAGAGCTGATTCTTTGAGAAAATAAACAAAATAAACCCCTAGCCAGACTTACCAAGAAAAAAAGAGAATCTATACACATAAACAGAATCAGAAATAAGAAAGGAATAATCACTACAGACACCACCAAAATACAAATAATTATTAGAGAATACTATGAAAAATCATATGCTAACAAACTGGATAACCTAGAATGGACAACTTTCTAGAAAAACACAACCTTCCAAGAATAACCCAGGAAAAAAGAGAAAATCTGAACAGACCAACTACCAGCAATTAAATTGAATCAGTAATCAAAAAACTACCCAAGAACAAAAGCCCCATACCAGATGGCTTCACGGCTGAATTTTATCAGACATTTAGAGAAGACATAATACCCATTCTCCTTAAAGTTTTCGAAAAAATGGAAGAGGAGGGAATAATTCCAAACTCATTCTATGAAACCAGCATCATTCTAATACTAAAACCAGGTAAAGACAACACAAAAAAAGAAAACTACAGACCAATATCCCTGATGAACATAGATGCAAAAATACTCAATAAAATATTAGCAAACTGAATTCAAAAATACAGCCAGAGGATAGTACACCATGATCAGGTGGGATTCATCCCAGGGATGCAAAGATGGTACAACATTCGAAAATCCATCAACATCATCTACTATATCAATAAAAAGAAGGAAAAAATCACAGGATCATCTCCACAGATGCTGAAAAAGCATTTGACAAAATTCAACACCCATTCATGATAAAGACTCTCACCAAAATGGGTATAGAGGGCAAGTACCTCAACATAATAAAGGCCATATATGAAAAACCCACAGCCAACATCATACCTAACAGTGAAAAACTGAAAGCTTTTCCTCTAATATTGGGAGCAAGACAAGGATGCCCACTCTCCCCACTTTTATTCAACATAGTACTGGAGGTCCTAGCCATGGCAATCAGACAACACAAAGAAATAAAAGGCATCCAGATTGGTAGGGAAGAAGTCAAACTGCCACTGTTTGGAGATGACACGATGTTGTACATAAAAAAACCCTAAAGAATCCATTCCAAAACTACTAGAACTAACACCTGAATTCAGCAATATTGCAGGATATAAAATTAATACACAGAAATCTGTTGCATTCCTATACATTAACAATGAACTAGCAGAAAGAGAAATCAGGAAAACAATTCTATTCACAATCACATCAAAAAGAATAAAATATCTAGGAATAAACCTAACCAAGGAAGTGAAAGACCTACACCCTGAAAACTACAAGACACTCTCTTGAGAAAAATTAAAGAGGATATTAATAAATGGAAATTCATCCAATGCTCTTGGGTAGGAAGAATTAATATCGTCAAAATGGCCATTCTCTCTAAAGCAATTTACAGATTCAATGCAATCCCTATCAATCACAAACAGCATTCTTCAACGAACTGGAACAAATAGTCCTAAAATTCGTATGGAACCAAAAAAGACCCCAAATAGCCAAAGTAATCCTGAGAAGGAAGAATAAAGCTGGGGGGATTATGCTTCTCGACTTCAAGCTCTACTACAAAGCACAGTAATCAAGACAATTTGGTACTGGCACAAAAATAGACCCATAGACCAATGGAACAGAATCGAGTCCAGATATTAACCCAAGCATATATGGTCAATTAATATATGATAAATGAGCCATGGATGTACAATGGGGAAATGACAGCCTCTTCAATAGCTGGTGCTGGCAAAACTGGACAGCTACGTGCAAGAGAATGAGACTGGATTGCTGTCTAACCCCATACACAAAAGTAAACTCAAAATGGATCAAAGACCTAAATGTAAGTCATGAAACCACTAAACTCTTAGAAGAAAACATAGGCAAAACTCTCTTTAATATAAACATGAGCAACTTTTTTATGAACATATCTCTCCAGGCGAAGGAAACAAAAGCAGAAATGAACAAGTAGGATGATATCAAAGTTAAAAGTTTCTGTACACCAAAGGGCACCATCAATAGAACAAAAAGGCATCCTACAGCATGGGAGAATATATTCATAAATGACATATCTGATAAGGGGTTGACATCCAAAATATATAAAGAGCTCACACACCTCAATAACCAAAAAGCAAATAATCCAATTAAAAAATGGGCAGAGATCTATACAGACACTTTTCCAAAGAAGAAATTCTGATGGCCAATGGGCACATGGAAAGATGCTCGACATCACTAATCATCAGAGAAATACAAATTAAAACCACAATGAGGTATCATCTCGCACCAGTTAGGATGGCCACCATTCAAAAGACAAACAACAACAAATGCTGGCGAGGGTGGCGAAAGGGGAAGGAACCCTCCTACACTGCTGGTAGGAATGTAAATTAGTTCAACCATTGTGGAAAGCAGTACGAAGGTTCCTCAAAAAACTAAGAATAGAAATACCATTTGACCCAGTATTTCCACTCCTAGGAATTTATCCTAAGAATACAGGATCCCAGATTCAAAAGGACATATGCACCCATATGTTTATCACAGCACTATTTACAATAGCCAAGAAATGGAAGCAACCTAAGTCCATCAGTAGATGAATGGATAAAGAAGAGGTCGTACATATACACAATGGAATATTATTCAGCCATAAGAAGAAAACAAATCCTACCATTTGCAACAACATGGATGGAGCTAGAGGGTATTATGCTCAGTGAAATAAGCCAGGTGGAGAAAGACAAGTACCAAATGATTTCACTCTTCTGCTGAGTATAACAACAAAGCAAAAACTGAAGGAACAAAACCACAGCAAACTCACAGAACCCAAGAATGGACTAACAGTCACCAAAGGGAAAGGGACTTGGGAGGATGGGTAGGAAGGGAGGGATAAGGGTATTAAGGGGCATTATGATTAGCACACATAATGTAGTGGAGGGGCATGAGGAAGGCAGTATAGCACAGAAAAGACAAGTAGTGACTCTATAGCATCTTACTACTGTGGGACACTTACACTGATGGACAGTGACTGTAATGGGGTCTGTGATGGGGACTTGATAATGGGAAGAATCTAGTAACCACAATGTTGTTCATGTGACTGTATATTAATGGTACCATAATAAAAATAAATACATAAATAATGTATATAAAGTTTTTGAGAACATTTTATCAGTATAATTTTACTTCCCAACAAGACATTTAAAATTATTATTGCTAAGAATCAATATGGAGTATAAAGCCAGAGTCCTGGAACTAGAAGGAACTGTGGTAATCACTGACCCCCTCATCTTATAAATGAGGAAGCCAAGGCCAAGCTACGTGGCCAAGGAGGTGAGGTAAGGCAGTAAAACCAGATACCCCACATTTTACTGTAACATCATTTCACCTAAATAATTCCAATCTCTGCCTTGTGTTAAAAAGTGGAAAAGAAATCCTCTTAGCCCTTTTAAAGTCTTTCAGTGGGTTTCAAACAGCACGCTGAGTTCCAAACCGTTACTGATGATAAATACACTTCCTGTCTCTGACACGGTAAATCACTGTTAGGCTGATACTAACTTTGTAGTTCAAAAGATTGCAGAGGAAACATTTTTAACAGGGCCAAGGGTATTTGTAAAAATAATGAATTTTTCTCATCCCTTTGATAATAATACGGGCCCTAAGAGAATTCTCACTGCAATACATTCGAATTTAACAGAGTAAGCTCAAACATTCAACTCATTGTTTTAAAGAGAATTTTTTAGAGCATTTTTAGGTCTTACAGCAAAATTGAGAGGAAAGCACAAAGAATTCCCATCTACCACCTGCTCACCACATGCACAGCCTCCCCCAATATCAGCATCCTCCACCGGAGTGGGACATTTGTTACAGTCAGTGAACCTGCACTGACATGTCATAATCACCTAAGTCCAAGTTGACATTAGAGTTCAGTCTTGGTGTCCACGTCATGGGTTTGGACAAATATATAACACGTATCCACACTAGAGTATCATACTGTGTATGACACAGTACTTTCACCAACCTTAAAATCCTTTGCCCTCCACATATTCAGCCCTCCCCACATTCCCAGCTCCAAGCAACCACTGATCTTTTTTCTGACTCCATAATTTTGCCTTTTCCAGAATGTAATGCAGTTGGAATTACACAGTATCAACCTAGGCTTTTCAGGATGATTTATTTCACCTAGTAATATGCATTTAAGGTTCCTCTGTGTCTTTATGGCTTAACAGCTCATTTCTTTTTATCTCTATATAATATTCCATTGTCTAGATATACCACAGTTTATTTACCCATTTACCTACCAGAGGACACCTTGATTGCTTACAAGACTTGGAAATTACAAATAAACCTGTTATAAACATCCATGTTCAGGTTTTTGTATGGGCATAATTTTCAACTCATTTGTGTGAATACCAAGAAGCATGATGGCTGAGCTGTACGGTAAGAATATGTTTACTTTTGTAAGAAACCACCAAACTGTTTTCCAATATGCCTGTAACACCAGCAGTGAATGTGCGTTCCTGTTGCTCCACATTCTCACCAGCATTTGGTGTTGCCAGTGTTCTGGATCTTAGTCATTCTTACAGGTAAATAGAGATAACTCACTGTTTTAATTTGGATTTCCTGATGACACATGATATGGGGCATCTTTTCATGTGCTCCTTTGATCTTTAGTAAGGTGTCTATTACAATCAGGCAGTTTGTTTTCTTATGGCTGAGGCTTAAGAGCTTTGTGTATATTTTGGATAATGGTTCTGCAGCAGATATATCTTTTAAAAATACTTTCTAGCAACCTGAAGCTTCTCTTCTCAGTATCTTTAACATTGTCTTTCACAGAACAGACGTTTTTTATTTTAATGAAGTCCAACCTATCAATTGTTTTTTCATGGGTTGTGCCTTTTGAGTTGCAGTAAGAAGTCATCACCCATACAGAAGGTCATCTAGGTTTTCTCCTCAGTTACCTCTAGTTTTACAGTTGTTTTTTACATTTATGTCTATGATCCATTTTGAATTAATTTTTCATGAAGGTATAAGGTCTATATAGAAATATATGTATTTTTTTGCATGTGGATGTCCAGTAGTTCAAGCAGCTTTTGTTGAAGAGACTACCTTAAAATTCCATTGTATTATCTTTGTTTCTTTGTCTAATATGGGTTGATTATATTTACATGGGTCTATTTCTAGGCTTTCCATTCTGTTCCATTGATCGGCCTATTTTTTTCACCAATACCTCACTGTCTTACTATGGTTTTATAGGAAGTCAAGACATCAAGGAGCATCAGTCCTCCAGCTCTGTTCTTCTTCAATATTGTGTTGGGTATTCTGGGTCCTTTGTTCTCTCCACATAAACCTTAAAACCAGGTTGTTGATACCACAAAATAACCCTCTGGGATTTTGACTGGGGTTGCATGAATTAAGTTAGAAAGAACTGACATCTTGACAATTATTGAATCTTTCTATTCTTCTTATACATGAACATGGGATCTCTCTCCATTTATTTAGTTCTTTATTACATTCAATGGAGTTCTGTGGCTTTTATCAGACATATTTTGTACATATTTTCTCATATTTATATCTAAGTATTTCATTTTGGACGGTGCTTTGGAGGGATACTGTGTTTTTAACTTCAAATATCCTTGCTTTTTACTTGCACATAGGAAAGCAATTGACTTTTGTTCATTAACTTTATCCCGCAATCTTGCTTAATTGTATGTTTGTTTTTTTGTCACTTCTTTCAGATTTTCTACATAATCATGACATCTGCCAAGACAACTTTTTTCTTCCTTCCCAATCTCCACATTTATTTCCTTTCCTTGTTTTATAGCATTAGCTAGAACTTCCAGCACAATGTTGAAAAGATTATACATCTTTTCAACACAATGTTGAAAATGTTATACATGATCTTAATGGGAAAAAATCGACTATCTCATTATTACAATGTTAGCTGTGGGTTTTTGGTAGATACAGTGGAGTTAGCAAAAATGGCAAAGGACGGCAGTCAACGGGCATGTCCCTCCGCAGAAATTTCAAAAAAATGAGCCAAACCTGTTCTTAGCAACTCTGTCAGAACTCTGGAAAACAGTCAAATGTTTACAACAATCAGGGAGATACTGAGTCCAGAAGAATAAAACTTAAAACCACAAGGAGCACACTGCCCGTTGCTACTTGGCCTCACCCACCCCCTACCTTGCTCAGCAGTGCTCGCAACCAGGCAGCCACATTCTCAGCATGGTCCCTACTCCAGAAACAGGGTAGACCTTGCTCTCAAAGAACTTTGGTTGTCTCCTTTGACCTGTCTGGGGGCTACCTGAAGGACTGACATGAGGTACATGACATCATTTACCTAACTGAGAACTCTCTCAGGCAGCAAGTGGCTTCTCAAGAAGCATTCCCAGAAAACACTGAAAAGCAAAGGAATCTCCCACTGCCACCTGGGGCAAAAAAATTACAGCTGAAGCAAACAAGAGACACACTGAAAGCCCAGGAGGAAAAGCTGAGGAAGAGATTCTTTGGGGAAGTAGGACACTGAAAGGTCCCACTCATACTGGGGAATTCAGAGAGCCACACATTCCAGGGGCAGGACACAAGCTCAGGAAAGAACTGAGAAGATCCTAAACTCTCCAATTCTGACCTCTGGTTGATGTTTAGGCCCAATGCAAGCAGGATGTAAATGCCACGGCAAAGTTGCGAAGGTGTCCCCCAACACAGAGCCAAGAGACAAACACAGGGAGAATTTTCCTGTTTCTTTTTTCACCCTTCCTCTTCTTTTTTTCTGTCATATTTTTTCTCCTTTTTAAAAAGTTTTGACTTCAGGCATTCAGCGAGATCTCTATCAACACACCAGTTGACCACATGGTCTGACCACACCAGAGACTTCAGAGACTACACATGGTAAGTCATAGTTTAGGAAAGCAGTTTACCCTAAGAAAGTAAAAATTTATGTTTGTGCAAAAAATCTGTACAAGAATGTTTGGAGCAGCTTTATTCAAAATTACCAAAAACTGGAATCAACCCAGATGTCCTTCAATAGGTAAATGGTTAAACAAACAATGGTACAGGCAGATAACAGAACGCCATGCAGCAACAAGTGTTTTTCAACAAGAAAGAACTACTGATACCCCAACAACTTGGATGACTAAGACATTATGCTGAATGAAAGCAGCCAGTCTCATAATGTCACATGGTGTGTGATTCCAGGTATGTGACACTGTGGAAGAGAAAACCACAGTGACAGAGAACATGCTGATAGCTGTCTAGGGTTAGGAGGAGAGAAAGATGTCATAGTAAAGGGACAGCATAAGAGATTTGTTTGGAATGTTAGAACTGTGTATCATGACTGTAGTGACAGTTACATGAGTCTATTACAGAAATCCATGCAACTGTACACATACACACACACCAACAAAATAACCAGAGTATAGTCTCAGTCTTAATTGTGATCAAGAAACAAAAATGTGTGAGTACCTCACATTAATTAAAACAATGTATTTATATAAAGAAAAAAAGCTGTATGAGGGAACACTGGCCATTATGGAGAGGGATACTGAAGTGGGTCAGGAGTTTATTCACTGGAATAAACTGGATAGGCCTTTGTGAGCAATCCTTCCCAACTGTCCACAGTTTCTAGTTCTTAATGTCTATTTGCCAAGCCCCATTCTGTGACCTGGGCTGACACTAGGCAGGGATACTCTGTATAGTAAACATGATCACTTGAGTAACTAGAAGGCTGTATCTTCAAATTTGATTTAATAAGTCAGTGTTATCATTAATGAACTGCAGTCTTATATAACTGGATAGCATTAGGATGAATCAGAAAACTGGTAACACCATCAAGCCATTGCCAACCAATGACACCCACCTGAGAGCCAGTTGTGTCCAAAAGCCTGAGCTCCTCTGAATACAAATATAATAACCAACAAGGGACAAAAGGACTAGTAAAAATAAGACTTATTTAATAAAAGGAAGAATGCATCACACTCACAGAAGGTTCTGCAAAGTGGCCTATGAAGTGAATACATCTAAGTCAAATTCTTTTTTCCTAACCATTTCTATCACAAAAAAATAGATCCATGTTTCCCTGAAAAAACTCTGCAAAGAAAAAAAATTTAAGGCCACATATTTAAAGAGATTATGATCTTGTCATAAGATAATAACAAACATCATCAGCATGCTGACCTGAACTAAAAGGGAGAAAAGAGAAAAGTAAAAGTACTGTTAATTTGAAATGGAGCAAGCACTTCCACCACAGAAAGGGCGTATGCATCCAAGTAGGGGAAGAGTGGAGGGCCGGTCAGCAAGGATTTCAGACCTTCGTGTGTTCAGCACTCTGCCAGGCACTGTAAATGAGGGAAGATATGGCTTCTGCTCTCAGCTGACATTCTTACAGATTTCTTTTCAAGCGCAAAAATAAAAAACAGAAAACATTAAATGCTAAATTCTGTATTTCATTTCAAAAGCATTTCATTGCTAATTCTGATATTAACCTTCATACAGCACTTATGAGGTGCCAGGTTCTAAGTGCAGGTCCATATATTCATCTTCCCAACATCTGATCTTCCTCCTCTCCTCTGTGGTCACACTCTCCTCTCCCCCATATCCTTTCCTCCTTCTTCATCCTCTTCACCTTCCTTCTCCTTCATTTTACAGATCAGAAAACTGAGGGTCAAAGAGATTCAGAGATTTGTCCAAGGCCAAACAACTAGTAAACAGCAAAGGCACAGTTAAAGCCCAGTGACTTTGACTTGAATAAGACAGTAATACAGTCTGCCCCCCAACACACACTCAAGATTTCTGATGCTAAAGAAGGAGTCACAAACGTCTGTATGGAAAGTTTGCTAACAGGAGGGTCAGGAACGACTTTCTGGAAGAAGCAATGTCTGAATCGGGCACTGAAGGACTGATGAGAGTGAGCCAAGGGGTACAGGGAAGGCCTCCCAGCAAAGGAGCAGCTGGGTCAGAGTGTGGAAAGGAGGCCAGAGGACTGCACGGAACTCAGGTAGGCAGCGGGACACAACGCCAAACAGGAGCCTCTAGAGACGAAGGTGTAGAGCAAAGCCGGGGCCAGATGACAACAGGGCTGACGAGCCATGAGCTGCTTTGTCCTGAAGGCACAGACAGCTGCAAAAGGGTTTTTCCAAGGCATGGGAGTGACGTGGCCACAATCACACTTTGAAAACACAAACCTAACTTTAACATGCAAAATATGCGTGTCAAATCCCATCCTCACCCCCATGCACTGCTAATGAAAGGATAAATTGGTACAGTAATGGTGGACAGGTTTTGGGCAGCATCTAGTGAAGCTGAACATATCCACGCCCTGTAACCAAGCATTTCCACCCTACAGAAACGCACACTTTCTCTCCATCAAAGCCACACACAGTACTAGAATATTCAAAGATTCTTTCTGTGATCCAAAACCTGGAGACACCAAACACCCATCCACAGTACAATCAAAAAATAAGTTGATGCCACCACAGAGTGTAATACCTTATAACAATGAGAGCAAACTAGTTACACCTGCTTGCACGGAGATAGATGAAGTACACACATAGAATGATGAAAAGAAGTGCGAAAATTAATAAAGGGAAACTTCACTGACATGACGATGTCAGGAGGCCTGCAAGGGGACCTCTCATGCCTCTCTCTCATCCCACACCTCACACCCACCCCAAGAGATGGACGCCTTACTGTTCAAGTACTTCACTCCCCAGGAGGAGGAAGGTTTCTGCCTCCCGCCTCAGCCAATGGGAAGCCATGACACAGGGACTCCAGGGGACGCCAGTGGATACTGTGCTTCGAAGAGCCCTGCCAACGGGCCCTTTCCTCTATAAAAGAGTGGCTGTCTCTTTGGTTCTCCAGACTTGCCTATGGTTTTGCCATAGCTTGCCTGTGTGGAAGTACAATTCTCTGCTATTCCTGAATAATCCCATTTTTGCTGGTAAAACAACTGACTATTCTTAAGGTTAACAGAAGCAAGAGAAAAGTGTAAGTACTGCATGATTCCATTTATGAGAAGTTTTTGTAAAATTACTACCTGTAAGAGGTCAGAAAAGCAGTTATCCTTAGGGGTAGTAACTGGAAGGAAGTAAATGGAGGCTCCAGTATTATTATTATCCCCATTTTTCAGTCAAAGAAGAGAAGATCTAGAGAGGTTAATGGTAAGTGCTGGGATGTCCTTTGAAACCAGGTTTACAAAATTTTTTAAAATACATAGCCATGGGTTAAAAGCCACTCAGAAAGCATCACATGTTTCATCAGTGTTAATAGTTCTCCTTGGGCCTTTAAGCAGATTCCATGGCTAATGGTGCCCTTCCTCTTCCATGGAAACACCTGCTCATTACTTCCATTTCATTCTGTCTGTTCCTCAACAGACTCAGTAACTAGCTTGTTTTAAAATTACTTTTAACATACATTTTTAAGAAGTATCATTTATTGAGGGTTTACTAAATGCCAGGCATTTTATCAGCCTTTTCTCAATAAAGATTAGGGAGTTCAAGAGATGAATCATCCAGGGTCACGTGGATAAAAAGTACTAAAACTAAGACCCAAACCAAAGACTTTCCGAGTCCAAATCCAAGCTCTACCTACTAGATGACCTTTCCATCTCTCACCGCGCCTTATTATTAGTGGTCTACTTAATTGTTTTGACCTTGAGATTCTAATTTTTTTCAAAGTCAAGGGTCTAACTTACTTACCTTTGCATCATCTGCTGTAAGAAGAATGCCTAGCACACAGCAGGCACTCAATAAACGTTTTTAAAAGAACTAAGCAACTGATAGGCATAACTTCCTCGGAAGACAAAAATATTGTTATGCATAGGTGTTTATTAGATCACTCAACCAATATTCACCAACCACCTCCTGTCCCCCCAGACACATCTTCTGGGGAAAGAGCTGAAAGCACACTATTCGTTTACAAAGTTTATAAGGCTATGTTTGCCCAACAGAATAGCTATTGGCAACATATATTTACTGAGCATTCAAAGGGCGACATGCTGTAAGTTTAAAATATGTACTGGTTATTGAAGACAACATTGTAAATGTAATATAAAATATTTCATTAAGGACGGGTAAGATTCCTTAAGGGAGGAACAACCTAAGACAGGCACAGTTGCAGGGGGGCCATCAGGTGAGAAATCGGGGAACAACAGTGGTGAAGCTTAGAACCTCACCCCACCCCCGTTTTGAGAGAAAGCTTCTGCATCCGTGGATGTTTTATTGCCCTTGTCTAGCTCGGATTAGCACATAGTCTACAGGCACACACCTGATCATCTACAATTGCTCTCTTACAACGCTAAACTATGTTTTCTACCTTTATCTTGCATCTACCTACCACTTCAGCATTTTATTAAAAATAAAAATAATAATAATAATAATAAAGGGAGAAATGTGGGATCCACATATAAATCAAGTATAAAAATCAAACGAATATTCATATTTGACCTGATTGTTTATAGTTCATAATGCATGATCAAAACCGAAAGTTTCTGTGATGACTGCCCTTGTACTGTTCACCATGTAAGAACTTTTTCACTACGTTAAGAATTCGTTCACCATGTAAGAACTTGTTCGTTATGCTTCAGAAGATTGGAGACTGACGAGAATTAGGCTTGAGATGGATCAATGATTGTGCATTGAGCGTTGATCCCCCTATACAGAATTTTTTGTTGTTAACAACCATTTGATCAATAAATGAGAGATGCCCTCTCAAAAAAAAAAAAATTTCATTAAGATATACTGGGTTAAATGAAATGTATTATTTATTAAAATTTATAAGTTTAATAACTTATTAAATGTAGTATAATAAATGTATTAAATGTATTATTAAAATTAATTTCAGCTGTTTACTTTTCTAAAGCCACCACTAGAAAATTGTAACACACATGTGCAGTTTGCCTTACACTTCCGCTGGTCGGCACTGCTCTGAGGACATTTTTTTTCTGATTATTCAAGATCTCTCTTTCCCTCAGTTGTTGAAATGCACAGTGGAAACTGACCCCTCACCGACCACCCTTTGTACTGTGTTCCACATGGAGCAGTCAATTTATTTTTTCTTCTCTAGCAGGAGTGTTATTAAACTGTTAGTATTCAAACCAACCTACTTAAAAACTGACTTTGACCTTTACTACTTTAAAGGGACTAAACATCACATGTAAAACAAACTCTCTTGAATTATCTAGAGGCATATCAATATAACACTTCTTTAAAGCTTTACAGATGGCCTAGGACGTTATGCCATATGAGCATAAGAGCCGTGAGGGTGGCGGAGAGCCCTTCTCACCCCCTTTCCTGATGGAAAGCCTGAGACAGAGGTCAGTGATCTGCCCAACTCGGCCGCATCACATACAGAGCGGAGGCTGGAGGCAGGTGCTCAGGCCCATCCCAGCGCTGCTTCGGGATGAGCACCTTCTCTTTGTAGTAGTTTCCTGAGGCAGCCCTAACCAGTCACTGCAACGCGGACGCTTACAACACAGAAATTCATTCTGTGACAGTTCTGGTCGCTGGCAGTCAGAAACCAGGCAGGGCAGTGCTGCCTCTGGGGGCCCAAGAGGAGAATCTGACCCATGCCTGTCTTCATTTCTTGACCTGAGGCCTCTCCACTCTCATCCCTGCCTCGCAGCCCACACTGCCTCTTCCTCTTTTGGCTGTGTTACCACCCTCGGGCTCTCATAAGGACACTTGTCACTGGATTTAGTGCCCATCTGAGTAATCCAGGATGAACTCATCTCCAGATCCTTCACTTGATTACATCTGCAGAGACTCTATTTCCAAATAAGGTCACATTCACGGGTTCTGGCTTAGGATGGGGACACGCCTTGGGGGAGACACCCTGTTGGGCCCACTACACTCTCCCTTAGCCCCCAGATCCGCTACTCGGAACAGTAGCTTGGCTGTGTCCTCAGTTCGTATGTCCAGGCTTTTGTTCCCAGGAACGGTAAAAACTAAACACTGATGACTGATGAGAGAAAGTGAAAGGCTTTGGAATCAGGCAGACCTGGGAACAAAAAGTGGCTCTAATATTTGGTAACTGTGTGACTGTGGATAAATTATTTAACCTCCCTGGGCCTGTTTTATCTTCTGTTTAAAGTAGTAACTCCACCATTAGCATGATCATTAAACTTAATGAAATAAAGAAATAAAGCACCCAGCACTGTACACCCCTTGTTAACCACCCTGGCTCCCTGTCCCACCTTCTTTCTCAAACTTACACCTTCAGACAAATGCTATCTGGGGTCACCTTACAGAGTGAAGGATCTTTGTTAAGCCCAGCACACATCTGTTGCACACAGCCTTAAACACCTGAATTTACTAAAAGGATGAGTTATTATGTGCTTTACA
Organism: Manis javanica; assembly: GCF_040802235.1. Taxonomy (NCBI): domain Eukaryota; kingdom Metazoa; phylum Chordata; class Mammalia; order Pholidota; family Manidae; genus Manis; species Manis javanica. The sequence continues at coordinate 77,891,755 of NC_133168.1, forward strand.
AGAGGCTCCCTCTCTTTATAAAAGAATGCAACACGTAGGCTTACCTTAAACATCAAATCAAATCTGCAAACCTCCATTAAAGATTGGCTTGCTCTGCAAATGTTTATGCCTAATAAATGATTTATGTGGCACACATTGACACAAAGGGAGGCAAATTTGCAGTCTCTTACTTATCAAAACCGTTTTCTAGTATAACTGGTACACTTATACACTTAGTGTATTAAAAACTATTTTATACACTAGGTGTATTTTATACACTAAGTGTATTAAAAACTAATACACTTAGACTTGCCAAGCTGTAATCACAAACTTGTAACATATGTGAAAGTAGTTTTCTTCAAAGACAGCTGAACTCAGTCACTTGTGGGTGATCTTTATATGCTGATGTTAATTAGTATTTGAAGACACTATTGGTCTTAAGACATTCTTTGACCCATATTTCCTTTAAGAATTAATGTTAAATAGAGCAGAGAGAACTGTCATCAGGATAATGTTCTTAGAGGCAGTTTGGCTGAAGAAATAAAATGGGCAGGCAGCCACTGGCTCAGGACTGCATTACACATGCTAAACAACACTGGAAAGTAATAGAAGATCATGTAAAAAAGTGTATAATCCAGTGGGACTCATGTTCATGGCAGCCCTTGCAAGCCAAAACACTGTCCTTTCTGAAAATCTTATACTTATTTCTAGATCTGTTTTAAAAGGCAGGATGAATCTTTAAATAACTGCATAAATAAGAAATAATGAGCATGCAAAAATAAGACTATTAATCTGGTATCTAAAATATGAAATATGTGACTAGAATCATCCTAATGCTCAAGTTGAGTTGTGCCCACTGGGAGAAACAAGATAAATGGGAGGCCACTGAGTAAGAATTAATGCAATGCATAATTACATACTTTCAAAAGTACATACATGAAATTACAATCACATTATTTCATTAATACCAAGAGAACTGCACATTTCGTTTAAGATGAATATTTCCAGAATTAAAAACAATCTTCTTAAGTACTATATTTTAAAACAGGAATAACTCAATTTTCTTTGATAATGGTAATAAACTAGTATTACCCTGAAATCTCAACCCTGAAGATTCTTCAAAGTCTTTGCTGAAAGACCTAGGTCATGCAGAATTCAGTACATCAACTTTCTAAACCTTGATGGAAGTTTCTCCACCATTAGCAGTGATCTTAAAAGCAGAAACATCTTATTCATCTGGTTGTCCCCAGAGCCTGTAGTAACTGTCAATTCTTGTTGGTAGAATGTGGATAAAGTGAAGGTTCCTGTGCCCAGGATTCTCACCTGGCCCTGGTTGGCTAGCTCACTACACAAATGTGGGCAGTATGCCATTATTGACTCTATATAAAGAGCCCTACCCAATGCTCTGGGTGACGCGGTGGCACGGCTGCAAGGGAGCAGAGCAGAGGGTGGAGTGGCGGCAGTGAAGATGACAGAGGGGCCCAGAGGACGGCTGTGCAGGCAGAGAGGCCCAGAGGCAGAGACCGGCTTGCTGCATGCAGACTCGCTCTGAGTGGATGGGATTTTAGTGATTGATCTGCCACCTGGAAATAAAGTTGGGTATAACCCTTTCAACCCAAGAACGTTTTGCTGTCATTTCTTGGTCACATTGAATCCACAGTGAACTTGCCTGGGCCAGAAGCCCATGGGCAAGACATAGAGGAAGCTCTGTTCTACAAAGTCAACACAAACGCTACATCAGCCCAAACCAACCACTGCCCCTAAGGATACGGGGCGAGGGTCCTGTGAACCTTTGGTAACAACATTTTCATCATTTTGTCTATATAACCTTGTGTAATGTGTACTTCTGTTTAAAGACACCTTCCTCAGAATGCTGTGATTCATTAACATTGAACTCAGGGTCTACGGCACTCTAGCTCATGCTGGAATGAAGCTTCTCTAACCGTGTGTTTCTCCAAAAGGTGTATCACAATCTTCTTTTATCAGGAACACCGCACAGTCTCACAGCATGACACTTGGGGGCCATTTAAAGCAGTGAACTCACCAATTAAAACACAAAAATGAGAAAAACATGGCACTAAACATACTGCATAAAGGAATCTGTTTACAGTAAGAGAACTGAGGCAAGAAGGCAGAATATTGCATTGTTTGACCTCAGCTGGAATGTGCACATCAGATGACATATTTTCGGCTGATTTGTGTACAAGCACGTCCATGAACAACAGAGAAAGCACCATGAGTACTGTTTTCTGGGGTTACAAGTAAAGCCTAGAGAACAGACGAATTTACAAATACAGAGTCCACAAATAAGGAGACTTGACTCTTTTTTTCACACAGTAGGCATTTGGTGAATGTTTTGGAATTGAATGAGTAAAATGAATGGTATCATGATCATACTGAGTTACTCCCCTTACTTCCTGTAATTTCATTATTTTGATCTCATCTATGACACGCATATTACACTGGGTCCTCCGAGCTGAAAGCTTTACTTCACGACCCAGGCTGCTGCTTAGCAGTCAAGTTAACAACCCGAGTCTCACAGAACCAAGTCTTCTGCCCTCTGCCCTGCCTTCTTAGCAAACAGGTTATTTTCTTTGTTTATTCTAACAGCTCTTTGCTGATAAACATGAAAATACTGAAACAGTGCATGCCATGAAATTCTGTTGGGAAACCTAAGGAATCAAGTCGTGCTGATAGGAGAGAAAAGTAAATTACACACCCCTTAGGCATCAGCATGGAAATACTGAAGACATTTCCTCGTACACTTCAGAGTCAGCGCCACTACATAATGTTACCTCTGGGGGAAAGCAAGGCCAGAAAGCTAACAAGACAGCAGGTTCTTTTCACACACTGCTCTCGGAAAGACAGCTCGCTGACGTGTGACTTTAAGCCATTTTTAAACCTTGCGATACCTTTTGGAAGCATCACACTTCACCTCTCAGGCAAACTGCTTTTGCTTATAAAAAAGCTCCCATTCATAAAAGTGTTCACTCAGTACCAGCTGATCTGCCTGCTCTTAATTTCCTCACCATCCACAGTCTTGCTTCACCATTTCAGGTTGTGCTGCACGTACACGTAAATATTCCACCACTTGCTCCCAATCTTGCATTTCCACTCAGGTCATTTATGCAGCCCCCAACTTGCTACCTCGCCGTCACACATCTTGCCCACCCCCACCCCCCAGCATAACATAGCTTCTAATTTAGAGAGCAAATTCTCCCTGGTGACTAAGAAAGGCCATGATTAGAAATATAAGCATCTAAACTCTGCAAAGTACTAACGTAGACTTACTGCACAGAGCTGTAAAGCACAGCCACATTGTGTCCATTTCCCTTTAGAACAGAGGAACATTTACAGAGGACACAGCACCCCTGTTTTCTTAACGGTTCATGAATATCATTTCTTAGCTCTAGAACTCCAGTTCCCTTCCTCAGTGCTCAGTCCCTTAACAGCAGCTAAGGATAAGGGGCATTATTTTTCTGGTCACTATGACACCCTTCAACTTACAGCATAAAATTCTGTCTGTGAAAGACAGACTGCCAGCATTCTTCTCTGAACTCCACCACTCACTGAGTTACTGAGCTGTGCCTCAGTTTCCTCATCTGCGAACTGGAGACGATTACAGTATCTATACCTCCTAGGATTGTTTTAAGGATGAAATTGAAACAGCTCTCAGTAACATTAGCTATCACTAATACTTAAGTATAAAACATTAGCTTACATAATAGTTAACAAAAGACACAATACTGTATTGTTAGAAAGTGGCCTCATTAGAACACCAGTTTAAAAATGGAACTTGAGGAAATCAGTGATATTTCTAAATTCCCCACACACTTTTTTCAGCTTCCTTGGTGACAAAAATATAGATGTTAAACATTCTCAGATTTTTCACTTTCACAATATGCATATCATCATTCTTCATGGTTCTAATTGGTTGTACATGCTTATCATTGTAACCAATTATTGTTAACGGTATTCACCCAGTGCATATTTTGAAGTGCAAAGTTTAGATGAAATGCTAAACTTCAATTTCACTAACCTGAGCTGATCTCAGAATTAGTATCTAATAGGTTTCAATATATAGTGTGCTAGGCCATTTAGGTATTTAGATCTTCCAATTTGATAGTGGTTCCCCTTTTTAATAACAAGGCAGGCAAAACACTACAGGTCTGATGTTATCTTTATCCTTTAGGATCTCATAGTGGGCCATTAATGTAATTAAGCAGACATTTTACCAGGTGACATACTGTTCAGACTTTATCACTGCGATGACAATTTGGCTCGAGAGTGTGTTCTGTCTGGCTTTTTTATTTTTAAATCAGTGGAGAGAATATGTTTGGCATATGCATCAGTAGATTATCACCAGTACTGAACAGTTCAATCTCATGAATCCAGTATCCTTCCGTATTTCAGTATAAATGCCAAAAAGTATGTTGAGACAAATAGCCTGTTGGATGTTAGGTATTCCTGAACTGACCCCAGTTCATAGTCCATTTTCCCCTCCTCTCAGATTATTTTGGGGTGAATGCAGACAGTGATGACAGAGTAAATAAGAGTTTGTTTAGATGAGTCTATGGAACTACCCCTTTCATCAAATTTGCTACACTTCTTCACACACACACACACACAAAATGTCAAATGTGAAGCCTTGGAAGCAGTAACAAACATATCATAAAATATCACGCATAATGAATTAAACATCTTTTTGCTAACAGACATTTATTTCTGCCAAACAATTCAGAAATAATACTAAACTGCTTAAACAGGCAGGAATCTGGCCTAAAGTCAAGAAAAGCAGTAATATATTTTTAAAAAGTATTTCAATAGAGCTGCTTTTCAGACAAAGAGCCTGTTCCCGCCCCGGCACAAAATGTGGGAAAGGAGCCAGATTGCAACTTATCAGCCGCCTGACATCAGAGGCGGGCTGCGTGCGTCAGCCGGCCCGCAGGGACCACCGGCTGATGGCAGCCGACCATGTACTTCTTATCTTATCAGCGTACAGTGTCTGGCACTTCAACCATTACTGTGTGAACCTGGGAGGAAGGAAGGTGTGTAACTGGGGGGGTTTAGGTTAAAGTTGTGAGCTAAGCAGGTTTTAGTCACTTATTAACAAAACAAACAATCCAATGTATTACATTAATTGTAATGAAAGTTTCTGCCCTCAAACCCAACATTAAAAGAAAATGAGTTTTTCAGAAAGGTGCCTGAGCTATGTATGACCACCCCTACTTCTCCTACTTCCATAAAAGTATGTCCAAGTTGTAGTTCTGCAAGATTCCATATATTCCATTTAGAACAGTCAAAGAAACAGGAGTTTGTTAGAAGATGTACAGGTAACTCTTTCATAGCTCCATTACAAACATGTTTGGGTGTGGAGAGTAAGATGAAAACTACTTTCAAGTGTTTGCCAACATTTGCATCTCTAAACACAAGATCTGAAGGCAGGCAGAGGTACCCCAATGACCAGGTAGGGCACAAGAAGTTGCATCACTCAAACCAGGATTGAGAGTTTCCTGAAGAGGAAACCTGCCTTATAAAAACTACGCAAAATTAATTTTTAAAAACACTTGATTTAAAAATCATTTTAAATTTTAAATATTTAGAGAAAAACACACTTGCTAATTAAAAATTAATTGTGCCAATGTACTAATCGCCTATATTTTGAATATAAATAAAACAAGATTTATTTACTAGTCTCAGCTTGTACATTAAATAGCACTCTATTAAAATAATAGTTCATGTACACCATGATTTACAACTCTCAAAATACTGTACTTCACAAACTACACTGTCATTCTGGTTGTACAGCTAATAGGACAACAGATGTGAAATTACATTAAACCCACTGTTTCTTATTCCTTGGAGCTTACCTGCTAAATTAGAGTAAATATAGTTAATCTGTACCCAGATATGCCTCTATATGTATTGAAGGTCATGCCTTTATAAACCACAAATAAAGTAGAAAAATCATTCTCTCCCCCACACGACAGAATCCCTGTCCCCGACCTCACCATCTGGCTCTGGGATGTACCTCTGCAAAATTCTGTGTCGAAGCCCTGATCCTCAGCATGACAGTATTTGGAGATGGGGCCTGTGTAAGCTGATTAGGCCATGGGAGCGGGCCCTCAGGATGGGATTGGTGCCCTTATAAAGGACACCATGTCTCTCCCCCATGTGAGGACAGAGCAACAAGAGGGTTATCTGCAAGCCAGGAAACTGAATCAGGAACTCAATCAGCCAGCAGCTTGATCTTGGGACTTTCCCACTTCCAAAAATTGAGTAGTAAATACCTGTTTAAGCCACACAATCTCTGATATGTTAAAGCATCTTGAACAAACTAATGCACTTCTCCTATCTTTAAGCATCCTTCTTCCTTTTGTTACCTACCCTCAACACTCAGTAAGCCCAACCATCTGATTCCCTTCACTGGTATTTATAACTGTTTAGAAAAAAATGCAGAGAACTAAGACATCCCAGTACTCGTTAGCATCCATACACATCATTACCTCCCTGACACATGACTTGACCTCCTGTTTTTTTCTGATGGGATCCTTCTTTTTTCCTCTTCAACATCTCTCTGAACCATTACCCACTTACTATTTTCTCTCTTAACTCAGCCAGCTCTCCCCCCAGGGGAGACATTCCTTCTTTACCTTGCTCACTCGATTACTCCCCTCTACATTCCAGGTCTGCAAGCTCTCTGTCCCTTCTAAGAGATTCCTAATATGCTCAGACTTCCACCAACCCTGAATCACAACACAACGTCCCTCCAGCCTGAGAGACTCATCACACATTCTATACTTTTCTTTCTTTCACCATCAAAGTCAAAACGGAGTCCAGTGCTGACTTCAATGTTCTTAATTCTGATTCACACCTTAATCATCACACCATAAGATCAGCCCCCAGCACTGCACTGAAACGACTTTCTGAACTACAAGCCAAGCTTCCCTGAAGAGGTAAACATCATAATCTCAGTCTTCATCTTCCTGGGTCTCAGCGATATCAGATACCGTTAACCAACCCCTTACTTTCTTGAGAATTTCTCCTGCATAACATTGCAAGGATGGTCAGTTAGCCAACAATCGACTTACCAAAAGCAAATATGTTATTAAACAGAATAACCAGCCTATGAAATGTAAAATGAAAAACAAACAACTAGAACCACATAGAAATCTCCAAAAGCTGGTAAAACTAATGCATCCTGTGTAAAATGCTATTTAAGCTTTTTAACATAATAAAGACTGCCAATGCTGGGGGGCAGAGAGGGTTGCGATAACTGAGGGTTGATGTCCAAGAATTTCAATGTATGAATGAAACAAGTTTTCATCAACTGGTAACTTTAGTAAGTTCGCCAATTCAAACTTAGAGCTACAAAGTATATTTGCTCTCTATCTGAATGGCCCTTCCAACTTTCTTTCACTAACTTAGAGACTCTACTCACCTGGAAAATGTTGGGGATTCCTCTCCTCTCCTCGTTCTAAATTATTTTCCTTCAAAGTCTTCCTTACCCCCTTTGTCTTCAACTGTAACATCTCTGAGGATGACTTTATCTAAACTTTAAGCTTCTAAACAAAACAAATTAAAAAAAAAATCAAATAACTCTCAGATAACTGATACCTTCCTGAATCTTTATTTCTCCTTCTCCTGTACCCCATTTGTTTAGGTGAAATTCCCCTCCTCCTAGTCCTCTGAACTAAATATTCCAGCCATCTTCCAATCCATTCTCGACTTCGATCCTCAAAAATAAGTAATTGTTGAATCCTATTCATGCTACATTTACAGAATATCTGCATCCTCTTAGGCTTTTCCATTCCCACTGGTACAGCCTTAGTTCTGGACACTGTTAGCCATTATTTTCCTCTCTTTACATCAAGTCACTTATCTTTATAAAAGGTCATTATCTTCAGCTCAGAAGAAATCCTGATTAGACAAATCAACCATGGTAATGCTCCCAATCCCTGCAAATCATGTGTTGGGCCAACACACAGGGAAAAGCCATTCTCCTTCCAATGTGCACACCAGGCCTACAGTTAAAACATCTATGTTGCCACCATCAGAACAAAGCCAATTAGCAGAATGGGAAGAGTAAAGAAGTGGATCCTTAAGAATGCCTGTGAGGCCCTGAATTAATCAGTACTGGAGCTGCTCTTCCTTAGGGCTTCTTGTTTTACAACATAACTTTTCCTTACTGTTTAAGCAATTCGGGTTTCTATCACTTTGCCCTATGAACCAGCGCTAAGCCTCCTGCCTCAACTAGCCTTCCTGATTTCAGGTCTCCAGATCTCTCTTTACACTACTCTTAGCAGCACGTTTCGGGAAAAAGGGGGAAATCCTCAGGCCTCAAAATCCATGACTGGGAGGCCCTGGAGCGGGGCTTAGCTGGCGGGATTGGCACCCCAGCTGAGTGGCGGCCTGCCGGCCGCACCACACTCCACACCTCGTGTCACCGGTAAGGCCCTCCGCAGGTCCTGACCCCGAACAGCTCTGACCACGGCCGGCCGAGTCCTGGGGCTCCAGCTGTCCCCATCCGGCCCATCCTGCCCATCCTGCCCCCGATGGGCCTGTGGAGCATCCGGCCTGCGCCCCGAGCACCTGGCCCGCAGCCGTTGCACGGCTTCTCCTCACAGCCCACTGGGTCGGGCTCACCCACGCCGCCCACCCTGAGGCCTAACTGGGTCCCTTCACCCTCGGAGCCCCTGTCCAGGCCCGGCCAACAGGACTGGCCACCAGGCCCCTGGCATCCGCAGCTGTTAAAACCTACCAGACCCACCTGCCATCTCCCCGGCGGCCTCCACGTGCCACTCACAGCCGGGACTCCGCGAGCAAGGCGCTTCCAGAGAGACGTCACGCGCACACCGGAAGTGCAGTCACGCTGCCTGCACGGACAGGTACTTTCACTTCCGGAGACCAGGACCCGATGCACCCGGGAGTCTCCCGCAGCGGAGGTGGTCGGCAGCTCGAGTCCAGGACCCACAGCTGGAAGTGGACTGAAAGCTGTCTGACGCGCAAGTCCAAGCTCCTGGCGCCCGGCGGGCCTCCACCTCCTCTGCTGGCCCCGCCCCTCGCCCTCGGGGGACGCGTCCACCAGAAACCCGCTGTGGGCGGCAGCCTGGGACGTGGCTCGGGGGAGCGGTGGCGCTGGGCAAGTCTCTGCCTGCCTAATTCCTGCCAACTGGCCGTAACCGGGTTGGCCGGGTCCCCCGGGCGCTCAGGATGCGGGCCACAGGGCAGCCCGCAGCCCGTTTAGTTCAGCGAATGCACGTGTCTTCTCCAAGCTATTAAGCCGTAAAGATCCCTTTCTAAAGGGAGACTCCCTGCTCCGCCCCATGAATCCAGCTACTGTCGGCTTCATAGATTCTCTTTTGTAAATGCCGCAACCCAGTGACACAGTGACAGTATCGTAGGATAGGAGCAAAGTGTATTTTAACCAAAAGCACAGTAAGCCTGTTTCAGACTTGTATTTTGTAAACAGCATTTGATCAGTTTTCCCAAGTTTAAAACTACGACCTGGCACCACACACACCTGTATCTGATGACTCTCTCCTCCGCTCTCCGTGCTTCCATGAAAACCACACTTAACACCCCAACTCTCCTCCACCGAATGTGTTTGCCCCTCTTGGCTACCAAGCACATGCTTTTTCCACCTTTGCTCTTACGGTACGTAATATGAAGTCACTGTCTGCAGTTGATTTCTACCCACTTCTGCCTTAAAGCTCTAACTGCCTTAAAGTCAGTCGTGTGTATTGGGCTGTGCTAGTTAATGGTAAGATACTGGTACCTTTCCAGCCCCAAGGTGTTCATAGCCAGCGTCACTCCACTGAGTATTACAAATGTGAACGAGGCCTGTGGGGAAAAGAGAAAAGCACCAGACCAGGTGGACAGGTCAGAGAAGACTCAGGCAAATGGCCCCCAACGGGCCTTGGAATTCTCTAGGTGGCCAGGATGAGAAACAGATGGCAGGCAGAGGTGACAGCACCTGCCCTGCAGGGAGGCAGGAAGGCTCGCCCCTTGGGGGGTCCAGGTGTGACAGAGAAAGGGCATCATAGACGAGGCTCTCAAAGCCAGCACAGGGCCACAGAGGAAGGGCACTCACACCGCACGGAGGCCTCTGGACTCTCTGCAGGGGACTGCAGGCACACTGAGGACCTAACGTCAAGGGTGATGTGGTCAGGCATTTGAGCTCGGTCTGCACCCGCACAGAGAGCACTGCTGCAAGCAGGGCCACCTGTTCGAGAGCCCCTCAGAGAACAAGGGCGAGAGCCAGTGGCGATCAAGTGGTAGAACCAGCAGGACTGGGGGCTCATTAGAGGCATGGGACGGAGGAGAATGACGGGGAATTCCAGGGGCATTCTGACGTCCTCTCCTCCACCTGCTGACATCCAACCATTGGGCAGTCCTGTTGTCCCAAACTGAAAAATAATGTCTTAAGTCTGACCTTTCACCTTCTCCACAGTTGGTGCTCTCACTGAAGCATTCATCACCTTTCATCTGCACACTGCAATAGACCCCCAACTTGGTGAACCTGTATCTGTCTATAATCTGGGGTCAGTAGAGCAGCCAATCAAAATATGAAGTAGATCGTGTCATTCAGAATCCTCCCGTACCTCCCAAAACATAGACTGGAAGCCGACGTCCTTACCCTGGTATCCAAGGCACTACACGATCTGCTCCTCAGGACCACTGTGCCCTTGCACAAACCAGGCACGCTTCCACACAGGGGCCTGTGCCCTGGCTCTTGCTTCTGCCCGGGACAATGCTCTTTTCAGATTTCTACACAGACCAGTCCTTGGCCTCCTTCAATTTGCAACAGAGAGAAATGTAAACAAATTGTCACAAAACCCCCCAAAAAATATGTTTGCTGAAAAAAAAAATCTGCATGTAAGTGTACCAATGCACTTCAAACCCATGTTGTTTAAGGGTCAACAGCAGGCTCTTAGTAGTGAAGTTTTTGCAGATTTTCAACGGCATGAGGAGGTGGGGGTATGGTCAGGGCCCTTTTGTTTGACAGTCTGTTCCAAGTGTCACCTTCTCACTCTGGGCCACAAGGACCTCTGCTTGTGATACTGATGTCTGCCAGGCCCCACTGACCTAAATTCTTGCCCTCTTCACTCTATTTATATGCTTTTCCCATGGCACTCTAAAAAATAAATTATATGGGATATTAGAAAGTGGTAAATTTTTCGTGTTTCCTACTGGAATGTATAAGCCACAAAGGCAATAATTTTCATTATTTTCTACTGAGTTACTCCAAACACCTATTGAAATGCCTGACCCATGATAGAATTCGAGAACTATTTTAATCAATGTATGTTTAAATAAATGAACCCAGTAAGAGGGAAAAGGGGTCCAGGAGAGAAGCATGGATAGGAATAGGTCAGGTATGTCTTCTGGAAATGACACCTCAGCTGAGTCTTAATGGGGATTTAGTAAGCAAGTAGGTGGTTTTGGATCTCCAAGCAGGGATCATAGCAAGAGCAGACATGCCACAGAGGGCATGGATGCATGGAACTGCCAACACCTCAGTGCTGGCGGAGCTTAGACAAATGGCGGGAGGGCAGAAATGCAGCTAGTGCTTGTGAATAGAGACCAGATTACAGAGCACTTTATATTCTAACTCAAGTGAGTTTACTGTACATTTTTGAAACAATTTAGGGAGAAATAATGTTTGTATAGGGCAGTAGGGACGTATTAGAGATGTACTTAGGAGACATAATTAACAAGCAGAACTTATTAACTGACTGATTGTGGTAGGTCAGTGGTGAATGAGAATAAGCAAAAAGATAAGTAACTGAATGGAGAATATATCTGCAGATGATGTATCTGGTAAGACACTAATATGCAAAATAGATAAAGAACCCATACAACTCAACACAAGAAAACAAAGATGAGCCCCAGTTTTCAAAGTGGAGTAGTTATGTATATGGCATAACTACCTAATGAGAAAGAAGATAATAAGTTCAAATGTGGACATGTTAAATTTTACTATTTTTAATATACAGTTGACTTGAACAATGCAGAAATTGGGGCACCCAACCCCCATGCAGTTAAAAATCTGCATATAACTTCTGACTCCCCACAAACTAAAGAGCCTACTGTTCACCCTTGAACAGCATGGGTTTGAACTGCACTGATACACTAATACCCAGATTATTCTTTTCAAGAAATATATTGGAAAATCTTTTGGAGAACTGTGACAGTTTGTTTACATTTCTCTTGATCGCAAATGGCATCATGTAGTTGGTTATGTGCTAAGTTTGATAAATTTTAACTTATTATAAGAGATTTGTGTGTATTTAATGGTAGCAAACGATAAAGTATCTTTTATGCATTCATGACAAAGTTTTTATGTATGTATTTTATGTATTCTTGACATAACTTTTTCTTACTTTTTAAATACTTCTAGGCTGTGTGGTTTATGAGTTTTTCCAAAATGTTGCAAATCTCCAAAAAATGTTCCAGTATTTATTGAAAACAAATCTCCATATGAGTGGACCTGTATAGTTCAATGCTGTTTTGTTCAAGGGTCCATTGTACTAAGTTCAAAAAATAGGTGATTAAAATAAATGTTAACTTCCTTTTTAGATCCATTATAGTAACACTAAGGAGAGAAAACTGAGGTAAGAAAACCTGTTAACCTGTTTCAGGGCTAACCTCCTATATCTCTTAGCACTCATAAAAATTAAAATACTCATCTGTCAATTGAAACTTTATCATTGAGAAACAGTTTGGACCATGTAACACTGACTGAAGTATCACCACACACTAATCGAGGGATAGTGCTGTGGACGGAATGTTTGTGTTGCCCAAAGCTCCTATGTTGAAACCCTAAATCCCCAGTGTTTTGGTGTTTGGAAGCCAGGCCTTTAGAAGGTGATTAGGTCATGAGGGTGGAGCCCTGGAAGACACAGGAGGAGAGAAGAGACTCTCTCTGCCTTGGAGGCTAAAGGAAAAAGGTTCTCACCGGGACCCCAAATGACCTGTGTCTCCAGAGCTGTGAAAATAAGTCTTCATTGTTAAAGCCACCCAGTCTGTGGTATTCGTTACAGTAGCCCCAATTAAGACAGGAATAAGGGTATCACTTAAAACTTAAGATAAACAAAACTGTGAATTTTTCATAAGGTACTTCTGAGGCATTCAAGGTTGGAGAATCTTGTTTTGATTATTCTGAGGAGCAGAAGTGCTAAATCCTACTTGTGCTGGAGATTAATTTATTCTGTTCAGCACAAAGGATTTGAATAGCCCTAAACTGATCTCATATTTAAATCAGAGAAAGGAATCAGTAAGTTGTTCTGAGAGAAGCACTGACTAAAAGTCTTAAAAACAAGGATTTTGTTCTGGAAATTTCATTTACATGTTAAGCTTACGAAAATCACTGAAGGTAATTTTTAAAGTGATTTTTCTTCTCTCCAGTTATACATGTGTTTGTATGTTCAACAACTATTTTTGAGCACTGACAATATACTAGAATTCCAGGTGGTCCTCACCTCTTTCTCAAGCTTTAGAGACAAGCAAATAAACAATAATAACACATAGATACATGACATGAGCTGTGTCTGACCCACCTACTTCCCAGGGCTATTATGAAGCTTACATTAACTAATAGGAGAATGTTTTCAAAAATGTAAAGCTCCACACAGAGTAAGGTGCTAATACATTAAGGCATATGTTCACCAAAACAGCAGATTTCTTCATGTGGGCTGAGCTGTCATTACTGAGCTAAATAAGGTATCTAGAAATACAGTGCAATACAATAAAAAGCCAGTGAACTGCAGTAGAAGTGCTAAAGTTAATGCAAGGTGAAAAAACCAGAACCAAGGGGGGAAAAACTATATGGTGAGAGCTTTTTAAGTATGCAGAACACACATTCTAAATCATTTTACTGCACAAGTCTCTTAGCTAATTTATAGCAAATGACTGTTTCAAATTAAGTACATTTTTCTAAGGTGAATTTTTTCTTATAAAGTGATCTAGTTATTAAGTCTTATTAAAATAATTCTACCTATATTTAAAAGCACAATAAAAAAATTTAAACAAAATGTTGTTGAGAAAGAATACTGAATATAACAGTTGGACTCAACTCAAAGGACAAAAGCCACCACATACCAAAGGACACAGTATGGATTCATGAGCCATCTGGGAAAACAACACAAAAAAATACATAAAGTTTTACTCTTTGGGGATTTTTATTAGCTATGTAATCAAGACAATTATAGATGATCCTCTATGAACTTTCAATTCTTGAACTTACTTATTTAGTTGTCCTTTTCAAAGTGTTATATATTCAAAAATTAAAACAAAAAAGCATACATTGAGAAGTCTCACTTCCACCAGAACCCCCTCACACAGTTTATATTTGCCTGTGTATCTGGCCACTGTTTCTTCCTGCAGTAAATAAATTTTCATAAATACAAAGCACATTACATGACTGCACCACCAAGTGCCAGCCTTCACAGCTGCTTGATGTATGCAAAACTTTCCTAAGTCAGCTACCTATGTACAGTATCCGTTGAGTGCCTCCTTGTGCCAGGCACTATTTTAATCACTTTTCATTTATTAAATCATTTGACCTTCAAAATAATACAATGGATTTGCTGTTATTGTCCCCATTTTACAGAAGAGCAGAAGAGAATTAAGAAAGCAAGTACCTTTGACACAGTAAACAAGTACCTGAGCCATGTTTCAAATCAATAAGTGGGCTTCAGATTCTCTAATACCTACTCTACCACCTCAACCTTACTGCCTCTCCATCGTTTATAGGAAAAGGAGCAAATACTCTAGTAGTCCAAATAGTGACCTTCTAAAAGACAGCCATGTCCAACCCTTAGAACTTGTGAATTTTACTTTATATGGTAAAAGATAAAATTACACTTACTGATTTGAGAGGATTAGCCTGTGTTATCCATTGGGCCCTAAATGTGATCAAAGCCATGGTATTCCACACAGCATTACATTTGCTCAAGCAATTCGCAGGAAAAATGCAAAGAGATGAGAAGAAAAGAACACAATTTTTTAAAGTATATATGGGGAGAAAGCAATTAAAACAATTTAAGGAGAAAACTACATACCAAAAACTCAGCTTTCTAATTTAATAGTTAAATTTCTCATACGTAGCTGCAGTTTAAGAAAAAACAAAATGGCTCTGAGATCTTGGATGGGGGCACGTTACTTTTACTGTAAAGTTGTAGCACTTAACCCCTAAGTTGAAGAAATTCCTCATTTAGTTCATCATTTTGTTTATTAACACAAGCTGGACTGATAGAAACTTAACCATTGCATGTTTCCTGAAGTAAAAATTGGAGGAAACCTAGCAATTAGCAAACTACAGGCCCACCCATACTGACTGAAGGCCAAATAGGAGAAAACTCCAAGCTAGTAAATGCCTTAGAAGGGAAAAGACTAAACCCGGGCCAAGGGGTGGGTGCTATATATATGTACTCATTTCCAGAGAGCAGAGTCAGAAAAGAGTCAAACACCTGCAGACTGGCTCACAATTTATAGCTTTCATCAACTCCTGAAATGCCCAGTAACTCTTGGAATCAACAGCCAACAAGACTCAGCCATTCGCATGGCCTCACCTCGATAGAGCCCTCCTGCAGTGTGGCACTGAGGCTTCTCCCAGCCAGGCTTTCCAGTCCCGGTTTGTGAGATGACCGTGTATGACCCTGGGTAAACTGAGTTTAAATCCATCAACAAGTTTTCAAGTATTTTGGAGGTTCTCCAAATGTAGTATCAGTCACTTCTTTTCATCTTTGCCTGATTCATATGATAGAACTAAGGCATAAGTTCCTTGGAAAAATACTATTTAAAGAAAAAAATATATGTATGTGTATATACATATAGAAGACATAATTTTCACATATCTTCTAGGAAAGAGGAATAGTTACTCTTGCTTTTTAAGATTTTAGGTTGCAAATTATAGAGGTTCCATGAGGTTAAGGACGTCATCAAGGTGTCTGCACACAGAAACACTCAGAAACATTGCTGACAGACAGCTGGCAGGGCTCGGAGACCCAGCAACAAAACTGTACAACTTTTTCTTTAAATTTGGTTTTGTGACCACTCCTATAAAACTAGGTGGCTTTATTCTACTCTAACTAGTAGCAGCCTTTATATTTTTTCTTATTAACTAGAAATCTATGCTCTATTCTTAAGGTAATTTGTAAAGTTGCGAAAGTCTGCTCTAAAAAATGGATTCTTTTTAACCTCATTTCTATAAATTGCAAATTAAGTTACTCTTATTTTCTTAGACACTAGAAGAAAATGTCTACCTGCTCCACAACTCCAGCCTAATATTAGAGAAACATCTTGGTGGTATTAATACAGAGAGTGAGGAAAACAAAGGTAACTTTAGGATTTTACAGGGTCCCCTGCCATCAAGTCAGTAATTTCAAATATATTCCAAGATGAGTATAAGGCAAAGTAACTTCATTTAAGCTACAATTTCTCATCTGTTAAAAGGGATCTGGGGGGAAAAAAAAAACACATGATCCTTTCATAAATAGGAAAATGAGTCTCTTGACTTCTTTAATAAAACTAGTCTTTCTCAAATTCTGCCTTTAAAAAAAATATAAAGCCACATGTTCATGTTCCCAATCACTATTCCATGAAAAATATATGAAATATGGAAATTTTTTAAATATAATCTTCAATATCCACAACAGCAATTCAGCAATTCCTAATAATAATAATAATAATACACATCCACATATTGAAACGAACACAATCTCACACATGGTATGCTCCCCAGAGGCTGGCATAGTATATACAGGCAAAATAAGAGCAAACAGAATACAGACACCAAGGCTCACAAACTCTAGTTTCTGGGCCCTGAAGTTTGTCTCGGCATCTATTGCATTCTTCATTTTGCCACACCTCCGTGACGTCCTTCCCCAGCTGAACCAAATTCAGTTTGTGGGACACAGTAGTACATACACAGGACAGAGCCAGCCAGACAGCAGTCCCTGCCACGTGAGAAGTATACAGCTCATCATTGAGTTCTCATAAAATGGAGTTTATTCCACTTAAAGCACTGTCCTTGATGCTAAGATGATATCTTACTATATTTGGGGTTTCAAACTTTTTGAAATGAAATGATAATTTATTTTTAATATTCTTAACTAGCAAAATAAGAAGAGGGTAAACCTCATTCTCCCGTTTTCAGAAAATTATGTCATTCATGAAACACAAGCCTGTGAACTACTAGTACAGTGGAGAAACAATGGGATCTAGGGTCAGACAGGTAAGACTCAAATCTTAATTCTGCCGTAACAAGTAACTTCTCTACAATTTCCCCACCTACACTACAGAGTTTGAGATGAGGTGTGTAAAGGCTCTGCTATAACCCTAATAGAGGCAGTGCTCAACAAATACTAAAAACAAACATTCATAACAATGCAGCTCTTTAAACATGTTTATTTTTTAAAATATTCTATTCTAAATAGTCTAAATATTATGCAATGAAAAAATTAAGAAAGCATGAACTGGTATATTTTTCTACAAATTGCTAAAGTATAAAATATAAAAATCTGATCAATTGCAAACATACCAAACGATGCCATTAAAATATTCTAGGCCTTTATACAACTTTTAATTACATTTACTTGACAAAGCACAGGGAAAAGGCTAATTAGGTAAAATGATGTGAAATAACAGTGAATTGAGGTCAACTAGGGCTCTAGCTCTGTGTTCCCTCTAGCATCCAGCACAAATGATGTCCACATGCTCAAGTAGTATATAGTACTACATTTTCCCATTTTCAATTATTATCTAAAGAGTTTTATTACTTCACATTAAAAAAGGTATTGGTTAAAAATAAAAATATTTTATGTCCTTCTTTCATTTTACCTTAAGTGAAATAAAGACCTAATCAAAAAGTAAAGAAAATGAATACTATGACCTTTTCTTTTTAACTCTGAAAATCAAGTTAGTATTTCTTATATTGGTTTATGAATGCATGAATATTCATTTTCTTCCCATGTCTTAAATTAATTACATTTCCTCCCTGAAACATAAGAGTGCTTGGATGGATGGACAGATGGATTGGTGGAAGAACAGATGGAGAGCCAAGTGGATGGACAGAAAAACAACTGTCATATTTGAAAATAAAATTTGGAAAGTCAACGTCATAGGCTGGAGTTTTCTCTGTGCTCAGGCTAACTGACTTTTATGTGCAATGTGGTACGAAGTGCAAGTTCAGTAAGAAACTGTTGAGAATAGGTTTTCAAAAAGCCCAACCATCCAAGTACATTTAAAATTTTTGTTAAACTCTGCTTCAAAGTAAAACTTTAACTTAAAATTTAAAGTGGTAAGTAAAAGAAACACTTCAGAAGCCAAAATCTAAAGTTTAAATATGCGTACTATATTTTTCATTTTTTCATTGAAAAATGAAGTAAAAAGTATAAAAGATTCTTCTGAAAGTTACTTGAAGAATTTGGATTTTTCAATTACATGTATTGAGAATGAGATAAATTTTTGTATTATTGGTGAAAATGTTCCAGATGTTTATATTGACTAGAAGAGGTTCAGAAATAGAAAAATACTGACCAATTAACCTTTAATGATTGGTTTTTCTTTTAAGATAACACCAGTATCATTTCAAGAAAATCTTGGATCTTGGGCTTTCTTTCCAATTTACTAATTAAGAATCGGTGATACTGATTTACAAGAAAGTAGTCATAATAGAAACACTTAATACAGAGCTTAGTCCATGGTTAGAACTCAGTAAGTGTTACATGTTTTACATGTATTAACCCATGTATTCTTCACAACAAATCTATAAGATAATCATTACTATTTCCATTGTACAGATGAGAAACCAGAAGCCGAGAAAGGTTTAATAGCTGGTCACACAAACTAGTCTGCAGCAGAGCTGGAACTAAAACCCACCTGTCTGCCTTCAGAATCACACTCTTAATGCACAGAAGTAGAAAAACATCACTAAATAAACTGAACCACAATGCAAGTATATGCCAAAGAATTTTATATGCTTTTAATTTGTACCCAAACACTTTTGGAATGCTTATGCACGAGTTGCAAAATCATAGGCTCATTTTTCTTCTTTCAGTGCAAACATTTACACTATATTTGGGTAGACACTAACATATGACTTAAGTTAAAGAAGGGTTGTTTTTAGAAAATGGTGCAGATATTTAATTACAACAGCCATGAGGAAATCATAGAGTTGTAGTTATTTGCCCTCTATTAACAAAATGTTTAAATAAAAACAAAACAGAAAATGAGAGTTGCTTTGCCCAGATACCTTCTCATTCTATCATCTCAGTCATCTGGATTATAAAAGCAGTAAAACCAGAGTTTACTGGGAAAAGAGCAGAGGGTAGAATGAAAGGGGAAAATTAAAAGACTCCATGATTCATTGTAAGTTAGACAGCAGGGCCCAAAAGGGAATCACACTGCAACCTTCCTGCCTGTGGTCCTAGCAGCCAGCACAGAGGGTACTTTTCTTTCACAACCCAAAAAAATAGCTTAATAGATTTCAGGCATGTTCCCTGAAATCTGCCTTTGGTTATTCTTTGAAGGCAGAACCTAGAATGAGGATCAAGTTTTATTTTTACACATGAAATAAAACTGGTGCAAATGTAGTTGGTGTTGATGTACGAATGATTTATTTGCTCTTGCTCTGCTCCACGATAGTAAACCTGCCAGCGCCGGCTATTGTCTCACCCACAGCCCAGGTTGTCGGGTGACAAGAAACCCAGCCGCATGTGGTGGTTCGCCAGAGATCTCAACCACCACAGGATTACTCATCTGGTCCTGCCCTTCTCTGTACTTTTGCCCAAAAGGCAATGTCAAGTTCACCTGACATCTTGGGACACACAAACAGAGAGCTAAAATAGGTCTTCAAAAGACATTTTTGAAACTTTTAAGGTAGCTGTTAAATATATATTAGCTTGACATAAACTAAGATTATAACATACCTGCAATTGTCTTCATTTTATGCTGTTTGCCAAAGAAAATCCATAGAGCTGACCCATTCATTCATCACTAGTCTTAAAAGACTATATTATGTGTTCATAACAAAAAGATGCAAATATTTATTTTAAAATGCTAATAGGCAAAAAAATATATTAGCATAAAAAATTCACTGCAGGATGGTTTTAACTCACATCCTTACAGATACATGATAAAGTTCAAAATGACTTCATTAAAAAAGTTGATATTATTCAATAATCTAAAATGAGCAAAGGCAGCTCAAATATGTGGCACTACAATAAAACATCAACAATTCAAATATTGACTATTACATCAGAAAAATAATATAGCTAATATTAACACATTACATTAGTCTTCAATCTTTTAACCCTTATTAGCAAACATTTTTTAACAGATTTTTTACAACAAATTTTAAAATGGTAAATGTACTCCTAAACTGTCCATTTTTTATGAATATTAATGTTATGAATCATACAGATCATTCTGAATAAGTTAAAGATGCAAAGAATATCACGTCCAAATGCCAAAGACAAAGTAAACTTTCCTCAGATTTCCTGTTCTATCATAGCCCACGAAAGAAATTATTCTAAGTGAGCTAAATCACCACTATTACCACGTAACGTATAAGATGAGATCCTTATTGGATCATTCTACCCTGTGATACATAAGCTTTCTACTGATTTCTATACTGATGATATAATAATTTTTCAAATTGGCTTTCCTAATGAAGAAGAACCCTATGGTATTGGGTTTACATTGGGGATAGTATTATAAAGTTATCAAAATGTGTATTTCCTAGCTTATCCACTGAAAGGGCCTAGAAGGATAACACCCGGGTTGCAGTGAGCATACTGAGTTCTCACGTCTTGGCTACTGGACATCATTCCCCACTGAACAGGACCAGGGCTCCCTGGAGAAATGGGGGATTCCAGGTCTGACAGAGGAAAATGTAAGGTAAATAAGGAAAACTGTGTGCTATACAAGAAGTGTTTCAGGCTAATGAAGACATGCGAAGTGAACTAAGGAAGTGTTTTTAAAGAATCATACTGACCAAATCTGGGGCAGTTTGAGGATCAGATAAATACAGAATAAATACTAACTACAGTAATGGGTTGTGACACATTAAATACAAAAGGAAAAATAATAAAATACAGTAATGTAGTGTTCTAATACTGACTATAAAAGGAATCTGTGAGTCCGTATTGATACCACAGCAAGGTAAAACGAGAGAGAGCAGGCAGAAAGAAAGTGAGGGTAGCTCTTCTTCATAGAATAATTCAAGGTTTAGGGGCAAAAGGAATAGTAAAATTTCCCAAAAATCACTGTTCTGTAGGCCCAAAAGTAGTAATTCAGGCAAAGATAATCAATGAATGCTAAAACCACAGAATGGAAGGCTTCACACCACCTCCAGGCATCCCTCCACAGATCCCTCACTACGAGGGAGAAACGATCCCTTCCCAGCAGGCACCTGTGGGAAACCAGCTGAACCCAGGGAGCAAACTTAGAATCACCAAGAATAGAGCTGCCAGTATGCGATGCAGTGAGAATTTGCGCTGAACCTGAGAGCCATAAACTCTCCTGCAGAACAGGAGAGAGAGTAGCTCGTGATGGGATGGCAGGACAGACGGTTGGTGTGGCAAACAAGAGCCAGGCCATTAAGTCAGGATTATCTCTGATCTGTGATGAAGCAACTAAAATTCAGAAAGGTTAGATAACTTTGTCAAAGTCAAATACCTAGCCCCTATAAAGCTGGAATGTGAACAAGTCCTGACTCTCAAACCCAGCATATGTTGACCACAAGAGCCGGGCACCCTGACCACTGACGGGTCTGACGTCTAGGCCCAGACACGGGGACTGAGTCCTTAAGACCCGAGGCCAGCCCTGAGGCACCCCTACCTTTGCCTCATCCTTTCTCCACACCCACTTGCCTGCACGTTAGTCCTCCTGACTTTCAGCACAGAGGCACACCACCCACCCCCAAGCTGTGCCCCAGCTCTGCTACTGCAAGGACGCTGGAAGGCTCCGGCTATATCGCAGGGTCAAGAAAGCTAGCTCAGTTACCATAGGCATGGATGCCTGCAAAGTTAATAAGCGTAAGCCTGTAGAAAACAAAATTAAAAGATTATCATTTTATTGTTCTAGTCCATTTAAAAGACTGAATAAAATCAGTCATGAGGCATATCCATGGAGTGCTCACCTGTGGTCCACTTCAACAGCCTCAGATGAAGACCAGTGCTCATTTTAGCCAACTTCAACACCCAGACTCGTATCATGATATAACCAAAGCCCCCTCAGCACTCCAGTGAGCAAACACCTGGCTTCCCACAGACCTGACCCTCCACTCTTACAAACTCCACTAAAGAACTTAGCTAAACCCTTGGTGATGCCACCATTCCCGTTGTTCTCTCCCATCCCCCCATCCAGTCCATCAGGAAATCCTGCTGACTGTACCTTTAAGAGAGACCCACAGTCCCACCATTTCTCATTCAGCCAGTGCCCCCACCATGGCCCTGGCCTCCATCAGCCCTTGCTTGGATGGTTCACAGGCCTCCTAACTCGTCCCATTTCTGTCCACTTTACAGTCTCTCAATGCAGCAGGCAAGGGGATATTAGCAGTCAGATCAGGTGACTCCTTTGCTTCAAACCCTTTAATGGCTTCCTATCTTACATAGAGAATGGACAAAATCCTTCATGCGGCCCTGGACCTTACATGATCTTTGCTTTCCTCGCTTACACCGGCAGCCCTGCCGTCCCCCTAAATAACACCATCCACGGCCAAGCAGGTTTGGGACTTGCTGTTCCTTCCCTCTGCTCGAACACCTGTCACCAGCAATCTGCATGGCTCC
This sequence comes from Manis javanica, assembly GCF_040802235.1. NCBI lineage: Eukaryota > Metazoa > Chordata > Mammalia > Pholidota > Manidae > Manis > Manis javanica. The sequence continues at coordinate 77,914,530 of NC_133168.1, forward strand.
CCTGCTGGAAATCTTTGCCCAGATCTTACCTTCTTGGTGCAGCCTTCCTGGCAGTATATCAAGTAACAGTGTGACTGCACTCTGTGTCTCCCTCGCTGCTCTGTTTTTCTCCATAGCATTTACCATCAACCTGATATACTATGTATGTTTATTTCTGCCCACCATCCCCCCTTAATATGAGTATTCAGGAAGACAGAGATTTTTTTACATCTGTACCCTGCCATATTCCCAACTCCTAAAGCAGCAGACACCTAGTATCTGTTGCATAACAAATATATGATAGAGCCACACACACAGATCACAGATTAAGAAAATTTTCCTTATGGATTTTTTAATAAGCCACTTTCTTATTATACAGAGTACCAGATCCAAATCAAGCTTTAATATTGACTAGTCATGAAGTTATGTCAGTTCTTAAACTATTTAGAAAAGTAAACAGTGAGTCTTACTGACACAGCTTAATGAGCTGTGTTTGTACCCAGGCACTTTCCCATATGGAACTCAGATTTTTCTCACCAAAATGCTTTTACTTGAAGTATCTGTGTTGATTACAATATAGTGTTACCTATATTAAATGAACTTGTGTATGATATTAAGTGTGACCAACTAATAGGAGGAAAAGGTCCCTCAGATAAGTCCAAAGGTAGCACATAAACAAAGACTTAGGAAACTTCTGTAGGACATAAATAAATGCACTTAGAAACAGGATGCGTACCTTACGTGTTGCAGTGAATTCTTTTCCAGAGAGCTTAAGAGCTGTGGACAAGAGCTTGGCAATGTCAAACCAGACAGGGGAGCACATGAGTGATACCAGGGTCACTTCCAGTTCTGACTGTGTCCCTCCTGTGCCTTCCCATCCCATTTATGTATAATGGAATGTAATTAGAAGCTAACAGAAAGAAAACTGTGAGGCTAGAACAATAGAAAAGGAGGGGAGGGGAGCTGAGATCTGCTGTGTGTGACCCAGAGGTGGGAGAGAAGCAGATGTCCCCATAGGAACCAAACCCTTGTGGCAACAAAAACCACACTCGTAAGCGACGCTCTGGTCCCTGGCCACCTGGCCACTCATGCCCAGGACCCAGACCACCAAACCACTTAAGCCTCATTGTAAAAGACTTTTACCCCACTTATTTTTCATTGAGGAAAAAGATCTCAAACCTGTCAGCTTACTGGCTAGATCTTAAAATACCAATATGTAGTTTAGCAATTATATAATAGCATCTGAGAATGGTAAATTTATTGTTGCAAAATTTGAAAGCAAACTCTATTTAATTTCTGTTCTCCTTATAGCTAGATCTTAGAGCAAAAATAGCCCAAAACACTAATACTATCAAGTAGATGTTAAGAAATATCACTTCTAGGAGTTACATGTAAATTCATAGGCAACTTAGTCAAATTATCTTTTCAAACAGGAAAAATAATTGGAAAAAAAACACTTTAGCAAAACTCCACTTAAAATTCTCCGAACTTAAAAGGAAGTTCTTGCCTTCACTTCTAACCAGGGTACAAATGGTATGGTCCCTACTGAGTGACCTCGAGCAATGGACTCATCCTCAGGTTCAGATCTGTAACATGATAACACTAATAGTACCAATCATGAGGATTACTGTGAAGACAAACAGAGATAAAGCACGTAAAATGCTTGACATACCACCTAAAACATGGTAATTCAATAAATGGTTCTTTTGGCTATTCTATTTTCTATCAGGCTTATACAATGGATAGAATCATAAATCAATTTTAAAAGAAAGAAAATGCCATTATCCTTATCCTTTTTCAAATAAAGTAGGAAAACTTTGGACTACTAACCCTGGACTCGGAGTTAGAAACCTGCTTTTGCTGTCAGCCGGGAATGTGGCTACAGACCTTAACTTAAGTGACCAGCTCAGTACATTATGACTTATTTGCATCACTTCATCTGCGGAAGATATCGCCGGTTGCCCCTTACGGAATGACTTCCCTCTTATTGACTACCATACCTGGACATGCCTCGCCACCACTTCAAAAAAGTCAAACACAGACAGCCCTACCATAAAGCACTTCCAGACTAACCTTCACTCTAGTCCAGCCTTCCTAATACATCCCCATTTTATTTCACCCCAGCAATCTCGGAATAGCCATCTTACAGGGCAATTATGGATGCATCTTAAAGAATACAAACAATCATAATGAACATTGTGCCAGCTCCCCTCCTGTGACTGCCAGCGTCCTGGCAAGTACTGAGGCGCTCAGCGAAAACAAAAGCATGCTACAGCAGGCACACAGAAGAAGCAGTCGCAAAACATGAGCCCTCGCTTTCTTAGGCAAACAAATCTTTACGTGGAGCCCTTGCTCAGTTTAACGCAATCCCTGGCAAGAGGGATGAACTGTTCGCTGCTGACCCGAGGAATAATGCCTCCAGACTTCTCTCCTCTTAATCTTCCCTGCCTCTCCCCAAGCTGCTCTCTGATCAACTGCATTACAGTCAGTTCTTGGTTCTGTTTTCCCATCAGTCTCTCTCCTGACCTCTTGGAATGACAGAAAGTCAGAGGGGCCCCTGCAGCTCCTGCCCCCATCACTTGGCCACACCAATCAGGGGTGCCTCCATCACATTAGGTATCAGAGCAGCTGCCTGGAGAAGCCGCCTCTTTAAACAGGCTTGGCACAACACTTGGCGCATAGTGACAGCTTACGCACTCGTTGCTATGTCATTTGAACAAGCACCCTCTTCAGCATAAAATCTTGCCATGCCACAGTGAGCCATGAACGGCCAGGGATCACAGGCAGGAGCAGAGATGCTTCTCTGGCTGACAGGTCTCCCTGGCCTTTCCAGCAGCCTGACTCTCTGGGCTGCCATGGGGCCTGCAGGCTGTCCTGGGAACTGGGACTTGCACAAGTCCTTTCTACCTGGAGTCAGAGCTGACCCCGGTGAGGTAGTCTGCTGCCCATTCTCAAGCTGAGGACTGACCAACTGCCCTCCAGCAGATTCCAACTGCCGAGGGCTGAGTACAAGCCTGTTCCTTGGGTGCTGCTGACATCACAGTCCAGCCCCAGAATCTTCACACACCTTGCACACCTCTCCCTAGCCAGAGGCTTTTGTCTCTCTCAGGCAACGCTTCTTACCCAAAGGAGAATCTGACACCTTACAATCAGTGACCTTCCCTCCTCTGGGGATACCAGGGAAGACCGGCTGGGCCTTGAGCGCTACATGCTGGGGACACATTACCAAGAGGGCCTGTAGCCTTTCCAAGGTGCTGACCACTTTGTGGAGAGTGTGGCGAGCCAGTGCAGTTCCAAAGAATCATCGTCTGTGAAAATGCAAGTGAATGAGTTCTCTGTGAAGTGAGGTTTTAAGATCAGGGTAAAACTTTATCCAGTAAGAAAGTGGGTTGTCTTTTGAGGGTCTTTGCTTCTGTTCAAGAAACCCAGTTTGTGTATATGTGTGTGTGACTGTATACACATAGGTACATATGAAGTGTCCTCGGTGTCCTTCTATTCACAGCGTGACATACACACTTCCCCCCGGGTTCACTGTTAAGGAGCAGCGTCCCTTTCCACTCACACTTCACTCTGGCGCCATCCTGTCAGCCTCCCCTCGCACTAACTTCCTCACTGCGCTTTTCCCCCACCTCCCACTGTGTGCTGGCGGGCAGAACCACACCCCACCCATCACCCCAAACCCTTCCTTCCCCCAGTGTGTAGTAATCCATAATGGTCTTGAGACTGTTTAATGAAGGGCACACAGAAGTGTTTGCACACAGTGGTCCCCACAGGGCCTACACTGCCACCCCTAGCTGCCGACAGGATGGTAGTCAGTACAGTCAAAGACTGGCATTTCAAATCCTGCTCCTATCCTAGTCCCAAACTCACCTCACAAATAAGGAATTCTTTAAACATATCTGATGCAGAAAGCAGTATTTGCCAAATCTAGTGTTCAAAGATTTATATTAAGTATAAGTTCAATATTTTTTTCTGTAGCTACACAAACTGTTTTGCAAACAGTTCTGTATTACACGTGATTTGCTGATATTTACTGAGTGCCTGCTCTGTACTAAGCAGTGTTTGATGTGACTTAGTGGTATCATGATATGTAATGTACAGGTGCCCCACGAGGTAGAGATGACGGAGCTGACACAACACAAAAACTGGTAGACTCCAGTACAAAGACCCAGTTGCTCTGTCCCTCAAATTCATTTCAAGGGAGTAATTCCTTTTTAGATTTCCTGGCTTCTGGATGCCCCGCCCCCTGACATTTTTACATTAAGAACTTGCTAACAACTTCCTGGTTCTTCAAAAAATGTACACAGATTTGGCAGGCCGTCTGTTCTCTAATGCCTCTATTTATTTGCTCTTACGTGTATTAAATAATCAAGAGGCTGTCTCACGTCCATTTAATTTATTAAGTTATGACTGTAGTGTTTCTTCTCAAAGCCACTGAAGAGACCTACTACAACGTATAATCCAACTTTATCCCGGTTGCAAAAATTATTGCTATGTGATAGACATCAGAAAACAAAGGGAAAAATTGTTTTTATAATCAATGTTTTTAAAAACAGACCCTAAGATCAGGCTATACTGAGCCAGACAGGCTGATAAGACAGGTTTGCCTTTGGGTCTGCGTCCGTCCTGTTTGTCCAGCCCTTTTCTTCCAGTCCCACCACCCTTTCTTCTCCACCTTACGCTCCGCCTCAGCATTCCCCCTCGGCCTTTACAGACTCAGTGCGGCAACTCAGGCTGTGCTGACAACAGCAGAGACGGTCAGCAAGCGCCCTCGACCCACTGCCCCCCTCCCTGCCCCGTTCTAGCCCACCTGCCCCCCCGCCCCACCACCACCACCACCAATCCATCACAACAAAGCCTTCTGGGAGTCAGCTACCCACCCATGGGAGCTGGCCCTGGAGAATAAACCTGACTGCCTCCAGGCTTCATTGTTTTGGTTTTCTCTGAGGGATTTCAATTTGGATGGATAAATAAATGTACTTCTGGTGTGTCCTTCCAGACATGCAATGTTAGGCACTGTTGAAAGGGACTGGGAGCAATATTTTGGAGCTGGGGAAAATTTGCTGTGAAAATAAGTTTCAAGGCCCTCACTTGGACAGGCCCCTTCCAAGGTTCTGGGAAAGACCCTAAGTGATAAGTGTTTGTGACATTTGCAAAGTTTCATGTGATCACCTATTCTGTGAAATTTGCAAAATTTTTTAGATATTTTTGAGTTCTCTTTCAGAAAGAGGGCAGCCATATGATATATAAAGTTCAACCCCACAAAAATCCAATGCTCCTAAACTGTATCTTATATAGGTACAAGGCTCCAATTAAGATAGATGACATGAAGTCTAAACCAGTTTGTATTATATTTATTTATGTGACATCAAAAGTTGTTTTCCAATATGAAAACAAAATTAGGTTAGCTTTCAGAAGAGGGGAGGTAAGAAGTAAACAAATTCACATTGAAAAGAACAAAATAACTACATAATATGGTAGTTAGTAATGATATACCTCCTTTTCAGATATATCTTGACCCAACTTTGGTAACCCACGGTCATTTTCTTAAAACGTATTGTCTGCAGAGTCTGCATGAGTAAGTCTAGAGACCATGAAGTCTCCCCCAGGACTCTGCTGGGCACTCATGCAGAGGAAGAATAAATGTACGAAAAGGTTTATGGGATAATATCCAATGGCAACTCCTTAGGAACTCACTGAGATTTATTATATTTTAGCACAGTGCTTTGGTGACATACAAGCTGAAGCAATTGTAAACCAGAGAATTGGTAGCAAAAATGGCCATCCTCACAGTGCTGTTGTCACTGAGAGGCATTCTGGCGAAAACAGGAAATGCACATAGAAGGCAAGCCGCTAAGTGTGAGAGGGAAGTCTTCGTGCCAACGCCCAGTCCTGAGGGTAACAGTTCTCTCCTGATGCATTAGGGTTCCTAGTCTCTCCCCACTGTTCAGAGGAAGGCCTTTGCAGAGGGAGTGGAGGGACAGTATACTTGGGGATGGGGGGCTGCGGGTGGGAAGGGGGACAGTCCTCCAAGCCAGGGGCAACTTTGTTGCAGCCTGGCTCACTGACACCTGGAAACAGAAACTGAAGTAGAAATATAGAGAGAGGGAAGTTCAATGTCCTATGTGTTGTTTTTGACCTTAGTTTTTTTATTTTTAATAACAGTTAGTAATAAATATTTATACCCTGGAGAATGACTAAATGAAAGATGGCATAAGCAATCAGTGGAATGCTATCCCCCAATTAGCTGAAGCAGGTAATGAAACCACATGAATTATCATCCAAACAGAATGTTTGGGTTTGTTTAAGCCAATTTTACACAGCATGCTCCTTCTAGGACACATGGAAAGCACAAGACACATAAAGATGAGGATCAGCAAGGAAGAATTTATGACAGCAGAGCAGCTCTTCCCTACCACCAAATTTAAAATGAGGTTCCCTGCTAGCACCTGTTTCTTCTCTTTTGTTACCTTTATCACAGTTTATAGTAGTAAATTTATCAAGTAACTATTCATTCAGTTACCTTTCTCCTTGCTCTGCAATAAATGTAGGTGAGGGTAGAGGCCATTATATCCCAAAGATAATACAGTACCTGATAAATAGTAGACAAGAAATATTGTCACTAAGTAACTGTCTATGGCTTCAAGTACCATTAACATTTGATAGTTGACTCCAGTTCCACCCGTCTCCTAAACATCAGCCCGTTCTGACCCAGATGACTAGTTGACATACCTATCTGAATGTCTGTTAGCTACCTTGGAAGCTACATGAGCAACTGAACTTACCTTAGAAAATTCTGTTTCTATACTGTCAAAAGCATGCAAAGATAGAGACACAGAAGTATCCTTTATAGCATTACTTGTAAAAGCAAAGAAACAGAAATGTCCTACATGAAATCGGGTACACTGCTTAGCTTTTTTCACTTACATTTATATGAATAAAGTAAGTCCATCTCTACATTCTTAAGTGGAAACAAGTTAGAAAGCTACTCATGCTAGCTATTAAATGGCAAAGTTGCAAAAGGTTCTATTTTTGTTTAAGATGATGCAATTTGTTTAAAATCTACATATATGTGATTTTTAAAAATATAGGCAAAAAACGGTCTGCATGGGGAGTGGACTTCTCCCTTTACACTGAACATTTTTCACATTGAGTTTTTAAAGTGAATAATCCTTACACAAAAAAATTAAATTCCATAGTTAAAAAGCAGTGGAAACACAAATTCCTTCGGCATTCCCAATCTTTATAACAAACACCTCAAATCACCAAATCTGAAACTTGGGAGTTCTCCTGGTCTCCTCTTTTTCCCCCACTCCTGAAATTTTATAAAGGAACATGTCTTAATCAACTTTAATTCTTTGTGTTGCTGTATCTACTCAGTCCATTCTACCTTCTCTGCCTTCATTTAAGCTGCTGTTATCTCTCTGCAGATGTCAACTAACTAGCTTCCTTCACTTCATCTCTGACCCCTCCAATCCATTTTTTGATATTGCATCCATGCTTCCACAACCCACACTAAAACAAACTAACGAAAAAGCACAGATTTCACCCTTCCAATAATTCCTTATGGCCTCTGCAGTAAAGTTCAATCCACTTAGTTGCCCAGGACACCTGCCGGAATACTGTGTCCCACCATGTCCCCCACTGGCTCCCGATGTGTCTCATGATACAGTTCTCACAGCACCCTGAGCGTTTCATGATTCTGTTCATGCTAGCTCCCGTACCCTGGAAGGTCCCTCCCTTTCCTACCTCCTGTCACAATAAAATGCCATTCACGAACTCAAATCAAGCATTGCCTCCTCCATAAAATTCTCTTCCCCTTTTCCACCAAACAGATGCTCCTACCATGTATTGTGGGCTGCCAAATGCCAGGAGCTTCGCATCCTTTGTCCATTCCATGCTAATACTCTTTTGAAGCATGTAGGCTTCTGCATTTTAAAGCTTATAAAACTTCAGAACTTTCCCCATGTTAGGAATGAGAATGCAGAAGTCAGAGAGTTTGATGGCAGAAGGGTTAAGGACTTGTCCAAGACTACAAGGTAAAAGAGACAGGTTTGGGTTCCAGATCTTTCTAGTACCCACTGTGCTGCATTACTTCTATTAACATTTCACTGCACTTGCTTAAATTTCTCTTTTTAATCTCCTGAACAGGGACTACTTCTGATTCAGAAATATTTTGATCCTCAGACCTCATACAGACATGGCCATACAGCAAGGACTCATAGATATTTGTGGATAATGCAGCCAAAGGAGTCAGGAGATCACAGTCCTTCGGGGCAAAGGCTTGGAGTCACAAAGCATGACCTTGAGCAAATTATTACATCTCTAAGCCTCAGTCTAGGGCTGCTGAGATGACGAGACAATACAAAAAATATGCACAAACAGCACCTTGCACAGGCCCTAGGACACAGCATGTTCTCAAATGTGCAATCAACACTTACAATAATTATGAGGAAAGAAAAGCCCAGCCCCACCATAGAAGCATGCATCAGTCAGTAAGGGTGGTTTTACTGAAGTAATAACAAACTAATCCAGAATCTCAGGAACTTAAAACACCACGGATTTATTTTTACTCACTATACTTGCCCACTGGGGATTTACCTCTACTTTGTTCTCACTCAGGAACTCAAGATGAAACCTCATCTGTAACATCACTGGCTACCATGGCCACGGAAGAGAACATGGTAAGCTGCTCATTGGCTGTGAGAGGTTTCCAATGTTCAGTAACACTTCACTTCCTTCCCCATTTTATTGGTCAAAGTCCCATGATCATAGCTAAAGGGACAGGGAAATGCAATCTTACCTCATACCTGGGAGAAAAACCAGAACTAATCACTTCACCAGTGGCTGCACTAGGAACAGAAGAGCATTCTTAGTATTAAGTGTACTGGGCACAGCAGGTGGGAGGAAGGCTTAGGGTCAGGTAGGCAACAGGAAAGGAATGTACAAAGGTCAGCAGAGATCCAACACTAAGTCAGGTTTGGGAGAAGCTTCTATGGTGGGGTGTGGCTAGAACACAGAGTGGACAGAGGCTTTGCCGAAGTGCAGGCCAAGGAAGGCAGGTTCAGTCAGATTGGTAACAACATTTTTGCTATATTAGTGGTCATGGAAGCGTGGGAATCCAGGATGTCAGCATAATATTTGTGATTTAATACAATAAACTTAGGGCTCTTTCTATTCCAATAGGAAGTACATTTATTCCATTGTTACCTTTTCACAATTACATTCATATTTTATGTATTTTCTTGCTTCACAACTTGGAAACAGCAAAGCGATTCTTCTCAAAAGATTGTTCCCACTTAGATGGAGGAAAAAAGCTTACATCTGAAAATCCATTGGCAACAGGACCTAATAGAGCTAATATACACACCCATCTCCACAAGCAGCAGTTTGTCCTTCCTGGAAGGATGAGGCCAAGTGTGTAACACAGCCCAGTCCTTGATTAGGAAGTGAAGCTCTAATGTTACTATTCAAATAATGACCCAGAGGACCCATCCCGAAGACTGAAGCTGGGCAGGTGAGTGTGAAGAGAGGCTCATATATGTCACCTGCATCTCCAAATGAGCCCCAGGGTCTGGGGGCAGCTGGGTTCGCAAAGCACAGACGGAAGGCGCCCCAGCAGTGCCTCTGTACACATTATGAGACTCATGCGCTCTGCTGTCTGTGAAGAGTTCCGTTATTGCAAATATTGCTTTTGCCACTACAAATGGTAACTTCAGGGTTTTCAAATACAATTTGCAACTTGTGGGCAATGGACCCACTGTGAACACTAACCTCACATTTACCTTCCTTTCCTTTGGAAGCTTTATAAGCAAGTGGACCTCAAAATTTTTCTGCCTTTGCTTATGTGAAAGAGACTGTAAAGCAACTGAATCATTGCATGAAGAGTCAGAAACCCTTTTCTGTGTTAAGTCCCTGTCCTTAAATCCAGTTTGACCTTTGACCCAAGTTACCTCCTCTCAGCCTGCCCCCTTCATAAAATAAGAGTACGACTATACTAGTCTAAGTGTTAGCTGAAGAGTCTCCCAGTGGAAGCGGCTGAGGACCCAAATCATTGTTCAAGTAGATCCTAACACTGTTGCTAACCCTACAGCTGCTTGTGTCGCTCTCCTAAAATAGTGCTTCCCTCCACTGAATAGAATTCCACTACGTTGGTTTCTCAACCCTTTTAACCACAAGAGACAAAATCCCAACTCACACTGGTTAAGCAAACAAAGCACGAAGCTATGAAGCTATCACCTGGTCCTGTGGCAAACTGAAAATCAAACCCATGAGCATCACACCAAGCCGCCGGGAGTCTCAGGGCCCTTTGCTGGTACAGCCTAGCCTGTCCTGGCTTCCTTCCCACAGCTGGAAACATCCACCCCGCTTCACCCCACAGTGGAAGAAAAGAACTGCTTCCCCCTGGTCCTACCAGTTCCGAGGAAGGGCTCTGATTGGCCCTAGTGTGGTTGGATTTGGCTGGGTGGCAGGATACTACGGAGTGCCGGCTCCAAGTCACCCACCTGCGACACAGGAGAGCAGCATGTGTTACCAAAGCACGTGAGGAAGCCGCCCGATGGGCCAGTAAGCAGGAATTACTACTGTCAAACCAATACCTCCAGGCCTATCAGCATTGTTAGTGTAGCCATTACACTTTTTCATTTCCTTGAAAGAATGCAAACAAAATCCTCCATAAATATTAAGACAATTTTCTCTAAGAAAGCCTGCCACAAAGTTGGGATTAAACAAGTTATGTTTGGTTTATACAATCGTAAGTATTAACAAAGATCATGTACTGTTTAGGTTATTTGATCTCCCTCATTCAAAATCAACTCTTTTTCCCAGTCTATGAAGACTTGCCAAATTCTGTTTGAAAATTACACTATAGCTGCCGCAGTGATTGCTACAGGCAACTTCATTTGGCTTCCAAGATCAGATGCCATCTTTCCCTACTTCTTATGCATCTCCATACCTACTCCCTCTTACTGAAAGCATACATTGTCAATGTGTATGCAAAAGACACCTCAAACTTCATTTAGGGTTTCAAAAATCACCATATGCTGAGCAATGTCATTAAGGAACAAATGTCTGCACAAGACTATCCATGCCCCATCACCTATTATAAATCTGTAAATAAGCCAAATAAGATTTATATTGCTCTGAAAATAGGAGGTAGTTTTCAATGGGAAGCATTTGTTACTCTCCTATTCTTTCCAACTAGGGCAATCCAAGGGGAGGATCTGTTCATTCTTTCTCACCCCAACATATGTAAGCAGACATCAGTTACGCTCTCCTTATCCTCATCTACTGTGAAGCAGTCTTTACATTAGAAAATGATGTGAGAAATAAACCTACATTTTTTTCCCATACCAAGAGAAATGCAAATTGAAGTATACTATACTAAGCAACAAGAAAAAATAGCCCACAAAGGAACCTTTCCAGCAAGACAGTCTCACCTTCACTACACTTTTTTCACAAGTATAAAAATATCTAGGCATCCACACATCAAAAAACTAAAACCTTACCATTACCAATAGGGCATAAATTCAAACCATGACAGAACTATCAGCAAAGTCCCTTGTTTACAATCAGAAACAATGTTTAAAGATGAGACTGCATTCAAATTTGACACATATTTAAAAACTCAAACATTAAAGGATATTTTCTCTTTATTGAGGAGATAGCTCCTCTTCTATATTTAATTTTCCTTCTAATTGGCACACTTAAACTGAAAAATGAATCTCTCACTTTAGTTTCTTTTCCTTGTATTATGTGGTGAATAGAAAGAAGGTAATGTTAGTTTTCCAAAAGAAACTGCCTTTTGAAAAATAATCTTGTATGTTCTTTGTGCCTGTTTGGGTTTTTTTTTCTTTAATGTATCATACATACTTCATAACCCAGTCGTCAATGAACCAAATACTTATTTGGTTGTAATCAAGAAATTGCCTATTTGTAGACAATAAGGAGCACCACAGCACTGGACAGTAGAAGTTAGAAAACTTACATGGCCACAACTAAGTGTGAAATTGAGTGAGTCATAGCACTGAGTTCCTCTTATGATAGCAATATAAAAGTTAGAGACACAGTAGTATTTTAATTAACTACACTCTAGCCCTTATTTCTCTCTCTCCAGCCTCAGACCCCCACATTAACTACTAATACCAACTCATTATCTCTACTCACCTGTCCAACAAATACTTCGGACTTAGTTGACCCAAACCTGAACTCAAAATTTCCCTTCCCAAACTGACCCCTCCTTCTGTGACCCCATCTCATCTTATAGGCCTAAAATCCTGGAGGCCTCTGTGGAATCTCAGCCATCTCCCATCTCTTCCACATGCAACCATAAACCCCAAGCTGTGCTAATTATGCCACACAGACACTTCTCAAGTATTTCCACTTTTTTTCACTCCTTTTCTTAGCTACTAGGTCTTTAACACTGTTGAATCATTTCCCCACTCTGCTAACTACTCTCTGCCTTAAATTTTTTCCCTCCAAACCATTGCTCATAGATGCAAAAGTAATCCTTGTAAATCTCGATTTAATGTTATTCCTCATACTCCCATCCTTAAAACCTGTAGCCATTCCTCAACACTTGAAGATAAAGTCAAAACTGTTAAAAGAAAAGCAAGACCCAAAGTTAGTAGAAGGAAGGAAATAACAAAGATTAGAGCACAAATAAATAGAAGCAAAAGGACAATAGAAAAGATTAATGAAACTAAGAGCTGGTTCTTTGAAAAGGTAAACAAAATTAACAAATCTTTAGCTAAATTCACCAAGAAAAAAAAAGAGGACTCAAATAAAATCAGAAATGAAAGAGGAAATATTAACAACTGATACTACAGAAATGCAAAGAATTATAACAATCTATTATGAACAATTATACTCCAATAAATAGGACAACCTAGGAGAAATGGGTAAAGTCCTTAAGGATAAAGTATACAAGCTGCAAAGCCTGACTGATTATGATATAGAAAATCTGAAAGGACTAACTACTGGCAAGGAGACTGAATACATAATCAAAAAACTTCATAGAAACAAATGTCCATGACCAGATAGTTTCACTGGTGAATTCTACCAAACAAAGAATTAAACCAATCCTTCTCAAACACATTACAGGACCAGCATTCTCCTGATACCAAAAGCAAAGACACCACACACAAAAAAGAAAATTACAGGCCAATATCTCCAATGAACACAGATGCAAACATCCTCAATAAAATATTAGCAATGCAAATTCAACAATACATTAAAAGGATCATACAACATGATGAAATGAGTTTTATTCCAGGTATGCAAGGATAGTTCGACATCTGCAAATCAGTTAATATGATACATCGAATAAACTGTTAATATGATACATCATATTAACAAAATGAACAATGAACATCATCTGATCATCTCAGTAGATGCAGGAAAAGCATTTGACAAACTTCAACATCCATTTATGATTAAAATTATTAAAAAAGTGGGAATACAGGGAATGTACCTCAACCTAATAAGGCCCATAAATGACAAGCCTACAGCTAGTACCACACTCAACGGGAAAAACTAAAAGCTTTTCATCTATGATCAGAAACAAGACAAGGATGCCCACTCTCACTACTTTTATTCAATATAGTATTTGAAACTCATAGCCAAAGCAATTAGGTAAGAAAAAATAAATAAATAAAAGGTATTCAAATTGGAAACAAAGAACTAAAACTATCACTATTTGCAGATGACATGCTACTATATAGAAAACCCTAAAGACTCCACCAAAAAACTATTAGAACTCATAAATTCAGTAAAGTTGCAGGTACAAAACCAACATGCAAAAATCTGTTGTGTTTCTTTACACTAATAATGAACTACCAGAAAGGGAAATTAAGAAAGAAATACACTTACTGTTGTATCAAAAATAAAATACTTACAAATAAATTTAACCAAGCAGATGAAAAGCCTGTATATTGAAAAACTACAAAAATACTGATGAAAGAAATTGAAGACACAATTAAGTGGAAAGATATTCTGTGCTCATGGATGGAAAGAATATTATTAAAATGTCTATAGCGCCCAAAACAATATACAGATTCAATGCAATCCCTATTAAAATTTCAGTAGTATTTTTCACAGAAATAGAACAAACAATCCTAAAATTGGGATGGAACCACAAAATAAATCCCAAAATCTGTATGGAACCACAAATAATTTGTACAGCCAAAGCAATCTTGAGAAAGAAAAACAAAGTTGAAGGCTTCATATGCCCTAATTTCAAACTATATATCACAAAACTAAAGTAATTAAAACAGTGTGAAACTGGCATAAAAGGACATATAAATCAATGAAACAGAACACAGGGCCCAGAAATAAGCTCACATACACATGATCAATTAATTTTCTACAAAGGAGCCAAGAATATACAAAGGGGAAAGGACAGATTCTTCAATAGATGGTGTTGGGAAAATTGGAGAGCTGCATGCAAAAGAATGAAACTGGACAACTATCTTAACACCACACACAAAAATGAACTCAAGATGCATTAAAGACTTAGATTTATGACCTGAAACCATAAAACACCTAGAAGAAAGCATAGGCAGTAATAAGTTCCTTGACATAGGTCTCAGTTGGTTTTGTTTTAATCTGACACCAAAAGCAAAAGCAACAGAAGCCAAAAATGAACAGTTGGAACTACATCAACCTAAATAACTTCTTTACAGCAAAGGAATGTATCTACAAAATAAAAAGGCAACCAACTGGAGAAAATAATTGCAAATCATGTATCTGCTAAGGGGCTAATATCCAAAACACACAGAACCCATATAACTCAATAGCAAAAAACAAACAGTCTGATTAAGAAATAGGCAGAAGATCTGAATAGACATTTTCCTAAGACAATAGTCAGGTGGCCAGCATGTACATGAAAAGACGCCAACATCATTAATCAGGGAAGTGCAAATCAAAACTATGAGATATCATCTCATACCTGTTAAATGGCCATTATTACAAACACAACTAAGTGTTGCTGAGGATGTGAGGAAAGGGAACCCTCATGTACTGATGATGGGAATGCAATAGTACAACCACTGTGGAAAACAGTATGGAGGTTCCTCCAAAAATTAAAGATAGAACTGCCATTGATCCTACAATTACACTTCTGGGTATTTATCTGAAGAAACAAAAACATTAACTCAAACAGATACATGCATGCCTATGTTCACTGCAGCATTATTTACAATAGCCAATGCATGGAACAACCTAAGTGCCCACTGATGAATGAATAAATTAAGAAGATGAGGTGTACATATATACAATGAAGTATTATTTAGCCATAAAAAAGAATGAAATCTTGTCATTTTCAACAATATGGATGGAACCTGAAGGTATTATGCTAAGTGGCAAAATTGAGAAAGACAAATACCTTATGATCTCTCTTATATGTGAAATTTTATTTAAAAACAGAAAAAGAACAGGAAGAAAAGCTCATAAAGAAAACAGAGGTTGCAAGGGGGACGCAGTGCTAAGGGACAGAATCGGGTGACCCTTTGTTGTTATTTTTAAGTGTAAATAAGCTGAATTTTTTTAAAAATTTTAAGTGCTTCTCTGGTAAATAGAAAAAGAAATGCTAATATGGCTCATAAAGCCCCCGAAAATTTCATCACAGGTCATCTCTTCAGCTTCACCTCCCATTATTCACCTCCCAAGCACACTGACCTCTAAGGCTAGGTCACATATGCCTCATGCCTGCCCTCACTCATCTGCTTCTTCACCCTTCCAGGACTCCCTCCCTCCCTGCCACTCCACCTCCATCC
This sequence comes from Manis javanica, assembly GCF_040802235.1. NCBI lineage: Eukaryota > Metazoa > Chordata > Mammalia > Pholidota > Manidae > Manis > Manis javanica. The sequence goes on from NC_133168.1 coordinate 77,930,282, forward strand.
TAATCCAGTTAACTCCTGCTATCTGTTAAGCCTCACTTTGATCTGAAAAATTCCAGTAAAGTTTTTTTCCCCAACACACCAAGCCTGGAGTAGGTGTACTCCCTGTATTCTCTTTGGAAAGGGAAACCATTTTTATTTTGTTCACAGTTGTATTTCCCACACCTAGCAGAGTTCTTGGCATGCAGGAGGCATTTGGTAAATATTTGAATGACTGATTAAATGAACTGAAATGGAGAAAGTACATTAAAACCCTTATGCAGATTTAGGGACTCTCCCCATCAAACAAATCCCGAAAGCTGAGTGTGGAAAGTGTTTACTGTAAAGAACATAATAAAATAAGCACCTAGGCAAAACATTAAATTCATTGGACAGAATTCACAAAAATACATATGAAATAGCTTAATTCCATTCATTATTTTAAGATAAAATAAATTTGATACGGTAGTCATAACAATTATGTGAAACCTGTCACTTTAAATGTAGTTTTCTAAAACCACATTTTATTCAGATACTCTCAGCTAACTCACTGGAATGTTTCTGATACCAAAGTGATGAAGATAAGTCTGGATGTTTTCCATGTATGACAAACAGAAGCCAAGGGCAAAGACCATCAGGCTATGATGATCACAGTAAGATACAACTACACTGCTGTTTCTCAAAAGAAGAATTTTAAAAAACAATGATAAAAGATTAGATTTCTCAAGTCTAAGTTTCTTTCAAATATGTTAAGTATCAAAATATTTAAAGAAGATTTCATCTCAAAACTTTTTGCAAACTAACATGCATAACAATTTATTCAGTCAGTTCAGAGTAACATGACTGGGTTACTGCTCAGCTTATTTTACTAAAACCCCAGTGTCTTTCCACATTGATGGTGCTTCCTCAGCACCTTGGCTCAGTGGCCACCGTGAGCTTCTGCCATGTCCCCTGCTGTGGTCACTCATTTTTGGGTTCCTGCGATCTAACCCCCATTTCTCACTGGGCTTGCTGCAGGCAGGGGCAATGTATGAATCACAGCCCAAAGACCAAGACAGAGAGAAGTAAAGCCAGAGCGATTTCCACTGGTTCACATTAGGTATTTTAAAACCCCAATTTTTGCCCACAGACTTGAATTTTCTTCCTTTAGCATTACACCTGATGTGCAGTTTGAAAATACTGGCTTTCGGGGAAGTTGCTGGAATTTAATTTCCTCCTTTTTCTTTCCAACTGCACAAAAAGGCATTTTCCGGGTCAGATGTGGTCCCCCTCAGCTCTATCCCTGTGACCCCAGGCGCAAGTTAAGCAAGGCCTGTTCTGTAGTCCACTTTACTTACCCAGGACCCTATCAGGAACCAATTGATAGAATTATTCTACAAATAAGTGCTCTCTTCAGTACAGAGCCTAGTTTTAAAGGGGCAAACTTCCTTGACCATATTTCACAGGGAAACAGCATAGGTCCCAGGGAGTGACCTTCAGCAGCCTTATGTGATTTCCGGAAGTAGCTGCGCCTGGAAAGCCACAAACACTTTTTTAAAAAGAATGCCATTTATTCCCCGAGTAGCTTTCACTCTTAGAGAAACATTTTCCTTAGGCAGACTGCCTAAAGTAGGAAGACCCTTTATGGGCTTTTCTAAAGTCTGTGTGAAGAGGTCACAGCACAGAGGTAATGCACACACAGGGGCCAGTATCGTTGCTACGTGCACTCAGCTTGGATGCCAAACTAATACCCTACTAGCAAATTATTACACAACCACTGAATTTCAAAGACTAGCTTCCTTCTAGCACAAGGGAGTTAGTTTGTTAATAGACAACTTATTACAATCAGTTTCTCCTGAGCCCAATTTTAAATGCACTACAGTTCCCTATACCAATAAAAGACAAAAGTTAATTTCTAAACAAATATAGGAAATGGCACACATGATACTGTACACAAACTGCCTTTTCATAAAGGGGGAAAATTCATTAATATCTGAGAACAGATGATTTTCCAAAGTATTTTATTGAAAATAAGCATGTAGTTTTTACTTGTACTGGCAGACATCTCTCGAATAAATGCAGAATGAAACAATGCTATTCCCACAGTAGATGCCTGGAATCAAAACTACAGACACAACTTCAAGAAAATAGATGTTAGCACTGGAGACACGCATAATGGCCGAGGAGTGAGATCTTCTCTAGTGCAGGACCCTTTCCCAGGTGTAGTTACAGTCACATTCCTGAACTGCAAGCCAGGAGAAGCTCTGGGACAAACGGAGCCTGCAGGGGTGAAGCTCTTTCTGAGGGAAGGAAGAGGTCCTTTCTCTCACCCAACTCTGTCGGGCAGTCTGACCCCTCACAAAGGCAAAACACCCATGGAGGCAAGGGAGGAAGGAAGGGATCTGCTTTAAGCATTGCAGTACCTGCAGCAGGGCCACACCTCTTCAGGTCCGTAGGACCCATTTTACATGAGACTCTACATCTGCACGACTACTGCCTCTCACTACCCAGTGGGGGGAGGAGGCTGGCTAGGAGCCTGTAGCAGTGTGCTCCTTGGGAAGGCTGGGAAGAGAGTGAGCAACTCTCCAGTTTCCCAGGACAGGGGACCTTCTATGCTAAACCTGGCACAGTCCCAGGCCAGCCAGGACCACTGGGTCAGCCTACCAGGTACAGATTGACTAGAGCATTTGACTTAGCCAAGATAAAGGTCAGCCAAACACAATATCAATCATAAGAGTGGAATAAACCCCACTGGCCTTCTGCTTTAAGAATCCACTTATTCACACAATTCTCAATAGTGAAATAGTGTCAGTGTGACTCATCAACACAGAAAGGAAGGCTATTTCCCTAAAATAAATTACATATATTGTTAGATAACTGACCAATAATCAGAGAATATAATGACCCTGCCTTTCTGACAGCAAAAATAATTAATGTCTGTACATGTATCTGTACACATTGTATGTGTGTTGTTTCTAGGTGTATTTACTACATTGGTAAAACTGATGCATAACAAAACCACCTGGACCAATATAACTGCGTAGCAATTTGGAGGGTTTTTCATTTTAAGTCAGCATAACAAAAATTTAAGTTGCAGGTTGCACAGGTGGAAAAGAAACAGAGGCAGAATTCACTGTGGTAGCGATTCCTGCGTGTAAAACCCAGGTGCTGTGTCACACGCGAAGCCCGCCCAGTCCGCATCCAGAAAGGCCCTCGGGGACTGTCCCGAGCGGGTCCTGATCGGCTAGCTGTGGGTTCTGTCTTCCCAGCCTGCACGCTGACCTCAGCGGTCCGCGGGCACCTGCTGCAGCACACACACAGCCTGCCTCCTGCAGGACAAGTTGTCTGTGTGCAGGGCTGACGCAGAGGGAAAGAAGTCACCTGAGCCGGAGGACCCTGGAATCCACGTTGAGCCACACAGCAGGAGTTCAGGGCCCTCGAACACTGCAGGCTTTGAGCAGGAGAGTTTGCAGCACCTTGCAACAGAGTCGGCTCTACCACTCGCGCACCTGCCCATCCCTCCCGGGCCAGACCAGGTGAGTGGCCCCGGCTTCCCCTCCTCTTGCAATAGCCTTGTTCACATGAGAGTCAAAGCTGGAAGGGAGATGAGAAAGATGCAGAAGGATCCAGTGAAATGGGTAACCGTGAGCACCCTGAGAGTACAGACTGGAGGTGGGCAAGAGAAACACGTGGTGATCAAGTGCCTGGTCTCGAGGATCCAAACTGGGATCTAGCCCCGCCGCCCCACCCTCCAGAGTACCCTGGAGGAGATAAACTCTCTGCACAGGTGACAGCCTCTCCGATCCCTCAGTTGCTGAGCAGATGTAGAGATTGCATGAGATTGCCTGCAATAACTGGCCACCCTGTGCTAGCCTTCCAGGTCTCAGCCTACACTAAGCCAGAGTTCTAAAATGAAGAATCTGTTTCAAGAACCTGAGAATATGTTTCAGTCTCTCTCTGCTCATATCACTTCACTTCCCTCTATCAATGTACTGTTTTCCTATCAATTCCTATTCTCTATCCAGTAAAAGAAAAAAAATTGATGTGCCACTCAGTATTCTGATCTATGATACGTATTTTTATACCAAGAACCGTTCTAGTCTCTCTGCTCACCGAATAAAGACACCAAATAGTTTTGTTTCCTTTTGTGCCTCCTCTCCCACCCTAACCTCCACCAGTAGTGTCTGAGCATAGGGAGGTGAGGGTGGGGGCAGAAACTGAAGAGGAGACACTTCTTGTGAGATTGAAATGAAACACCTAGTGATGCTTCAAATCTAGAACCAGAGCTTTGCACTTGCTGATGCCACAAAGCAATTCGTGGGCCTATCATCAGAAAGCTTGGCTCTTTACTAGGTTGGGATGCAGTCCAGGAGCTAGGGGAGTGTTGAGCAGAGCTATCTGAGGCCAAAGGAAGAGAGAGAATGTCTAAACAAAGAAATAGATGAGCTTTGATGTGAGCCAGGCAAAGGCAGAGGATGAAAAAGGGAGAAGTTCTATCGCAAAGCCCAGGCGTCTCTGGACTCAATTTCTGGTTCTAAAGACGATGTTCTGTCAGGGCAGAAAGGGTAGAGAAAGAAACAACTGCTCACACTTTCATTCTTAATTCTTCTTCTATACATTGTCCTGAGTATTTGAGAAAAAAAAAATTTTTAAGGTTCTGGTCAAATTTATATTGCTGAAGAAGATTGCACTGTGTAGCAAACTATATATTTTAAGGCTACATCCCTAACATAGAGAACTGAAGAATAAAAAATAAAAAAATGGAACTGATGTTCAGTAAAGCATCACATACGAAATTTAAGCTTAAAAAAATGACTAAGCTTCTGAAGTATGAATTGCCTATAATACTCTCAATATAACATTTAGAAAGCCAAAACCATTTCTTTCCAGAATTGAAAAGGCCCTTTCGCTTTCAAATTGGGATCTCTGAAAGGGGGCATGTGATTGCAATTGTCAGAAAAGGAATACAAGAGATTGCTACGGAAGACCAAGTCCCTGACACAAAGGTTTCTCCCTCATTTGCTATCGTAACCCACTGTCTGTAACAGATAGTTTTCCTAAACTCCTTTCTTCCCAGGATGGTTAATTTTATGCATCAACTTAATCAGGCCATGGTGCCCTGCTGTTTCACCAAAAACAAGTTGATATGCTACAGTGAAGGTATTTTCTAGGTGTCATTAAGATTGCAATCACTTTCTATCTTACTTTGAGTAGAGCAGATGACCCGCCATATCCCTCCATAACGTGGGTGGGCCTCAGCCAGTAAGCCAGAGGCCTTACAACTGCAGACCAAGGTCTCCCAGCAAAGGGACTCGCCTCGAGACGGCAACATAAAAAACCCTGCCTGAGTTTCCAGTCTGCTGCCCTGGAATTCAGACTCCAGACTGCAGCACCAGCTCTCACCTGAATTCCCAGCCTGCCATACACATTTCAAATTTGCCAGCCCCCACAATCCCATGAGCCAACCCCTTAAAATCAGTATCTTTTTTTCTCTCTCTCTCTCTTCTCTCACGTGCACACATGGTGGAGCCTTCAGAAAACACCTTCTGCTGAAAAGTTCATGCTAGAAGAAAACACTGTAAAGAAAGAAATTATTTCCTTATAATCAACTTAGATGCCAAGGGACTGTATCATGGCCTGTACCCTTTAACCCATAATGCAGGAATTGCAGGGAGACGAGAGAAGAGACAGGCAGGCAAGAAAACAGAGAAACCTAAACATTCACAAAGAGCCAATGTCAGAAATGTTATCAAGGGAAGCACACTATAAACAAATTTTTTTAAATGGTACAAGATTATTGATACATTTTAAACATAAAGAAGGAACGGTAGCTTGTAAATACACCACCAAAAACAAACTCCATAGGTTTCAACGACTTCAATTTACTAAAAGCGTTGCCTCACTGTCTTTCACTTGAAAACAGTTTATTCTTGCTTTATACATAAGTCTTAACACTGCTTATCAGGATGACAAGCTAATGGCAAGGCATCTCAGCACAACGAACAAAAAACGGCTGTAATTTATAAAAATCTTAAACCATCAGAACTTAAGAGACTAGCACGGAGTTACAACCATCAACCGTTGGAAATTAAGAGACTCGCACTGCTCTGGGATCAGCCTGCCTGTGTTTTGAAACTCTCTGTGCTCACAGCCAAGTTAGCTAATCCCTCTGAGATTCATTTTCCTCATACGTTCAATAAGGTTAATCCTCACTACCTCACAGATGTGCTGAGGCTCCAATACAATAATCCAGGCAAAATGCTGAGCACTGCATAGAGTCAGTATGCACTAATTTCATCATTTCTACCAAGAAAAGATTATATGATATCATTTGCTCTGATTTGCAAGTCAGAATAGCACACATAATTTTTAAGCAAAGTTTAAAAGGTTTCCATCCAAAATGGTTAGTTTTTTTCAAGGGCGGTGCTTCAATGGCTGGAGAGATTCACGCATCTACTGGGCTGATCTAAATCCCCAGAATTAGAGATAATGGAAATGTTGCTATTGCAGTTTTCTCACAGTAAAGATTGTTGCAATGCTCTAAACAATCTAAGTGCTGAACATTCATGAAATCTAGGCCTGGACAAGCCCCTTACTTTAGGGCAAAAGACCCTTGTGCTGACAGAGCGCATACTCTGTCACAGTTCTCAGAACCCCTGACACCATGATTTTCATAGTGATTTTTTTTTAATATGGAGATAAATGACTTTACACTATTTCAGGATTTTTGATTTGCAAGTGGGTAGATGGTGTGGGAGGTTGTGATGAGTAAGTGATGAAAAATTTTTGGAAGAGTTCCTCCGGGTCAGAAAGTTACACAGCACAACGCATGAGGAGGTAAGACGTGGCTGGAGTCCATGGCGGGCTCCGCAGGCCAAGTCAACTGGAATTCAGAGAAAGCTTAACCACAAAGGCCCCCTGCATGTGTGTTCTTTGTTCTTCTTAGTACCAACATGAAAACAGAATTAGGGACAAATTCCAGAAAGCTATGCGCCAACATGAGGTATGACTGTAACAAGAGAGAGCTAAGGTTCCACAGAGAACAGATTCCCCTAAGCCAGTTTACTATCATGATACCACACTCAGAAATCCAGAATACAAGGCACTGGAATGGCACTTGCAAACCTAAACTTTCTATTTTCTTAATTAGATATAGATTCATTTATAAACTGTCCAAGTAAAAGATGAAGAAATAGTAAAAATTACTTTCAATTAGCCAAGTTTGAGTTATGAGTTGTTTTTAATTAAAGCACACTAGAGGATTTTAATCAGCTGAGGAGCAGCAATTGCTTTCGATTTAAAAACTAACAAGAATAATTGTCATCATGTTAAATCATCTTTGCTGTACTAGTTTCGTTTTGGTTTCAATTAAAACACCATTGTCTATATAAAGAACTCATCTACAATTTGGAAAAACTGTATGTGAAACGTCATTTGAAGCACTTCATGCTCCTTAAAAGCTTTGTAACTTCAGTATAAAAGCAGAGAATCCAAGAATGGCTATTCCAACATGGCTTGAAAGTATTTAAAGACTGTAATAGGTGGAAAATGGGTTTTAGTAATTCAGGCAATTAAATATTTAGTAACTTGAAGGAATCACAGACTTTTCCTCTCTCTCTCCCCTCCTGACACCTCTCTGTTAGATGAATTATTAAGGGAGGCAAGTCTGAATGGACTTGAAACTTCTCCGGGCAGATCTTTGAAGCCCTTTATGTAGCTAAATGAACATACAGCAAAGCTTCCCACTGCCTGTCCTGCCCAGCAAGCAGGGAAGAGTTGGGAAGAACACGGTGGGGTGGATGGGATCAAGCTCTCCCTGGAAGATCCCAGGGCAGGAGGAGCTTTCCTGCATGTTTGGATGTCACAAAGTCAACTAGGTTCAGGTTACATACTGTTTGTTTGTTTTTTAAACAGCTATATTGAGATATAATTCACATGCCATACAATTTACCCATTTAAAGTATACCATTTCAATGGTGCTTGATAGAGAAAATTTTTTTTAATTGTAAAAATTATGTAACAAAATCTGCCATTTTAACCATTTTTAAGTGTACAAATTATGGCTAAAACTACACTCACAATGTTGTGCAACCGTCACCATGATCTAGCTCCAGACTCTCGTCACTCCAAACTGAAATTCTGTAACGGTTAGGCAGTAACTCCCCAGTCTCCCCTCCCATGGCTCCTGATAAACCTCTATTCTACTTCCCATCTCAATAAATTTGCCTGTGCCAGATAAAACAGATATGTGGAATTATACAATATTTAATCCTTTTATGTCAGGGTTTAATGTCCTCCAGATTCATGCATGTTGCAGCATGTGTCAGAATTTCCTTCCTTCTGAAGGCTGAGTAATATCCCACTGTGTGTGGGGACCACATGTTGTTTATCCATTCACCTGTCAATGGCCATTTGGGTTGTTTCCTGTCTTTGGCTGCTGTGAATAGTGCTGCAGTGAATATTTGTATGCAAATAGCTAAACGAGTCCCCAGTTACAATTCTTCTGGACATATTAACTAGGACTAGAATTGCTGGGTCATAAGGTAATTGTGTTTAGGTTTTGAGGAACTACTGAACTGTTGTCCTTATGGCTACGCTGCTTTACATTACCACCAGCCATGTACAAGTGTCCTCATTTCCCTGCATCCTCACCAACATCTGTTTTTTTTTTTATAACATCTATTATAGTAGGCATGCAGTGGGATCTCACCAAGGTTTTGATTTGCACGTCCTAAGACTAATGATGCTGAGCATGCCACATGTGCTTATAGGCCATCTGCATATCTTCTTGGGAGAAATATCTACTCAAGTCTTTTGACCATTTTTTTCACTCAGTTGTCTTTTTGTTCTTGAGTTGTAGGAGTTCTTCCTTTATTCTGAGCATTAAACCCTTATCAGCTAGATGATTTCCGAATACTTTCTCCCACTCGGCAGATGTTCTTTTCCCTTTCTTGATGGTGCCCTGTGATACACAAAAGTTTTTAATTTTGAAATAAATGAACTCAAGTCCAATTTATCTGCTTGCTTCTGTTGTTTGTGCTTTTGGTGTCATATCTAGGATCCATTGCCCATATTATTTATTTCTGAAGGAAGTTTCTACATTGCATTCTTTTTTCTAGTTCTTATTCAAGAATACTTTTCGAAAAAGAGTGTCAACTAGCACTATACATTCAGAGCACTCTTATTCAGACCACTGTGACTGACACTATTTACAGAGCCTATTTGGAAAAGAAAAATATTTGTACTATTAATTCTTGGAAAAATGTATTTTTGACAACCCTGTTGTTTTAGGTACAGAGAGAGAAAAGGTGAAGTAATCTCACAAAAAGTATGAGCCTGGCAGCCTAGAAAAAAAGACTTCAGGTCTAGGACCTTTCTCCTTACTGACAGTAAGTCTTCTCAGTAGGAACGGTAAAGAATAAATGGCATCTTGGAGCGACAGAAAAGGAGCTCCTCCAGAATCGGCTGGGTGGAGTCCGCACCAGCTCCGGGGCCACAGCTCCGTGTGGTACTCCTGCAAATCGGCCAAGCGCAATGATTTTTTATTTTAACAACAATAAAATAGGAAGTACTGTTTTCCTGTGCAGTATATATGAGGCCACTTAACTATTTTCTTACGATCGGATGGAGGGAGGTTTAATTTCAGCTCAATCGTTTGGCGTTTCATACATGTACACACCATCCGTAGAATCTCCCTGGCAGTAAGTGTGGGCATTAAAAAAAAAACCCTTAGTACTGTCTAAGTGAGACACTTTGGACAATAGTAAACTGTCATGGGTCATTTCCTTCCAAAATGAATGCTGTATTACCCACGCTACTACAGACTCATCCATTACAGCCTGCCATCAATCATGTGTCCAAATTAAATAATTTTTGTCTCATGATTAAATTTGCCGTTACAAAACTATGGCTAAATAACAACATTAGGCACATAAATAAGACCTACTAATAATCACCTAGGTAAAAAGAGAAGAAAGGAGCTGCCCCCCAAAGCAGTGTGTGTGACCTATGGGGTACCTTACAAACGACTCTCAGATGTACATTGTATCCAAACCTAAGTGGAACAAATACATCCTTAGACATGTGGAAATGTAAAATATGAACACCACCACATGACAGCGGCTGCTATCATGCTGATAGGGACCTAACCAAAAAATTTTTTAAGAGAGGAAAGAGGCTCATATTAGAGAGGCCTGGGGATGAATGCCATCCTCACTGAGCCAGACACCATGGAAGCAGGACTGCTATTGAATCAAAGGAAATGGATTCCTGTTCGAGTTTGAAGCCCCTAAGGAGGCCCAGAGAGGTGACTGTGATGGCAGATGACAAACCACAGCTCCTCAGAGCTCCCCTGAGGACGGACGAGAGCGGGCCCTCTCTCCACCTAGAGGGATCTTTATACGGTAATCGTAACAAACACTGCGCACTTCAGGGAATGCCCACGACACTCACGGTCAGGAGGACGGGGCCCTGAAGGAAACTGCCGTGTTGTGTCCTGCCGGCCAAGAGGAGGCTGTGTGGAAGGGGAGGGCCCACCGCGGCCACCGTGTTCCACAAAGACTCTTTGTGATTTCAAATTCAGACCAAAAAAGATGGGCTCCCTGGCACTTTATCCAAGTACCTTGGTATATCTCGCTTGCAGGGTTCCGGCCCAGATTACGCATCCCTTTAGGAGAAGGGGCCCTGCAGAAAGCTGTCCTTGCGCACGTCAGACACACCAGAGCCCGAGAGACTGACTGAGTCCAGCAGCCTGAGTCACAAATAGGGAATGGGCCTCCCTGCGGGCACACAAACTCAAAATAGAAAGACACCTTAGGGCTTGTGGAACGCCAGCCCCAGGACACGCTGGCTGGCACACTTCTGTAAATATGCTTTGCGCTTTAATGCCGTTCACCGAGACTCGCTCAGATTCCCCAAAACAGGACCCCAGTTCTAGCTAAATGCAGAGGGCACCCTTCCACCTGAGAATGAGGCTGGCTGATAAAAACATCAGCATCACCTTGTGTATCTCAGGTGATCGCTATGCCAGAAGAAATCATTTCACCACCTCTGCAAAGAGCAGAGTGCACTCATTTCTGAGAAGCAAGCAAGCCGCTGGAGAAAAACACAGCTTTTTATCTTGGTCTGATTTCCATGCTACAGACTAAAGCTGATGCCTTTGGTGTATGCATTTGTGAGATGTAGGCTCACTTCTCTATATCAAAACAAAGCCACTATAGAGACTTGACATTTTTGGAGCTTTGAGCACCAGGGAGAAAGCAGAGAATTGATACTAAGGGCCCCAAGATGGCACCCTCCATTAAGTTAATGTCACTGCAAAAGAGCTCAGAAGCGACCCCTAACGCTGAGTGCCCAGGAGCTATTTCCTCCATGCAGAGGAGTCAGGAGAGGCAGGACCAAGGTCTCAGCTGTGGGCACCCCCTGGCAGGGCAAGCAGGACCACCCAAGAGCACCTGACACAGTCAGCACTGCAGCCCAAGGCCGAATGCACAGGATTTCATACCTTCAGAAAGCGGGATCTCCTTGGTAAAGATATGATCGAGTCTAATCCCAGGTTAACCTTTTCTTTACAGTTACAGATGCTGCAGGCTGAAGAACACTGCTAAAACTCCCCTTGAAAGAGAGAAAGGATGTAATAATTAAGAAAAGCAACCAACTAGCCAATAAACCATTTTAAACCTGGGTTTCTCTCTCTGAAGGAACAGGGAATGATAGTTCTAAGGCATACTGGAGGAATGCAATAGCTTAGAGCACTTTTTATTTTTAAAAATGCCTCTTCTTCCACAATAGGTATTTTTCTGAAGCTCTGTATAAAAACTGAAACCTTATAAATTAATTCAAATGTAATAGACATGAAGGGGCCTTTATTTAAGAAAATCCTATCAGTAAAACCATTACAGTTTCTACAGTGAAATCTTCTACAATGCATGGTTCTCAAAGTAAAGCACATCCAGGTGGCACTGCCCCCACCCCTACCCGCATCCCCACCTGCTGGTCAGTTGACTGGGCTGGGCTGGGGCTGCAGTGCCCTCCCAGAACCCCCACGTTTCATCAGCCTTGCAAATGTGAATGAGTGTGTTTGGCGCATGGCATGGGTGTGCCTGCCACCCAACCCAGGGAAGTTCATTTGTGTTTACAGAGTGTAATGAGCTGTCACATTGTCGTTGCTGGTTTTCCTGAGAGAGAACATGGCATGGAAGGTCCAATGAGCTTGGGTTTCCTCGGGGGACAGACCTACATCTGAGCCTCAGTCCACACTTGTTACCCGCTGTGGGGCCATAAAACCATCAGTTCCTCTTTGTCAACCGAGGGTAATACCCTCTACTGTCTCAGATCTGTACTAAACAAGGAATAAAAGAAGATTTACTTTGCCTTGTTCCAGAGAGTATGTATTGCAAGTATTCATAAAGTACGAGAAAACAAGGTAACATGCACTAAACAGAAATGAAAAAGAAAGCAAAAAAGAATAGGGAAATAAAGTAGCAGAAATGGGAGTAAGACAAAGCAGAGACTACAGAAAGTGATACGCACACTATCCATGAGCCCTAAAACGACCACACGCTTTCGGCGATCAAGGTGGAAATGCCAACTGTTCATTCACACAGCTCAGTGTCCGTGAGATAAAAGCAGACCACGTGTCCTGGAAAAACAGAATTGTATTCATGGTAGCAAGAAAATGAGCGTGTCCTCCAATTGTTGGCCTTTCCAAAACACACGTTTTGTAGACACAGCCTCACTATAATGTCGCCAAGACAAAGCCACGCTTCACAATAACTGGTTCAACATAAACAGGCCACGTGAGCCCCCAGGACTCTGGCTGTCTTACCTCAAGCCTTTAAGTGCAACCAGAGCTGTCTTACCTCCTGAAGTGGCCACAGCTCCTCCCGGCTGCCAGGTAAACAGAAACCCATTTGCCTTAATCAAGAGCTGAGAGAGAGGTTGGAGGAGATACTCCTCTACTAAAACTGAGAAGCCAAATCACACTCCTTGCAGGGGCCACCTCCCCATGGCTGAGAGGCAGCGATGGCTTCCCCTGGTCAGGGGAACAGTCCCCTGGGCACAATGTTTGGATTTGCTCTAACAAAGAGATGAACGAACAGGGAGGACCCTAGAATAAACCAGCACAGAAGGGGGGGGCGGGGCTGGCATAGAGAATGGGCTGATAAAAAGCATCAGAGGGAATCGTTTCCCCAAAGAGATCTTGCTGTTATTTGCAAGGAGCAGCGGTTATTACTGATCATTTCTTGAGACTGAATGTGGGCACCAGTTCAGTCCTGGATTTGTGTTCACAGTACAGGTCAAGTGGAGGGCACAGTGGGCACAGCAGGTCCCCACTGCAAGGGAGAGGGGGGCATTCAGTAATGCACCGCTTTGCACCTCACAGGAACGCAGCAATCCCAGGTCCACATTCGTAGACAACAAGGGAAACCTCCGTCCACAGGAAATACCATATTCAGCATCATGCTGCATGGTAAGGCAAATGGATGCTTTAGTTAGAGCATATTTATATCTACTTTGACTTAAGCCCAGAAGGGATTCTTGGTGAGTCTAAATGTTGTCGTCCCTCTGCATTTGTAACATTTTCCCAGGGATTTGGAATAACTCCTTAGAACGGTTCCATTTACATCCAAGTAAATGAATAGGATGGTTCAAATGGAAAAATTTTGAAGACCGTATCTTCAGAGATACGTATTTCAAGGCATTCAAGAAAGAAAGTATCTTTAATAACCACCTAAGAAATAATTATGAAAAGAGGATAGAAATATCTTTAATGAAAAGCAAAGATTCTATTTTCTTAACAGAAAAATGTCAAATTTTGTATTATCATAGTAAGCTGCTTATATGCAGTGCTTCAAAGAGTAACATTCAAAATCAGTGCAAATGTCACAGGCTATGTGTCGTCACTATGTAAGCATCTCAATGTAACGTGAGCTGTTCCTGTGACCTCAAGATGTCCCTTGCTGTTTGCTCTTTATTTTTCTACAAGTTTCAAATACATAATTCCATCTGTAGACAGACATTTCCATTCATGTGGCAAATAAAAATCTCCTGTTTACCTAGGGCGTATGATGCATATGATCAGAAGAATCCCATATTTCCTATCCTCGGGCTAGAATAAATCCCAGGAAACAGACCCCATACACTTGCTCCCACACATCTTATCACACTAGCAGGCATACACACGAGTTCACTGGCTACTTGCAAAAAAAATTTTAACACCACACACACATGGTCAAAACAAAATCATAATTATTCTGAGCAAAACTGAGGGTGAAAATATGGACATATAGTACACTTATGCAATCAGTAGTTTTTTCACTCACACACAATTTTGAGGATTCAGTAGCATAAAAAAGCAGCACTCTAATCTCATTAGGATTTACAGCTTTTTTGGAGAAGCTTCACGAATAAGAATGCAGGCACAGCAGCGCTTACAGGAAACCTCACATTCCAGACGTTCCACGGCCGGGATCGAAGTGAATCCCAGGAACAGCAGCTTTCTGTCCCCGTCCACTTCCCACAGTAAAAGCAATACTCACTCTTGAAACAGGGAGATCTGCTACACAAGCAATTATTTTGCAAAAACTGGATAGAAGGTTTATGCATCCACGTGAACACTTGAAGACACCGAAACGGGCCTCCTCCCGACGTGGAGTGTCTGCCCGCTTTAATCCAGCATTATTCCACCATCAGCACGCTTCCTGCTTCCCAAACCAGCTGTGTCCCAGGCACAACCGCACAGAAGGCAAGGAGGCTGCAGGGAAGGTGCGGCCGTGAGTCAGAACCTCCACTGGAGCTGGGTGGCCATGGCCAAGTCACTTGACACCTCAAAACCAATTTTATGGTCTGTAAAACAGCAACCTGCCTCTTTGGCACAACAGCCATGACCACACCTAAAACAATCAATGTGGAAATCCTCAGCAGAGGAAATAATAGCTGGTATGCATTCAGCGCATTGTCCTACACACACCTATTAATTTAATCCTGTCAACAAGGTACTGTTCTTGTCATTCTATTTTATAGTTCTACTTTACAGGTGAGGCAAATGAGGCACAAAGAAATTATGCAACTGATTTGTCACCAATGGTAAGTGACAGGCAGGACTTGGAGCCACACAGCACCCTGAACCACTGGGTCCCGTAAGTCCAGCAGGAAATGCAGACACGGGCACAGGCAGCAGGCCCACTCAAGGTGAGCCCCGGACCCACACCCCAGGTGCTGCCCACACTGCCCAGCTTAGGCCTGCTGTGCTTCCAGGGTGCTTGTGGACAGACAAACCTACCTGTGATGTGCACCGACAGGACCTGCCAGCGAAGGGCTCGACACAAACTGTTCTGCCCAAAAACTGAGCTTTATGAATGATGGCAGAACCTACATACAAACTTCAGGAAAATACCACACTCACCAGGAGAAAACAAATTACCCATCCAGTCAATATGCAGTGAATACTTTTTGGAGCACCTACTATGTGCCAGGCAGCATAATAGGATCACCAAGGCAAAAGCATCCTTTCTAATGGATGTAAAAGGCTTTGCACCACTCCTACAAATTTCTCCATATCCAAGGGTGGGAAAAAAGAGCAGGCCAAGGCATCCGAGACCCAGGCTGTGCAGGGTGACTTGCTGGTCCTCCCCGGTGTGCGGTGAAGCCGTCACTGAGTGCCACTGAGTCCTCTGGGAATGGTATTTACAATAAAGGCAGGGTGCCAAAGCAGAAGGCAAATCTGGCTTTAGTTTCTCTACAGCCAAAAAAAATTTCTGAAAACGTGCCTTGTCTCTCTACCTCTTCAAGTGAGAAAATGCTTTTTAGCAACTCTTCTCCATAATCCTATTTTCCCAGTTTTTTCACACCAGTCCCCATCCCCTTATTTCCTTCCTCCAGGACCTGCTATTAGTAAATGTTGTCAATTACGTCTCTTCTAAAAATAGGTCCGAATTCCTTTATGCTGGATGAAAGGATCCAACTCAAAATGCACATCTAGTCAGATTCTAAGAGTATGCCTTTTGTGAAATGCCTAGTGTGAAGACTCCTACTTTTTGCCAGAAAGAAGAAAACTATTTCAACTTTCTCTATTTGGAAATGATTCTAATATGCACCCTTCCCTTTCATTTCCACTTCACAATTCAGATTACGTTAGCAGAACAGGAGCCAAAACTAAATGCAAATAAAAACTAAAAGCAAAGGGACTTTAACAAAGAAGAAGGAAAGAGGGAGAGAGGGAGGGAGGGAAGGCAGGAGGAAAGAAGGGCCCAATGATTTTTATGTCAAAGAAAACCTAGCTTTAAAAGAAAAATATTGAATTTTCTGACCAATTTCTGCTACTTGCGTTGCACCCGGGCAGGATGCATGGAATCCTCCTTGCTGTGTCCAGACCAGCTATCTGATCTGCACTGCAGGTCGGGACAGAACGCTCACCCTGTATTTTCTATGTTGTTAACATAACTACACAGATAAATGAAAAAATAATCGAAATTTTTAAAAAGCATACAGTATGAAATCTTAAAACTTGATCATTAAATATATACTAGTCAAAACTGGTAAAAGTGAAGTTCGTCATCCCAAGGTTAAATTGCCCACACAGCACCCACACTGCATAGGGAGGAACGCATTCAGTTGCCTACCTAGCGATCCAGAACAGAACACATGAACAACAATGGTGAACTCACTGCTAAGGGGGAACTAGAGGCTCTGAGTACCCAGCACGCGCAACTACCACTCAAACATTACACTGGGGCGTTAACTCTTATATTCGGTTTCCCCCAGATTTTGGAACAATGCCCTACATGCATCGCATTTCTGCTGAATTTTACAATTTACAAAGCACTTTCACATTCATTATTTCACCTCCATCCTGACAACAAAGGGAAGGAAGGAGAAAGGAAGGAAACTAGAAGAGAGTTAAGATCACCACCACTTTCCAGATTAGGGGAAGCGTTCAGAAATGAAATGATGCGCCTAGGGGCATCCACAACCTGTAGATGGGGGACCAAAACTCACAGCCACCCAGCATTCAAGTTCTGGCCACTGGTTCCCAAATCTCACATTCTTCACAGTGCACTTTGCTGCCTGTATTTTTTCAACCTGCTGATAACTGACTTTTCACAGTGACGGCCCCTTCCAGATGTGGACAGGCACTCAGCTCTCCAACTGTTTTAAATTCACGATCTCATGTGGTTCTTAAAAACAGTCCAGCGAGGACGCACTGTAGGCACAGGGAGGTTGGGAAGCAAAGAAGGGCCGCGCGCCTCTGACCCGGATCGCAGGTGCCCGCCCAAAACAGGGTGCCCCCCGCCTCATGCCGTCGTCACCCTAAAGTGGAACTGCCTTTGCCTCCCTGCTCAGCCATTCTGACACCTCAGTGTTTCCAGACGACCGAAGTGTAACTTTTAAAGCACCTACTTTTAAGGATTTAAGTAGTCCTACATGCTCATTGCCTCAAAATGTGCGATGCCTTTCCTATCAGATGTGTATTGTTAATCTTAATTACCTTTCATCTTTATGAGCATGTTTTCTTTTATAATATAGAAATGCCTTCTTAAAGAACTCTCAAGGTTTGGTTTTATTCAGTGTTATGCTTCATAACCTCAGACAATTGTGCATTTTTACGTATCTTTTAACTTCCTCTTCTTAACCCTCCAAGTTGTAAGGTACTTCTTCTTTTTCCTCCTGGGATCCACGGGCATCAGGCACCCCTTGTTGGTCCGCACCGGCTGCTCCCGGGGGTCACCTGGCCTCCCCGGGGCGCTGCAGGGCTCCGCCTGTCGCCGAAAGGCCCACCCCCGCGTGCACCTGGCTCCCCTCCGCGTGCGCCAGGGCAGGGCTGCAGGAACGCGCGTGTGTGTCTGCACCTCGGGCTCCCCGGAGCTGTGGGCGCTGCCAGCTTTCTGCACCACGTGCCAACACGAAACCCTGGACTGAACTGCATTCTATCGGGGGAGACGGCCACATAAACACAAAACGTAAAATACACAAACAGAATCCATTACAGAGACACCGGGGCAGGTGCCCTGCGGGGGTGCGGGAAGTCCCAGAAATCCTTCCAGTTGTAAGGTCAGGGGGTCTGAGCTGGGCAAAAGTAGGAAGGCCACTTGCTGGGGGCCTCTCGGGTCTCACTGAGGAGACCTGTGTGCCAAATATCAAGCCTAATCCCACCTGGAACCTTTATTCCTTTTGGCTTCCTCACCCCGCCCCCGACTCCGGGTTTCAGGTGCCCTTCAGAGGGGAATGCCATCCCGCCCAGGTGATTCGCTCACACCAGGTGGTGTGACCGCCTGCAGTCAGGTGCACAGCACCCTCTGCATTTACTCGCTCTTGCAGTGCACTTAAATTCGTAAAGAATTGTACCCCTATGACGCATCCTGAAATTGACACATAAAAGCTACCAAGTTTAAATAGATGCACATGATGCGCATCCCCACATATTTTTACAGCTAATAAGCCCTAATGTATTTTTGACAAAACCTTAGAGGTGAGGAATAGTTCATTCAGTTTATGGAGTCTGTCCAACCACACATCCTGATTGAAAAGCAAATCTTCACGCCATCAAATAACTAAATCAGACCTAATTTTCATCTAAAAAGGTTATTTTATAATTTACACGTTTTAACTTTGCATCCCTGTGACAACTCACTTCTGAATTATAATGCAAAGATGGGTGGATGGGTGTTGACTGGATGGATGGATGGATGGAGGGAGGGAGGGAGGGAGGGAGGGGAGGAATGGTCGGTGGGTGGGTGAGCAGAAGGATGGATGGATGGATGCATCACAGACTCTGCAACCAGTCGGTAACTCTGGGGCAGTCTTCCTCACCCACAGAAGCTGTCTTTGCCGTGCTCTCCCTAATTCTCTCCCGGAGAACCTTCTCAGACTGTCCCCTGGGTTAGTACTCCATGTCTACACTCCTGGGCAGTGAGCCATAGTGGGATTCTGGACAGGAAACCTTTGTTCTTTGGAAATGGGAGAAGGGACAATGCGAAAGCAGAGCTGGAAGACCTGATGTCAAGACCTGCTGGAAGGCAGACATTCTCAGGCACATTCATTTTTCAAAGCGTCTATATGAATGTTGAAGATACAGAAATTGATTTCTTCAAAGTAATCTTTGTACAAGAACCCCCTTGAAAGTGGGTACACCAGTTTCAAGGCAGCTGATACAGAATTCCCATTTCACCCACATACTAGGGATCTTCCAGTCTTCCCAGGGCACAGGGCATCCAGCATCCCTACTCACTGACTTCATCCGTGGATGTCACACACCTGAAGAGGGGCTGCTTCCTTAATTAGCCATTACATTATTCACTCATTATTCCATATGCATTTACTATATAGTACTATAATACATTGTTTATATGTACTGTATATAATACACTATCATACAGCACACATGACATTATATATTCATTATATGAACCCCCTAAAATAATGATTAAGGCTGCATTATGTATATCTTCACTGGGATCTATTTTCAGAAAGAAAGAGGGATAGGAACACAACAAAGATTTCTTGACAAATTAGTCACTGTATTATGCCATCAATCTCTGTGTACATTAACCTAGTTATCCTAGGAAAGGATATAGCAATATCATCTCTGCAAGCCAGTTCAGCCACACATAATACATTTTAAATGTTCTGCCAAAAGAAATTCCATATATACCATATGGTTCTCAGAGATGAGTGGGTATTTATATATGCATCTCTTGACTTTTGTCTTACTCTTTGTAAAATGACTTAGGATTGCAAGATACTAAGAAAGAAAGAAAATCAAAGATACAAATTCTAAGTGGAAAAGCCAAAAATTCCTGGTTTGTGAAAATGTTGCCCTTAGACATCCCACGGAAGTTGAATTACTGGGAGCAGAATTACTGGGAGCAGAGAGCCCTGCCCCATCAAATTAGGCCACTTCGAGCAACCTGCAAGTTCACACTGATTTGGAGTAGTTTTCCATGTTCCCAAACTATAAATATGATCTTGGTGACAGGATACTCTTTCTATTGAAATACAGTGGCTTTCTAAAGACCCTGAGGGAGAAATTCATGTTCATTAAAAATAACATATTCTGACACAAGAAGGGGTCGGCAAATTAAACTCCACTGCCAAGTTTTGTAAATAAAATTTTGTTGGGACACACACACACACACACACACACACACACACACACAAAAGGCTCACTTTTGCACTGTCAGCGTTTTCCACTACGATGGCAGAGATGAGGAGTTGCAACAGAGGCTGGCTGTCTCACAAAGTTTAACATACATGCACTCTGGCTCTTTATAGAAATAATTTGCCCCTGTCCTAAGACAATAATTTCAAATAGATGTTTTCATGGAAAATGCTATCTGTGGTATTTATTTTTAAAGTCTCTTTGTCATTAACTTTGTGCAGTCACCATATTGATAATAGAATGAATAACTTATGACTGATTCATAAAAATGCAATCATAAAGATATATTTTACCAAACTAAATCCTATCTGTGCCAAATTTATAAGTAAAGGTGCATTTTCTATGCAGTCCTAATACATTATCTAGAAAAAAACACTTTTGAAAGCTAAGGATTAGGAACACCAAAATGGTGGAAAGTTGATCATTCCAGTGTTCACTGAATAGAATGTTCTGGTTTATTTAACACTCTTTTTAACAGAGGATTAATCAGAAAACTTTCTATTTTCAAGGTTTTTTTTGGAAAACCCCTTTTCACAATGTGTTATGTCCATGTTCCTGCCTTCCCACATAACAAGAATAGGAATTAACCTTCTTTGATAATGAAACACCTTGCCTCTGGATAAGAGAAATTTCACCTTGAACCATACTGTGTATAAAACACCAGTGCAACTGTCTGGATTTCTATGGATCTCAAGAAAAGTCTAGGAACTTAAAAAATAACAGTTTTTAAAAAGTCATATGCCTCAGATTCTAAAAGTGGCATGGAGACCTCACAGTCGTCTAACCTGAGGGCTCTGCCAGCAGCAGCAGAGGCCTTGCACGCACCTGTCCATCCCCCCCAGCCCTGGCTTCTGCCGCAGCAGTGAGGCCTGTGCCCAGGGGAGGCTCACTGCAGTGGTCTGTCCCTCAGGTGTGCCCCAAGACCTCCTGCTTGCAGGAGAGCCCAGCAGGGGTGTCCTGCAAGAAGAGTCTGCAGGTGCAGAGAGAGGGCTCTCACACTCAGCCTCCCTGTCAGGGAGGGAGCAGGTGGGGAGAGCTGCCCCCCTGCCCTCCTGGGAAGGGAGCCCTGCCCCGCATGACAAGGGGAGTAGGTCCTTCTCTGGGCTGTGCCCCCACCCCCGTCCCTAACCCTCTCTCCCATCTGCTGGGATCACCTCCCAAATAAACCACCTGTCCTTACCATAGGCTCTGCTTTCAGGGAAAACCAAACTAAGAAATCAGAGCTCTCTGACACATTTCTCTAAGGGACACTGAGTAAATATGAGGATGGCTGGAGTCAGAGGTTTGACCTTAGGGCGATGTCACAAAAATGCAACCACAGTCACACCTGGCGATGAGGAACAGAGACACCAGGAACGCTCTCCTCAGATTCTCCCACCTGAGGACAGGTAGGAAAGGAGAAGAGGGGAGGGAAAACCACCACAAGCAAACAGCAGGTCAAATCCTAAAAGAGGAGCACGCAGAGCCATCCCAGGACAAGGGGACAGCCTGGCCGGACCCAGAACGGCTCTGCGGCAGCGCTAGGAGGGGCAGCACACGGAGGGGGCAGAGGCCCACAAGGCGCCCTCACTCCAGGGCCTGTGGGGACAGCGCCACAGAGCTTTACATGACATCACAGCTGCTTTTAAAAATCAGAAGCAACATTTTAAGGATTTCTGGAAACTGCTCTGCATTTTCTTTTTATATTAAACTAAGCTGAGCCTCTCATACTTAATAAAAATCAAAATGAAAATATTACAAATGTAAAATGTTGTTTACGATTCAAGAAAATTCCAAAGTACTATGACTTAAAAATACATCTGCTGTTTCTTCTTCAGAGGGCAAGTATGGAAGGGGAGGTACCTGTCGGGCAGGAGGTTTCGGTCCCGCACAGTGTCGCTCTGGGTTTGGTGAGACCAAGTCACAGCAATGGCAAGTTAGGGGTGAGAGGATTTATACCCAGCTTTACTCTGCCAGTGGCAGGCCAAGCGCAAGGACCCTGCTCGCCTCCAGGGTGGTCTGCATGCAGCAAGCCCAGTCTCTGTCCCTGGGCCTCTCGGCGGCCCCACAGCCATCTCAGCCTCTGCCCGAGGTGCTTCCCCCACTCCAGCCTCTGCTCTCCTGCAGCCAGGCACGGAGCACCATGCAGAGCTCATAACAACACAGTCAATTAACAGCTCACTGCCAACACGTGTGCAAGCATGTGCTTGCGAGCAATGCACGTGCACTGCGGACCAGCATCTTAGGACCAGGTGAGGGTCCTGGGCGTGGTAACTTACATTTTCCCCACAGTAATATTTCTTGGGCACCCTTTCTACAAATAAGGAAACCGGAGTTCTCAGAAATTCAGCAGAACTGAGATTTGAGCCCAAATTTCACCCCGAAATACGTTTCCAGGGCACCATACTGCTTCTTGGGAATCCTTCATCCAGCACATGAGTGATTGAACACTGAGCTGGTCATCTGAGCTATAAAGAGAGCAAACCTCAAGTTTATAATGTCAAGGGGAGATGGAGGTAGGGATCACAGCCCACCAGGTGATCTGAGCCCACAGCAGAAGGGAGGGGGAGCATCTGCCATGGGACACAGCTGAGTGCCGGCCTGGCCTGTGGTTGCGTTTAATATTTATGAACTATCACCTACTAAAAACAGAAGCCAATTCAGTAACTTTTAAAAAAAATACATGTCCACTACACAGTTATTAAAGAATTCTAAAATACCATAAGTGTAATTCTTCAAATCACCTGTAAAGTTTCCAATTAAATCATGTAACTACTCACTGATAGTTTTGTTTTGAATACACGCAAATCAGATGTAGACTGATTTGTAAAGGTGTGTAGAAGGCAGCCTCAGAGTTCACCCTGGGGGAGATCATGGCTCACAGCCACACTCTCACCTCTTTTCAAATTAGAGTGAATTTAAATTACAGAAGAAAAATGCAATACAGGTGTAAGCTTAAGACCATGCATGTAGTTAACTAAGACTACAGACCAACAACCTATAAAATTCTAAAGTAAATAAATAACCAGTTGCAAAGAAAAAAATCAGACCTATAAGCCAAAGCTTCGGTACAGTGTCCTGTGGGTAACACCCGGAGGTGGAGGTGCGTCCTCGGCAGGCCTGCCCTGCTCCCCGCACTGCGAGCTGCTGCTTACCCCGCTCGTGCAGCCAGGAGGCCCACAGGAGCATCTGTCTGGTCAGGCCAAGTGACTGAACAATTCGAAGACACCAGAGACTAGACGTCAAATCTGCTGGAGGTGCAGAGGCTCCATAAATGGGGAAATTACTAAAACAGCCATTCAAGAAAAAGATGCCCCTAAATGGAAGAACTCTAATGACACTTATTTTTTTAGTTCTGTCTCTTTCCAAAAATTCTTCCATTTTATTTTCAACACATTTTCCTTTAATTCCTTGCCAAGAAAGTGGAATTGCCCTAAGGCTCCAGCCATCTCCTGGTATCTGTTTCCAGAAGTTGTATTTCCTATGATTACAAACAAACACCCTTCCCAGTCCAATGGATGCCTGAGGCAGCTTTCCCTTGTGGATAAAATGAGAGTTCCTGTGGCCAGGATTCTAACCTGGCCCTGGTTGACTAGCTCACTACACACCTATGGGCAATACATGGCTGTTGACCCTATATAAAGAGCGCCGCCCAGTGCTCTGGGAGCGACATGATGGCAGGGCTGCAAGGCTGCAGGAGAGCAGAGGCTGGAGTGGTGGCAGCACTGAGGACAGAGGCCCAGAGGACGGCTGTGCAGAGAGGCCCAGAGGCAGAGACCGGCTTGCTGCATACAGACTCGCTCTGAGTGAATGGGATTCTAGTGACTGACCTGCCACTGTGAGAATAAAGTTGGGTATAACTCTTTCACCCCCAAGAACGTTTTGCTGTAATTTTCTTTGGTCACACTGAGTCCATAGCGAACTTGCCTGGGGCTGAAACCCATTGGCAAGACAACCCTCCACTTCTCTTTGCCCACCCACCATCTCCCTGGCTGCCAGGCTGCCCCTTCCCTGAGGCTGTCCCATAGGGCTGGCCAAGCCTCCCAGGAAATGACAACAGTGAACGTGCTGGGCATTTACTTGGTTCAAGGCACTCCTGCCCACACTGGACACGTCTCTCATTTCACCTTCGCAACAATGTCCACCTGGCGAAGCCCTCCCGTGCAGGCCTGCCTGACCCACCAAACACCATGTTATACTGCATCCTGATACCTGCTCCCGATGGAGACCCGGAGCCACTTCTAACCCTTCAGACTCTCTGCTTCTGTTACTGAGAAGTGGCCAGTCCCCAAGCACCAGGAAATGTGGACAAGGGCCAGCCGTGTATCAACAAGAACAGAACACATGAACGAGAGCAGACTGTCAGATCTCCTTCCACACGCACCCTCTCAGAGGCAGCCCTCTATCTCATAATGCCACTTGTAAAAAGCTTAGGTCATCCCCAAACCCAGTACCAAATGCCTTACTGAGCACCATGGGGTATGTCCCAAGGGGCCGTAACCCAGATACCAGAAGTCTTAATATTCTGAATCTCAAGAATTTGGCTTGGGTACATTTAAAATGTGCCAACACAAAACAAAAAGAATTCAAAAATCACTAAAAAGAAAAGACAGATTTCCTAAAGATGGCCCATTTGACAAAAAGAACAGAACAGTCCCCAAACACATAAGGTGCCCAAACGCTGTGGACATGCTGGGGTCTGAGGGTGACGCCATCACAAGAGCACTGGTATTCACAAAGAAGAGCCTTTAACTAGAAGACATGGGGCCCTCTGCAGGGCTCAACAACGTGAAAGGACGAGGCTTCGGCTCCCCCACCCCAGCCCCCACCCCACTCCAGGAGAAAAGAGCAGTAACCATCCGGGCTTTCCCTGAGACCCAGCTACTGTCAGAAAACAGTGCCTTCAAGAAAGAGGGCTCAGTGTGTGCAGGCTGACTGTTTCTGCATCCCCAAGGCCTGGGGTGTGTAACCTGGATTAACCGCATAGAGACCCCAGAGGCACAAATGCACAGGTCCACGAGGCTAGTTAGCATAGTAGAAGG
Source organism: Manis javanica (assembly GCF_040802235.1). NCBI lineage: Eukaryota > Metazoa > Chordata > Mammalia > Pholidota > Manidae > Manis > Manis javanica. Next base: position 77,955,416 of record NC_133168.1, read on the forward strand.
CTGACATTTATTGTTAGAAAAGAGCTTTCACAAAATAACGGGGGAGTAACTGGGAAGGAAGCAGCAGCTAAAATAAAAACAACAGGTAGACTAGGAGGAAATAATATTAAGTGAAAGACAAAATGCCAACATTATGAGCAGCACACAGGAACGTAAGCAGGGTTGATGACCACACTAAATGGGAAGGAAAGAAACCCACTGAGAATTTTAGGGGAACAGAATTAACTTTCAACCCAAAATAAAATCAGAGAATCAATCCAATATGAGGACCTAAAGAATTCAGTTCCCCCCCAAAGGCAGAGGCGGGGCAGGGTCCTAGCTCATCTGGACGGCGAGGTCTCGGGGCCAGAGGCTGCCTTCCTCCCGCGTGCCCAGAACAGCCCCCACGCCAGCTCTGCAAACGTCTGCTGAGGAATGAATGGTTGCATAAGCCCACACTACCCCTGCTCTAAGTGAAAACCAAATCCCGGAGCAGGACAAATTACCATAAGCCGCCATGGCCCCTACTGGGTGGTGCTGAGTGGCCAGACCGCTTGAGGCTAAGTTTCCATTCACTGGAGTGGTGTTCCAATGTAAAGCGCACATTTTTCACAGGGAAGACATTCAGTTTCTTGCCAAAACGTAGTGACTTCTACCAGATGAAGCTGGCTGGGCAGCTCTCCAATGGTTTGAAAGTAGTGTAAGCGTGAAACCATAGACTGTATCAGAGTCAGAAATTAAAGTAGAAGTGGGTTGTTTTTTTCATTTTCAAATCTATGTGTGTCGCAGAAAAGTCAGTCAGTATGAGGAGAATTGATGCATGCCACTTTTCTTAATATTCATGGTTTGACATTTAGGATCTTGTGTAGGAGAAAGAAGTGGGAAGGTAGAGGAAGACAGAAATCAAGTGAACAAACTTCAGGGGCTGAAAAAAATCAAACTATGACTGCAGTAGGAAGACAATAAAAACACACAACCGACCAGGAAAGATAACATTGACACTTTATACACTTTATACACTGACAGTTAAGTGTAATTTGGTAAATTCTTATTTTTAAATTTAACTTTTGAATAGGTAATGTTATATTAATCAAAAAAATCAAAACATACAGAAAGGTATATACATTGATTGCCTGCAACCCATCCGCCGTGCGGCCGCATCCCATGAATCCCATTTCCACCCAGGGCACCATGTGAGACCAGCACTTTCTGGAGTTGCTGCCTGGTTTCTTCACGTGTCCAAATACAGGTACATATTTTATTGTCCTTTCTAATGTGAGTGTGTGTGCACCTGTGTGTACTGCTTTATACGCTTTGCTTTTTTCATACATCAATGTATCTGGAAGACCGTTAGCACATCCCTTTCAAGGCTGCAAATTTTATTTCATCCGGCCCCTGCAGGTAGACCTTGTGAGTTTTCCAACGGTCTCTTTGAAACAATGCTGCACTATTTTAATACCTTGCTAAACCATTTTGCCAATGTGTCAGTATATCTGAATGAAAAATTCCCAGAGGTAGAATTATTGGTTCAGTGGGTACATACATTTTTAACATTGATCAATACTGCCAAATTGCCCGCTTCAAGGGCTGTACCATTGATACTCCCATCCAGAATGTACTCAAGGACGTACTTCCTTACACAATTGCCCATGGGGTGTTTAAAAAGCTTATTAACTTTTGCAAATCTGACAGGCGAAAGTGGTGTCTTAATTGGTGTTATCTTAATTGCATTTATCTTATCATGCGTAAAGTTGAGCATCTTTTCATTGTTTACAGAGCCATTTACTTCTCTTTTTCTAGGAAGTATCTGTCCATACCCTTTGGCTATTTTTTATTGGGTTATTCTCTTTCATAACCACTCCTAGGAGCTCTTCAGATGTTTGGAAGGTATAGCCTTTGCTATGATAGGAGCTCTAAGGGGCTTTTCCAGCACAGACAGTCAAGAACAATGAGCACGCCATTGCCGCTGGAGCTCAGAAGTAGTAGAATAGAGATGGACGGGGGAGGGCGGCAAGGGCTGCACCACAGGGGGGGGCGGGGCTTGACGGACTGTATCATGTCTCTGCGTATGGTATTTAGGGCCATAAAGAGGGTTTTTGTTAATGTAGATTAGCTTTGATTAATTCTGGATTTCTAGTCACATTAAAAGGCTCCTTCCACTCCAAGTCTAGAAAGGAATGTCCTCATCTTTTGTCTTTTTGTAGTTTCTTCTTAAAAAATATTTAAACATATGATCCATTTGGAATTTATCCTGGAAGTACTGTGAAAGGTATGATTAATACTACTTTTTTTCTAGATGACTACATAGTTGTCCCTAATCATTGTATTCTATGGTCCATCTTTACTCCTCCAGTAAAAGGGCGCTTTTTAAAATACACTAAATTCTGTTAGGTGTCTGGGTCTGTTTTAAGTCTCCTCTATTGTGTTGCATTAGTTTATCTATTCACATGCCAGTACCACATTGTCTTAGGTGTTGAGGTGTTATAACTAGGTCTTTAACATGCCTTAAAATAATTAGATGGTATGTTTAAACATGAGACACAAAGGATATTATCCTAAAAAGGCATGATGACTGGTGAGACAAGAATGTGTTTTAAAGTAAACTTCTGGTCCTGGGACAAAAGGGAAATTTGAAAATGTATATAATCCTGATAGCAATGATAAAATATATAATTACCAAATCGAGAAAGCCACAGTAATCAAGCCCTTTTGGATGTCATTTTAGATGTTTATTTTGGAAGCTGCTAAAACTGTAATACAGAAACACGTAATTCCATCATGCTCAAATAAGTACAACTTGAATTCCACATACTCATGATGGCTTTTTCTGGTGGAGGGGCCTGCTCTTCATGCAGAATTATTTCTTACACAGTACCTACCAACTTTAAAAAGCCCAAATATACTATACTTGCATTTTCATAAATAATTCATCAGATCCAAACACATGGCGTTGCGTCAGCACTATATAAGCAACACTTTCTCTGTGCTAGTGAAGAAAATGTTTTCGTTAAAGTAAAATGCTTTTTATCACTGCCACAGGAAATAAAACTGGGGCATCCAAAATGCTCTAAACCCCTTTTGCCTCTTTCCCAACTCATGGTGCTTGCTGCCCACCAAGCTCACAACCCCATGAGCACAGGCATATGAATATATTGTGTTCTCAACAACGCAGAAGCCTTGGATATTGGTGTCAAAGAGTGGATTCAGTTTATATTTTAAAGATACTTGAATCCAATGACGTTTCAAGTTATGTTAGCAAAATTTAACAATTACATTACTTATTTCATTCCTGCCTTCCTTTTGGGAAAATTCATATTTGCAAAGGACCATTTTAATCATATTCTCCTACTTAAACACCTTCACTTACTTATGTTAGACTTATTGTCTAATTGATACACAATGTGCCAGGCACTGAGGTTAAAAAGACAACTAAATTGTGCTTCCTGCCTTCCAGGAATGCACAGGCTAACAGGACACAAAAATGCAGTCAAGGACAAGCGCCAGCATTAGGGAGACATAGAGGACCATGAGCAAGACCAGGAGGCAGAGGTCCCACGGCAACTGGGAGCTGGGAGGAAAGAGCACCCCCACCCACCATAGGATGTGGAGATATAGGAGGCAGAGGGGGTCACCCCGAGAGATTTAGGGAACCTGCCGAGGAACTCAGGCTCCATCCCAGAGGCAATGGATGCCCTTAGAGCTCTCTGTCCCAGCTGTGCACCCCTCTGTCACCTGTTACTGTTGGAATATATCCAAATTGCCTGCTATTTTGTCTGTACCTCTCATTAGACAGTGGCTCCTTGGGGGCAAGAGATGGGTCTGTCTGGACACATTTACTGCTAGTGATGAAGACATCCCCTGGTGCACAGCAGACCCTCAGTAGATGTCTGCATGCTACCCTCTCTAATGGCACTGTGCTCACCAGCACCTCCCATCCCTTTCCCCAGATAAACCTGAACGACCTCCACATGCAAGACACCCGTCTTCCCGTGACCATCACACCAGCTTGATCCTACCCAGCTCTCCTGCATGATGCCCTCATCCCAAAGAACCACTCTGCTCTGTGTCCTGCATCCTGCCTGCAGCACCCCCACCGTGCCCCTGGCTGGCCCTCTTCTCCGGGAACCTCTCCCTCACTCAGCTCCACCCACCACACTCTCTTTCTCCCCCTAGATACCCCTGCGATGTCACCCTGCCAGGCCATCTGCACCCAGACGTGTGCTGAGAGCTGGAAAGTGCCCGCCTTGTGGCTCAGTGCATTCCTCAGCTGCAGAGAGCACGTGTGCTTCCTTGTGCCAGCAATCTCGTCTCAGGCCCTCTACCCACATCATTGGGCAGCTCTTCCTGAAACATCACTTTCCTCCTGTGGCTCTCCTTCTAAGTTGCCAGGCATTCCCACCACTCCTGGGCCTGTCCGCTGCTGGCCATCCCCCGGCAGGCTGCTGTCCATGCTCAGCTCCACCTTGGCTGGCTCTCCTCTCCAAGGGGACCACCACAGTGCCTGCCCAGGAAGACAGGCTAGACAAGACCTGTGGCCACACTACCCGTTTCTGGCCCTGGCCTCCTCCCAGCACCCTCAGCCCCCACAGCAGACCCCGCAGCTCGCTCTGAAAAGGGGCTCCTTGCAGGTCCAAAGCAACTTTGTGCCTACTGCACTTGACCCTCCCTCTTCTCCGAGGGTCTGTTCTGTCCTTTTTCCTATTGCTTCAGACTCCTTTTCCTCCACCAAACTCTCAGGTGAATCCTACATGGGGGGAAGCCAGCTTCAGTCTCCCCACAGCTGAGGGGCTCTCTGGCCTTTCCATCACCAGAAATAGACCACCACCAACTCGTCACCCCGCTGGGAACGGTGCCCAGTCCCGCACTCCACCCAGACTGCCTGGGCAGAGGTCACCAGTGGCGCCCTGGCTGTGTTAACTCACTTGATCTTCGAGGCATCTGGCCTCTTCTGAGTTCCACGACATGTTCCCTTCCAGCCCCTGCCCCTCCCTCAGCTCCTTCCTGCTAGGGGCCCCTGTGGTCCTCCTTCTGGTCGTGCCAGCGCTGTCTTCTGCCCTCTTCTTACACCCACCCCAACTGCAGGTTTCCATGCAGAGCCACAGCCTCACCCAACCCCTGACTCAAATCCAGATCCCAGTCCAGTCCCCACTCTGATTTCCAGAGAGCCAGCCTTTCCTGCATCCAACTCTAGGGGGCGACACCCAGCAGCGTGCACCTGGGTCCTAACCAGCTCCCCCATGCTTCCCATAGAGCCCCTGAGGTTCCATCGGTGTGCTGGGGCTGGGCAGCGGGAGGGCATGCCACTTCCTGGGTTCACACACCATGATGACAGGCTTTATTCTCCGGTCTGGCTCCAGCAGCCCTCTGGTTTCCAGACTTCGTTTATCCAATGCCTTCTTACCATCTCCACTCACTTGTAGTACAGGAGGCATCTCAGACTTAATGTTGCCAAGCAGAGTGCCTGCTTCCTTGCTGGCTCCCAGCACGCCCCTTCCCCAGCCAACGCACTGCAGTGCCAGCACTGCCCAAGGCCCCAGACAAAACCCTAGCTATGGTCCTGCTTCCTCTCCTTTACCCACAAAGCCACTCCCTGCAGGTCTAACACATGCACCTCCTGCCACGTTTCATTCCATTACCATCACCCCAAGCCAGCCACTGCTGTCTCGCCTCGCCTGCCACAGTGGCCGGCACCGACACCGTTTCCACTGCAGCCCCTAGTCACCCACCAAGCTACAGGCGGACAAGCTTCTGCAATCACAGATCACATACCGCCCACCTGCTTAAAACCTCCCAGAGGCTTCTTCCCTTGCACAGGAGTGAAATGTGTTTTGTCACAAAGCCCCAGCCTGGCACACTGGCCTCGTGGGCTCCGTTCCACACCATGGTTCTGGGTGCCCTCCTGTGCTTCAGCAGCTCAGCCCTCATCCGCCTCTCTGGCCCGAGTCCCCTCTGCCGGGGGTGCTCCCTTCCTGACGTCTGCCCAGCCGGCTGTCCTTGGTCACTCAGATCCCAGGGTGACTTCCCTTACCCGGAAACACCTTCCCAGACCACCACCCAGTTGAAGGAGCCACAGTCCACTCTCCATCTGAACTCACTACGTAGCTTTTGTGACACTGAACAGTTTTGATATTGGGTATTTTCTGTTTGAATGTTTGGTGGGCTGAGTCTACACTACAGATGGTAGGTACCGTACAAGCAGACATCCCTGTACCAGCAACAGTGCTCAATTCTGGTACCTTCCATTGTGGTATTTCTTTTCTCATGACACGAACCTTCCATACACCCCATCCTCCACCCCCAAAACACACACACACACACACACACACACACAGAACATTCCAACCCAAGAGCCATCTGTGTCCCACCTCACCTAGCCACCTTCCCATTGACAGCACCTGCTCCTCCCACCACTTCCCAGGTGCACGTACTCCCCGTCTCGCTCAGCCCCACCTCTTCTCACCTGGCAGATTCCTTGGGCCACCTACCTGCCCTTCTGCCTCTGATCACTGGGAAGCCCAGCTCCACCTCTGAAGGTGGCCTTCCTGCCTTTCCACCTCACTTCTCTTGTCCTAGTCCTTCCAAGGGTTTCAGTAAAGGATACCATGAGGACATCAGCACTAGCCTAGAATCTTCTCTGGGGGCCTCCCGCCTGCCTCCCCACACACCCCCAGGCTATCTTCCGCCAGCAGCCTCTGGGTGTGCCCTTCCCTGACCACCAAAGCTTTCCCAGGAGCCTCCTCCGCCCAAGCTGCTGGGGAGCTTCCACCTCACAACGCAGACCAGCTGCTCTGTGAAGCCTTTCAGAGTCCTCCAGTCAGAGGGCACTGGGTTCCAGGGCATGGGAGAGCTCTGCCTGTCTCTTCAGTCAGCTGTGTGCTCTGGAAGGAATAGACTCAGTCTCCAGCAGGGGTGAATCCTGGCTCCCTAGGACAGAGGCAGAGGCCAACCCCTAGGTTCAGTCAGTGGCCTTCAATTTCTAGGCCCTTGAAGACAGGCACCACATTATCGCTGTTTCTTTTCATCTTTGAGTTTTCAGCACAAGTATCAGAGCACCTTCCATTTATGTGTCAGTAAGTAAACCTGTTATAGCCTCAGGGATACAACCAAGAAGGACAAGCCCCGGACCTCTGGGATCTCAGTGAGCTTGCTTTCCCCACCAACTGGGAACACAGGCAGTAAGCCTGTGGGCCAGTAAATTCAAGAGAATTCTAGAAAGTGGTAAATGGTACAGATAAATCAGAGTGCTAGGCACCAGTTCCTTTGTGAGATCTTGAGCTTCCCCATCACTGTAGAGTTTGCCCTAGGACCGATTTAGGTCAGCCAGGGGAGCTTGATTTACATTTTAAAAGGAAATTAAAATGTTTTGAATTACTGCAAAGAGTTTTCCTTTTAAGGCAGAAATATTCCTTTCTCATGAAAATTATTTTTTCTTTCCTGTGAGACTGCCTGAGCTGTTTCTGAACAAAAACTAACAATGCATTAATTGGTGAAATGCACACACTAAGTTTAACTTTCTTTACAGTAAATGAAATCCTAATATTTGCTTATTCATCTAATATCTGCTTTGTTTTTCTCACGATGAAGACTCTTAAGATCTGCTCTCAGCAACTTTCAAATATGCTATACGGTATCACCACTATAGTCCCCATTTTTACATTATGTCCCCAGGAACTATTTATTTTATTGCGCTGTATTTTTCTCTAATGGGGTAGGAAAAGTTTTATGGGCAAAATCATCTCAGGTTAAGATACCACGTTGACATGACAGAAGATAACACCACTGTTTCTCATTTAAATGTTTAGGGATTACCTTTGTTTATGCGGGATTTTTAAATTAAAAGGAATTTCATGAAACTCAGTTAACCAACCTGAATACTTCCACCCAGCTTTAATAGTTTGCCCTTGGGATTGAAGCCCTCTCAGATGACTCCAGTCAGAACAGACGCTGACCCCCCCCACCAACACCTGGCCACACTTAGGCCCCAGCCAGGACCTGGCAGGAGGAGTTCACAGCACTGCTTTGCGGTCTCCCTTGGCAGGTCTGCACATCTGCATCCCAGGTCCTCTGAGGTTATCTGAAGTATCTTTACCTCCACGTCTCCCCAACAATCAGTAAGTACCTGTTCGCTCGTCTGCTGATTTCACCCACTTCCACTGCAATCTTGTTGGCTTCGGCCGCTTTGCAACCTCAGTGCCATAAAATAAGCTGACTGTGAAGTCGAGTGCAGCTTCTACGTGTTAAATACATTTGCTCATCAAAAGGGTCATATTTATTTTAGTTTTTTCAAGTGTTAGCCATGCAGGATCTTTAAGTCCCAAGAAACAGAGCAAGAGTGGTTAGCAAAGGATGTGGAGCACGTTCAACCCACAATTCCTAGAAACACACACATTTTCAGTTTTGAGCAGCTGAGACACACACACTCAACTGCCGTCTGATGAAGTGGCGGTCTGTGCCGCCTTTCCCGGGCTGTTTCCCTGGTCTTCTCTGTTCTCTCCAGCGTCTGCCTTTCCCTACAGCTCTTTGCGTTTTTCAGAGTAACCAACTGGCAACACACATTACACAGATAGACGTGGGGACCCTGGGAGAGGACAAGAAGGAAGTGACTTTCTGACCTGTGAACCTCCTAAGGCAGCATCCTGAACTCAACCCAAATACTCTTCTCCCTGGGGATACCTCCCACCCCGCCCACCACAGCAGCCACACGTGGGCAGCTGTTTTATCCAGAAGAAAGAAAGAATGAATGCATCTCACACTGGCCTCACAGCATGACTTCTTGGCTTCCCTTTGTATGTACACCACACACACACACATTCCCTTTGTATGTACACCACACACACACACACACACACACACACACACACACACATATCACTGCAAAGGGGGCTTCCCCATTCCATCTGGGAGGACTGGGGCTCTCCAGTGCAGGATCACTTCCCTTCCAATCTGTGACTTTCCCAGCAGGGAAGTGCTGAAGCCCAGAGCCTGAGGATGAGTTCAGAGGTCAACAATTCCAGTCAGAAGAGGTGAAGTCAGGCATGGGCAGTGACCACCGACCCTTTAGTGCTGGCGTCAGTGCTGACCCAGCTTCTAGGCGGCTGTCCCCTACTGGTTAGTGACCCCCTCAGACCATGACCTGGCTAGGGCAGTGCCTGGCAAGTGCCCATAGATAGCTTTTAATAAATGTTTGCTCCACACATTACTGAGTGAACTAGTGAATCAGCGTAAACCAAAACGCAGAGTCAAATTGGTCGGGAACAGAACTAGGATATTATACTTTCAACACATGATTTGCTTTTTGATGATGATAAAATGAAACAGGCATTCCTAGAAACAACAATTGGACACAGCAGCAGCTTTCACACTACAACTTGTTAGACCCACAGGAGACCAAACTGAAATAAAGGGAATAGACATACAGCAATTAAGGTACATCTATATACACCTGCATTTTTATATTCTTATAAATTCCAGATTTTTTTTTTTCAGAAAGGCTCATTTTTACTGACAAAAAGCAAAAGCCTGCCAAGTTTCAGGTACGTCAGCAACTCAGACAAATGTGGTTGGCCAAGCAGAACACACAGAAACAGACCCTGAAGGTGAAAGCGGAAATCAGCTGCTGTCTGTGCATCCCGCCAGCCTCCTCCTGCCTTTGCCCCACGTGCGCCCAAGAAGAGATTTTGCTTCCAAGTGCCTTAATACCTCCTGCCTTACTAATGTCCCTCCCAAAGGAAATCTTTGCAGCCACTTATGCCCATTCAGATCCCAAGTAATCCCATGCTGACTCAGGAAAAAACTCACCAAAAAAGCCAAAAGCCCCAACAACTCTTGAGTTTATTATCACTGCGCTTCTCCCTGTGAGAACTTTCTGCACAGAGGTCCCTTCTTCGTGTCCCTTCACGGCCCTGTTCTTCTCCAGGTCCTCTGTCCAATGGGTGAGCCCGCTCGGGATTCCCCCAGGACAGCTCCACCCAGCCTGAACTGCTCATTAGACTCTGCTGCTCCTCAGCACCCTCCCAGCCGCCCCCACCCCAGGCAAACAGCCGCAGCAACACACAGTAAGAACTTCCTTTTAGGAAAACTTGTTCCACCCAAATGCCTACCTACCCCCCCCCCCCCGTCCCCTTAGCGCTGTCCCCTTCACAGAAGCTTTGTCCTAGGCAACATGGGGTAGTCTTTGATCCCCTCCAAGCCCCCACAGCTGCCAACTGTGAAAAATAGATGTTTTTTTCTTAAAGAAGGAATTTACAAGTGCAGGAGAAAGGGGACAGACAAGAACGGCGGCCCTTGATCCGAGGCTTACCCAGCACACGTCAGAGATCCAAGGGCGCACCCCGCCTCCAACTCATGGCCCACCCGGTCCGTTTCAGCAAGTGAACTGTCCGTGCCTAGGTCAGCAGGCGAGGCCACGCGCGCCCAGACCACATGCCTCCTCAACTGTACCATCGATTAAATCAACCGGCACGCACGTGGGAGTCGGGGAGGCAGATACTTGGGAGCAGCGGTTCAGACCAGGGTTGGGCAGGAGGGCGTGCTACAGGGTGGAGGGTCAGCTGAAGGGACCCACGCCTGGCCGTCCTACAAAGTCAGCTGGTAAGTACCAGAAGAGACCGCCGCCGGCCGCCGGAGCCCGCGCGAGAAGATGTGGGGGACCGCTGAGCCACGCGGCCCCCATGGACCCACCTGCACCCGGGTGACGGGATCGCGGGGCGCAGCCGAGACCCGCGCGGGACACGCTCGCGCGCCCAGAGGCTGCACCCCAATCGCGCCCAGCCGGGCAGTGACCCGGACAGGCTTGGACCCCAGGAGCCCGGAGGTGCGGGCCGGCAGGGTCGGGGTGCGGGCTGCAGGAAGCAGCAGGAAGCCGAAACGGCGGCGTGGAGAGTCGGCCGGGAGAAGGCGCCGCGGAAACGCGCTTCCCCAGCGAGGAGCAGACAAAGGCTCGGGAGCGCACGCGGTGGACGGTGGCGCCCAAGCCCCGCGCTGCGGGCCGCGAGGAACCGCGCCAAGGCCAGCTGGCGCCGGCGTCGCCTAGTACCCCTGGGCGCGACCTGCTCCCTCCCCCGGCCTGCCTCTTCCGTCCTCACCTCGCTCGCCCTCCATCCAAGACAACGGCGCCCCCCTCCTATGCCCACCGGGCGCCTCTCCCCGTAACATCTCCCGCCCCCTGCCTTCCAGCAAACCTCTGCCTTTACTGCTGTCTCGTCCCCCTCCCCCGTGCCACGCCTCCTGCCACCCCTGCTCCGGCGCGCTCTCAGCCGCGCGCCCGGGGCCCGGAAGGCGGCGTGGCCGTGGTCGGCCCGGGGTCCCGGCTGGCGGCACCTCTCCCTCCCCACTAACGGTCCCATTGTCCCCCGTCCCACCCCGACCACCACCCAACCCCAAGCATCTGGAGAAGGCTGACTCTTCGCGGAGGTGCACCCTTGGCCCCTGGCTGTTCCCCGCTCAGGAAGAGGGTCACTGCCGGGGGCGTGGGGGAACCGCCCCCGGCTCGGACCCCGACTCCGGGGGATCGCGAGTGCCTCAGCCTTTGCGAACGCGCGGTTCCGGGACCCTGGCCTGCCCTCACCCAGCCAAGGGCCCCAGCGGGCGGGACTGCCAAGCGGGAGGCAGCGCGTTTACTCGGGCCTGTCGCCCAAGGGGTCCCCGAGTTGAGGGTATGAGAACGTGCCGAGCAAGTGTGGCCGGAAACAGCAGGTCCTGTACCGCCCGTCTCCCTCCCCCCGCATGCACGCGGAGCCTGGGAAACCCGGGTGTCCCCGAGCTGATGGACGCGCCCGCGTGCCAACCATGTGCCCCAGCCTCCCGCGTCGCCAGAGATGCCCGCCGGGGCGCTCCCCGCCCCGGGCATTCGCACCCTGCCCGCCCCCGACGCGGGCAATGTGGAGCCCGGCACTTACTAGGGCTGAGGAAACACTCCGTCAACCTTCGGAAGCAGCTCGCGTTATTAGAAGATCCATCTTCCATGTCGGAGCCGAAGAACAGAGGGGACGCGGCGGCGAGGACGAAGCCGGCGCCTCGGGGCGGCCGCGAAGCTCGGCCGCCGCCGCCGGGGCCGGGGCCGGAGGAGCCCCCGCCGGCGCCCGCGAAGCCGGGGGAGCCCGCGCGGCGCGCGGCCGGGCCGAGTGGGAGCCGGGGCCCGGGGCGAGCGGGGAGCAGCAAGCGGTGGAGCGCGGGGCAGAGCACGAGCCGCCGCCGCCCGCCGCCGCCGCGGTGACTGCCGCCGGGGGGCCCGCTCAGGGGAGCTGCCTCTTGTCCTCCTCCGCCGCCGCCGCCAGCATCTCCGCCGCCTCCTCGAGCCGCCGCCGCCGCTGCCGCTGCGCCCGCCCTTCCTGGGAGACGCGGGGGGAGGTGGAAGGCAGAGGAGGGGAGAAGAGCGGGGGGGACCGGGGGGGGCGGCGGCCAGAAGTAAAAGGAAGACGGAGAGGAGGAGGGGACGGGGGGGGCGAAGGCGAGCGCGAGCGGGGCGCGGGCCGCCACCCAGCCGCCGCCGCCGCCGCGCGCACACAGGGCGCCTGGGCCCCCCGCGGGGCTGGCGCGGCCGGCCGAGGAGGCGGGCGGTCGCGGGGGCGCGGCGCGCTCGGCCCGGCCACGGCCAGGCGGCACGGGGGCCGGGCCCGAGCCCGGGCCGGCCGCGCCGCGCCGGGGCTCCGGGCGGAGTTTGCCGGGGCCGGCGCCGGGGCCGGGCTCGTCCCCGGCCGCTGGCAGGCAGGCCTGGGGGCGGGGAGAGCGCGGCTCCTCCAGGCCGGCCATGGCCCTCCTCCTCGGGCCGCGGGGTGGGCCGGCCGCCGGCGGGAGGGGCGCGCCGCGGGCCGGGCTCCGCCCCCCAGGACCTGCCCTCCGCGGCCGGGCGGCCGGAGCAGCGGTGCGCTCCCTCCCCCTGCCTCCGCACGCCGCCCGGCCCGGCCTTCACATCGCGCTCCGCTCTGGCCGTGGGAGGGCCTGGGGCGGGGGGCGAGTCCCCGGTGGCGGCGGCGCCCGGCAGCTGTTTGGCGCGCACACTCGGCGGGTTCCCGGCCGGGCCGGGGGGCTGCGGAGACGCCCGCTGCAAGCCTGGCGCGGGGTGTGCGCGCTTCGGCGGCTGAGCCTCCGCGACCGCTCGAAAGCAGCGGAGAAAAGCGCCGCAGTGCCACTGCCCGTAGAGGCGGCGGCGGCTGCAGAAGACGCCCACTGGCGGAGCGGGCGCTCCCCACGCCGCCGCCGCCCGCGCCCACGTCGAGCACCCCGCCCGCCCTCCGCGAACCGCGCGCGTCCCGGCCGGGCGGGAGGGCTGAGCAACCCTGCGTCTCTGCAGGGCGTCATCACATCTGCGGCTGGTGCTCTGGATGCTGGGCCCGCCACCCGGCAGCTGCTCCAGATGTGCGCTCCTGGACAAGCTACGTCGGCCTGTCCCTTGCCGGAGCCTGGGAACCCTCCTGGCGGCGAGCCAGCGGCGCCAACCGAGCTGAGCTCCGAGGTCCCGGGAGAGTTCAGACTCGGACTTTAGGCTGGAGTTTAAATAAACGCCCAGGTTCCCAACAAACTAAGAATTAGAAACCCGGGTCATCTCCCGGAGTCCCTTTGCGATACCCACTTTTAAACGAGCTGCGTGTGCACCGTCCAGTAGCCCTGGTGCTGTTAGGAACGAAAAGGGCAAAGTGTAGCCCCAAAGAGAGAAACTGGAGACGACGGCCCAGAGCCCTCAGGGCGGCCCCCCGCGGCGTGCTCGGACAGCCCCCCAGCTCGTTCCCAGCCCGAATCCAGACGGTTGTGACTGGGGTGAAATGTGCCGCCCAGCGGGCGCTTAGAGCCGGGAGCCGCCCGGAGTTTGGGAAGTTGGAGCGCCGGCGCGCGCAGGTGTCCGCGGCCGGGTAGGCGCGCGCGGCGGGCCTGCTGCCCCGACTCCCTGCGCTCGGGCGCCTTCCCAGGCCTGAGTGCGCGCGCCGAAGCCCGGCTTTCACGAAGGGCAAGGCGGTCATCCGAGCCGAGGCGTGCGCGGGGTGCAGCCTCCCGACTGACGCAGGGGCCCCCGGAGTGAGTTCGGCCCCGCGGCCGGTTCTCTCCCTCGACGGTTCCTGCTCTGTCCGGCTCTCGGGTGTTAGGGGTTTGCAGCGAGCTCCAGAGTCTTCCTAATCTTCGCTTTTCCCTGCTCGGGTCCGAGTCGCCCCCAGTAGGAAAGGCGTAAATGAGGTCGCACCGAACTGGGTAGGTGGGGCGCCCGGGACGCGGCGCGGCCCCCAGCCCGCAGTACAGTCCGCAGGCCGTCCCGCTCCCGCCCCGCCGGCTTGGAGCGTCGCAGGAGCGGGAGCCGCCCACGCTCCCTAGTTCTGAATCCCCACATCCGCGGAGCAAGAATAGGACTCGGTGACGCTTACCTTACGGAGGGGGGATTTTGCCGTGGCTTTGCAAAGTTTTTCGCGCAGAAAACACCAGAATGCTCGAGAGGGCTGCCCGGCTTGTGGTGCAGCTTCCCGCCGAGGTCTGAGCGGCCCCGGCGACCTCCCTGGGCTGCGCCCGGGCACGCTGGGACTCTCCGGGCAGCTGCCCGCAGGTTCGGAGGATGGGTTTCTCCTCCGAGTGTTTACCGTTCGTTCCCTTTTGAGCCTGTTGTTTCTCCTTGTCGTTTAAGTTTGTTTGGTGTCCGTTTGGGGGCCATTCAAGGGACTTCCCAAGTTTAAAAAAAAAAAGCACATCCGACTTGAATATAAGCCTCCGCGTGGGCGCGGGGTGCAAACCATCAAATATTTGTTCTCCTGGTCTTTCTTAAATCAGGACGCAAACTTCAGCATTTTCACTAACCCTTTCCTGGAACCAAACTTTTCTCTATTTTTTCATCCTTAATTTCTCCAAATTTCTTGCTGGAAGGCACACATTTCCTGGGCAGATTAAAAATGACAAAGCATGACAACGGAAAAGGAACATGTTAAGGATGATTATCGATCACATTTGTTAAGGGCTCTCTCTACTTAATCCTGGAGTCCGCTTCCGTTAATGTAAGTCTGATAGGCACTCACCACGTTTCCTTTCTTCGTGAAATATTGTTTAGTCAAAGACTTAAATTACAAACGCACAGACATAAAATCTCTGCCACTCACCCTCGTGTTCAGGTGTTGCAACACCTGTAGAATGTGTTTCTTGTGGATTCATTTCCTTCTCTTTCTGCTTCTCTAGTGATACATCAGAAAAGGGAGAATCTGGTTACTTCAAACCTTTTATGAATAAACACATTGGCCCATAATTAGGAAAACACTGCATTCTGATAGTTCCCATGAAGTTTGCAAGGCAGTTACTTGTCAAAACGTTATCAGATTACAGTACAATTTAAGCACAAATTAAATGATGAGTTGTAACTCAGGGAGCATGGAAAGAACAGAGGCAGAAATTCACACCTTCAAGTGGGCTTCTTGAAATAAACGGCTTTCACCATTCTTCTTTGAGGACATGCACCAGCCCGCACTGCAATGAGTAACAACTATGAAGAGGGCAGTTGGCACCAGTAAAGTTGCAGAAATTATGATGATTAGTAGTTCAGCATTTTAACAATACGTAGTATCTGTCTCTGCATTTTACCAAGGCAAATGATCAAGAAAGAAGTTTATATTGGTAATGAAACTTGTTTTTCAATATCTGCCACATTATTTTCTAGTTGAATGATACATTCTGAAAAACATTTTAAAATATAGGTCAAGGTAGAGCCTAAAAATTTTTTAAGTGATGATTCCTCATAAAATTGTGAAATTTATGATAATTTAACCAGGCATCCCTTTTAATAGCCTAAGAGTTAGGTTTACAATAAATCCAGTTACTATTTTATGAACTCTTTGGTCAACATGCAGGCCTGTGGCTTAATTGATTTTATTTTACACCTTTTGATATCAGTGCTTATATATGTAAATTTTACATTGGTAACTGAATCTTGAATAATCTGTTTTCTTTCAAAGTTCTAGTACCCTTTATTTATAAAGATATGAAACAAAGGTTGATTAAATGTTAAACTCATCTATTGACACTGATAAAGTCTAGAAAAATGATGTTCTCTTTACCTTGGTTTAAATTTTCATGACTTATTTAAAATACATAGTTATCTGAGCAAAATAAGCCATCTACAGGTGGCTGTTTCTAAACTCAATAGAAACATGAGTTTTACATGTCAGACTTTTCTATTTAATTACTAGTAAATTATCAATGTGTATGTCACTCCGGTGTGATATATCTTATCACACAAATTCTCTGCATTCTAATAAAGTAATTTATTTATTATCTGGCATATTAAAAATGGAGTTCAGCCACCAGGCATTTATTCACACCTCCCCAAGCCTGCCAGATCACTCACTACTAGTTTTAAGTTTATTTTTCCAGGATGCTTATTACAATTTTTCTCATCCCCAATCCATCACAGCTTTGTTGTCTAGACTCCTGGAATTGATGTATTTTACCTGTACATATGAACAGGTTACATTAAATCTCTTAAGAAACTGAAACCATGTACAATTTGCATTGAAAACTCCTTTTTAAACAGCTCGATATCCAGGGTCCTATTCGTCTTACCAGTCTTAACCTTTAATAAAGGTCAGCACACAATAGGCAGCCAATGACTATTCCCCTGCCTGTCACCCACATGCCAACTGGTTACAAATTTCTATTAGTGTTGATGTTAACAACTCCTGACTAAAGTGAGGGATGCATTCTTGCAGTATTATAGTCAAGCCTTAAAAAAAAAAGGCCATTATAATTTTAGCAAGAATAATATTATAATGTCAATACACTGAATGGTTCAGCCTTGAAAATAGACCAAAGATGATAAAAAAAAAGAATGTCTCCTTCAGCTACCTCTAATAATCCTTCAGTTTCAACTAATTATTTTTATGAATTCAAACAAGTACTTATAAGACAAACTACAACTTTAGAATTGCTTTATGCTATAAAACAACTAGAAAGTAGTATAAATTACATTATTCTTCATTAAAAACATCAAAATCGTGTTTAATTTTCAATGAGAATGTTTTTGATGATAGGCAGATTATTAAAACATTAATAACCCCAAAAAATCTTAAGTACCCTACCTTCTGATAAAGGAGTTAAGTGTGTTTCTTGATAAATAATAAGACCCAAGCAGAAATTTTCACTAATTAAAAGCAAAACATTTAACTGCGTCCTGAAAATAAACTGTTTACTGATTGTGAGTATCTAGCCCTGAGGATACTGGTGTTAAAAAGTACTAGTGAGGTTACATAACCAATACTAAGTTCCTGAGATACCCATGTGAGAATTAACTCACTCATATAACACTGCCATGATATGACACAACTCAATTTTGAAGATGTTGCCATTAAAGAAAATCAAATCACTAGAGATCTGTAGGAGGCTGAAGTACTGTTTACTTCTCAAAAATATGCAAATTAGAATACAACCATGTGGTGTTTAATAACCAGTGTTGTTTAAATAATCAACACTTTCACCAAACTTTTACAAGTCAGACATATCGATATCATTCAGGAGTGTTTTAAGAGCCCAATAAAAGCAGCATGAGACAATTCTACACATAGATAGAAATATACATATAATATATAACATATATATATATATGGCCTGATGAAAGAAATACTTTGAGAGAGAGCCAAAGTCCAGGTAGAGATTTAAGTAGAAATGATGATAGGGCATTAGGGATAAAAAGGATGGGGAGGCAATGGCTTAAATTAGTCAGGATGGTATGTACTGATCCCTGTGAACACCTCTAATATCTTTGTATCTGCTATGCTCTTCATTAAGAGGTTGCTGAATTCGGACCAAGTCTGTCCCATCTCAGTGAGCACCTTCCTGTCCATGTGGATTATTGTGTGATGCCTGAATAGCCCAGGAAGATGGTTTGAAAAATAGCAGGTCCTCATCTGTGGCTTGGGAATCCTTTTCTTGCAAACATTATTTAATTTTAATAACCATATTTTTACAAATAGCCTTGACATTTATACAAGGGGTCTGATGCAATTCTGGGAAAAAGAAAAGTTGGCTCTTACAGATTTGTCTCAAAAAAAAAAAGATCAAAATGGCTCATTTAATCCAAAGAATGTATTCCTTTCTGTTCATCTCAGGAAAATAAAAAGAAAGAAAGAAAGAAAACAAAGCATGGCCTGAGCATGAGCGGGTCCTGGGAGCTTTGCTCCAGTCTGGACCAGGACTGGGCGGCATTTAAGGCCAAGCAGCAGCAGTGGTCTGGTTGCTTCCACAGGGGTGAGTTGTTCTGACGTCAGGCCTAGACTTACAAAGGCAGGTTTCTCCCCGGGCTTCTCTTACTAAAGCGCCCAGAGGAAAATGGAGAGTGTGAGCAAGCTTCCTGCAGCAATCAAGCAACCTGCCTGCTGACATACATCACCTGCATTAGCCACACAGTAGCTGGGCAATTCTTTCAAGGGTCTGGATTTTACCATAAAGAAGGCCCTCCTCTAGACTACATCAGCCCTCCTTGCTGGCACTCATTCCATCCCACCTCCATGAAAGCAGCACGTCACAGTGATCTATAACTAGAACTCTCATATTAATCCCTTTGAAATAGACCCTTATGAGAAAAAAATAACTCACAGCAGCCAACAGATAAGCAGCCTGCTTTCTCAGCCACATGTGTTGTCTATGATCTGACAGAGAGCCAGAGAAACCTGCCAGTTATGTATCAGATTGGAAGCTGAAGGAAGTAGAGGTTGAGACTATGTATCATCTATGATCTCTGGGTACATTTATTTTGTTTGGTTATGACATTGGGGGTTTCATTACTTTGTGCTTATCTGCTAGGTGCTAATCAACTTGGTAGACAAAGGCATTGTCGAAAAGCTGGGATATGCCGCCCCTCTGCACCCCACCCACCTTCTTGGCACCCGCATCAGCTCCTGAGGGTTCAGCAGTCATCCTACGGAGCTTCAGTGTTTCAGCCCAAAGAGCCCGTGGGTGTAGGTGCCAGCCAAGCCCTTGGGATCTCCTGAACTCAAATCTGCCTCTTCACTGACTCCAGATCCCCAGTTAGGTGGTTTCAATTTCATGGTTTTCTGAGAAAGTTTACTTTTCCCCTCCTTCTAGCTCTCCATTCTGGTAAAGATTTCCACTGGAAGATTCCAGAAATCTCTACCCAGAAGTCTTATACTCCTGGCACATCATCCTGCACTATGCCTACTGGTATTCAACATAATCCTACATACACCCTTAACCCCTCAAATAACCCACCATCACTGTTACCAATAAGAAAAGGCAATTATTGAGCCTTTCAACCCTGGTTGAAAAAAATATACTGACAAAGTGAAATGTATCCTCCTGACTTGAAATCCCCATTCTACATCTCCATTCACTTTCTACTTCGGAGCTATTAAGCTGTGGTGTGCCAGGAGGCTCAGGCCAGGGCGGTGACCATAGGAACAAGGGAAGTGCCCTCTTTGCAGAGGAACGTGCTCAGCTAAGAGGCATTAAGTGGCTTGCTGGCTTTGTTTTCCATGTCACATCGGTCATTTTGTAAAGGACCCAAACTGGCCTCAGCCCGGGTCTGTGCACTTCGGTTGAGCTGGGCAGGGAGGCCACATCTGGAGGTGGTGCTTGCTCAAGATAAGCCACCTGGAGAGGGGTAGGGATAGGTAAGGAGGCTTGTGGGAGCCAGGGAGAGAAAGCTTTGGGCGGCAAGTACTCTGAACGTTCTGGGCAGACTGTCCACGCTCTCCTTCCAAAGGGCCTGAGGGTGGGCCTCTGGTTCTGAAATGAGCTTCTCGATCTGAGGACACTTTAAAATGTGTTTTACGGTGGTTAGACTGACATACCCCTAATATGCCTCTTACTATGAGTCACTAAAAAATGCATTTGCATGAAATACAGAAAACGAAGGGTGGCTTTAAGGCAGTTATATCATAGTTACCATTCATCTGCTGTTTTCCCATCCATAGCCTAAGGGCCTTACCACAAGTACACTGAGAAATGTAATGGAACATTATTAACTTGGACTCAACTCATATGATAACAGAAGTTTAGAAATGTTAACATGTGCATTCTGAAAGATTCTTCTTCTTGATTAAAAAAAAAGACTGTGACTTTTATCTGATCATCTTATAACAATGGGGAAATCATGATATAATCACCTCCATTTAAATGTGAATATTTGCCATGAACACTTTTTCCTAGTTTCTGGAGTTATCTAGAAGCAGAGACATCATTTTGGGGGAAGCTGTTCCCATAAGTGGTAGTAGAGAAGGCTGATGATCCTGGGGTCTTAGAATATCCACAACCACGAGCATTATGCATGCGTCAGACAAGGAACAAGGATGGGGATGAATGTATTCAGCAAACCGAGAAATTGCTGCGGCAAGGGGCCCCTTTAGATGAATTACTCTAGAGTCCCAATATGGGAAGGAGAAGTCGATCTGATTATCCCACACCTGTCAGGGTCTCTATTGATCATCTTCTGAAGGCTTTTCCCTAGCTCGTGTAGTCTTAACAAGGGACACTATATATATCTAAAGACTACAGTTATCTGATCTACCTTGAAGGTTAGGCTACCTTGGTGAAGAGACAAATTCCATAGGCTTTCAATGTGTCCATGTTAAATCACTCATTGTTCACAGGAAGGGCATTATTTTTGAAGAATAAATATGTAAAAAAAGAATAAAGAGTAAATGATTATTGTTGTATCTTCCCAATGTCCACTTTTTCATGTGAATGTCAAACAAGGATAGGCAAAATGAAATCCTCTTCTGGCTTAACTATTATGTCTAAATCTCCAACCCTCTCCCCCTGAGTCAGATAAATTTAGTAACGTTATTTTAGGGGGATGCACAGAGCAACAGGGTACCCATGATCCTGAAGGGCATGTGTGCAGCCCAGTTGGTTTCACCCACTGAACACACACACTATTCACACTGACACTTGTGAGGTACATCAGCCAGGAGGAGATAAATCCTCATTCAGCCACCTTCACAGTGACTTTTATTTATATCTCCATAAATGTGTTGATTATAACTGCACTCAAAAGACCAATTAATTTACTCCCAAAACTGCTCATAACAGCCCTCAGAGGGAGCTTTTATGGCTAGAATTTAGGCCCATTTTGTAGATTTTGCACACATGGGTCATAAACCTGACAAAAAGCAGCTACAAACAGCAAATCAGGGCTTTTGACTTCCTCTTTAGATAGTGTATGCTTTACTCTCTAAGGCAGGATGTTAGCATTCAGTAGGTCCAGTTTTCTGTGTTTTTTAAGGTGAGATCATTTTAAAGAGGGGCCATTTAAGATGTTCTTCTCATATAAAAGCAAGTTTACACATTAAATAGTCCTTTTTATAGATGAGTTAGTATATATCCATCTGTTTTCTGTCAAGCTTTATTTCCTAAGTAACTTCAGAATTCATGTGAAGTCTGATTTTAACAAATACAGTATGAGTAAGTTTTCAAAAGAAAGAGCAACATGAGATAGGTCTGTGATTCTCCAAACTCTCTGAATCCTGCATTTAGAACCTGACTCTAGTAATAAAAAAGATTTCTGTAAAGTTTATCAGAAACTCATTAATTGCATAAAAGTATGCATTACTCATATATATCCCACCAGGCAGAGATGTGAAACAACAGCTTTCAGCTGTCTGACCAAGGTCTTTAATGTAACTCCTGGAATTTACTGTGGCAGACTGGAGATGCCAGTCTTCCTTGGTTATAAAAGAACATCACCACCACCACCACCCTGCCCTTTACAATGGATTACAATAAAGTGACAGCTGTGGGTCACACTGCTCCCAGCAATTAACCCTGCCACTAACCACGTACCATGACCCAGGGCTGTCATTTCCAGATGAGCTCATCAAGAATGCACTCGCCCAGCGCAGTATAACTCGGAAGATAGAATTAGTGGACAATTTTTTTTTAATTCTCAAATCTTTTGTTTGGTTTATAAAATGCACATTTTATTTTAACACATCTCAGGGTGGAAGAACTGCAAACACAGTGCCTCAGCATGTGATGGCATGGTGGTGGGGGTGCTGCTGGGTGAGGGAATGGGATGGGACGTCTACTTGGTGGAGGTAAATCTTAAATGAAAAGCAGAACTGTAGATTCACAATCACAAAACACAAATTGGAAGTTTTGTAAGAAGAGAAAAATCCAAAATTAGTAAAAACGGTTCTTAAATAAGAGCCCAAACTAAATGGAGCAAGATACATTGCAGTCATAAAAGCTTGCCTCCCAAAAGCCCAAATTAACAGTGATATTTAAGTTTTGAACAGCAAAGAATTAAAAGGGGGCACTAAAACCCATGGCTTATTTGTTGAATAATCAGTTATCAAGCACAGCATTAACTCTGAAGAAAATATAATTAGTGAAAATTTGAACTCCAACAGATTAATGGGGTTGGAGGAGGAGAAATGGCCCCCAGGATAAGTAAGCTGAACCCAGACGCCCCACTAGTTGGCAAACTTTCCCCGGAGTGTGTATAGGGCTCCAAGTACCAAAGTCACACATGGGGATTCTGTACCCCAATCTGACACATATTGGAGGAAGAAAACACAGCAGTTAACATTTTTAATTGTTTTCTTCCACAAAGGTTCGGTTTCATCTGATCAGTGTAACCTGGTTGTCGGGTTTGGAAAGACAAGAGTTAAAACCTAGGTCGACAAAGGGTAGGGGTTATGTGGTAAGGGGGTGGAGAGGTGGACCCCTCCGGGAGCCCCTCAACAACTCAGGCCTCTTCCACCACTTGTGATTTCAAAGAATCAGTGTTTTATGTATTTGCTTTCACTTCTTCTTATTTTACATGTTATTAGTTTCAGCTGTTTATGAATTCTCTTTGCCCTTAGATATTTTTGTTTTCTAACTTTTTATGATGTATACTCAGCATCTTTATTTTTAGTCTTTCTTAATTCATATCAAAGACATTTCTGTCCCTACATGTTCCCTGAATTAAGCTTTTGGGGGTCCCATATCTTCAAAATAAAATATTTCCCCTTCCATACATTTCCAGATGGTTCTTAATTTCAGTTTTAATATGTTTTTTGATTCATGGGCTACCTAGACATGTGCTGTCGATTTCCAAGTAATGAAGAATATTTTCAGCCACATTATTGTGTTTTTTTTATTACAGTAAAACAATATGGCCTGCAAAATCTCTCATTTTAAATTTTAATTAAAGTGTTCTTTGTGTCCACAGATATGCTCAGCCTTTATAAAGTCCCACTGGGGAATGAGAATCTGAGCTCAGCAGACTCACAGGGAAGCAGGCTCCTGTCTTTGTACTGGAACAAATCGTTCAGGATCATTCTTGCTTTTAACTCCTTCCAGTTGTGTGTCTCTGGTCAAAATTCAAAACTTCTCTGAGTTTCATTTTCCATCTTTGAACTGGGAGCAGTAACAATATTCCCCTCCTTATGTTACAGTAACCATTGTAGAAGATAATGTGTGTGAAAATGCCTAGAAAGGTGCCTGGCATGTAGTAAGCACTCAAAAAACCAGAAATATTACTTTAAAAAAAATTGGTCTCTGGAGTCAGAACAGACCTGTTTTGAATCCTAGATCTGCCACACCCAAGCAGCCCCTTGGGCACGTCACCGTAGATATTACCATGAGGATTCAGGGAGAAAAATGCCTGGAAACCAATAGACCAATGCCTGGTGTAGAGCAAATGCCTGCTCACCGGAACCTGCTGTTTTTATTAGGGTGAGACAGTGCGACACCTCAGACTGGCTTGAATTCAGAGCTAACTGATGATTCCTGCAGGCCTACCGAAGCCAAGGAAAGCCAATGAGCTTGTCACAAAAGGACAGAAGCCCCCAGCAGTTCAAGGGCCCAGAACTTCCTCTACCAAACAATACCCCAGAGACAGTGCAGCCTCCCATCTAGGAACACTGAAACACTAGCACCCATCTATGAATATTGTAACACTATCATTCAACACCAGCTTCAAATTAGGGATCTTTCAAGTGTTTGCCAGTATCCCTTATCCCCAATTCTGGAAGCTAGGAGAAACGTGGTTCGATTCTGAGAGCCTTTTCCTAATCTGCTCTCGGACTTTACCCTCCTGTCTGAGTCATGCTTTTCTCTGTCCAGATGCCCTCAGCACACACCAGCCCACTGCAACCTAGACCTCCACTTCCAAAGAAGAGGATCAAAGTTTTCAAGCTTGATAAATCATCTCAGTGATGAGAAGAGACGGGAAGACATCATGATAATTTGATATTAGGAAATCAGTGGGTTACTCTACTCCTGTGTCTGCCCTAAAAACATGGCTAAATTTTAAATAAAAATTTTCTGTTCTGTAAATAGGCAAGTCTGTATGCTTTTGAAGGCCTGAGATTTAAGTATCTGTTTTGTTTGCTTATGTTTGTCTTGGAAGACATGTATTAAGCAAAAAGAACAAACCATAGAACTTCATATTTCATCCTTGGAAAATATAAATAAAATCAGACTACATGCTGGCAAGTCATTCACTGTGCTTATACATGCATGGTCTAAAATAAGGGTATATTTTTATTTGACAAGAATATATTATTCCCTAAGCATATTTTGTGTATTGAGAAGGAGAAAGCAGGCATTAAACTATTTAACTCAAAATTTTCTTGGATGATTTGCATTCTGTATGTTGTTAAAATAAGATTATTTTGAATCGGGTGTACAAATACTCTCAGGGGTGCCCACATGTGAGGACACCCCCAAGGAGATGTGCAAACTGAAAAGGATTCCCTCTTCCAACTAAATCACCTCAGCTAGACCAAAGAAGAAAACCCAGAAATGTCAGGTGAGGGATTCCCGGGCAGCTGACTGCCAATCCTTGCCCCATACTAGGAAGTCACTCGTGTATTCACTTAACAAATACTAGTTGGTGTCTGCTCTGTACCAGGCCTTATTCTAGGCACTTGGGGTACATGAGTGAACCAAACAGCAAAAAATCCTGCTCTTGTGCAGCTTTTTTTCCAGGGTGGAGAATACAAAGCAATAAACAGCATAAGTAAGTTGATTATGTGGTGTGTTCAGTGGGTGAGGCGTAGAGCACAGGGAGGGGGCAGGGTGCTGGGCAGATGGTCAGCAGTGTGGCTGGGCTGGGCTCACCTGGGCTGAAACCAGACGGAGGGGCTGACCTGTGCAAGCGTGGGAAGAGGGCTCTGGGTGGAAGGGGCCATCTGTGGAGCGTGTGCGGCTTCCCAGGAGGAGCAGGCAGGTAGAACAGCAGCAGACATGAAGACAGAGGGGTGCGCACGGCCAGGGGCCAGAAAGGTGGTGGGGACGGCTCACCTGTCCTGACCTTGGGCCTCTGAGGCTCCGACTTTGGTTTTTCTTCTTCATGAAATGGGGAAATATGACCTAACTTTGTTTCCAAACAGTCACCTACATTGCGCATATTTTTCCCCTGCGGGTCAGGAAGGGTCCTCAGCCTCGGGAGTGAACCGAAGACCTTCAGGGAGCTCTGGAGGAGGCGAGGGCACCTCCAGAGCCATCTCCTCTTGCAGGACAGGCACTAGCTCATTCCCAGGAAACGGAGCTGTTCTTGTAACAGCTTTAACAGAAAAGGTACAAAAGCCTGCTTACATTACCCACTTCCTTCCTGTGATGGTTCATTTTCTGTGTCAGTTTGGCTAGGCCATGGTGCCCAAATGTTTACTCAATTATGAGTCAGGATGTTGCTTTGAAGGCATCTTTCAGATGAGATTAACATTTAAATGAGGTAGACTTTGAGTCTGTGTGTGTGTGTCTCTCTCTCTCTCTCTCGCTCTCTCCACCCTATTGCTTCTGTTCTCTGGAGAACCCTGACTAATACACCTCCCCATGATTCCTCCCCTGCTGTCAAGCCACCACCTTTGTATTCAGACCTTTCTCTTCTGTATTTCTAGAAAAAAAAAACCTGTATTATCTCTCAAGCATTGATAACCTTTTGAGATTTCTTTTTTAAATTTAAACTAGAAATCTGAAAGCTCAAATCCTCATAACCATTTCATTTGGATTCCAAATGCAGTTATTAAAAATTGCCCCTCCCCACTCCACCTGCCTGGGAAGCTCTTCTCTCTGCTCCGCCTTCTCTGCCAAGCCCAGACCCCAGAGTCATTGGCAACATTAATCGCAAACCCTCTCCCAGCGCTGGATCACAACCCTCATCCACCCACCCTCATCTTCTCCCTCTCTGTACTAACAGATTTTGTACATTAGCTCTTACCAAAAAAGAAAAAAATCCCTTTGAATGATAAATTAGCATGCATATTCTTTTTTTTACATGTGGTGAAAATTCTATCCTAGCAACAGCCACCAGATCAACTGTCATCTGCAAGGATCTGGTTTGTTTTCTTCTAGAAAAAGATTTAAAACAGTCAGCCAGATTTTTCCATATGATTTCATGGTAAGAAGGCATTATAAGGTGAAGAAGATCGGAAGTTGTCTAGAAAAAAAACACTGAAACGATCTGTTTGGAGATTCTCCATTTTCCTAAGGACATTCGATGACATACCCTGCATGAACAACATCTTACGTATGCAGCCTGTGGTCAGCCCAGCTAACTGTGGGGGTCCAGTGTAAGGGGCTGTCATATGCACCATCACAGGCAACCTGAGAGCAACTCACTGGTTAGGAAACCTGAGTGCACATCAGGTGAGGGGATAGAGAAGTGAGGTGAGGTAATTTAGTTCTATTTGAGAACCGATTTGGGCAGGTAAGTCTTGGTTTATGCCCAGATAACCTGATTCTTAATGTTCTTTATGCCGTAGAAGCCTTACATACTAGCAGAACAAGAGCAGGACCTCAAAGTTGATCCAGAAAAGTTGTGAGGAACCTTCTCCCAACCTTCCTACCAGACTAGAGGACATGAGTTGGGAAAGCTGTCTGAAAAGGGTAGATCTGTGTTCTGACATAACTCTTACCTCTCCCAGACCCAATGGGGGTGTGGGACTGCCTCCTTCTTCTGACAGAAACCCTCTAAAGATGCTATCAGCTAAGTTAGGCTTGCTCCCAAAGTTGTCGACACTCATGAATGCAGAGAAAATACATCACAATCTCCTTAAGGTTTAAGGCTATCCTATTTCACAGCCTGGAAAACATGTAGTGAAGTTGGACCTGGGTAATTGCCAATATTGCACTGTTTGTGAACTATGGAAGTGGTGTTTTTACGTGTTTCAGCATCATACGAAGCTATGCCCACTTTTGTGTTGCTTTCTGGACGTAGGACCACAAGATTTCATGTGTCCCATTTAGGGATGCAGAGAGAAGAGGTTGAAAAGGGAAATGTCTGGAATAGTCTCCATCTTAGGGCTACCATGAGCAATGCTGGGGGCCCACAGTGGGTACTGCTGGGTATTGTTAGGTACACCCACTGGGTACAGGGATGGCAGCAGAAACAGTCATGGATCTTCCTATACTCTCATAGGCCTCAAAAGGAAAAACAAAGAAGATCCATATAGCATCAAACTGGGAGAAGTGAAAAAACTCCATCATAGAATTTCTTTTCTAAGGTTTTGGGAATAATACAATAGAGGTATTTAAGGCCTATATACTATTTCACAAGTTTTAAAATTTAAGTGAGTTGCTGCCAAAAAAGCAAAAAAGCTCCCGGTTCGGCTGCAGCGAGCGGCACTGAGTAAAGAGGCAGCAAATGACACTTTCCCCCTTTTACCAGAAGGCAAGCTTTCAGCTACAGTTTGAGGTGTTTTCCCTATAGATAGATACCTTTCAAGTAAAATAAGAAAAAAAGAAAATGGAGTCTTTTGCATAAATTGACTTTGAACTAGTCATAATCTGCAGATCATTTTTAGATAAACATAAAGGAAGCTTGGAAAATTTCTACCACTGTGTAACACATACACCCCAAAAGGCTTCCTTTCAAAATTACTTGTTATCTTCTGCCTAAATGTATCTATTTCCTCCCATACATTTTGGGATGTCCAACTTGAAGAAAATGTTTTTATGTGCTAAAATTTTTACATTACTATAAAACCTATAATTCTGAAGACTCTCTGATCACTTTGAAAATCACCTATGAAAGCTCCTAGAGAGAATACACATGGCACTTTCCATATGTAAGAGCAGTAGAGACCCAGACCAGCCTTCAAGTCTGCCGTTAGGATGCCTGTCTTCACAGGGCACTGCACGGACGTTAGTGTACCTTGTGTGTGTTTTTCCTCAAAACAGTGGCACAGAAGCATCTGGAGAATCTCTGCAAAACAGATTGCCATACCCTAGAGTTTTTGATTCAGATCTGGAGCGGGGTTGACACTGCATTTCCAGTAAGTTCCTAGCTGACACTGGTGCTGCTGGTCCAGCAGAGTGGGGCAGCTTCCTTAAGGAATTCCTTAAAAATAAAGGAATCTGTAGTCATTTTCTATACTTCCTTCTTCTAAAAAGCAAACTGTGGACCATATATTGAGAGCATCTATGTGAACATGTTTTGAAATACACTATTGTTTATCTGGAATGGGCTCTGAGCCGCATCACCTTATAAAAGGCATGGCCTCTGCAGAGTCACTGAGACTGTAGATGGACTGGGTCAGTCTTATAAAGGCACCTGCCACCACTACTTGCTCAGCTGCAGCCAAGCTGTGAGAGGAAGAGAGAAGCTTAGAGAGGGTCACTGGGATCCTGAGTCAACTTGGGGATGATCTGTCCACTTGTATTCATGGTAATGAGTTCAATTTTTTGAAATCACTTATTGTCATCAAGAGGGTATAGTGGCTCACAAAACAGTGGGTGTGTTTCTGGAAAACTAATTTCATGTGGCCACGATGAAATGGCTCTAAGCTGTCCTTGATTTTCCACCCCTCTATTAAAGGAGCCGAATGTATCTGCACACATTTGCCGGCTCCTGGGAGCAGGAAGATCCACAGCTGTGGTCTGGAATCTGGCGCAGCTTCCAGCAAGCCGGACCTGCACTCCCGGTAGAGTCAGGCCCACTCCAAGCTGCTCCTGTAGGCACCTAAACACCCCTGTTTAGCACTTGTTAAATTACCTACTGGCTTGTCTGGTTCCTCATCTTCCCCCAGAATGGATAGGCTGGGCAGACACCAGCGCTGCATGACCCTTGTGCCTCATGGTTAGCATAGCTCCCAGTCCTCTATGTAGCCACAGAAACACTTGCTGAATGACTCGGTGACAGGAAGGAAGGAGGACTGGAGGTGTGAGTCCTCTAAACACGGCTGATCACCAGATCACTGCTGCAGGTCTCCAAGGGCAGGTGCCAGGACGTATTAAAAAAAAAACAGCAATAACAAAAGCATGGGACTTAGAGCCAACGAAGACCTCTGGGCAGGGCTCCACCAACACAGCCTTCTTGGAAACACGCTCGCCCACACAGGACCCTATGAAGACCCCACTAACCTGGCTTTGCAGTCTCATTTGTCCACAAGGTGTCACGAGCATGTGCATGACAGAAGGACCCATCTGAGGTGTGTTTACTTTGAGGTACTGCTTGAATAAGTTAGGGTGGCTTTTATTCCAGGTAACTGAAGATTAAGCATTGTGCTTTAATACAATTTTTAAAGCAGCACACTTTCCAAAGCAGATCACAGGGCTCCTTGGTTGTGTGACAAAGCACATGACATAGGTCACCCAGCCCCTGGGGGCCTGACGGAAGAGCTGCTGCAGGACGCAGAGCTGAGTCGGGATCCTCTGCAGCGCCTTGGCCTCCATTCATTGAAAACACCCTTGTCAAGCTTTCCATTGCGCTGTGTTTCTGTTATTTAATCTCTCGGCACGTCTCCAGGGCCTCCTCCCACCCGCCACGATCTCCCTTTGCTTGTTCTGTCCCAGCCACACCGGCCTCCTGGCTGCTTCTTAGACATGCCAGGTTTGGGATGGGAGCTTGGCCTTTGCACCTGCTGTTCCCTCTGTCTGGAATGCTCTTTGCCTGCATTCCCCTGTGTTCCTCCTCCTGAAGGTCATTTTCTCTGTGAGGCCTTCCCTAACATGGCAAACCTCTCTTCTCGCCACACTCCCCTGCAGCTCCCCTGCTCCCTCCTGCCATGCCCTCTGTGTCTAATCAGTCACTCAGGGAGTCCCATCTCACTAGGATCCCCAGGGGCGTGGGACTGGCTCACAGCTGTACCCCAGAACAGAGGACAAGGTGATACACGTGGGTAGTCAATAAATAGTGTTCCACAGATGCATGTCAGTAACATGGATCACCACCATCCCAGTCACATACCTGGCAGTCAATAAATATTTGCTCAAAGAACAAGTGAATGAATGAGTAACTTCCCCAAAATAGCTTCCTAGATCTAATGCTGAAGCAGCCAGCTCCTGGCCAGGCATCCTCCTGTGGCAGAGTCAGGGGACGCACTGGTGATACTGTCCACTGCTTGAGTCAGTGCACAGAGGGCCCGGCTCCTTGCCCAGCCCCGCGGTCCTGTGCTCCCTGTACGGAGTTTTTCAGTGACATAAGGAGAACCTTTGAGAACCTGGGTTTGGGTATTACAGTGATGTTTCCCAAAAGCCACATTCAAAGGTTAAATGAATATAACGGATAGATGAAGTCTGACCTTTAACAGAACTTATTTGATGTTAAAATTACATTGAAAGTTCAATATACTGTTTGATAATTTTAACCTCCTTTCAAAATCTGTTCTGTCATGGTATCAGTCTTTGGAATAACACTGTGATCTGTCGAATCAATGAATGATTGGAGACACCAGAAATGGGGCAAAGAGATGTTAACTTGAATTCCTTGAAGTTAAAAATGTGGCCACCTGGGAATAGAACCACTCTATCAGCTCTAAGTAATACATTAATGATATTTGAAATTAACTTTTTATTAAAGGTGCTCACCAGGGTGAGCAACAGGCCGAGAAAGAGCCCTGGGTCACTCTATCGTCTTGTAAGCCACACACAACCTGTGGAAGCTCTGGGAGAGTCCATTTCGCCTTTATCACATGTTTAATTTTACGGATGCCTGAATCATCAGTACGTGTACGCAGACAGTCAACTATCTTGCTTCTGTTTAAATCTTACAGCAACTGACTCACCAACACCTGTTAACTAAGAATTTGGAAACATGGCCGAAAGCGCGCTTTCGTGGGCGCTATGACACAGACCCCACGACGGCCCGCGTCTGCAGGACAGTCAAAGGAAAGGGCCCCGAGCGCCGCTTCTGCAGCAGCTCCCGGTGCGTTCCGTCGGTCAGCCATCCTCCAAGGCGGTGTTTCTGTCGATAATTCCAAAGCTAACCAAGAGAAACTCAGACAAGACTTTTAATTGTGATCGCAAATTAGATCAGAAGAGCCCACCGGCTCATCAGCGTTGGCCAGAGACAAAACCCCTGACTTCCCTTTGGAGGATATTTACTGTGTGTGTTTCTGGAACGCTTCTACCCCAGAACCTATTCTACTTGTGCGCCCAGCCACTCAGGGAGCAGCTCCCTACGACAGGTGAGTGGGCAACCACGGGAGGGGCGGCCAAGCAGCCCGCGCAGGAGGGGGCAGGCGTGGGAGGGGTAGAGGGGATGCTGAAGGAGCAGAGGGCTTCTCCAGGGCACTCAGCGGGCAGGGCACCTGAGGGGCACACGGTCCTTTGTGAACACTCCCACGTTTGGATATATAAAATGTGAAAGTAGAATTTATGATATACTTGCTTCAGTGTTACAGCAGATTTTAGTATAAACAGATGGTAACAGAAGCCATTATGAAAAAAAATACTAAGAGGATAATACTAACATGTGGAAATCCGATCCAGGAGCCCAGTTGTTTTGTGAAAGAGCAAAGAGGCAGCTATTCTTTAGTTTTAATAGCGGCTCATTGGAGGACTGGTTGGAAATCGCTGCATTGGATTGCAGAGCTGCCTTCTAACTAAATATTCTTCCCCATCCTGGCTGTGCATGGACATGTGCACACAGCTGCACGGGCCGTGTCTTCAGCATGAAGGAGGTACACCCGCAGAAGCGCTTTCTGCATGCTGGCGTGTGAATACGTGGAAGGCGCCTCTCCTTCCCACTCCACAGGAGCCCTCAGGCACCTGAGATGGCATGTGTTTGGAGTCCCATCCTGTAGAACTCTTGAGCCTTTCGTAGGTACAGTGCTGATGAATAATGGGCGCTCGGTAAATATTTCCTGACTTGATTTCCTTGTGAGTCTGACTGTCCTTAAATGTCTGCTGCCCTGGGTGTCTGCTTCTGCTCTTTGCAGCCACATTTGCTTTGAGGCCTCTTGTACTTAGACTGAGCATCAATCTCTGTCGTGCCGGGAGGAGCTGTGGCCACGCTCCCAGAACCTGGCTTAATGTTTTGTTTTGTCTTGTTTTTCAAACTTTCAGATGAGTAATGCATTCTTGCAGTGGCAATGTTTAAAATTGCACACAAACAAGTAAGTAGAAAGACGGCAGAGTACAACAGTTTCTAAAACAAAGGACTGTAACAGCTTATGTACGTGGTAGGAAGAAAACATTTTTTCAATCTAAGGATACATTATATTTGTATTTGTTCTTTCAGTTGCAACATTTTGGGGTAAGTGCTTTTTAGAAAACTCTTAGAGAATGCCATGGATATTAGCCATTTGGATGAGGGCACAAATGTACGTATCCACATTGTGGACTCATTTGCTGGCTTTAGTGGGTGTAAGCATTTTCACACACCGGACCTTGGTGCTCATCACGGACATTAGCCCTGACCTCAACACCTGGATCTGCAGAACCACCTTCTCCATTAAGTGCTATTATGTGTGTGCTTCAGGAAGGTTTTGGAAAATGTACAATAGTTTGATGTTAAGGAGAGTGACATGAATAAGACTAAAACTAAAACAATAGCTCTTTAAAATGATTTCTAAAATTCTCTCTATTCAAAGTTTTAGCACACCAAAAATAACTGAGAGCAAGGCTGCTTCCCAATGCCCCGCCTTCCTTTCTGTCCACCCCCATGCCCGCCTCCTCCCCGACCTCCATCCTCCTGCCGCTGTGAAGCACCGATTCTCACCCCTCCAGCTCCCAGATAGCACGGGGAGGGGGGGCGGGGCGGGAAGGGGAGGCAGCCTGCTGCCCTGGTGCTAAAGGCATGCTTTTTGCGAGGAAGTCATATATCCACATTACTTAGGAAGATTTCTTAACTATGGAATCAAAGTTACAAAGCTGAAAGATTCTTTAAAATAAAGATGAGATCTGTACCTTGTACTTCATTCTGATAAGAAGAAAAGGATTGTAAAATCAAGAAGTTCATGAAATAGAAGGTTTCTGCTCTGAACAGTCAGCCTGTATTGTGGCACAAACTTTAAATATCTTCTAACCAATCTGATGTTCCCATGAGTTCCTTTATCAAGATCCAATTTTTGACACTGACACTCACTAGTTTGGTACTAACACCAGGAGATGGACTCCAAAACGATTCTTCCTCTAAGTAGAAAACACAGACTGACATTTGTATAATATACCTGGCTTCAACTTTTCTAAACAGTTTCTAACCTTCCAATGAAATAGTATTACTGTCACCATGTTGTAGGTGTGCAGCCTTAGATGCAAAGGTTAAGATTCCTGGAGAGGTCATTATTTTTAAACAAATGCTATGTGGTGCTTAGTCTCCACCAGACATTTTGAGTGTTTCCCCAATATTCACTTATTTAATCATCCATCAGCCTCATGAGATAGGATCTGGAAACCCAGTGCACAAGGGTAAGGAGCTTGCTGTGGTCACAGGCCGTGACCAAGCCAGGCTTTGGGCCAAGGCTGTCTATGGCTCCACAGCTCCTGCCCCAGCCAAACCACCACCATCAGGCAGCTGGTGGGCCACACAAATGGGACTGTAAGGGTGTGGCTTCACCTGGGACACTGAAAACATACCAGGTACCATGGGGGACATACATCTTACAACAGCAGGACTTCATGGACTTATGTCTAGCTTCTGTGTCTCCCTCCGCTAGTGATGTGCTTTAAAACCCCAAAGAGTATGGTGTACATGCCTTGGGAAAGAAGTCGTGGGAAAGAAAAAGCAATCTGAGGATTCACTTGACCGTAGTTTGAATGGCTCTCAAATCTGTAGGCTCATCTCCACCCCTTCTGGACCAGTTCTGGAGTGGTTTAATGGAGCCTCAAATATGGAGCTGGCCACTCAGGGGACGTCCCTGGACTGGCAGTGGAGGAAGGAAGCCCAGCTATGAGCAGCCCCAGCAGGTCCAGGTGTGACAAAGAAATGTATTCCGATCAGATTATCATTGCAGCCGCCAAGCAGTAGAGTGGAATATGCACTGATCTAGGATGTATCGCTAATTGAGGAAAGCAAGATGAACAGTGCATATAGAACGCTACCTTTTGTGTATGAAAAGAGAAAAAAACGTATCTATTTGCATGTACTGCATAAAGAAACTAGAAAGCTAGCCAAGGTATGAAGAGACGTGGCTCTCCCATTTGCTTTGTGTGATGTGAGGGGTATGAAAGATGGGGGTGCTGATAGCTGGCAGGGGGAAGGGCAAGACCTCCAATACCCCGTTTAATACTGCTTTTATTTCAAATAATATAATTTAAGATGTTTTTTAATGCTTTTAAAAAAGGGCCCATTCCTAATTTCCCGTGGTTTATATCTCACCATACAGCCCGTGGTCCTTGACATGGTCTCAGCCCCAGTGCAGACGACCCTCGAGGGACATGGCCCTCCCCCGCCCCCCACCTCCTCCTGGCCCGTGTTTCTGCAGATTGCTGTCCGCCGTGCCCTCCTCCACAGTCCCTCTATGAGGCCAGCTCCAGAGGTGGCGAATCTGACAGTGCCGCCCTGACGCCAGGGCCAGTGCCAACCTGTGGGAGCACCTGTGGGGTCCTCCTGAGGCCTGGCGCCTCCGCCCCCAACCCCTGCAGGCTCCTCCCTGCCTGCTGCTCCCTCTACTTCCCAGCACAGTGCGACCTCCCCCTGCCCATTCACAGCCACTCCTGCTCCCCTGTGTCCCCGGGAGGCCTCCCTGACCTCCACCCCCCATCAGGAGCCCAGGGCTGCCTCCAGGCTCAGCACCCCACAGGCCCTGAAATGCCTGTCTCCTCACCCAGCTTCCCCACTGGGTTATAGACTCTGAGCTGGTCCTGTTTACCATTTTAACTTAAGCTCTTAAAACAAGTACTCAGTAAATACTTACTGAATCAAAGGCTTTTGATTATGGCCTTTACACTCCTTGAATGCATGCCCAATGAGCTGATGAGCAGGCGGCTATGTCACTCCTTGAAATCTTTACAATGAATCATCCCTTGAAGAGGTCCCTGTCTGCTCAGTAAGTTTAGGTTGAAGGAGAATCAGAGGCAGGACTAACCCCAGAATACAGGTCTGGTTCCTGGACCAGTGAGTACTCTGTTCATGGGACCAGCATGCAGGGAGGCCACCCCGTGAGACAGCGAGGGATGCAGACGCCGGAGGCCTCAAGTTCATGTCCAGCTCAGACTTCCGGGAGAGATGACAACTCCCAGCCTCGGAGTGCTGCTAGGTTGTAAAGGGGCCTGAGCGGGACATACAGATGCACCGTTTTGCTGAGAGCTGGGGGTGGCCTTCAGCTTGTACCTGGGCACAATCTCAGCAGACTGACGTGCTGTGAAGGGGTAAAGGCACGCACACATCTTCCAGGCATCCCTGAAGGAGGGCAGGGCTCATAGGAGGCCTCTGGTGTGCCCCATAGCATACAATTTGGCTGTTACAGATCTTCTGCCTCTTCTGGGTTACTCTTCCCTCCCTCCCTGGCTCACTTCAGACCACCCTCACGGGATCCCACAGTCCTCCGTCCTCTGCTGGCCTTCCTGCCTCCTTGTGGCTAACGCTTCCAGGGATCAAGTGTATCTGGGGAAGAGTTCCTCTTCAAACTTGAGTCCAGAAAATACTTTCTTGGCAGTAATACTGCACACAAACAAGTCTTGTAACCTTAGATTTTCTACTCAGGAGAAAATTCGTGTCTGGAAACAACTTAGGCCATTCTGGTCATAAAGTCTCAATCCTTCCCTGCTTTTTTCATAAAATAACAACTTTTATACAAAAGGGGAAGTGTTGTCTAATATAACTAGAAGTGGAATACTGCATTTTATTTCCAATTTCCTCCTAAATCCACAGTGGCTGTGCTGCAGAGATGTGCCTGAGGCATATTTATATTTTTCAGGAAACTGGTCCCTCTCTTGTTAGCATCATAGAGAGAACAGATTAGGTCTAGGTAACCATCAATAGCCTAGAAGATATATCAGTTGGAAGTGTCACATTTTAATTAGAAAATTATGTCCTCTAACTTGTTTTAAGTTGTTGAATCTATGAATCAGTAATTTTTTAACTTATTGGCTTTGGGGGTTTCCGTTTCACTGCAGGTGTCCGTATAATGGTTGTTCTAGATTTTTATTGTTTCAGGGGAATATTGTGTGAAAGCATAAGTGAAACACAATCATACTGAATTCTTTAGAATATGAATAGTGTTTGCCGTGGTAGTGACGCTTTTAAACTGTTACTTTTAAAATACAGTATTATTTAAAAACCTGTAACTATTTTTTTTAAGAGTTGTTCAGTAATTGGTTTTGGGTACCTGATTTGTTTGAACAATGCTCACAAATCTGAAAGGACAGCCTTGCATTCTCCACCTCGGGACATCAACTAAATGCATCTCAAGGTTTATTTTTTTCTGGGGCCAATTAACTTCAGGCAAGAAGGTAAAATAATACATCCACAGGGCCTCAGTTAAGCAGCTTTCAGACTTCAAATCATGCCTGCTGTTTCCATAATGCTCATAAAAGTTTTTAGAAGCCTTTTTTTGTCCCCAGCTAACACACAATAATATGAAATCAACTTATTACTTTAAATATATATATATATTCCGAATTCCATAAATCTATTTTGGAGAAAATATTTACTTTTAATGGATGCAAGTTGAAACATCTCACAAGCCCACTCAACACTTTGGGCAATACTGTTAGAGAATGCATCATTCACAGCATATAAATGCAACATAAACCAGAGTGAAAGAGGGCTCATTAGATAATGGCTTCCTGCTCGTGGGGGCAGTGCACAGGCACACCTCATTATGTTAGTTAAATACAACGTACAAAGTCAGAGAAGTAGGAAATCCATTTTTTAAACATTACCCTCAGCCTTATAATTGGCCAGTTTCCAGGCCATCACACCCCATGTTTAACCATAGTAACTTCATGCCCACCTTGATGAGCACACGGAGAAATGCGGGCGGAGCAGACGACGAGAGTCATCTGCCAACAGGTGGGACAGAAGCCAGATCCATGACGATACTGTTGAAGCACATAGTGCTCAAGGTTAGAATTCACTGCTCCTCAAATCTGGGTCCCAAAGTGTCCTCTAACAGTGACAGGAGGAGCAGAGAACAGCAGTGGGCAGGAGGACCAGGGCACTCTCTCCCTCTGCTGCCTGCGGACCACGATGGCCACTTACCCTGGAGACCGCTTTTCCTCATTTATAAACCATGAGGAGGTAGCGCTCTACAGCCTCTCAGCTCTTGTCTAGCTATAAGCTTCTCTGAGACACGAATTCACCCAATAGGGCTTACGTTTGTTTGTTTTTAATCTCTTGCCTCGTGGAGACAGAGAATGAATGAGAAGGAATGATGATGGTAGAGAGAAGATACAAAATCACAACAAAATCACACCCCAAAACCAAACAAAAACCTGCTTATTGAGAATGGCAACTTCCTGAAAGCACAATTTTAGCTAACTGGCAGCCTTCCACCTGGATTCGCCATTGCCTTCAATTCCATCAAGTACGGGACTTTTACCTCTGAGAATAAGTCTCTCATTTGAAATGAAGTCAATGGAAAATGATATTTATTTTACAGCCTCATTTCTGTAACACACTTTCTCCCGAAGTGAGCAATGTTTCTATGTAGAGATATAAATGAGGGACTTTTTTTCCCCCTAAGACAAACTATTTACATAATACTTAGAGCAGGTCATTGAGAGATAGGCTTCCAGCTTGGTAGTGTGAGCGGCTCTGTGAACTCCTTACCCAAGGAAACTGGTGAAAACTATTTAAAAAGCCAAACACTTAAAGCCCCTGGAAATGGTCCTAAGGCCACACAGCAAAGGAAGAAACATCTATTCTGCAGGAATTCTTAAAGAACATCTGTGGCATCTGAACTAAGGTTGAATCTTCACTTGCCCTGCAGGCTCAGCGTGATGGAGACCCCACTCCAGATGGCCGCAGCCCAGAGCTCAGGGCTCCCTCTCCCCAGCCCCCAGCCCCAGGGCTTCCTTCCCAGGAGGAACAGACTTCAGGATTTTGCATCCTGTTCCAGCTGCCTGTGTCCAAGAGAGTGTGGTTGAGAGGTGGGGCTCCCTCCTTCTCCCCAGATCCTAGTCATGGAGTAGAGGTTCTTCCTTGGGTGCAGCGTGCTGAGACTACTGGGTGCAGGTGCCCTTCCCCCAGCTGTGAGATGGTGGCTCCCTGCCAGGCGAGGCAAGTAAAGAGGGCCCCAGACTGCTACCCATCCCCTCCTGTAAGTGCCCAGCAATTAGAGCAGAAGTATCACTCAGAAAGAAGTTTGCCAGTGTCCCATCCTCAGCCTCCGAGCCCTGGCACAGAGATTATGGCTGGGAGAGAAGCAGGCTGCGGTATAGTTAGCTCCTGTCTCTTCCCAAAGGAACTGACTTCATTTACAACAAGGCCTGGAGAAGTTTCAACCTGAGGGCACTCTCAAGAACAGTGGGGACTGTGGTGAAGACAAATGGGGGGAGATTCATGGTTTTAATGAAGAGACAGCTTAGACTGTAGGCCGGCTAGCTCATAGGGGAGAGCCAGGGAATAATACAGCTGGCAGGAGCCCTCCTAGGGTCAGAATATCAAATATGACCTCAGAAACTTCCATCAAAGGAACCAGAATTTGATTGGATTAGTTTGTGAAGCAATTTATGCCACAGGGCATTGTTGAAAACAATTGATCAGTCAGTCAGCAAGGCAGTTAGTGGAGTTTAACAGCTTTATGGAGTCAAGGGAAGCAAGAAGGAGGTCCCACTAGCATCACTGCCATCCCAGGGTAACTTTGGGCACAACCAAAGCTATACCTTCCTGAGGTGCCACATCAGAGGCTCTGTGTGTGTGTGTGTGTGTGTTTGTGTGTGTGTGTGTGTGTGTGTGTGTGTGTGTGTGTGTGTGAGAGAGAGAGAGAGAGAGAGAGAGAGAGAAAGACAGAGGGAGTAGGGTTCACTAAAATACTCCAGCCAGCAATAGAACAAATAAACAAGCAAATACAATAACAAGCCCTGTTATCCAGAAGATACAGAAGATACTGGAAGACCAGTATCCAAAGTTGCTACAATATGTTATCTGAAATGTCCAGTTTCCACCAAAATACTTTTGAGGCATGGAAAGAAACAGGGAAGTATGACCCATACAGTGGCAGGGGGTAGGGATGGAGCAAAAAACAGACAACAGAAACTGCCTCTGAGAGCAACCAGATGTCATATTTAACTGGAGATTTCAAAGTAGCCATTATAAATATGTTCACAGAAAGAAAGGAAACATGATTAAAGAAGTAAAGTATGATGACAGTTATATCAAATCTAGAATAACAATAGAGAGAAATTATGAAAAATAACTAGGTAGAAATTATGGATTTGAAAAGTACAATAAAAAATTGCCTAGAGGGGCACAATGGTAGGTATGAAGTGTCAGGAGGAAGAATTAATGAATTGGATGGTCACGTTGATAGAGATTATGCCAGCTGAAGAACAGAGAGAAAAAAACGAATTAAGAAAAATGAACAGAGCACCATAGAAAAGTGGAGTATCATTTAGCATATCCACATATATACCAAGGAAGTACCAGAAGGAGAGAAAAGAGAAGAAAAAATACTGAAATAAATAATAGCTGAAATTTCCCCAATTTAGTGGAAAACTGTATCCCATAACCTACACACTCAGGAAGCTCAGTGAACTCCAAATTTGATAAACTCCAAGACACCCACAAATAGACATATGTAGTGGAAATGCTGAATGTCAGACAAGAAGATCTTGAAAGTTACAAGAAGATCTTGAAAATAATAAGAGAAAAAAGATACACATGCAAGGAAATCCTCATCAGTTAACTGCTGACTTCCCAGCAGAAACAATAGAGGCGAGAAGACAGTGAAGTAATATTCAAAAGTGTCAAAAAAAACTGTCAACAAAGAATTCTATAACCAGCGAAAGTATATTTCAAAAACAAAGGGGAAATAAAGACTTTTCCCAAAGCAAAAACTTAGATTATCTGTGGCTAGCAGACCAGCTTTATAAAAAAAAAAGGAGTTTCTTCAAGTTGAAGATTATACTTCTAATTCACATGAACAAAGACTTCTGTATAAGATAATAGGTATAGAATGTAGTGATGGTCCTTTAATGTATAGAAATTTAATAGATCTCTAAGATATTTGCCAATAACAGCACAGAGGAAATCAGTGGAAGCAAAGCTGTAATTGCTAAGGAAAATAGGACAGATTATTTGCTTTACTTTATTATAAGAATGTATTGTTGGATTTGTAATATAATAGATGTAATATGCATAACAACAATACAATTAAAAGGGAGAAAAGGAAACAGCTGTATAAGAGTAAATTTCTATATATTGCTGGAGTTAAGCTGGTATAAATTTGAAGCTGCTTCTGATAAGATATACATAGTAAGCCCTGGGATAACAACTAAAAAGTAATTCCAAATATAGCATGACCACTTCCCACCTATTCTATCACCCATCTAAAGAAAAACAAAAATAACAAAATGGAAGATAACTAATGCTGACAAGGTTATGGGAAAGTTAGAAACTTTGTTCATTGCTGGTGGAAATGTATAAAATGATGTAGCCACTGTGGCAAATGACATGGCAACTCTTGAAACTTTAAACAGTTCCATATACATGCCTAAAAGAAGTGAAAGCAGGGACTTAAACAGATATTTGTATACGTAGTACATAGCAGCATTATTCTCAGCAGCATAAAGGTGGAAGCAATTTATGTGTTTTCTAACAGATGCATGGGTAAACAAATTGTGGTATATACACACAATGGAATAATATTCAGAATGGTAAAATAGTAAATTTTATATATTATATATGTTATACCACAATAAAAAAAGAACTGTGACTATAAGGGAAAAGGTAAGAAGACATCCCAATCTTACTCAGTCACCATTCCTGCTGAGAGCAGTGGACATTGGTCCCTATCAACCTTTTAGAATAAGTACCTAAGAGAATTAATTATTTTATTCTTCAGGTTTGGCTTTATAAAATTAATTGCATGAAGTGAATCCTCTCTTTCCCTTCAACCTCTCACCTTCCTATTACTAAAAAAGAAAAAAAATCCCACATTCCTCAGTACCTACCTGCATCTTAAGCGCTGTGAACACCTCCTTTAGTCATCAGGGAGACAGTTCAGTAGTAACACTAGTTGTTCAAGACACCTTTGCTTGAGTAGCCATGGAAAAAGCAGGGGAATCCTTGGTTCTAGTTACAATTTCCTCTGGCTCTAAGGAAAAACTTGTGGGGAGCCTTAAATTCTAGTCCCTTTCCCAGTGTTATAAAAGTGAAAACTGGGGTAAATAACTCTAATAAGGCCTACTACAAGGGGACACACTCTTAAATATCCAATCACTCAAAGAAGAAATAGAAGGAAATCTGAAGACACTTTGTGATAAATAAAAATAAAAATTCCATTTATCAGAATTTACAGGGTGCAGCTAAAGCAGTGCTTGGAGGCATATTTATAGCTGTAAATGCCTATTTTAATGAAGCAGAAAGATCTCAAATCAATAACATAACCTTCCACTTCAAGAAACTGGAAAAAGATGAACAAAATAAATCTAAAGCAAGCAGAAGTAAGAAAATAATAAAGATTAGAGTGGGGAAAAAACAAACAGAAAACATAAAAATGATAGAGAAAATCAATGAAGCCAAAAACTGGTATGTAAATATCTTAAAATCATTATTCACGGAAATCGAAAGGTGGAAATAACTGAAATGTCCATCACTGATGAATGAATAGACAAAATATGGAGTATCCATAAAAAATATTATTCATTCATGAAAAGGAATGAAGTACCTTCACATATGCTACACATGGATGAACCCTGAGAACATGCTAAGTGAAAGAAGCCAGACACTACAGTCCACCCACTATGTGACTGCATTGAAATGAAAGTCCAGAACAGGAAAATCTATCTATAGAGACAAAGCATGTTCAGGGGTGCTCAGGGGTGTGGGAGGGAGAAGGGTGACAAGGTACTGGCTAAAGGACATTAGGTTTCTTTCTGAAGTAATGAAAATGTTCTAAAACCGGCCATGGCAACAGCCTCATATCTATGAAAATGCTAAAACTATGAGACTGTACACTTGAAATGGGTGCCTTATAGCTCAATGAAGCTGCTTTTCTCATTACCTCACTTAAAAGCTCTTGACATTAGCACATACACACCATGTCCATTTCCTGTACCTTTTTGACTTTTTGAGATAACATAATACAAAATATAAGAGAATTTGGGGGAAAGAAAGTGAAAATGCACTTATCACACACTATATTGTGTATTTTGAGGACTGGAGAGAACTAGATTCTCAGGTTTGAACTGACATTAACTTGTGCCCCAGATTCCCCTGGGGCATTCTGGGCCATTTCAGACCTAGTTTTAGATGATAAGGCTTAGAGTTCATGGTGCTGGGAATGAAATCCCATCTTCCCAGGGCCAGAGCTGAGAGGATTTAACCAGGGTACCACCAAGGAAGTTTTTCATCAGCAGCTTACCTTTGATGTCAAAACAATATTTAAATCACGTAGCTTACTAGTTTCTTGTACCCCTAGGAGGATTAGGAGGCTTTCTGAGGAAAAACTTACTATTTAATATTTACACGATTTGTTTCTCTTACAGGATGAAGTTAGCATGCTAATGATTTTATAGGTAGGTCCCAGTGAGAGAGACACTTAAAGTGGCTACTGATGACGTTTGTTGGGAGCCCTGGTAGCATATTCACTGTGTTGTGTCTGATACCCACACTCTGCCAGTGCATAAGAGGACAGAGACAGAGGTCTTACTTGTAACAGGATATTTTCTTGTGCTTCATAGATTATAGTAACTCTGTTAATTGCCTTCCATGTAGAGAATAAGCATGCCACTGTTCTACAGACAGAAAGCCCTAACTTGACATGATGGGGAGCAGACTTCTGGGAAAGTTTTCAGAAGAGCCACCAGTTCAGGCACTCAAGGCATCCAGGTGGGTCTTGGGTGGCTCCATGCCTTTTGTGGGTGTATTTCCATTGTCCTCTGTGTGCAGAACAGAAAACCAGCACTTTTTCAGGAGCATCCTGCGAATGCTAGCCACCTGGCAGTGCTGTCCCAGTTCAAGTTCGGACTATGCCATTTTCTGTGATTCCACAAAAACCGTTGTGGTGAATTTCTGACATGTTCTGATGCTGTGCTAGGTGGTGGGGTGCACAAGTAAATAAGGTAGTTTCTGACATCAGGAAAGTCTTAGTCCAGAGAGGAGGGAGATATAAATAGGTGCAGAACACCAAGAGAGCTAAGAATAAGGTAACTTGGTGCCAGGGGCAAGGGTGCCCTGCTCTGCCTGTGCGTGTGTGCACATGTGTGTGGTGTGTGTGTGCAGAGTGGCAGGAGGGAAGGCTTCATGGCCGTGTGGTGAGTCTGGAAGGTGTGCCAGAGAAACTAAGGAAAGAGAAGTCTTCAGGTAGAGGTCTCCCCAGGCTGGCACAGAATGTGTGCAGGGCCCCAGCAGTCAGGTCTGGGGACTGTAGCTCAAGTGCAAGAGGGTGGGCAGGAGGGAGGCTTGGAGGGAGCTGGACCCCACCAGCTGCTATGCCACATTTGACCCCCAGTGGGTGGAGCTACTGCAGGGGTGGGGTCCAGGTGGGTGAATTCAGAACATGCCCTGAGGCAGGGAGTCTGTAAGGACAAGCTCCGTGCACAGTGCAATGCAAAGGAAAGCCACACAAAGCAGGAAACAGGGACAGTTTTCAACATAATTTTCTAAAAACACCCTGTCTCTGTTTCCTTCTGACAGCGACCGCTTTCAACATGCAGCGAGGCCAGACCATGATCCTGGTTGCTGACGTCAGTGGGCCTTTGCCTGAGCAAGGAGCGCACAGCCGACCCCAAGGGCCTGATTCTAATCTCTGGCACGTGGGCAGCGTCCCTCCTCTGCCTGGGAGACCAGCAGCCACATGCTCCAGTGGCACAGACAACGTGTGGCCCTTCAGGGACAGATGTACATACAAGCCCTGTGAAGTAACATTACAAAAATCTATTTGAGTGTCAGAGTGGATTGTTATGATCAACTAATTCACTGTGGGAGAGTGAAGGCATGTGGCATGGGAGAGTGAAAGCATGTGCTCAGCCAATGAGATTGCACAATCTAGAGAGCCAGAAACAGAGCAAGACAAGGCACCTGCCGGTTGTGCACCGAGTGGCTGAGCCGTCGGCCGGCTGGCCCCTGCCCAGAGCTGGGGCTGCCACACTGTCTGATGCCCGAGCCCTGCCATTGCCTGGCTCATTACAGTGATGCCCTCATCATCTAATCTGCACTAGAACTGAAAGAGCATCAGGGTTCTGACAGTCCTGCTCCACAGCACGCAGTTCTCAGTCTGGGAAAAGTCAAATACTGAAGAGAAACATTGCTGACAACCCACTGCAGTGATCTCTGGTGACCAAAATGGGTTTGGAAGCCCACCACTCTGCAGCTTGCCTGAGAAGCCCAAAACACATCTTGATAAAAATCAGATGGTGCACACAGTTCACGCGCTCACAGCACATTCACTGCAGAGAGGGAAGATCGTGCTGTGTTGCAAAGCCAGGTCTCAGGTTGTTTGCAATTTTGCAAATAGTTATTTCTAACCAGACAGAACTGTAACCGCTCCCTAAGTGCCATCAGGTGACTCCAACTTGGTGGTCCCACTGTCCTCCACCCGACAGGATCTGGGACAACAGGAGCCAC
Organism: Manis javanica; assembly: GCF_040802235.1. Lineage (NCBI taxonomy): Eukaryota > Metazoa > Chordata > Mammalia > Pholidota > Manidae > Manis > Manis javanica. Next base: position 78,000,198 of record NC_133168.1, read on the forward strand.
GTGACCCTCTAAGAAGGCTGTGGCAGGGTCCTGGGGATGGGACACTGGGCGGGGGACCATGCGCCCCTCTAAGGAGGCCATGGCAGAGTCCTGGGGATGGGACACTGGGCGGGGAACCATGTGACCCGCTAAGGAGGTCGTGGCAGGGTCCTGGGGATAGGATGCTGGGCGGGGAACCATGTGCCTATCTAAGGAGGCCGTGGCAGGGTCCTGGGGATAGGGCGCTGGGCAGGGGACTGTGCACCCCTCTAAGGAGGCTGTGGCAGGGTCCTGGGGATGGGACCCTGGGCAGGGAACCATGTGCCCCTCTAAGGAAGTCATGGCAGGGTCCTGGGGACGGGAAGCTGGGCGGGGCCTTAGGCTTCATCCAGGTACAGCAAGTGGACAAAAACCTGCATACTGTTTCACCAAGTCTGAGAGCCATAGAAGGGTTTGTGGGTAACGCCACACAAAGGACACAAAGGTAAGACATAAATGGGTCACCTTCACCACTCACACTGCTGTTACTTCACTCTCCCCGCTTCCTGAGTTCCAGAGAAACACAACACAGTGCAGAGACTGTATATCTGCTCAAAGCTTCAAAAGTAAGTTCCAAAGCCGCTGTAGACATCAGATTAAAGGAACGCAGAGATGGACCTGACGCTGCCCTTGGAGAAGGCGGGTAAGAAGCATCACACATCCGAGAGCTAAGAAACTCTGTCCAATTTGCAGAATTACTATAAAGAACAAGTTGCACCTTGCTCTTTGCTCTAAATCTTGGTCTTGGGCCAAAAGCACTAAGACGTGGGCGCCCCCATCTCCCTGTGTCCACCCTGCCTCTTCAGCGCCTCCACACCACCACCCCATCCTGTCCCTCCCCAGGGGCCCCTTCCTCCCCTTCAACCACTCAGTGGCGTGGGGACTGGGAAGCCACCCAGGGCCAGCCAGCCTGCCTCTGCTTGTTCCCAGGTCCCTCGCAATTCTCTAAGAAGGGGTGTTGCTGACTATCCCCAGGGACTATGATGTGACTTCTCAAGTCACAAGTAAGCTCACCAAGAAGACTGGATGGACAATGAGCTGTGTGAATGGGCAAGTCACGGGAAACACAGCTTCTGGCATTTTCTTTACATGTGACACCCAAAGGCATTCACAAAAGCTCACCACGCACCATCACACACAATATGTTGTCCCTGACGGAGATACCATACACGTCTGGGAACGCACTCAAGTTGCAGGATCCAGGCCAGCAAACACCGTGGGCGTTGTTGGCTGTGGTCCCTGAATGATCCCCACTGCCAGACACATAGACGCTCGCACGATGGCAGCAGCTGTGGGGGGACTCACTTGTGCCTCCTCCTGGGAAGGTGGGCAGCCAAGCAGAGGAGGGCACTGGGTGCCCAGGGCCACTGCAAACCCACCAGGACTCTGTTGCGCAGCCCAAGAGGGAGGGTGTGTGGCTGAGGTAACTTCAAAGCAAGCTGGCAGCAGGACAATCAGGACGGAACCCCCTGTACCCTTGGCTCTGTGGATGGGCCCTATCCCAGAAGAGTTTCCCCAGAGTTTACCTACAGTTTCCTATTTGTTACCATGAAAACCCCTCAGCGGCATTTCTGTCCTGCCCATCACACTTGCAAATTCACAGCGCGTTGGTCATTAAAGAAAGAAAATCAATGAGATTTGATCAACAGCAAAATCCTGTTGATTAGGTTTTGTGAACAGGGTTCACTGAACAGAAAATACCCTTTTTGCTGATCCACATGAGAAGAGTGAGAGATTAAAATACATAGGAGGTGAAAAACCAAGCAGATACACAAAGACATCCTTCATGTTACATACTGGGTCACCTAAAGCTTTTGGTCAAAGAAGTGTGGAAAAATACAGCAGGTACTGTACATCAATTGATAACAGTTATAGCCAAACAGTCTGTCTTTGCCCTCACAGAGGTCACCCCCCTTTCACAGCAGATCCTACTGTCCTCATGTGCTGCAGCTCACAGGCAGACCTTGACCCCACAGAGGTGGTCCCCACTGTGTCCCCAGCCCCCGGCTCGGTGACTTTCCCACCACTGCCCAGTCCGCACTGCCTGTCAACTCCTGGGGTCCCAGGGACCCACCCTGACTCCCAGCAACCCTGGCGACAGGACTCAGGAATCCTTGTAAAGCTTTCTAAAAACAAAAACCTTTTAAATTAGAGATACTGCCTTAGACTTCATTATGTTCCCTATAGCACCCAGCATGCTGCCAATGCAAGATATATCTTCAAAACATGCTTTTTCAGGTGGCAAGACAAATTCCTTGAATCCAAGGGCTTGGTTTAAAAATCTGATGAAAAAGAATGGTGTTATGTCATATATAACCGAGAGTAAGTAGAACTTCAGCTGGAAAATTATTCATACACAGCTTTTGGTTGTAATTCTTTTGATATATAAGATGGCTCTTAGAATTTAGTAATAGATAATTTTGATAAGAAGCAAAATATGGGCTCTATTTTTTTCAAAGATGCCACAACTTAGAAAATATGACAATTGCCTGTGCACGGATTAAGACAATAACTAAAGTGATCACTTGCTGCTGATGAAGTCTTCATTTAAATATTGCAAATTTTACTTATTTGCATTCAAAATGCAAATTGGTTCCTCCTTCCCAAAAGAACTGAGTTTGCTAACAATAACACCGGTATGAAAGAGAGAAGGAGCAGCGGACAGAGTCACCTTCCTCCAAGGCCTTGGGGGAGACCAAGTGCTTGTCCACCAGGTGCAGACTCTGTTAACATTGGTGATAGACACACATCCCAGGAGATGTGGAGGGGGGCTGCGATGATGCAGTGGTTTCAGAAAAGCACATTTTAGTAGTTAGTAGGTGGCTTGGTGGAGGGGCAACTGATAAAATCAGAGAAGCCAAAGCATCTCAGTCACCAGAGAAAGGACCTCAACCGAATAAGAGGATTTTGATGATTTTACTGTGGTCAGTATGAAACATCCTTCAAGGTATTTATTCCCTTCTGCCTCAATTCTATGTTCTCTAAGCAAATCTCTGATTATGGCTTCCTAGATGTCTCAGTGTCAGGAATATTCTGGTTATCAGGAAGGGATTATTGCCATAAAAAGTCAATAAATTAGGGTTCTGATAAATACTTAAGGCAGCAGTCTGATAGAATCAGAAACTGATCCTACTCAGCTAATTATAGGAATTGAACAAGAGTCAAAGTCACTGTCCCTTCCTCCTTCCTGAGCCCCATCCTGAAGGTTCCCTTTGGCCTCAGTATTAGCACTTCCTCCCCATTAAAGCTTCAAAGACTGATTAAGTGAATATATTTTGCTAGGAGCTTCCTAGCAGCCAAAACAAAAAGGAAAATCTTGGGGGGTAATTACTTCTCATTATCTGATGAAAGGATAGTGTGGGAACCAGTATTAGATGATACCAAAATCCTATTTTCATTTACCATATAGACTTTAGGTAGAAAAAGACTTGGGAATACCAGTTTTACATGGTTTCATTCAAAGAAAAGCAGATTTTTCAAGAGTTTTTAAAAGAGGAAACTCTTCTTCAGCTAAACCCCAGGGCTATCCCTATCAGAATGAAGTGATTTAGAATTTACCCAAGTCTTTGAAAAATGTTAACCATGTTATCTTATGTAGGGATAATAGCATACTAAAGTTCCTTTCAAGTCAGTTGTTTAAAATACAGAAAATATTTCCCCCTAGAATCAGTAGCCTTAAAATTATGGGAATTCCCAGAGGAAAGGCCAGAACATGTCTGACCCGGAATGTAGGTAAAACGTCGCTAACAGTAACCATGTCAAACACAACTTTGATGCCCGGACCTTGGGTCGGGTCGCTCCAGACTGCCTCCGTGGCTTACCCAGGCCAGCTCTCAAGTGGGGCTGGCTCAGACCCCTCCTCTCTGCTCAGAACCAAGCCTGGGCAGACCCTGCTCATGGAAGCCCCACACAACCTCCGATCTTTTAGGAAACTAGCTTCTCTAAGCCTGTGATCAAGGCTGAAAAGACAGATAACGATTCTGCTGTCTATCCTCTCACAGGGAAGAGGAGAGTCTCCAGCTGGCTGTGGGATGGTCCCCACTTGCTACTGGGAAGGCTTAGCCAGCCTGCCTCACATCAGAACCAATCAACAAACAAGCACAGCCTCTTGACCACCAACCTTGCCAGCTGTTGTCCCACTTCTTCGGTCTTTCAAACAAAGTCCCTGGAAGCCTTAGCCCCCCGGCTGCCTCCCCTCCTCCCTGCTGTCTGCTCTGGGGCCCCCCCGGATCAGGCTTGTTTTCCCCTCACTGAACGGCCCTCTCAGGTCGACATGGAGGCCACATTGCGAAGGCCCAGCATCAGGTCCCCACTGCATTTGTCATGGCTTCTCACCATCCCCTTGAGACCTTCCTCCTCTGGGTTTTGGGCCCCATGGACCTGGCCACCTGCTTGGCATTTGTCGGGGGCCCCTGGCTTCCTGGCTTCTGACGGCTGCAATGCTTCCAGCTGCTCACTGGCCTTGCTCCCTCTAGACTCCAACCCTGCAATGACTTCAAGTGTCTGCATCTTCTCTGGACTCCCAGATGCGTCTTCAGCTCCCATTCGTCCCCAGCACTGTAACCATGTCATGGTCTACTCAACGTCCTGGACACCTAAAGGCTTCTCGGTGTCAGCATGTTCAAAACACGGTTCTCAGTTTCTTCCACTCCATGAGCCTGCCTCCTCCCCAACATAACAACGCACCCAGGCAAAAAGCCACACTAAGACAACAGCAAGCAATCAAAGGGACTATTCCTTTTCTCTCTCTGTACTTCCCCTCCAAACCGTCCACAAGTTCCGTCAACTGCCCCCTCCAGGTGGGTGCCCCTTCCCCACCTTCCCCACCCCAGTGCGGCCTGCAGTTCCCAGGCCACATCCTTTCTCCTCTCCCTGTGGCATCTCTGCCTCCCTTCTTACTGTCCTGCAGTAAAGTTCACACAAGACTGAGTGGTCTTCTAAAATAACAGATTGGATCACTATACTCTCTTCCTTCAAATTTTCTAATGCTTCTCCAGCATGTGAGACCAGAACCAGCAGCCACGAAGGACCATATGCTCCTTCTCCCCCCACACCTGTGACTTCCTGTCCTGCCCTCTTCCCCTGCTCACGCGCTCCAGCCACTGGCCTCTGCTCAGCCTCGGCCACACCAACTCCAACTCGCCTTGGTGCTGGTGCGTCCCTACCAAGAGCGCTCCTTCACCAGATCCCCCGCCACAGCGCGCATCTGCTCACAGATTGTCCCCTTTCAGAGACCCCTGCGACAGCTCCAGCTCCAGTCCTCCCGCCCCTCCCTCTGCTTGATTCTCTTCCCGAAAGAAAATCTTGGTTTTCTCTCCAAAGCCCCTGCATTTGCTTACTTACTTATTTCCTGTTTTCCAGCTAGAACATGAGGCCATGGAGAAGGTCCTACCTGGACTCCCAGGACCAGGAACTGAACCTGCCCAGAGAACGAAAGCAGAGGCCACTCCCCGAGCACTCCCAGCTAAAGGGTGTCCTCTGCTGGCCCGGAGCAAGGAGCTCTCAGCTTTTAGGAATACATAGAAACAGCTAAGTTGTGTCTTCTCATTATAAACATGCCTGAACACAAAGCGATCACTTTTAGAGATGGTCACCACCTTCTCTACGTTAGAAACAGAGAAAAGCACATTTGTTTAGTATTTTAGGAATTTTGCTTCCGTGGTTCTAACAGCTTCATTTCATAAAACATTTCAAATAAACCAAGAACTGCTTGGTGGATACTTCATTTAGCCATAAAACCCATCAGATAAAAGTAATGTAACTTATTTTTGTGTTGAAAGTGCCCTAACTTGATAAGAATGCAATTCTTTGTTGTAATATTAAATTACTAAATTAGCAGTAGTATTAATCAGGAAGGTGCCTGACCTGATCTCAAAAAATAAGTGATAAAAAACAAGAATACCTGTCAAATAAATCCTCAAAAATAAAAAATAAATAAATAAAAGAGGGAAAAAAAAGCCATAGAGGTGCTTTAGAAACCTCATGTGAGGCTGATTCTATATTCTGCGTATCTACATAGCCTGTACCTATAGAACAGGGTATCATTCTAACACCGAGGACTGCTGCATCTTTCCCAGTCACAGACAGTCTTCTAGGCCACTTTGTCCACAAGGCCCCTTCTCAGAACAGAGAGAATCAGAGAGGAGCAGGCAGAGACCTACGGGAGGTAGGGTGCACAGCAGGGCCCCCTTTGTACCTGTTGCTTTGCAGGAATGCGGGCTGCCTTCTGCGGGGTCATTGCAAGTAGGCTCCCAGGGGTCTGTCCTGTCTCTCAGAGTCAGCAAGGCAGGTCCTTGGCTCCCACTTTGAAGTGTGAAGGGGAGGCAGCTGGCTGGAGAGAACACAGGGCATGGGGTGAACGTCAGCTGTTGCTGAAATGCACCGTCCTGCCCAGGAGTGCGGCTCGCCCTGGGCATCTCCGGTTACAGATAAGACCATTTATGGAGATAAACACAGCCTGACCAGGGCTGCAACGGATCCTTAATGTGGGTGCTCGCCCACAACCCACACACGAACCATGGGTTCAGAGCTGATACGGTCAGAAATTACACCACCTGGAATAGCCTGCCCTGGTCTCATCTGGCGGACTGTGAGAATTCGCTCTTTGCAGGGGCGTTAAGGCGATGATATGGCAGGGATTCCCAAGGGGATGTCAGACAGCCTGCACTGTCTAGGCACCTCCAGCCAGACCCAAAACGTAGGGAATGTGAGCGCATGCGTCCCAGTGGGATGGAGGCAACAGGGTGGGTGTGGGCTGAAGAGCCAGGCCGACAGGCTTGCTCAATGAGACTCGGACCCTAGTCCGGCTCTGCTGCAGACCAGTTCAGGGCGCCAGTGACCATGCCGCTCCCCGCTGGACCTGCGGGCCTCAGACGCTCTTTTGTTCATACGAGCGTGTCTGGTGTTAGGCTGTGTGCAGCCACTTTCATGTTCTTTAGTGTGAACAGCAAGCTGCGTGAATGCGCGAGTCAGGGCTGGTTGCCATCAGGTGATCGGTTGGCATCTGGGCGCCCTGATCCATGATGCACTTCAGCGATGTTGATGTGTAAGAACCTCCAAAGCCCCCCAACCCCCGCAGATGGCCCCCGTGTAGATCCCTCAGCAGTAGATCTTCATTGCTGGTGGCACAAGGGTTTGTGGTCAGAGCAAAGCGGGTAGGTCTGGCATCCCAGTGCTGGGATGGGTGGAGTTCAAGGAGGACACGCTGGCTGAGCGCCCCGGGCTCTGCCTGGTGGAAGAGACCCCAGGCACCCTCTTAGGTTCTGGAGCTGTGCACGGACGCTCTTCGGGGCCTCCAAGGTGAGCCGAGAGCCGCGAGAGCAGCGCTGGCCTTCCCTGAGGGAACATCTCCCAAGAGGCCATTAGCAGAACACGGGATGGGCCGGCTAGCAGGCGCCCACCACGCTACAGGCCGGGGTGTGTGCGTCCGTGCCTGCTCCCTGCCTCAGCCGCTTATGTGCGGCAGGATGTGACTGAGACTCACTTTGCCTTCCAGTGCCCCGGGACTGAGGAGACAGGGAGGCGCCGTGTACCCTTCCCCCAGCCTTGTACACAGTGCCCTCGCACATTTGAGAGAAATCCATTGACTCAGGCATTGCTGAAATGGGAGTCAGCCCAGTGTCCATGGCTGGAGGAAATTAACTGTCCCGCATACAAAGCAGAAGTCTTTGTGAACCTGTCTTCAGCCAGGTGCACAAGTGAACATGTGTGTGAGCACAAAGGGTGTGGCTCCAGTGGGTCCCATGCCCAGCAACACGGCGACTGAGCGCCCAGGGGAGCCTGTTCTCCTGTCCTCGGCGCTGTCTGCACAGCCCTGGCAAGTGGCAGGGCCGGCGCTGCGAATCTGGGGCCACAAGTGAGGGGGCAGGTGCTGGGGCCAGGAGGGGTGGGTTCTGCGCGGCAAAGGCCCAGCTGAGAGACCCCCTGAGCAACGTGGCACTCGGTGAATGCAAGGCTGGGAGCTGGTGATGCCCACGAGGGCTTCACATGCCAGGCCATCAGTTTGCCCTTAGCTGTCCTCAAAACTAGTGAGGTGTAGGGACACAGAGATTACAAAAGTTTCTGACAAAGTAACCATATTTTTATACAAATTAAAACCAGGATTTAAAAGATTTTAATAATAAGATCAAAGACATTCATGCTAGAACACACGCTGCTCATGCCCCCAAACTTGAGCCGACAAAGGCTGCATGTGTGCAGATGAGCAGCATCTCGGTTTGAGCCAACTTGTGTTTAGACATTTTTCTCCTCCCACAACTGTTCAACAGATTCCAGGAATGCTGTGTTTGGGGCCACTGAAAACACCACATTTCCCTGAAGGAAAAGGAACCCCTAGGGAAGTAAAAGATTCCACAGGCATGACAGGGAGAAGGGTGGGCACACACATACATGCCCAGACGCAGGTGCACATGTGCACTCTCACACACACGTGTGGATACACGTGTACATGCATACATGCACACACACACATACACAGGCTAAGCCTCTTTCAGCCCAGGAGGGTTGGGTGCTAAGGCAGACCAATCAGATAAATGAGGCCCAGGAAAGATGACACAATGTAACCTGCTTGGCAGAAAGCACAGGATCATCAAATCACTCTGACAGCCAGAAGCTCCCTGCCCTGCCGGGTGGCTGTGCCCCATATTTGCAGAGATCTGGAGCTCAGTCTTTATTTCCCAGCCCCTGAGTCTTCCATTGTTAACCCACAGTCACTGCTACAAATTGCTTCTTTCCAAGCCCAATCTGTCCTCCCAGAGCAGTTAGGTTCCCTTTCTTCTGAGCACCAGGACTTTGGTTCCGTGTGACATTGAGTGCAGGCTCATTTACCCAGGAGGTCCCCCCCTCAGGGCCTGACTGCAGGGCTGTGGCACATGCTGGGGACAGACAAGGGGAACAGACACACTCCACCAGAAAGCACACTGAGTCATTCTCCTGTCCAGACTGGAGGAGCCCCAGGTGCCCAGGCATCAGCCTGGAAGTTGGGGAGTCCTTCAGACGAGTTGGCACCAGGCCCAAGTTGTAATTTTCCACAACCGTGAGTTTCACAAATTGCTTACAAGTGACTCCATTGTGTCCTCCACAGTGCGACAGCTCATAGCGGCTCTCCCTTCCCTTTGGTTCTCTCCTCTGCTCGCGCACTCTGTGGGGGGACAGGGGAGAGCTGTGCAGGGTGGACCACCAGCCCCCTGACCCAGGGACACGGGCTCCGCTGAGGCAGCCCCTGACCATCAGCAGGAAGGTGGAGGTGAGGCTGTCCTTTGCCGTAAGCAGGTTTCAGAGGCTCAGGCCCAAGAAAAAGACAGTGGACTTGGAGACTGACACATCAGTGACCCGTGAGGACAGTTCCCGTCGTGTGCAGAGAAGAGCAGCCAGAGGACGCGTGGAGGCTCAGAGCAGAGGCAGCAGTGGAGGGCCACACGGGTGCGCTGGGCACTCTCCCCTCGCTAAGGGCCTCAGCTCTGCAGGAATAAGGGGGAAGGGGTCTCACACTTGCGGCCCACACCAACCAGGGTCAGTGTGGCCACTGCAGGAGGCGACGGGAGGCAGGGAGTGCTTGGCCTCAGGGAGGGAGGTGGGCTTTCCCTCTGTGTTTAGGAGAAAGGAGGGCGGGGGGAAGTCAGAGGACTCTCTCAGGAAGAAAAGTCAGGAGATCAGGTGCTCAAGTCGGTTTTGAATGTCTGAGTGGAAGGATTATCTATGAACCCAAGTCTTTCTTTTTTAATGACTATTCCCGGTTTAAAATTTTTTTTAAAGTCATGCTACGTATAATTAATGTAAAATTTGCCATTTTAACTATTTCCAAGTCATCACCACCATCCATCTCCACAGCTCTTTTCTTCTTTTCAAACTGAAACTTTGCCCATAAACACTACTTCCCATTCTTTCCTCCCCTCAGCCCTTGGAAACCACCATCCTACTCTGCTTCTAGGAATTTGACTACTGTAGGAACGTCATATAAATGGAATCACACAATATTTGTCCTTTTGTGACTAGCTGACTTCACTTAACTATGTCTGCGGTTCATTCATATTGCAGCACATGCCAGAATCTCCTTCCTTAAGGCTGTATAATATTCTACAGTATGGATATGCCACAACCTGCTTGTCCATTCATCAATCAGTGGACACTTGGGTTGCTTCCACTTTTTTTGGCTATTGTGAATAATACTGCTGTGAACATGGATGAACAACTATCTCTTCAAATGCCTGCAGTCATGTCTTTTGGGTATGTATCCAGAAGTGGAACTGCAGGATCATATGGTAATTCTTATTTATTTTTTTGAAGAATCACCATACCGTTTTTCACAGCTTCTACACAATTTCATATTCCCACAGCAAAACAGAGGGCTCCAATTTTCCAACCAACCTCTTGTTATTTTCTTTTTTTTTTATAATAACCATCCTAACAGGTGCAAGGTGGTACCTCACTGCGGTTTTGATTTGTATTTCCCCTAATGCTTAGTGAGGTCAAGCATCTTTTCATGTGCTTATTGAACATCTGTGTGTCTTCTTTGGAAAATATGTCTATTCATGTCCTTTGTCCAGTTTTTAATTAGGTTGTTGGTTTTTTTGTTGTTTGGTTGAAGGGGTGCTTTGTGTAGTCTGGATATCAATCCCTTATCAGATATGTGTTTTGCAAATGTTATGTCCATTTCATGAGCTGCTATTTACTTTATGAACTGTGTCCTTTGATGCACAAAAGTTTTTGATTTTGATGAAGGCCAACTTATCCCTATTTTCTTTTGTTGCCTATACTTTTGGTATAACTCTCCAGAAATCCTCATAAAATACAATGTCATAAAGTTTTCCTCCATGCTTTCTTCCAAGAGTTTTATGGCTTTAGCTCTTATAGTTAGGCCTTCAGTCAATTTTGAGTTAATTTTTTTAATTTGGGGAACATATGATGGATTTATCTATTATCCTTGCACAGGGACCATGTTCATCTACTCTGTGTAGTTCCAATTTTATTAAATGTCCTACTGAATCAGGCACTGAAACAAAATCCTTGAAAGAAATGCATTAACATTAATGTCTGAAAATAAAACTGTTTATGGCACACTTACATAAGTGCCCTCATTTCCTAACCTGGGGAGCCAACGTATCTATCCTGGATCCACCAGACCTTGTCACTGTCTCAGCACACGCCTGCCTCCTGCACTCTCAGTGGAGCTTCCCCTCAAGGCTCTGGGTCTGACCCTCACGTAGTCACCCTCTATGCCTGGCCAGTGTCTTTACCACCTCAGTACCAACCCAACGCAATGGGGACACAGCAAGATTTTTTGGCCCTCGTCAATGGTTCATGAATACAGATGGAAGCTGCGATGTGGATATATTTCAAAGAATGTATGTATTGATTTTAAAAAGGGGGTTGGTTTAAAAGCCTGTGCATGGAGAGACTAGACCCCCAGATACTTTCCCTGATTCCCAGAAGGAAAAAAAGGATTTATTCTTTGGAGAAGCTAAACCGGAGAGAATGTGGATTCAGACATACTGCACACAGAGGAGGAAAGAGACTAGGCTCTAGATGGGGGGACACAATGAAGGTCAGTGTATCAGACTTCAAGGTGCCCCCACCATTGCCCCAGATCCTCCTCCTGTCCTGCCTCTGCAGTGTATGCTTCTGGGCATATGCCCCTGCACCCACCCCTGCCCTTGACAAGAGGCAAGGGGGCTTTGCCCTGGAGACACTGAACTGTGCCAAAGATCTACAGGTACTGACATTGGGGGTGGGGTGGTTCCCCCATGCAATCAGCCTGGAGTGAGCTCACCAAGGAAAAGTATCTGCCTCTTGCACTGACCGTCACAGGCAATTCCAGCCTGATTTCCAATGCCTCACTCTTAAATAGGAAAGGATGGAAAAGGAAGATAAGACAATCAAGGAGAGCTTCCAATGTGGAAGAATGAGGCTAAAATAATAAACAGTAAAAAGAACCTGAGAAAGAGACAAACTGGGAGAAAAAATGTTCCTAATGCTGTAATAGTCTCAAAGAGAGAAGAAAATATATTACATTCATGGTAAAAAGAATGCTACCAAAAGAAAAGCTGGAGAGTTTTTAGAAATTAATAAATATTAAAAACTGTAAAAACCAGTGGGGAGTTTGAGAGATAAAATAGAAATCTCCCAGAAAATAGAAGAAAAACACAAAAATAGCAAAAAGAGAGAAAAGATAAGAAAATATGACGATGCATTTAGAACAGAGAAAAAGAAAAAGAAAAAGCTGAGGAGAAGAAGTTATCAAAGAAATTGTACAGGAAAAAAACACTGAAGCATGTAAGTTTCCATACCAAACGGTGTATCACATGCCCAGGACAATGAATTTAAAGAAACTAAGGCATATGATTATGAAATTTATTATCAGCAGGGGTCCAGAAAAGAGCCCAAGGGTTCCCAGAGAGGCCACAAAGGGAAGAAGAATGGTGTTCTTCTGAACAACATTATTGGACACTAGGAGATAGTAGAGCAAAGTGCCCAGAATTCAGATGACAAATGATTTTCAACTGAAATTCTGTGCCCATTGAAAACATCACAGAGGAAGGGATAAAGACATTTGCAGACACTGACAATCTCAAAATATTTATATCCTAGGTACCCTTGTCAGGAAGCTGCTAGATGATGTGTCTGCCACAACAAAGGAGCAGAGCAAGAAAAAGCAAATCATAAGACAGTGGGAGCAGTAAAGGGACTTTCCAGAATGTCACTGACAGGAGGTTCCTGGACAGCAGATGTGCAACAGGTGGAGCCTGTGCAGGTGGGGCAGAGCTGCGACTCGGAGAGAGCAAACCAAGGGAAAGACCATGGAGCTGACAGAGGGCTTTCAAGCACATTTTGAATAAACCTGGAAAATGTGTTGTTAGCTCTGTGACAGATCTGTTAGGGCATTTGGAGAAAAAAAATGCTAAGGTATAATTTAAAAACTAAGCACATGACAAAACAAGGCTAATATTAATTGCAGGGAAAATAACAATTGTGCAAGAGAAAAAACAGAATCTGAGTACTCTCCATGGCTTGGGATTAAATAATACAAATGCCACCACTTTAACCAGTAATTGTGAGCTTACACACAGCTCATGGGTGTGTGGAAAGTATATGTATAGTAGGGGCTGATTGCCAAGATAATTTAATCCTCTGTTTTATTACAGAACTCAGTAGATAATGTCTAAAAAACAAAGAAATCATCAATAAATCATGACATATTATTTAGAAAAATAAAAGGAAATAAATAAAAAGCAGAAATAAAAGGCTTGAAAGTAATTCTTTCTTACAAGCAATACAGAGACAGGTAGAGAGAAGGCTTCTGTATTTTTTTCTAAACATCTCAGAATTGCTTGATTTTTTAAAAATAGTCATATAGTTCAGGGTGATTTTTTTGACTTATCTATACTTTTCAGAATTTCAATAAACCTATAATCAGGGTCACCAATAGCTTGTAAGATTCAACGTATACATTAGAAAAAAGTACCCCTTTAGGGTAGAGCTGGTGCCAGACCAGCACATGTGGTTTGCTGAAGGCAGAATGGGCTAGATTTCAGCCCTTCTTGCCTCCTCACCTGGGCAACTTACACAGAGCAGACTGGAAACTGCACAGCAGCCCTGATCTAAAAAGTATGCATATTACAGCAAAAGCAGTTCCGAGAGAGAAGTTTGTAACAGGTCTACACCAGGAAATTAAAAAATCTCAAATAAACAACTTAACCTTACATCTAAAGAAACTAGAAAAAGAAAAAATAAAGCCCAGAGTTAGTAAAAGGAAGGAAATAATAAAGAACAGGGTGAAAACAAATGAAATACAGAACAAAGAAATACAAAATATCCATGAAACTAAGAACTGGTTCTTTGAAAAGATAAACCAAATCAATAAACCTTCAGCCAGACTCATCAAGAAAAAAAGAGAGAAGATTCAAATAAATAAATTACAACTGACAGCACAGAAATACAAAGGATTGTAAGATATTGTTATAGAAAGTGATATGCCAATAAACTGGACCACCTAGAAGAAATAGATAAAGTGCTAGAAGCATGAAGGCTTCCAAGACAGAACCAGAAAGAAATAGAAGATCTGAACAGACTGATTACTAGTAACAAAATTGAGTTGGTAATCAAAAAAACTCCCAATAAACAAAAGTCCAGAAGCAGCTGTCTTCACAGGTAAATTCTACTAAGCATTTAAAGAAAAGTTAATGCCTATCTTTTTCAAATTTTTCCAAAAACTGAAGAGGAAGGAATGCTTTGAAATTCATTCCATGGGACTAGCATCACCCTGATACCAAAAACAAAAAAAAATAAAATTATGACCAATATCCCCAATGAACATGCATGCAAAAATCCTTAAAACAGTATTAGCAAACTGAATTAAAATTACACTAAATGGATCATTCACCACAACCAAGTGTGATTTATTCCAGGGATGTAAGAATGGTTCAATATATGCAGATCCATCAATGTGATACATCACATTAACAAGAGGAAGGATAAAAACCATATGATCCTCTCAATAGATGCAGAAAAAGCATTTGACAAAATTTAATATCCATTTGGGATAAAAACTCCCAATAAAATGGGTATAGAGGGAACATACCTCAACAAAATAAAGGCCATATATGATAAACCCACAGCCAGCATTGTTCTTGATGATGAAAAGCTGAAAACTTTTTCAGGAACAAGATAACGATGCCCATTCTCACCACTTTTATTCAACAAAGTACTGGAAGTCATAGCCAATATAATAAGAAAAAGAAATAAAAGACATCCAAATCGGTAAAAATTAGCAAAACTGTCACTATTTTCAGATGATATGATATTATTTATAAAAAACCTTAAATGTTCCACCAAAAAACTTAGAACTAATAAATGAATTTAATAAAGTTTCAGGATACAAAATCAATATACAGAAATTTGTTGCATTTCTATATACTAATAATGAACTAAAAGAAAAAGACATTAAGAAAACAATCCCATTTATAATTACATCAAAAATAATGAAATACCCAGGAATAAATTTAACTGAGGAGGTGAAAGACATGTGCTCTAAACACTATTTAAGACATAGATGAACAAAATTGAAGATGACACAGATAAATGGACATACATATCATGCTCATGGATTAGAAGAATTAACATTGTTAAAATGGCCATACTGACCAAAGCAATCTATAGATTCAGTGCAATCCCTATCAAAAAATGACACTTTTCACAGAACTAAAACAAATATTCCTAAAATGCATATAGAACCACAAAAGACCCTGAATAACTAAAACAATCTTCAGAAAGAAAAACAAAGCTGAAGGTATTACATGCACTGATTTCAAAGTATACTACAAAGCTTTAGTAACCAAAACAATATGGTACTGGCAGAAAAATAGGCAGGTAGATCACAGAACAGAATAGAGGGCCCAGAAATAAACCCACACTTATGCGGTCAATTAATCTACAACAAAGGAGCCCAGAGTATACAATGGGGAAAAGACAGTCTCTTCAATAAATGGTGTTAGGAAAACTGGAGAGCTACATGCAAAATAATGAAACTGGATCACTTTCTCATACCATATTCAAAAATAAACTCAAAATGGATCAAAGACCAAAATAAGACCTTGAAACCATAAAACTCCTAAAAGAAATCATATGCAGTAAACTCTTGTACATCAACCGTAACAATATTTTTCTGGATATATATATATCCCCAGGCAAGGGAAATAAAAGCAAAAATAAACAAGCGAGACTAAAAAGTAAAAAGCTTCTGCGCAGCAAGTAAGCAACAAAACAAAAAAGCAAACTACTGAATGAAGAATATATTTTCAAATGATGTATCTGATAAGGGGTTAATATAGAAGATATATAAGGAACTCTTACAACTCAACACCAAAAAAATAAAAAACAATTCCACAAATAATCTGATTAAAAAATGGGCAGAAGACTGAATAGGCATTTTTCCAAAAACACACAGATAGCCAACAGAGACATGGAAAGATGCCCCACATCACTAATCCTAAGAGAAATGCACAGCAAAACCACAATGAGATATCACCTTACACCGATCAGAATGGCTAGTGCCAAAAAGACAAGAAATAGAAAATATTGGCAAGGATGTGGAGAAAAGGGAATCTCACACACTGTTAGTGCGAACATAAATTGGTGCAGCCACTATGGAAAGCATTATGGATGCCCCTCAAAAAATTAAAAATAGAAATACCATACAACTCAGTATTTCGAATTCTGGGTATTTATTTAAGGAAAACAAAAACACAAATTCAAAAAGATTTATAAGCACCCCTATGCTTATTGCAGCACTTTTTACAGTAGCCAAAATACAGAAGCAATCTAAGGGTCCACTGATACATGAATGAATAAAGAAGATAGGGTATATTACTCAGCCATAAAATGGAATAAAATCTGGCCATTTTTGACAACATAGATGGAACTAGACGTTGTTGTGTTAAGTGAAATAAATGAGAAAGACAAATACCATATGATTTCATTTATACATGGAATCTAAAAAATTAAATAAACAAAAAACCAAAACAGAAATAGACTCATTAATACAGGGAACAAATTGGTGGTTGCCAGAGGGAAGGGAGGGAAGGGGATGAATGAAACAGGTAAGGGGGATAAAGAAACACAAACTTCCAGTTATAAAACAAATAAGTCATGGGGATGAGAGTATAGCAGGGGGAATATAGTCAATAATATTCTAATAACTTTGTGTGGTGACAGACAGTAACTACGCCTATTGTGGTGAGCATTTTGTAATGCATATAATTGTGGAATCACTATGTTGTACACCTGAAACTTATATAATATTGTATGTACGTCAATTATTACTCAATTAAAAAATAAAAAAATAAATATGCATTATTATCAAATAGTATAAAGAAAAAGATAGAAAATATGGGACTAAGAAAAATGCATCTGAAATTACTGTAAGATCAAGTCTTATCATAAGTGTCCTGTGAAGTTTTTTTAAACTCCTGGTTTGAATGTAAATGCCAATAGCATATAATATACAATGGCTGAAAGTAACATCAATCACTCTAATATCTTGAGAAATGCCCTTGAGTAATACAGGACTTGGCTGACCTGGATAAACAGTCATCCTCGTGAAGGAAGGACCTGGCTAGGCATTCTAGGTGGTTTTTTTAGCTCAGTATGAACCAATGAGATGTGATTTCTTAGCAGTAAGGAATTGTGATGGATTAATAAATGCAAGTCTCAAGAAATAGGAGATGGTCACCCATCCTCTGTTCTGGTCTGCCCCCTGATGCAGTATTGTTCTCGGTTCCAAGGACTAAAGAGGTCATTGACTGTGTTCACTGTTCACACAGAATCTTGATTATGGTGAAGAGAAACCACTTGGAGAGTATGTATGGTTATCTGTAAATAGTCATAGAAATTAAGACTGTCATATAAAATAGTAATATATTAGACTTTCATGTTACATAGAGGTTTGGAAAGAGATGAATGGTGAGAGATATTGACTCAGTGTAAAGAAGGACTTTCAAACTGAGCTACTCAAAAATAGTGCCTTGCACCGTTGAGATTAGAACTGGGTCCCTGTGGGCTGGGACAGGAGAACAAAGTATAAAGCCCTTCTTGGCCTGGCTGAGACCAGCTTCCAGTTTGGTGTGTTTATGACAATGCATTTCATCACTTCCCTTAAACCTTGAGGTAGGCAAGCACACTTCAAAAATATCTGATTTGGATGTTTGGAAAGGAATGATTTTATCCCCAATCTAATTCATTACTTCTTAACTTGAAAACACTGTGTTGCTTTTTATTTGCTCCAATGTAAATGACACTTTGAGGTATTACGACCCAGGAGAATGTCCTAAGAAGGATGGTGGGCTTGCACAGCCCAACCGTTCAGCGGAGCCCTCTTGTCATTCATCTAAGCTCCTGTCTGTACTCTGAGTGCTACTTACAGACTCTGACATCATAAGCAGTTCCAGGTTCTATCAATGGTACATGATGAATTAAAAGGCAATAGAACCCAAATGCTTTTTCTGGTAAACAGTTCCTTTGCAGGAAATGTAAACAGCTCGGGAAGGACATTCCTGGACTCCCCTACCACATCCATTCAGAAGAGAGGTCTTTGTGCCTATTTACTCACCTGCCAGTTTCCAGTCCTAGATTCACCAGTCCACAAACATCACCCATTTCACAGTGTTTCCTTGGCTTCTTTTAATTAATTCATTAATTGTAATGTTTTAAATGGCACAGAGTGAATATAGCCTATAAAATAGGTACTGATGCATAAATTATGGAAAGCTAAGTCTTCAGTAAAACTTCTACCTGCTAAAAAGTCCCTCTGAGAACTACTTATTATAATCTTGCCACTTTTAGCTACAAATTGTTGGTGTTGAGATTATGTGTTTCATGTCATTTCATTGCTTTTGCAACCTAGGGATTCCAAGGTGATTTCTTACATGCCACTAACCCCCAAATTTGCATATTTTATCAAACACATTTTCCCCAAATTTTCAACTGGTACAGAATTATTAACATGATTATGTTGGATAATGCTACCTGATCAATCTCATCTTGATATTAGATAAACTTCATGGAAATCTATTTCCAAGGCATGTCCAGTGCTGTGACATAAAACAAATATAATGGGTTTTCTTTGCTACATTCGTCATCCTCTATATAAAACAGGAGGTGTCTGCCTTTAACTTAATCCTGTTCCATTTGTTTATAACTGTGACACAAGTGTTAAAGGGTTAATTTTAACTCATACTCATGCCACAATACCAGGTAAGATAAGATACTTGTGAAGTCTGGCATATAGATAAAGTTCAGAGTCTTCTATTATGCGTCCCGAAAAATCAAAGTTAACATCATGTCACATCTTTTCAGATAAAACAGCACGGCCTCCTGCTCATATGACTCTTTCTATGAAATTTGTTACAAAATAAATAAGTACGTATTTTGCACCCAGAAGCTAAATTTGAGCTACACTTTTGTTTAAATTCAACATAATTGCCCTCTCTTCGGTATAACCAAAATATGAACACATCCTGAGTATCCCCTGCTTTAGGGATAAAGCAAAGGATTAGGCTTCACCCTCTGATCTCAGGGCATTTGCAGACCAGATGGGACATGAGGGCAGGTCACAGCAAACTACTCCAAAGCAGACGCCGTGAGGGCCACAGTCACAGGGGTGGCGGTGGCTCGGAGCAGAGAGCTCCCCACCCGGGACGGAGGAAGTCTGACCTGGATCACAATTTCACTCTGAGATTTACCCCCGACAATCCCCAGTACTGCATTTTTCCTATGCCCAAGTCTCCACTTGCATTTTCTCCCCTTGGCTTTCTCAGTGGACGGGGAAAATGCTTGCTACCTGGTATATAAAGATCTCCGTGTCATTTAAGCTTTTAACACAACACATCTGCAAACCTAGTGAGAGTTCATTGTCCTGTTTCACATTCCACTTGCTCATGTCTAGCAGAGGGGTTTGCTCACATGTGCTCACAATAGCTGGAAATAGGAAGCTGAAACCCCAGCTCATGTCCATCAAGGTCCCAAGCCCACGTTGGGCTGTGTGAATTCCTAATCACACAGATCAAAATAGAGCGTATTTTGCTATAGTTGCCAGTGATTCTAAACTTTAAATTCTATAGCTTAGAAACAGCAGTGAAATAAATAAGTCCTAGCCTTTTCCAGAGAAGTAAGGTAGGACATGAATTTTAACTATCTCATTTTGAGCTTTGTTTATAACATAAATGCTCTTTCTGATTAGCTGCCTTGTGAAATCAGTTACTTAAACACTTTTAAGCCAGTTTTGAAGGTGTAGAGACAAATGAGAAATAAAGTTTGATTATTTCTTTATTTTCCCTTGGAGATCAGTCTATGAATTTTGTTCAAATAATAAAATCTCCCTGCAAGATGCTGAAAATCACCAAGAAGTGTCTGCCACGAATGATGTGAGCTGCTTCAGAATCAGGACCGTTCAGGTTTCTCAGAGCACGTACAGGCTTAAAGTGTGAGCATGTAGTCCATCGAAAGGTAAAAGGCTGACTGTTAGTCAGGAAACCACCACCTGTAGATGACCTTCTGTGTGCATAGACAGGGTTTCACACCAGTGAGATCGGTGCTGCACACTCACCATGCCAAAGTGGGGCTTTTGTTTCAACTCACAGAATTACGATGCTCAAGGCAGAAGTCACCAGTCTCATCTCCCCGGGGCTCAGATTTTTCCTGTCAAATGAGGTTAGACAATCTCTGCTGCTCTCCCCAAGGTCATTTTGATACTAAATGTCACAGACGGGAAGTGTGGCGAGGCATCAGGCTGCGGCACAAATGCAGAATCAAACGCCGACTCCTATTTCCTTGTTCTGAGGCGCCGAGAGGGAGGTGAGGTTGTCAGACCCAGGCTTGCGTCTGCATTTACGGTGCTCAAATGAGCAGCGTTTCTTTCTGGTATTGTCTTGAGGGCCACCCAGGCACCTACGGGGCCAGGCGTATTGTCAAAGTCTCTTCATCTAGCCTACCAGGTCCTCATAATTCCTCTGAGATGCCTTTAGTAGGGCATCTTGCACTTGATGGAAGTTTGTTCAAACTCCCACATTTTCTGGGACATGACTACCGTCAAATGAGGTTTACTTATATTCCAATAATTAAGCGGAAGGACACACAGCGTGAAAATCAAACACATGGCAGGCAGTGGACTGTTGAGCATTTACGGGACACCAGCTCCCTCCCAGGGCACCCCCCCCACCCCCGCCCCAGGCTGCTCAGTAAAGATCACTTCCTGTGGCGAGTAACTTGCAGGTTCATGAGACCCGCTCAGTCAGACATGAGGAGCCACAGTCAGCGCACCCAAAGCTCAGGGCTGTCTCTGCTCTCACCCTCCACAAGCTGCCACTACCTTTGTACTTACTAGAAAAATCAGCCTTTTATTGGCACCCTCCCCCCCCCCTTGTGCCTTTGCTCAGGGCTTCCCCTGCCCCCTGTCCCCCCCCACCCCATGGCTTCCCATAAGGACACACTCCTTTGCTTTTATTGACCACCAGGATGTGTCCACCCTGCCATCTCCAGCTCCGCACCATCTCCTGCCTGCATGTGGCAGTTGGCTTATCTGCCAGGTGAAGGACTACTCTGAGCTCACCGGCCAGGAAGGACGCGGTCGGCTCGGTGCACGCTGCGGAAGACAGGTTAGATGGGAGTCTGTCTTCTTCAGAGGCTTCCCCTCACTGTTGAGAGGATGTAGTCTTAGAAATAACAGCTCTGTTTCTACTTGACTTAATACAGACGTGTGTATAATAGATTGTATTGTGCACGTGCAAGGTAAGCCAGAAGACCCAAGGAGCCACACACTGTGTATGTAGGTTAGAGTTCTGGGGTTACAAAACCAAGGGTGACTCACCCCACCGGAAGGGCCACACCCTGGAGCACCCCAGGTGGTGGGGAGGCGAGCGAGCAGGACCCCAGGGGCTCCAGCAGCATCAGCTCCCTGAAGCAATCCCCTAAGTATGTGGACCGGATAACAGAATTGGAAAACACTATCACTATGGGGAAAATATCCCGAGGAAACATTGTTTTTCCTGGGGAATATAATTGCTTTCAAGAGTGAGATGGAAATCTTCAAAGTTTTGCATCTATGACACGCACAGATGGCATCATAAGAAGGAAAACAAATGGCTACCCCGATGACAGTGCAAAAGCCACATCAGCAAAAACTCAAAGGGATGAATGCGGGTGAGCTTGAGAAGACAGGGCATGAACGAGGGTGGCGAGGGCTCCTGGTTCCAGGTCAGAATGCCGTTTGGGCCAGTGCCCTGGGCTGGTTCGTCTGTCAGAGCAGGCAGGAGGGAGGTGGTGGCGTCCTGTGGTTAGAGCCACCCAGCCCTGAGACCAGCTCCCAGCGGGTGGAGGATGGCCCAGGACGTCCCTTGCTGAGCTGAGCACACCGTACAGTACTTTACGGAGCAGTTGCCTACTGAACACAAGTAAGTGGACGTCTCCCTTTGGGAAAAGTCCTCCACTTCACTCGAAACCAAATGAGATTTCAGAGAAAAGCAAATGTGTTCCCCAAAACAATACAGACAGGCAAGTCTATCGAGAATAACCTGGAAACGCAGCCTCGTGTCAACACGCGGTCCCAACACAAAGGGTTCTTGCATGGGTACAGGAGCAGAGAGCTGATTGGCGGCAGCTGGGTCCCCTTGTCCCCCCATCACCTCTGGCCTTAATCCATGCCCTGAGGGAAGGTTTCCCAGCTGCGATGTCTACATGCACCCTGCCACACAGGGGCAGAGGGCTGACTTCAGACAGAGGCACTGACCCCAGGAGTTTAATGACTAACATAGGGGAGTGTTCCCGAGAATGGACACGACTGCCCTCCTCAGAAGCACAAACTACTGTTGAAGCAGAATCTCACTGAACGTCGTGTCATGTTCTCACTCAGGAGCTGACGTCAGAGGTCAGCGTGCAGCTTGTCAGAGGAAGAGACAAACCCCTGGTGAACGGTGTGGCGCCCAGGCTTTCTGAAGGCAAGGGCCTTCACAGGAGCCCAGGGACTGATTTTTAAAGGCAATTCTAGTTGCCCATTCTTCTCCCTTCCTGTCCCTGAAAAGAATTCAGGGTCTGGGGAGGAATCAGGACAGAAAGGTGACCCCAACTGACAGATGACCCTGGGAGTGTCTCGTGAATGGGACCCATCACTGGTTATATTTTTAAGGCTGAAGTCGTAGAGGTGCACTCAAGAATTCAGGGTGTCTCTAGGAATTTGGAGGGATAGACAGAAGAAAGAAGGCCAGAAGTTCAAAACTTACAAAAGAAATGAATAAACCATTTGCTTTCTTGTCCAATCACTTGACTGATTCACTGCAAGGAAAATATCCTAGTATGTTTGTTTACTTAATGAAACATAACTTGAATAACCCATGCTTCCAAAGAAAAACAAAGACATTTTATTTTGTCTGGCCGCTTTTCATTCTCTACTGCTGAAACAACCAAAATTCAAAGTTGCTTTGTCAGTTTGCAAAAATGAGATGAGAGGGGAGGAAAAACAGAAAGGGATTTAAATATTTATCTTTTCCTCAGACAGTCTACCAGGTCTTGGTCTTTAGCAGAAAGCTAGGCAAAAATTTAACTGCATGAGGAATACCCAGTCCCCCAGAGGATATAATGGAGCTGATACAGGGCGGGGAGCAGTAATCCGCTAGTGTGAGATGGTCTCGGATGCCCTGCGCCCGGCAGGAGTGTGTCCCCCGCAGAACCTCTGCACCCGCCCTCCTGCCACAGCCCGCGCAGACCCCCAGGTGATTCAGCTGTCCCTTTGTGCCCCTGCACAGCAGCTCCTGATGCAGAACAAGAAACATGCGATCCTCACCCCAGGACAGGGAGGGGAAGGCACGGCGCTTCATTACACTGCACTCACCCCACCCTTCAGGAGGGCCTTGGGGTGCCTGGCGCTGACCCACCACAGAGAGGAGTTTTTCTGCTCCCACTGGGATCTTGCCAGAAATAATACCCATTTTGAGACCCATGATGGAGACAAAGGATCCATTTGTAATTCCGATATGCCGGTTTTCACCATGCAAAGAAAACCGCCCCTCACAATGGTAACACGGTGGCCGAGGGCACTGCAACAGGTGGGAGTCAGAACGGGGGATGATGTAGCGGCAACACTTCCAGGCAAAAAGGTGTTCTTAAGCCATTCAAAGTGCAGGCAAGATACATAAAGGTGTAAAACAGCCTGGAACGGACAGCAGAGAGGCCACGTGCCACGTCCAAGGGCACAGACATCCCCAAGTGACATTTCAACGGCTTTGTGAGCCAGACAGAACAGTGGTCTATGTGGCACGAGTCAGCCCCGGAGTGCTCAGCCCCAGAGGCTCTGCTTTATTAGCTAATTTATATTATCTACAAGTTATATACATTTAATATAAAAGAGGAAGAATTGTAATTTGGAATGAAACTAATTAAGGAGTGATTAAGAAAAAAATGGATGTACTTCAAGCATTCCAGTGAAAATTCAATGTCAGTGAAATTGAATATCCACCTTGTTCAGATGGAAAAATCCCAAAAATACAGCACAATTTTTTAAATCCGGATTTTTTTCCTCTAATATACAAACAGGAAGAGATAAAGAAAACATCACAATATTTGGGTAAGTTACTTGAAGTAATCTCAGAGAGAGTTGGAAATCTATGTTAAAGAAAAAAAGGGTTGTGTTAGGAGACACTTAAAGAGACATAGACATAATAATAAACTAATAGATAATCACCACCTGCTCCTGCGGCTGAGGGCGGCAACCCAGTTCTCACTACCTTGGGACCTCAGGTGGGTGACCTGGGGCCCAGCCACAGGGATACAAAGTCAGTTACAGCTTTGTATTAGTGGAGTCACTGTCTTAACAAACCTTTGACTAAGATGTTTCCAAGTCGTATGCTTGGGGACTATAGGACTACGGGAGCAATTTCCTCAGAGGTAAGACTTTTAAAAAATGGCTGAGCAAGTATTGACAATCTTTATATCTGTCCTCAAATATCCACACCTGCTGTGGATTGCTAGGCAGAAAAAAAGTCTAGGTTCTTTTAAAGGGTAAACCAGACAAGCTTCAGGCTTCTGGGTGACATCACAAGCCAGGAGACAAGGGTCACTTTCCATTGTGTGTGACAGAAGAATCATCGTGAAGCCAAGCCCTCTTTTGAAGGCAATGAATTGAGGACTTTATGTATTTATATATATCGTTCCCTATACTCATGTATATATAACATAGTAATCCAAGTATGTAGAAAGGGCTCAAATGAGCTACTTGTCATCTTCACATAAGTTGGAGCTGCAGAAAATTCAGCATTTTACATTACATTTTTACCAGGTACTGAGAGTCAAGGTAAAAAGCAGTCAATAAAGATATCTATATTTTTGGTAAAACTGCTATTGAACATGTGCCATGGCTTTAAGACCCCTTTACGTGAAAACTGACCTGTATGGTTTTCTTTCTGGCAGAGTATTAATGTTCTTCATTCAGAAAGGTAGGTTAGTGCTCCTTTATTAGAAAATTACAGCTGCACACGGAGCCGCTGCAGGACGGCCACGTAGTAGAACCCTTTCATCCTGGATGAATTAACTCCTCCTGCTTCTTTATTGCTGTGGCATCAGGACACAGCAAGGTAAGTCGTTTACTCAGCTGAGGCAAATCAGCTGGGCTTTTTGACAATAGCTATCTTACCTATTACTTTGTGCTTTTTGCCACTGCTTTTACTATATAGGTTTTCATGGTTTAAGCCAACTTCAAATGATACCCTGGCAGTCATCTACGTTTTGACAACTGTTTTACAGGAGCCTGTTGATGTATTAGCTCTCAGACCCTGCTTCCCCCCGACAGTTCTCTGTGATGCCAATTGCCTGTCTGGATGACTACCTACCACCTGCTCCAAATCCCAAGGTTCTCATTGCCAGCAAAGGCTGCATTGTTCCAGAAATGGCATGCCCTCGCATGCCCAGCTCAGTCAGTTGGCCCTCAAGATGCACGGGTTTCTTTCCTGCTGCAATTACCCTAGAAGCCCCGTTCTCACCCCACTGAAATCCCCACAAGCCCCATCAAAGCCTGAGAGGTCACACATAATCAAGCCCGAAGCTCTCATGTCAAGCCTCTTCCTTAAAGACTATCCAAGATGGTGATTTATTTTCTTATAAATAATTTTTAGGTTAGAAATAGCCTCCTTGGGTTGGAAAAAGGGGAAAGCCTCTTCTTATTTTTCCGGTTGCCCTTGTGTGAATTTACAGTTAATCTGGTACTGTTTTCAGTGTTGTTGTGGTTGAGCTCCCTGGTCCTTTTCCATTAAATAGACACTTTTCCTAATGAGCTTCTACAGCATGGGAGGTGCTGTCAGGATAAATGGCAATGTCTGTAAAGTGCTCAGAGTTCTCTGGATAAAAGGCTCAGTAGCAGAATAGAGCGTCAGCACGCTATTATTCTCATGAAGAGTGGGTGGAATTGCAAAGAGAAATCATGTCAGAGACATAAGGAAACTTGAAAGTCTGAGACTTTAAAAGGCTGGGATTATTAAAACACCCAGTTGTTTGACAGGAGAAAATTAAACTGTTCTCCTGTCTCAAGAAATATAATGCCACTTTCTCATTACTTACTGTACCCCACAACCTCTTCTTCTGTACCAAGCTTCCACTGAAGTCAGGAAAGCTCCATATGAGAAAAATTATTGTACAGGTGCACCGTAAAACAACAATCTGGTCCAGGAGGAAAAGCCCAGTGTCTTTCTGTCAGTAGCAGGCCTGCATCATGGTTCCATATAGGATCCAAAATGTCACATCCAAGTGCCCAGGAAATTGCTAACTCCTGTTCACAGATACAGCAGGAGGGTTTGGGTCCACACCAGTTGGAAAGATGAGCTGGGACATCAGCTTAGAAACAAGACTCTTCAAACTACATCCACATGAAGAGAGGTGACTAGAATGATCCATCTACTGGAAAAGACAGTCTATAAAGAGTCTCTCTCTCCCTGGTCTCTTGGTGAAAGAGTTTCTTGAGAAATAAAAATGGGCTACTTGAACCGAGCATGAATTTGGAATCTAAAATTACACTATGTCTGCGAGGTGTGGGAATCCACGTTCTGGGGAAAAAGGGCCTGAGGACGGGTCAGAGGAAGCTACGCTCCTGGGCTGCCTGCCAGAAAGAAGAGCAAGTCCACCTGGAGGGACACTGCCACCACCTGAGCTGACCTCGACTTCCACAGAAAAAGACGTCAAAGGGAAAACGACAAAGTACACGTGGGAGAGGCTCTACGTACAACACACATAAAGATTAGCATGCCCCAAACTGCAGAAACTAGAGGAAGAAAAAAGCTATAGGTCTATTTGAGATAAAGCAGAAAAGATTTCAGAACCACAAAGAACAAAATATTATGAAGAAAGGCAGATTTTAAAAGAACCAAACAGTAGCTTCCAGAAATAAAAATACAGGTCATTGAAGACAACAAAAAAAAAAATGAGAGAGAGTGAGAGAGAAACAAACAGCATATCAGATGAAGTAAATGGGAGAGGATCGGTGAGCCAGAAAGTTGAATGGGGGATCACCTAGAACACAGCTGGGCTCCAGAGACAAACAGGGAAGGAGCGGGGTGCACAGGAGAGCCCCTAGCAGATTCTCAGCCGGAGCACCAGCCAGAGAAAACAGAATGGCAGAGAAGATGTTTGCAGAGATAATGAAGAGAATCTTCAAGATTGCTGACAGAGAGGAACCCTCAGATTGGTGAAGCACGTGTGTTCTAAGCAGGATAAATAGCCACACACTTGGATTCTGTATTACTCAGGATTTCCTGGAGAAATGCAACCAACAAGCACTGTATATATTCAGCTCTTAGTTGGAGCATGAAGGCTGGAATCTGGCAGGAAAATCCTCTGTCACTCAGAGAGAGTCAATCTTCTGTTCAAGTCTTCAACAGACTGGATGAGGAGGCCCACCCACATCTTGAAGGGCAATCGGACTTATTCAGTCTACTAATTCAAACGCTCATCACATCCCCAAATACCCTCCCAGGCACACCTGGAATAATCTTGGCTGACTACTTGTGGGCCCTAAGGCCCAGCCCAGGAGACATATTACTGTTACCATCACAGATTCCTAATTCATGAAATTACAGAACACCAAAGACAGAGGCAATGATTTAAACTGACCAGAGAAGAAAGATATTTAGTCTATGAAGGAATGAAATTTGGGCCTACAAGGACATCTTCACAGATCAAAAATATTTAAATAATATTTCCAAAGTGCTGAGGAATTAAAAAGTACTAACGTAGAAGTTTTTACTTGATTTATTACTCAAGAGAAAGGGCCAAAGACTATTACAGGGAAACAAGGACTAGGAGAATTCTCAGGAGCTGGAAAGTGCACAGAAGGGGGTGGCTGGAGTTACAGCAGGAAGTGTGTGAGCAAATCTAAGAATAGCAAAGACGCCACATGCCTGAGAGACAATCACTGAAACAATTATTCTCCCAGTTTTATTATTGTGGCCTTATTATTATATTATTGTTGATTGGTTAAAACAAAACCAAGATAGCATTCTACATCTATTAGATGGGTAAAAATTCAAAAGACTGACAAATCCAAATGCTGACAAAGATCTAGATCATCAGATGCTGGTGGGGGCAGTTTGAATTGATACAATTAATTTTGAGTGATTTGGTAAATAGCAAAAATGAATAAAAGCATATCCTATGCCCAGGAGTTCTACTCCATGGATGGTGAATTTTTTTTTAAAGGATGTCATCTCATGACATTTGAAAGTATAAACAGCAATATTACATATTATATGGGGACATATATACCTGGACTGTAAAAGTTCTAAAATTGTGCATGGGAATAAAAGCTGCACAATTCAGGTGAATGGTTTCTTGCGGAGAGCAAGGGAAGGAAATGGTGTTGATTATGGCTACATGCAAGGTTTATTTATATCTTTAATGATTTACTTTATGAGACTACTCTGCAGAGCTTGACTTCTAAATTTAAAAGATCACAAACCATAGACAAGGGGGTTTTCCCCAAGATTTTATTTCAATTATTCTGATATTTCATTTGCAAGAATGACATATTGAGATGGTAGATGCTCAATGCAATTAGGTGTTGGCAACGAGGTGCAAAAAAGCTGCAGGGTTTAAACTAAGTCACATATGTTATGTATGATACAAGTCATGACAGTCATCACAGTCACTGTCATTTATTTGATGCTCGGCTCCTCTGTATACATTATTTAATTATTACACTTGTAAGTATCATTTATTTCAGTTTAGGAAAGATAAAACTGATGCTCAGAGAATTAAGTGATAAAACCTATATTTAAACCATTATGTCTGCTTTCCAATTCCCTACTGACTTCTGCTACTCCATCTCCTCCACCTCCGAATTAAAAACTGGCCCCGCTGCAGAGGGTCAGCCTCTGTCTCTATCCCTGGTCCTGTCCACGTCTAATGCCACGTAAGCGTCAGGTGGCAATCACACAGATGGGGCTCTAGTATCATGAAAAATGATGCAACTTGCCAGTGAGTGGTGTCGTCCTGATCCAAACCCAGGCCATCTGAACTCAGAACCACCTGCCCACCTATTAGTTACATCTTTAGGGTCAAAGTGAGGGGTCCTCACAGAGCAGCAAGACTTCAACTTGCCTCTGACTGCTGGCTGTTATTTTTAAATGTACTTAGGAGCAACTGAAATCAGGTGTGTATCTGACAGCAACAGCCACTGCAGAGTTAAATCTAGATTTAAACCTCGGGCTGCTGGCCTGCAGTCAGATCAGCAGGACAGCATTACAACAGGTCCTCTTGTGCAGGCGATTGGCCCCTACCTACCCTGTGGCCACCTCTGCCTGCCCTTCTTATCTGTGTGTCCCACCTCTGGACACACTCACCCTGACCTACTGTGGAAGTACAGGCCTGCCTCCTAGTTCATGGATAAAAATCTGAAACTCAGCTACCACCTGCTTGTGTTAATTGAGAGCAAATTAGATAATTTGCTGTGAGTATCCAGCACTTGCAGGGAGGTGTTCAATTAATGCCTGCCCTGAAGTCCCCTTGTCTTTTTATAGAGAGGAACCGTGTTGCTAGTTAATTGTTTCAGAGTCTGGAGAAAAGCCTGCATCTTAGCTGGCATTCATTATGATGGAATGAGTTCCAGTTCATTCATTTAATAAATAGTGTGTTTCTGTTATATGCTAGTTACTCTTAGAGTCATGCAGGATAAAGTCCCTTTTAGTCTAGTGGACCTACTGTATAAATGTTCCCAGATGTGTCACTTTTTGAAACTTCATTATTTTGTAATAATTTTAGAAGAGTTGCAAAAATACTGTAAAGTGTTCCTAGCGCTATCAGCTGTGTCCTCCACTGTTGACATCACAGAGCCACAGCACACTAATTAAATTAATTAGCATTAGTACAATGCTAATAACTCAACTGTGGACTGTTCAGATACTACATCTCTGAAGTTCTACTTTGAGGGCTGTGTTGAAAGTATTTCTTAGGCTTGTCTTATTTATTTATTGCATGTCAACACTGGGTAGAACTGAAGAATGAGCACCAGACCAGGTTTCAGTTTCCATGTAAAATGTAACTAAAAAATGGTGTTTGTGTGCTTCCTCTCTTACTCCGTGAACTGGATCAATGTCAACGTGCTTATGCAGGTAGCGAGAGATGTACACTCTGCAGACCCACCATGAATTCTGCCAGTTTCCACCCCTTCCCCTCGAGATAATACAGTAAACAACTAACTCCTTAGCACAGTCATTGATCAAACTGGTGTCTATCACAGAGCTAATTAAGTGAAAAGCCAGCTTTCAAATCGAGATATTCTGACCCCCTGTTTAATCTTCAACCAGAATGTTAGTAAATGGCATTATTCTTGTTTTAGAGATAAAAAATGAAGGTTGCCTGTGATCACACCCTCTTTGTTTTTATTTAAGTGAGTATTCCATCTATGGACAAAGTGAATGGTTGGTATTGGCTACATTGACTCACACATATGGGATGTCCAGCAAATGGGACGCATGGGGAACACGTAACCAAAGAGTAAAGTGTGACTTTTGGACAGTGGTTTGTCCCCTCCAATACTGCCTTTAGGGTAAAATTGAAGGTTCAGGGTAATCTCTTGGGGTGTTTTTTACAATGGTTTTTAAAGCCTCTCTGGGAAAATGGCAGAAATAACATAAGATGTTAAACCCATTACATATTTCTGAAATAACCCATGTTTGAGTAGTAATGTCTACAGGAAAAAGAATCCTAAATTTGTCCAGTTATGGATCAAACACTTGAAGGCAGGAAGTTGCATTTCTGTGTCTACAATAAAGAATAATTAAGAATAGTATAATTTAGAATCACAGTAAACACTGAACTAGTTTATTTCAAAAACATTTTGGCATATTGGTAGTTTCCTTAATTTTAATTTTAGCCTTCCTAGTATTTCACTGAGTTGATCAGCATCATTTGCTTAAGACTTCCATATATTTAATTTTAAATTGTTTTATATACTATTTGTGATATAAATATTAGTATTAATATTTCTTTTGAGATAAGGTCTTTTATACATTTATGAAATAAAAAAAGCACTAAAACCTAAATTTTTTCAAAGTTTTAAAATAGACTTTATTTCCTAAATTTGAACTCACAATTCACTGTTAGTCATTTTCTTTTGTGGGGTGGATATGTTCCATGGAAGAGATATCAATGTGTAATATACTGCTTCAGGTCCTTGGAGGTGTTATGTGAGATAAAGTAGATGTACCATATTATCTTTAAAAAAAATCCTGAATTCTGAAACACATCTGGCCCAAGGTTTAGACAAGGGATTGTGGGCCAGTCTTGCCCTTTTTATTTTGCGTTATTATTTTTGAAAAGTTTATACTAGTGAGATTCCTGGCCAAAAGGGTATAAATATTTTTATTTTAAAGTGTTATTCTAATTTACAATATTATTAGTAATTTTTCAGGGTACCTATTTCCTTGAAAGCATTGTGATACTCAATTTCACTTTTAAAATATCTTGCTGGTTTTAACAGGATTAAAATGGTAGCCCATTGGTGTTCTAATTTGTTTTTATTTAGATACCAGCTAATTTACTTATTTTTCCAAATTATTAGTAAATAAAAATAGTATCTTGAAATCAGGCACTCAGATTTGTGGAAAAGCTCATGTCACAGTTTTTATAATATAAAGTGTCTTAGAATTTTCTTTATACAATTACACAGTCATTAATTATTTTTAGTTTATGTGATGTACTATATATATTAACCTTTGCCCATCACATTAATCACAAATATTTTTCCAGGATTTTTTTTACTTTCAGTTGTATTGGTACAAAATCCAAGTCTTTCAGCTTTTACTTTGTAACTACTTAAACTGCTTCAATTATTGGAAAATTACCAGTTTGAATAGTTACTAATATCCTTTCAAAACTAATAAGAATAATATCTTTACTATTTTTCCCACTTAAACTCCTGACTCAGATGTGATCAGAAAAATTAGTTCATTCCCAGTAAAACACTACTTCACCATAAATTCATTAAAGTCATAATATAACATTTAGTCAGATAATGTCAGAACTCAAACTTATTGACTACCACCAACACCAATCTTTTCTTTTTCTAATTCCTCTTCTGAAGACAAATTTTAAGTTATTTTGTGAGGTCTTATTGCAGGCAATCCTCTTTGCAATCCCGTCTGCACAGTCTAGCATAAAAACAGGGGCAGTCGCTCTCATATAATGCTTCCTATGCGTCTTGGCTCCAGGGAGTAGGAAAGAGGTATGAAAACCGATCTTTGCACTCAACTGTTTTATAATTTGCTTAGGAGACTGGGAAACATTGAAAGTCAGGGCAGACAGTCATCGGCACCAGATGAGTGATCCAGACACTGAATGTCTGACTGAGACGGAAAAGAGGAGGGCGGACACTCTCATGAGGCGACCACCCAAGATCCATTCTCTAAACACTGATCTTTGATCATGGTATTTTAAAACACCCAGTAAAATAGACTGAGATAAGTTAATAGAAGAAGAAACTTGGACCTTGGGAAGTAAATTTAAGAACCTTAAATTAAAGCCAGGGCCCACAACACAAAATTATTTGCTATACTTTCTAGGAAAGTGGCTGGAGGACCAGCACCCATTTGAGGTCATGAGGGAAACACATGCTGAATTCACAGGGTGCACGTGATCAAAGAAAGATCATGTAGAAAAATACAGATGGGCCTGAACTTGTGTTCAAAACTCAAACTTAGGCTCAGTAACATCCCTCAAATACACAAGATAATGATCATCCTTTCCAAGAAAGTGAATCATATAACTCAGGAGTGCAGTCCATAGAAATCTCAGGATCAGAGTTCTGTGGGGCCCAGAAAGCCAAATTTCTGACCACTTAGCTTGATTGCAGGACAATATTTGGAATAGTTATTGTGTTGAGAGTAACTGTGCCTATGAACCGAAGCTGATCATGACTACTTGAAGGGGTCACTAAAAAATAGATGTTCTAAGTTTTTTTAATTAAATAAGCAGTAAATAAAATTTGCTGAGTATGTAGTGTTTTTTTCCTTTAACAGACTGATGGTAGATTAGGTCCACAACCAGCCTAATGGTAAACTGTCCATACAACTTGGTCACATGGTTAACAGATTCAGCCAGATTCAATTTGCTAATTTCTCTAGAATTGCTGCTTATATATTACAAGAGGGATTAGCTTATCACTTACTTTTTTCCCTATGTCTGTGTCTGGCATTTACTATCAGAAAGGTCACACACATGTCCTCTAGCATGATCAGTATTCATAGTACCAAGGACAAGCAAAAGAAATCATTTGAATTATTGGATAGGAAGACATAAAATTGTCATGTTTACAGATAGCATTGCTAACTACACAGAACCCAAGGAAACATAAAGACAGATTTTTTGAATGAATTTAAGTTTGTTGGTCCAAAGACCAGCTGCCTCCCTACAGCTAGGAACATTAAGTAACAACTATTTAGAAGACGTGGTTTAAATAAATGCAGTTTTAATGGCAACCACACTGCAGAGTGACCAGTACTAAATCTAATAAAAAGATGTTCACTAAGCAGTAAATTATAATCATATCAGTGAAAAACATTTTAGGAGGTCTAAATATATGGAGTGATTTCACAATCATGCAATGAGAAGGATCATTTATTACAAAGACATAGGTTTTCCCCAGGTTAATCTGGAAGTTCTATAGTATTCCTGCCCACTCCTCAACAGGGTCTTTCTGTAAGATGACCCTACAATTACTGTGGAAGAAAAAAGAGCCAAAATAGCAAGATCATTTTGAAGAGGAAAATCATACCCTTTGAAGGTTTCAAGACTTATTTCCATCTATGGGGAATGAGACAATAAAATAATTTTGCAGAAATGAAAAGTAGACCAATGGAAAAAGGACGAGACCTAGAAAGAGAATCATACTTACGTCAATGGGAATGGAAATATGACAAATGTACAAAAATTTTTAAATAATCAGTGTATGGATAATTTGTTTTTCATATTGAACAAAATAATAAAATTGGCTCCTGACCTTGTCCCATATACAAAAATCAATTCAGGTTGGAAAAAACCCTTAGCGTAAAAAGAAAACTTTGAAACACTTAGAGGGAAATTCAGAAAAGTATCTCTAGGTTCTAGGAGCACAAGTCATAAAATTAATTCTGGACAAAAGTGAGAACTTTAAGAACTTCTGTTCATCAAAAGGAACAGTAAAAGAAAACATGACATAAATAGCAAGAAGATGTTTATGGGTGTAAATATAAATAGTAAATTACAAGCATCCAGAATATTGGCCACAGATCAATTTGGGAAAATATCAAAAACCCAATGGAAAATGAGCAAAAGAAATAATAATAAACATGGAAAAAAATGCCTACACCCATTAGTAGTAAAAAGATCACAATTAAGACCACTATGTCCTGTTTCTTATGAAGCAGATTGGTGAACAACTAAAATATCCAAGTGCTAGGGAGAATGTGGATTCATCTCTAAAAGGTTTAATGACTTTGGAAGGCAATTTGACCACAGCTGGTGAGGTTGACACAACGTGTGTTCTATGACCCAGTAATGATACTCCTAGCTAACCTAGCCTCAAAAATATCTCACATACACACCCAAGGAGATGCATACCCAAACAAGAAGCATTTTATAATAAAAACAAAACAAGGAGCAACTTAAATGTTCTTTAAAAGGAAACAAATTGAAGCCTATCTGGGTAACAATCTCATAACATAGGCATATGGCTTGGTGCTTTAGAACGGCATATAAGGAGAGCAAGGTGCAGAAGAGTACATGTAAAAGCTTTTATATATAGTTTTTAACTTTGCAAAATAATGCCAACTAGTGTTGACATGTATATTCATATGCTGTAAATGTATAAAAACAGGCCAGAGAGTGATGAACACCTAACTTAGGACAGTGCTTACCAACATGGTGTGGAAGAAAAGCAGATACTGGGGAGGAGATGGTGGGGTTGACTGGAAAATTTTTAAATATCTCACACCGGTGTGCAGTTGACTCTGTTTGTTCATTTTACTCTTCTCAGAAACACCTTTTTACATACCTGAAATAGCAGGCAGGATTCGTGATGGGGACATCCATGTATGTGCATATGGGTGTGTATTTGCGTCAGCTCCCACCCCCAGGGATTCTGTAAGTAGAGCCCAGGAATCTACCCTCTTAATAAGGATCCCAGGAGCCAGAGCAAAGGACAACTTGAAAGTAACAAACCCCGCACCTGTCCTTAAAGATTTTTTTGCCTGAAAAGAGCATATTAATACCGAAGAGATATAAGTGGCGTAACAAAAAGGACATACGTGGTAATGTGCTTGTGGGTCAAGGGCGGGAAGGCTTTAGGCTTATGTGGGATATATTTACTCATTCATTCAAGATTCTGTCACCGACTAGTTTAGTGCCAGGCATTACACAGAATTCTGGGGATAGAGCATTGAAGTCTCTGCCCACTACAGTTTACATCCTCACATGAACACAGCCACGTAGGACAGCGGGGAGCTGCTCCCTCAGATACCGCCACCGGAGAAGCCTTTTCCTAGTGAAACAAGCGCGTTTCCTCATTCCTTCAGCAAACATTCATTAAGCAAAGAGCATGTGTCGGGAGTGCCAGGCTCAGCAGAAGCAACACCAAGGGCCTGGTGCCCCTGTTCACAGCGACGCGGACACAGGGCAGAAGTATAACGGCCGATCAGGGCAGGCAAGTCAGCAGGCTAACTGTAGATCAGCAAAGCTCTCCCACTCTGTCTCTATTTGAAGGGAGAAAATTTAGGTGCTTGCCAAGTTATCCTCTATTTGATTGCCATCTTTCAAAATAGGGATATATATATAGAACTGATAAATTTCAGAAAGTGGTAAGTCTGACATGTCTGTACTATTTGCTATTAACTCTCTGAGAATGCTGTATAGTTCTAGGATATATGAACAAGCTGCCTGCAAGAATTTTACTTTCAAAAATAAAGTGCTTCTCAAAAAACTGTTTAAGTACTAAGTGCAAAAAACAAGGTTTTTTACCTTATTACAAATCTTTCTCCAAACATTCTCTATATTTTCTTCTTAATGAGAATATGCAACATATTAAGTATACAGAACTTAGAAAATTCATAACATTTTAAAGAAAAAAGAAATCACCACAAAAGTATAACCCCTGATAATAGTTGATTCTGTTATATGTTTCTTCAGCATCCTTTGCTTTAAAATAATTTTTCAAAAATTATTTCTATTTAATCAAATGTTTAAATGAAAGACATTTAAAAATTAATATCATTTTTCAATATGAAAGAAACATAGGTTTTCAATTCACAGTTGGGTGTTCCTGGGAGGCCAGTGGAGAGCCTCCAGGTGGACGGAGGAAAGGAGGAGAAGGGGGGGTATTAGAAGTTTGACAGACCAGCTCCCCTCCCTGCCTCCTGATCTTCCCACACAAGAGAGAGGAGCTCATGTGGCCTGGCATGTATCCCAGGGCAGAAACATGGAGGACATTTCTCCAAGGAGTCCAATCCCCCAGGGGCCTGGCAGGCCTGCGGGGCCCAGTGCGCCAGCGTGAGTCCCTTGCCCGCTGGCCCTAGCAGCCAGCTCCTTGCTCGCTCAGCCCCCAGGTCAGCCTCAGCGGCGGACCCTGCCCACTCCCACCCAACTTCCAGGACACCATGCTGGTCACAGAGAGACTGCCCGGCAAACGGACTTACTAACCCGGTACTGCTGAACCATTGCCAGACGCCAGAAAAAATATTCTAGTCCTTTATCTTACATAAGAATAGTTTGCCTCCAAAAAGGCCCTTTAGCATTTAATTATCAATTTCATGTTTGTATTATTTATGCCCACTAGGTTGCTTAGAACACACACATGCTGAGATGACTCTAGCCCTGCCAATGGATACACACACCATCAGAAAATATTCAGTGTTAAGCTGCCTAAGGCTTTCGGGGGTGTGAATGTATTTTGCTGCGTGGTTTATAACAGCCGAACGTGAGCTCATGTGAGCTCTCTCCCCGCCCCGGACCTGCAGAGTTTGCAGATTTCCCCTGTCCAGTATTTTCTTTCTAATGTACTTCAGAGTCGCTGGTTCTGCTAACACCATCACAGTTACTTCAACATCAAGGACATGATAGAAATACTTGTCCTGTCTGTGCCAGAACAGCAGTTCAGTGCGTGGGCTGTGGAACTGCACAGAAGCACCTCTCCAGCAATTCCCCCTGGGAGGATGAGGGGCCGGCACCGGGAATGGCGCAAACTACTTGGCAGAAAAGAGGTCTAGAAAATTCACAAGGTGTGCAGGGGCTCGAGAAGCCCGGTGTTGAAATCTGAG
Source organism: Manis javanica (assembly GCF_040802235.1). NCBI lineage: Eukaryota > Metazoa > Chordata > Mammalia > Pholidota > Manidae > Manis > Manis javanica. The sequence continues at coordinate 78,037,520 of NC_133168.1, forward strand.
CACCTGCTTCACTTTTGAGACGGGAGTGTGTGTCAGCATGTGTCTGTGTATCTGATTGCAGCCACCAGTGAAGAGGCACTGTGATTAGGAAACAGAATTCCCTTACCCTGAGGGACCAGCCGTAGAGGCAGTGGAGTGTGGCTGAATTCATGGATCTGGCTGTATGCTATCGCCACTGCATGCTCTGGGCAGGCTACTTCACCCATTCTGCCTCAGGTCCTCATAGGTGGCGTGAGGAAATAATCAGACAGCATGAGAATTAAATGAGTTAATGCATGTTGGAGTTAATACATGAGAAATGAATTTGGCACAAAGTGCTCCATAAAGACACAGTTATCATTATCTCCATCACCATCCATGGACTATTTCTTTAGATGAAGTTATTAATTAACAATAAATCCACAATAGGTAACTAAACCCTCCTACAACATTGGTTACAGCTCAAACTGTCCTGTTGGACGCAGGTCTTTATGCACTATGTATGCTTAAAAACTTGGCCACCTCCCCAATATAGTTTCTTTCAACTTTTATTGGTGCATGCAGAATTGCTAATGGTTACACATTTTCCCATATTGGGGTAAACATAGGAACAATTTACTAGAACTAAGAAAACCTAGACAATAAGTCTTCCATAATCATTTTCTTCATTTTCTTATATTGCAAAGTCCAAACATGACACACCAGTGGAATACATAATCTAGATGGACAGCCCCTTGGTCAAATATGTGATGTAAGCCATTCCCCATCAGGCCTCTCTTCTCCTACGGAATGCTCCGAGAATCCCAGATGTGTCCAGGGCACATGATACACGTGCTAAGCAAGACCACTGGGAGAGAGCGCACACCACGAGAGCCGTCGGACATGCGGTTACTCCTGTCTGTGAGACCACCGGAAGCAGGCGGTTTCGATCAACAGCTGAAAATCCCCCTTCTTTGAGTATTTATTAACTTGTCTGTCTTTCCACAGAACATGGGGCTCCCAAAGACCCTGGAGCCCACTCACGTTTGGCACACAGCTGGCGCTTAATAAGAGACTGTGGACCTGAGCCTCAGTGTTTTAGAAGCACAGGTTGGAAACATCTTCCCAGGAAACAACCTAAAACAAACCATTTTCCAGGCGTGAAGGAAAGAAGACCTATTATTCCTAATGCTAACACCACCGACACCAATTAGTGTGCTGTTGGAGACACGCACTGCTTGACGAGTGATTTTTGAAAAATATGTTTACATTTTACTATAACACCTTTTATAGATATGGATAACCCAAAATATTTAATATATATGTGTGTATTTTTATATTATTATTATCGGTGGCTAAGCACATGGACCTTGGATTCAGAGGGCTGCCACTCCACTCCATTTACTACATGAACTTGGTAGGTCACTGAACCTCCAAAGTCCTGTTTCCTCATCTGCAGAATGGCAATAATGATAGTACCTACTACCTTATTCACTGTCTTAATAATTAGTTAGATAGATAAACTTATGTAAAGCACATAGTCGATCACCCTTTTGGGGTCAGAAATAGAGATAATTTCACTCCTATTCGAACAGTATCTTATATAAAATCATTTAATTAACTGAGAATTAGGATTTCTGAGTCTTAATAAATAAGCTACTCTCCAGTGACTGGTATCTTGAATTTTACTTGGACATATTATAAAAAGATTTTTGTTTCAGTAATAAAAGTGTATTTTAAAAATTGAACACAAGCCCCAGGTAGTAAAATAGAGTATTATGTTAACAGACATGGTTAGTTAATACATGATATTTGAAGTCACATAATGACTGTGTCCTAACAAAATTGCTGGGCAGTTTGTGACAAGAATAATTCCCAATCAAAATTCACAGCTGTCTTAGAAGGCTCGTTTCCTTGGAATCATTATTAATGAGACTCAGTTTCAGGGAGGGAAATAAAGACAGTTTTAAAAGTAATGTCAGTCCACTGTCCAAGCTGCATGAAGGTGGTTAAGCAACGACTGCAACATCTTTGGGCTCTGAGAACAGAGGGCAGCTGATGATCGACGCTGATCTATTTCTAAGCCAGGGAGGGATGAAGAAGCTGTACTATCTGCTTCTATAAAAAAATATGCTATCAATGGTCACTTAGTAAGGAGGATCCTCTTTAATTTCTTGCAAATCACCACGATGTACATTTTAAACTTCTTACAATTTGATGTGCCAATTATACCTTAATAAGGCTGAATTTTTAAAAATGACCTCCCAACAAGCAAAAAAAAACAAAAAACAAAAAGAAACCTGTGCAGTTTCCATCAGTTGTACTGCTAAGCAGTGAGTTAGGCGCAGTAGGACGCAGGCCAGATGCGTGTGTCGGGCGAGCTGTTCCTCTGGTAGATACTGAATGACGGAAGCAGAACGACGCTGCCCCCACTCCCACCACCCTCCGCGCTGGATGTGATGATCCGTTAGGGATAGGGCAAAGCAGAGATAAGTTCCTAAAAACACTTCTCTTTTTCTATTAAACTTCTAGTAAGATGTGCTTGTGTCCTCCATTCACAGAAAACCGAATGGAACTGGTGGGCAGCAGCCCTGATGTGGACCGTGATTGGACGAGAATCAGTCCCAAATCGCTGTGCTTTGCGGAAAGCGGCGTGCATTCTCAGGAAAAAGTCATGTTCAGTGAAATAGCTTAGTAGCAATTATCACTTCATGCTAATAGGGTCCTGACTCTCACCATATTGTAAAATAATAATTACAGTTTATCAACTTTAAAGTGCTTAATTAAACTCGCTTATAAGATTTGTACAATAAACAGTTGCCTGGGGAAATAAGGTCTTCGAAATGAGCACGTAGTGGGGCATCTGGAGAGCCAGTTCCGGGTGCCGAACAAGTCTTGCTAAGAAGACTCTTCCTTTAAATGCCATTCTACCATCACTCCAAAATGCTGCTGTTGGAACCACTCTTTTCCTTTGAATACAGCACAAAAAGCAGGGTGTCTAGTCTTCATCATCAGATAAGCTTCAAAGCTGTTATTTACCTAGTAATTTGGAAGACTGGCGGATAAACAGCGATTGAAACCAAAGAACAGCTTTAGCATGTCAGCAGACGGTAAGAGAAAGAACTGGAGCGAGGGAGTTTGCAGAGGATGGGATGGGAAAGAGCCAAGTGCAGCCCATCTGGAGGCGGCCCAGGTGTGCGGCAGCTGGCGGGGTCACCAGAGAACGCGGGGTCACCACAAGTGGTCGCAAAGCCAGTCCAACGGTCCTGAAAAGGCACCAGAGGAGCAGAAGCGTGTGCGCTGAGGTGTCCGAATGCACTGCCCAGCGCCTCCCTTCCTGCAACCTGCTCTCTCATTGCGGACACATGGGGCTCATCTTCCACTATGTCCGCCTTCCCGTCCAGAGGCAAGTTCCAGGGGAGACACGTGAACCCGGCCGGCTCAAGAAATCAAGCCCTGAATGGACTCTAAATGGCTCAAATAATATGATGATCGAGGCTCTGGGGAAACCCTAAAAATATTAGTCAAGGATAAGGTATGCTAGAAATGTTAAGGAAATTATTTCAAATTTTCAATAAGAAAAGGACAGGGAAAGTTCTTCTGGGAAAATGGACATGTCCAGAAACACTATTCTCCAACTGATTTCTTATTTTTAAAAATGTTTAGTTTTTGAGAAGGTTATGGATTCATTTGTTCAAAATTTTAAAAATACAAGAAAAGTCATATATGAATAGCCCACCCCCCATCTATTTGCCTCATTCCCCATCACTACCCAGCAACCCCCAACATGCTAAGTACTGTTTGTTATTTTCTGGTGTATCCTTCCAGATTTTTATGCATAACAAGTCATATAACTATGTGCTTCCCCCATCACAACACAAAGCTTTGCATTTTATACTTTCCTCTTAATACTGTATCTTCGAGACCCTTCCAACTCAGTACACAGACTTTATTGTTTTTATAACAGCATGATGGACATAGCAAACTCTATCTGAGCAGATCATACCAGTGGGCATGAAGACTGTTTACAGTCTTTGCCACTGCAGACAATGCCACAGTGAGTTTGCATGTGTGGCAGATTTAAAACTATTCAAATCTATACATCTTTCTTATTTTGATGGATATTGCCAAACTGCTCTGCGTTGGCGGTGTATGAATTTGCCTTTTTTAGAAACATCGTACCAGCAGATTGTATTATCAAATGTTTGGAATGTTTTCTAGTCTTATATGAAAAACAGTATCCCAGTGGGGGAGGCCGAGCACCTTTCACGTGGATAGTACCTTTCATTCCGGAGCACTGTTATCTGTGGAACACTATCGTTTATTTACTGTGAGTCAATGTTCATGCTGCTAAGCCCACCTCACTTTTCCTATTAATTCTTTTCCTTGTTGATTTGTGGGGGCTGTGGGACCAGCCACAAGTAGTTTTCCCCCATTTTTTCCTTTGCTTTTTCATTGCCTGTGTTGTGTTGTGAATGTTTTCTTTTTAAATAAATTTTAGTATGTATCAATTTACGGCTTTTATGGCTTTTAAAGTTTGAAATACAATTAGAAAGGCCATTTCTTTGCTGAGTTTATACCAGCATTTCTTTTAGTATTTTTATGACTTCATTTAAGAAATCTAAATTTGGAATTTATCCTGGGGTACAGCATAAGATAGTGGATCCACCTATAGCTCTTTCTAGAAATCAGCGATGTTTCCCAACACCATGTATTGAGTAGTCCCTTCAAGGTATATATACACACCCAATTCCTTAGTGTTTGGATCTATTTCTGGATTTTATATTCTCTTGTGTGGATTTATATGTCTATATTTTTCACCATTCTCTTTTAATTACCAAGGTTTTATAATGTGTGTTGATATCTAATAGGACAATTATCAATTCATTCATTTTGCCATGGGACCTTTAGGATCACCTTGTCTGGTTGAAAATAATTTTCATCTGTTTATTGGAATGATGATTTATAAAATAATTCAGAGAGAATTGACAACTTTGCAATGTTGACCTTTTTGCTGAAAACAGGATAAATTCATTTTGATTTCTAATATTTTTTAGCAAATGATAACAAATTTTCAAGTTCATATGCAGTACTCTGGAGTCAAAATCTAATAAAATGGCAGGAAATTGAAACATTATATGTATTGATTCTCTGATGAGTACATATTTTTCACTAGTATTATCATCAGTAAATAAGTGGAAGGTTATGACAGAGACTAACATGTTGAATTTTGCTTGAAATTAAAAACTTAAAATTAGGCTTTATGTTTCCTGACTTGGTTTTTCAATTAAAAAAAACACCCAAGTACCTAATAAGGCAATATTTCATAAGGTTCTTGCATTTCCAACATTGTTGCAAAATCTGGTTTGTTCCCAGCCCACTTGGATTGCTTATAGAGACAGGTTATTTTTGCTTTGAAAGGCCAATGCTACTTCTCACAACTATGTCCTGAAGTTTTGAAAAATATTCACTTACAGAAAAAAATATCAGGCTTAAATTCTCATCAGTGCAGACATCCAAGGAGATGTTACGATTTGATGTTATGCTGTGTGCAGGCTGCTGGTGATATTAAGGGCACTCTGAGCCCACAGCCCACCTCTCAAGGCTGGGGGGCAAATCTGTTTAATTAGTACTTTCTTCATAGGAACTCAAGAAAGGAGAGAGATTATTATAAGCCAATGTAGAAAATCACCCTGGTCTTAATATGTTCTACCATTAAAAAATCTGTTTTTATAAAAATCAAACAGTAGATGGGACAGTACAACTATGATTATTATTCCTTTTGGAAAAATCTACAAAGTTTAGATATAGCTTTTGTTATGTTCTATAGCAATTAAACAGCAAAGCAATTCATTGAAAATTTTCTATTTTTCAAAAAATCCAGTTCATTTTCCTAAATGAACTAGAAAAACCTTTCTAGTTCTTTCCTTCTAAAACTGTAAGAAAACTATTTTTAAGGACAGAGAGTCAGTAGGATATCCATAGGGCAACAAGCCCTTTCTCACTTCCTAAGTACTTGGTTCCGTAATGCCTTCGCCCACCTTACAACTGTGGCCTTCTCGGCTACTGTCCCCACGTTAACGCTCAGCGTGGAGGGTGAGGGGTGTATGTGAGAAATCAGTGAAGACAGTTGATAGGTTTAGTGACTGGATCCATGATAAAGGGTTGTATTTCCAGCTGCTTTTGCACCCCTGTGTATGGTGTGACATTCACCAATATTTGCTTAAAATAAAATGCTTAGCCTAGAAAGAGCAGGCTTTACTTTATCAAGAAAGATTCATCCTCATACATGATTATCTTACCTAGTTACACTTGGCCTACAAGGCCTTAGCAAGCTTGTATTTTGAAGTTCAATTTGTCTCATCCTCCTCTTAATTTGGCCCAAAACCCCGGGTTGGTGTTCAGAGGGGAAGCTCCAAATAAAGTTAAATGGGCCTGGAACCCCAGCAAGTAATCGGAAGGCTTTTGCAGATTAAGGTCTGTTCTGCATGCAGTTGTGTTGTTCTGCAAACTAATGGAGTCTTCTTATTTTTTATGCCCCCATTTCAATTGTTTATTTGTTATGGGGAAGCATTTCCTGCCAGCCTGTCATCCAGGCTGGGATTTTCTACAACAATAGGAAATGAAATCACCAGACCTGCAGGCTCTGCAAATTCCGCCTCCCCTTCCTGAGAGAAGCAGGCACTTCGGAGGCGATATTTCAATAGAAATGCAAAGACAGTGACAAATAAATGGAAATAAATGCATTTAATAGTTTGCCAGTGCACTCAGAATCATTCCACTTACTTAAAACTTTAGACGTGTGAAAATACTAAGTGGTTCAACGCTGTTTTTAAATAGCTGTGGAAAGATTAAATAACATGCAATTTTGACTAAAAAGGATGCTAAGTATTTGAGTCTTTCAAACTTTTCATTGTTCTTTAATTGAATTTTCTGGCCCACAAATAACATGCTCCACTTCTAATTTTCGCTTGAGCTGAAGTGAAAAGAGATACCTCTCCTGTTTCTACATTAAATCATAGACTTGATTTTGTTATGTATCATTTCACTCTGACACTTGGTCTTACCAGAATTTTTTTTTTGCCTTAGCTTCCCTAAAAGACTGGGCCACATGGCACTGGAAAAAATTACTTATTTGATTAAATAATCTTTAGTCCCTAGTGACTAATGATGTTGAGCATCTTTTCAAGTGCTTTTATTGACTATTTGTATGTCTTTAGAGAAATACCTTTTCAAGTTTTTTACCCATTTTTAAATTGGGTTATCTTTTTACTGTTGAGTTATAAGGACTCTTTATATATTCTGGACACTATAGACACTTATCAGATATACAATTTGCAAATAAGTCCTACTGCCCTGTGGCTTGGTCTTTTTACTTTGATAGTGTCCATTGAAGCACAGAAGTTTTTAATATCGGTAAAGTTCAATTTATATATTTTTTATCTTGTTTGTGCTTCAACTGTCAGACATAAGAAATCACTGCCTAATTCAGGGTCATAAAGATTTAAATCTGTTTTTTGTGTTTTATAGTTGAGCTTTTACAGTGAGGCCTTTGATCTATTTTGAGTTAGTGTATTATGCGCATATTACAAAATAAAATTTGTAATTTATTTTAAATGTCCTTCTCTTAGCTCTCAAACTTTTCTATCTTTATAGGGAAATAGAGGACTACCCATCATTAATGGCATATAGAAATGGCATTAATACCTGCAGAAAGAATCTTATCAGGTAGTATTTCTAAGCACTTTTGAAGCCTCATATAGCATGTATGTTTGATAATCCAGGGCTAGAAATCCAAAGAATATTAGGAAGAAAAGGTAGGGAATCAAGACTGGGCTCTTAAATCACTTTTCCTTGCAAGTCAGTTCAGGGCTGCTCATGTCATAACTCCACCCAGGGCGGCACTGATCTGAGTTTGAACCAAGTCTCACAGCATGAAACCAGAGAAACACAGTGACTATAATCATTGTCCTTTGTATACTTTCCTCCCTTTGTCCAAAAGAAAGCCAGATGAAACACATTAAGCATGGACTCCACAAAGTCAAATATGTTACATGCTGAGTGAAAACAATAAAAGAAAACTATAAAGTTTTTACGTGTAGTTTCTTCTATTCTGTAAAGAATATACATGAAACTGTACCTTCTTCTCCATTATACTTTACAAACTATTACAGAAACGTTTGTATTTCAACTGTTCATGCAATAGGAAAGTATAGACTAATGCTGTCCAACAGAACTTTCAGCGATGGTGGAATGTTCCATATCTGTACGGTTCTATGCAGAGGCCATTAGCCATATGTGGCTGCTTAGTGCTTGAAATGTGCTAGTCCAGCTAAGGAACTAAATTTTTACTGCTCATTTTAGTTAAGTTAAATGTAAATACCTACAGGTAGCCAGTGGCTGCTTTGCTAACAGCACAGCTTTATCACCTGATAGTTATAATCTACTTAAAAAAAAAACATGAGTTTTAGAGTAAGTGTACTACTTTTAGAGTAAGTAGACAGTCTACTGAAATTGTACCTATTTCAAAAAAAGGAAAAAGTTGAGATATAGTTCCTGCGGTGATTTGTATTGGCTAATTTACATAGTGATGCATTTCACTAGAACCACTTCCTCTTTCTCTGCCAAAGAAAAGAACATATGTAGAGTCCTGGCTGAATATATCCTATACGCTGCCAAGAATGTAACTAAAATTAAGCAAAAGTTAATTGCTAATAGTTTTTTTATACCCTGTGAAAATCTTAGAAAGCACATAATCATGGAAATCTCATTCAGATAGAAATGTAAAACATTAACAAGTTTGTGAGCATGTGTGTGATATCTAAACAAAGATTACAAAGCATTTTATAACACGAAAGAGAAGAGAAAGGAGGCTTCTGCTTTATACTTAGAGCTATCTTCCCGCTTATTTCATGTTTTAGCCCTTGTGAGCTTTTGTGTACAGCGCAAATTAATAAATTATTTATGCAACATGCTATCTTAAGACTTGGAAGGGACTCTGTAGACATGAACTCCTTATAGATAAAAAAAAATCTTCCTTAATCTACTACGTGATTTTGACTTTTCTTATAATGTAACTACAGAAAATACTGACAGATAAATTGACAGCTAAAGAAAGTAGTTTCACAGCTCAAAAGGAGTCCTGGCTATTGAATCATTAAGTTGTACACCTGAAACTAATATAATGTTATATGTCAATTATCTCAATTGTATAAAACAGAGTCCTGGCACGATCCTAGTTTCCACCTCTATGGCTGAGGGAGGCACAGAAATGCAGATATTACAATAGAAACACACCCGAATGCAAACAGACAAAGGCAAGCGTGAATGCAGAACTCCCCCCAAAATGGTAGGCTTTTTCCTATCAGAACTAGAAAAGGACTGTATGCTACTGACGGCGGTGAAAGGAAGCATCTGATCAAACATGAAGTCCTGTTCTCTAGTGCTCAGGGCGCAGGAATCATGGGTAACATGCTCTCACAGAGAGGAGGGAAGCATGCAGAAAGGTGGTAAGTAAACGCAAGTTCCCCTACCAAACACCCCAGTCTCCGTACCCACGGTTTAGATAAAACAATATTCTCCCTCCTTTGCTTCCAGAATGGTCTGGGTGCAGATATTTATATTTAAAAGCCTTCCGCTTCAAGAGATCGTGCAAGCCGCCCGACCCTGAAGACATACCCTGAATCCCCACGCTAGACATGGCGGGGTCGCTCTGCATCTCCCTGCAGGTCTGCCCAGCAGGTATCATGGCCTCGCTCAGGGTCACATCTCTGCTCCAGAACTGTTGTTCACTTAGGCTTCAGGCTGCGCTCCCGCTGTCCTCCATGTCCCCTCACGGTGAGGGCTCTAAAACACAGGCGTGTCACCTCATTCCCTGATCCTCTGATGTCACGCTTCACCCACAGGAGAAAGGCCCCCATTGGGGACCAGCCCAGGAGCCCCAGCTGCCCTCCCAGTGTACCTGCCGGGCCTGACACGGCCGTGCCGCCTCTGCCCGGGGTCCCTCCTCGGGAGGCCGGCCTGAGTCTCCCTGGCCAGCAGTCGCCTTCCCCGCCAGGCTGTCACTGCTGCCCCAAGAGCTGGCTCCGAAGGCACGAACCGCAGGGTCGGGATCCGGTTCCTAGGCTGAGCTGCCAGGGCTGGGCCGGTGTTTTGCCAATATGCTCCTCTGTGCTGCCCAGCGCAGTCTAAGGCTGCGAGGCAGGGACCCCAACGGCGCCGCCTCTGTGTGCATCCCACCGCAAGGAGAGCCGGGGGGCTCAGCGCGGGTCAGAGTGGGGGATCCGTGGGCGCGGCACCCGCGGCTCTGGCGCGCTCAGAGCCCCAGGCTTGGGAGGAGGCTGTGCTGAGGCCACATCCCGCCACCCAGGGCCCGGCCGCTGCGCTCTGCACCGGGCACCCCGTGTGCCGAGGCTCTGGGCCTGACCTCACAGGTCCAGCGACCAGAATGCAATTTATGTCCATCCCGTAAAGCACACAGAATCCTAAAATGACTTCCTCAAGGCTACGCCCCTCACCTATTCTGTAAATAAGACAAATTACACATTTGTAAAAATGCAAAAATTGTAACTTCAAGATCCTGACCTCACTTCCATCAAATCTCCAGTTTAAGAAAACAAGAGAGAGGGACGGCACATCCTGCTTCTCCCTCCCACTTCAGCGGACCCGGGTCAGGGGCGGGCGGAGGCTCTGGCAGTCTGGGACCCCGGGCCGCGGCCGGCCCTGAACGGGGGCGGTGGGAGCACGGCCCCTCCGGGTCAGTCCGACAGGCACCCCGGCTGGCCTGGGTCCCCACGGCCCGCCGCGGGGCTGGAGGCCTGGCTGGGGCGGAGTGCTGGGGGGCTCCGCGATGCCGAGGGGGTGCTCTGGGGCCTTGCCGGCCACCTTGTTACCCGCCCCAAGTTCAGTATTCACACCAACATATGCATTTCGTTGTGTTTGAAGTACTTTAAACTACCCACTTTAAGGAGTCATATTTCTGTGAAACTAAGATAATCTTGACTGATAAGATCTGATTTAAACAAGGCCTCATGCTTCCAGGCCCTTTGCGTGGTGAAGAATTAAAGCGTATACTGTTTGCAGAAAAGCTGATGAGGAAGCTACAGATTTGTAAAGACTATTTTTCTAGTTCAAATGGGACACACTTCACTTGGAGGGTAGTTAGGCCAAACCATCCTTTTACTATCCTAGTACTTTTATATCCCTCTCTCGCTGAAACAGAAGAAACCTGACACCTCAAGTCCTCTTTCACAACCCTGTGGCTCCCGAGGCCCCCTCCTACCATCACACCCACCGTTCCCCAGGGGCCCCAGGGGCTCTCCCCCAATCTGCTCCTCTGGTCCTGCGGGCCTCGCGCGGGATGAGGAGCTGGCTAAGCCATGGGGCGGGTGACCCATCTCCACCGCTTCTTTCCCCCTCCTCGTCCTCACCTGTAAAATAAGGTGGGTGATCTGTAGGGTCCCTGTCTCACCATGCAGGGTTTATGATCACTTCTAATCACTTACTTTAATTAGTACTTTATTTTCCAAAGGAATCCATTTGGGAGAACATAGTTTGGGGCCGAGGGCACTGAGTTTCCTTTTAGCGTAAGCGAGGAGCTTGTGTGCTTGACTTTGGTGGGAAGCAAGGATGGGCAGGAAAGATCTGAAGGGCTATTTCAGAAGCAGCAGTACTTTAGCATTTGGAGGTGCGCACCGTGCAGTGGACAGGCAGCCTCAGCCCTGCCAAGTACAGACGCTCCTGCAATTGCGTCTGAACAAACCATCATTTTCATAGAAATCAGTTGAGTTCTTTATCCTTAAAATGAGTTTGTGGAAAGAATCAGTTGTCATTTCCCTAGGCAGAATCATTTTTTTTTAATAGGTAAAATGACCTGTGAAAGCATGCACCCCTTTGAATTTTTATTTTATATTACTTCAGCTTCCAATTAATGAGATTTTACTTATTTCTACTCAAACAGCATCAGTGATTAGTTTAAGATATGCACATGCATATCTGGTCTCTCCTGTCTTTGGCAGAAGAAATCATTTTCTTTTCCTTGAAAATATATGTCTATTGTTTATTAATCTGGGAAATGCATGTTGATGTAAGTCTTTTATAAGTTTTCACTTCTGAAATTGTGACCCCCAGGAAGTTTGCCTCGTGCTGCTGTGAGAAGCAATGTTTGGAAGGTCGTTCTTACTGCAATGACAGCTTGTTCCCTATTGCTTCGTTGTTGTTTCATGGTCTGAAATAACTGAACAAACTTAAAAAATAGAAAATATTCCTAGTTTCCAAATATTTATTTATTTTCTTTCTAAAGACCAATGTTCAGAAAAGTTCAGATGTTCTCATTTAGTTAATTTGCACCACACATAGCCAAGAGCCAAAAAAGAAAGAAAAGAAACCTCTGGCTCAAATTCATGCACTGAGTTCCATAGTAATAAAAGGCTAGCTTGGGTGACTCCGTTTACCATCAAAATTTCCAGATAACAGTCCATTAAGAAGCAGGAGAGAGGAGAAAGGAGCAGTTTCCTTATCTACAAATGAGAGCAGAAAATGACGTTAGTGTGACGATAAGTCAGTGGACAGAAAAACCATGGACTCGACACATAAGAACTCAAAACCAAACGGAGCTGCCCACAGCAGGGCAACACAGCCCCAACCCTGGAAACATCTTCAAGGGGATGTCGTGTGACGCCCTGTCCTGTGGTTCTACTGCGTGTTCCACACGTTCCATCAGGCTTTGTTTTTAAGGCTGAGAGGTGTTTAAGGCATTCAGAAAGACGTCAGTCAAAACTTGTCAATTAAGAAAAGATCTGGCATTTCAGTTGTCTGAAAAAGTCACATACGTGCAACACCCACCTCCTCAGGAGTCCCCAATACCTGGAGGCCTTCCGAATTTAAACACCGTCTCCCCTGAAAGCCAAGTCAAAAAAAAAATTTGAGTAAAAAGTCAGTGCAAAGTGAAAGAACTGACAGAAGTTTCAAGGTAAATGAATGTGACTCAGATGGGATTGTCTTTAACTTCTGTATTTTCTTTTCATTTCAGTTCCACTCTGAAAATGACTATTAAACAGCAAGACTCTTAAGAATCTGTTATGACAATAGGAGTTGGAAATATGTATCTTTCAAGAGAATGCTGGGAGGAGAAAGCAAATTGCAGGGACATGTGGAAATAAATATGTCTTTTCACATGTATTTTAAGAACTCACATAAAAAGGCTACATGTGGCCCTTATATATGTAAAAGTTTAATAAATGGATAAATGTCCTGGAAAAGAACATAATGAAGTCCTAGGAGTGACTGCTTCTGGAGAGTCAGAATGGGGCTGGGATCAGACAGGATCAGAAAGCTCTTCAGTGTTACTAATCATCTTTGCTTTACTTGAAAGAAAAAAATATTAGTTGGAAGCTAATGTGACAAAATCATAACTCTCAATTCTCGACGGTTGGAATTCAGCTGTATATTGCATTATGCTCTTCACTTTTCATCTTTTAGTTTTTGGTTTCTCTAACAGCTACATAAAGAGGAGAAATCCCAAAGAGCTCACCAGCATGAAAGCACAGACTCCAGGCAGGACACAGAGCAGCAGTGTTTTTAGGAACTTTCAGACGCTAGTAGGTACATTTGGCATTTTTCTGTTTCATCATTTAGAAAAGACAAATAAACCTCAAGCATCCTGCGGGCTGCTGAGACTGGGACACGGACGCTGGTGGTTCTTGCTGGCCATCTCTGGAAACAGTCCACATTCTCTCGAAGAGAAATGGGAGTATTTCCAGCGGGCCAAGCGGAAAACATTTTTTCTACTTTATCTCAGTAATTTTATCAAGAATATAGTCAATGGGGAAAACAAAAGCAGACCATTCAAAAACATTCCAGAGGAATGACTTGCTGTACAACAAGGACGTTGGTGTGGCGATTGCCACAGAGGGGGGACGCCAGGTGGAGGCCAGCCCCGTCAGAAGAGCTGACGTCCTCCTAACGTGTACAATGGCCATGTCAGCCACTTGGCCCAACAATACCATCCACCGGGACACTTCCTTAGCAACCCATTTAACACCCTGACTTGGAAATCATCCATTATTTTGGCAACAGGATGAATATTTGCTGTTCATGAACTTTCAAAAGGTCATCAGCTGCAAAGAAGCCTGCTTCCTTTGACTCACCCCTCCCCTGTTCCTGAAATGCCCCATCACACTGAAGACATGAAACAATTGATTGAGGAAAAGCTAGTGCACTTTTGCATTTTTTTAATGGGAAATGAAATTTTATTTTGGAGATATTAGTAAAAAAAAGTTCTAGTGTTATTGTCTGTATTTTACTATTCTACTGATTAACAAAAAGAATGAAACTGGAAACAAATAATTTTGTTTAAGCAATTTTAAACATTTTTGGTTTATCCTTTCATGCTGGTTATTAAAATATACCTGTAAATTTCACACTTAGCAAAAATACAAATTAATCAAAATGCAAGTTTTAACTAGTATTAGAATTTAAGATATACTTAATTTTCAACAACAACAAAAAAGAAAGACAAATAATTGTACAATTTCCAGAAAGGGACTGTTTCATATTCTTATAAAACTCATCTGAATAATAAATTTACAGCTTATACATTACCAAACTCCTCAAATATCTTATCATATTGATATTTTTGAGAAAAATAGAAATTTGATAACAGCATTGAGCTGCTTTTATTTAGCAACTATTTTCAAAACATCCCACTTAATGAGAAAAAAACATCCAGTTTCTTATAAAAAAATTTAGGCTGTGAAATTCACACTAATTAAATGAACTTAATTTTAGATCAATCCTGGTTAATTCTATAAATTAAGCAGCTTTTTCATACTAATTATGCTTATAAATAATACACATTTAGATTTTTCTAAAGTATAAAAAGGCTACAAAATAAGAAAACTTGAGAACATCCATAAAAAGTCTCTCTGCTTCTCTTTCTTGGTGAATTATAGTAATGTTCAAGTAGATTCAACAAGTTCAGAAGTTGATATAATTATTGGCCATTTTTTGCTCATTTCTATGAAATCAAACTATTTGGTAAAATAACAAAGCAAATGTATAAATTTATATTTTTTATAAACAAAAGAATTGCTTTCACTCTAACTCCTTATGAAACAGTTATTTTTGACATATATGTAATAATTATTAGCAGCAATTGACCTTAATAATGGCATTAACCCCTTTTAATTATATTTTATAACTTCTCTACAGCTCACAAAGCCTTTCCACAGTGTCACTGGATGCAGTGCTGGGGGTGAGCCCCCCTCTTCCTTCCGTCCCATTCCTCTAGGGCTTTGTTTCCAGCTCTGAAAGTACACAGGACATCTGGGTCCAGACCCAGAGACTAACAGGAGGTTCAGCAGAGTGGAGAGGGTGGCAGGCAGTTATCACTCCATTTTAGAGATAGGTAAATTGAGGCTCAGAGAGTGTGAACAGAGGCCTGAAGTTGGTCAATTCTGCACCAGCTAAATAACCTGGCTGTTTTTTTTCTCTCCATGTTGGGTCCATGGAGCAAACACCCATGTATATTTGCGTTCTTTCTCATTTTCTTCATTTTAAAAATAAGGGCAAGTTCAAGCTATAGTACAAAGCTACAGTAATCAAAACAGTATGGTACTGGCACAAAACAGACACACAGATCAATGGAACTGATTAGAAAGCCCAGGAATAAACTCACACATATATGGTCAATTAATATATGGCAAAAGAGGCAAGAATATGCAAAGAAGAAAACACAGTTTCTTTAATAAATGCTGTTGGGAATACTGGACAGTTGCATGCAAGAGAATGAAACGGGATTACTCCCTAACACAGCTAAACTCATAATGGATTAAATATCTAAATACAAGACATGAAGCCATGAAACTCTTAGAAGAAAACATAGATAAAAATCTCTTGAACATAAGCATGAGTAATTTTTTTCTGGACATATCTTCCTGGACATGAGAAACAAAAGCAAAAATAACCAAGTAAGATGACAACAAACTAAAAAGCTTCTGTACAGCACAGGACCTGTACAAAACAGCAACCTACAATATGGGGAATATATTCATAAATGACATATCTGAGAAGAGATTAACAACCCAAAATATATAAAGAACTCATAAATTCAACATCAAAAAAATAAATAGTCCAATTAAAAAATGGGCAGAGGACCTGAATAGACATTTTTTTAAAAGAAGACAGATGACCAGCAGGCACATGAAAAGATGTCCACATTGTTAATCAAAACCACAATGAGATACCACACCATTCAGAATGGTCACAATCCAAGAGATAAGAAATAACAAGGGTTGGCGAGGATGTGGAGAGAAGGGAACCCTCCTACCCTGTTGGTGGGAGTGTAAATTGGTTCAGGCACTATGGAAAGTAGTAGGGAGGTTCCTCAAAAAACTAAAAATAGAAATACCATGTGATCCAGTAATAATTCCACTTCTGGGAATTTACCGAAAGAAAACAAAATCTCTGATTCAAAAAGACATACATAGCCCTATGTTTACTGCTTCATTATTTACAAATGCCAAGATATGGAAGCAATCTAAATGCCTGTTGATAGATGAATGAATAAAGAAGATGTGGTACATAAACACAGTGGAATATCATTCAGCCATAAAAAGAAAGAAATCCTGCCATTTGTGACAATATGCATGGACTTAGAGGGTTTATCTGTTTTCATGTCCAGGATGACAACCTTAGAATTATTTTTGAGAGTAAATCATCTTCACCCTCTAACTTGATCCATCACCAAACGAGCCACCCCCCACCTCACCTCCGGTGCCACCTCATTTCAAGCTTCCTAATTCAGACACATACTTGGATGAGCCGCACAGTGGCCCTCTGTGCCCATCTGTCGTGTTCCAGTCGCCAGGTTCCTTTCCCAAAGTGCCATCTCAGCTCTTCTGTCTTTTAGCTTCAGGAGGAAGCCCCATAGTCTAAGCAAAACCCACTTTACCAGCCTTTTGTCCACCCCTTATCAAAACCAACATTATCATCATAAGTGTTCTGTTTGTTCCCAGCATTACCTATTCTTGGGATGCCTTCTATATCATTATCATTCACCAATCAGAAAAACTTTTTAAAGTGACTGCTATCTGTTCTTGTCTCTGGTAAAGAGAAACTCAGAGCCCAGGTTGACTTTTTGAAGCTTAAAATCAATATAATATAGTAGGAGAAAGTCAGTGCTTATAAATTCCGAGTTTCTACTTCCAGGTAAGGAGGAGACACATTTCACCATTTCCCTTTTGCTAAATCCAGCTGTAACACTTGGACAGACTGAACCAAGAAACAATTTGAAGGCTCTGAAAAGTAACAACAGCAGGAGGCCTGGAGTGAGCGGGGCATCTACCACCTTCCCTTCCCGTATTCCCAATGTGAATACAATGCGGCCGACACCTAGGAGGAGGTACCTGATGCCAGATACCCAGACCAGCTTAGGCAGAATGAGCCCCAGAAGCCCAGGAACGGGAAAGGAAAACCTCCATGCTCAGGGACAGCACGGAAACTACATTTCTTTTCCTTCTCTCTGTTCCCCAAGCCCAGAGCCCAGAGCCCAGGCCGTCTTCTGGTGACGGTGCTGGTGGCAAAGTTCAAGGTATCAAAACCCCACAGAAATCAAAACTCTGAGGGACCCAGCTTTCCCTCCAGCCAGTGGAGCTGTGATGCCAGGAGATTGGGACAAACTTCCCGCCGTTTTCTCTTCCTATCCTCCCTCTGTTTGGCCCCAGACAGGGAGCAATGTGCAGGATACAATCCACAATTACTCAGCACACAAAAGCCAGGAAAACCTCAGCTTGCGTGCGAAAAGACAGTCAACCAAGGAACACCAAAACAGAGATGACACAGGCGTTGCTATGCAAAGAGACCAGAGCAGCCCTTTCACAGGGGGACCCGAAGCCCACCGGGAACTCCCGTTGCCTCGTCTGAGATCTCATGCTGGTCGGAATAAGTCACCTTCCTCAGGACAGATGCTTGCTCTTGCCGTTTCCTCCTTCTCCCTAGGCTGTTCCCCTTCGATTATTCATATTTGCATTGTTAAGCGGTGCAATTTTGAATACAAGTATAAAGTGCTTCAAGTCCTTCTAAGGAAACCAAAATTTAACAAATAAAAATAATGTCTAGCAAATTTTTTTGCCTAAACATTTAGTATGGAAATGCAGTAAAACAGCCTTTCATACTCAAAAAGGCCAGTCATTTTCTTTCAAGGTGCAACTGAAAATCGTCATGCTTATTGAGTCCTGATATATAAAGGAATTAATAGAGATGGCAAATCTAGTAAAGTGACAAAAATGAGTTTGCCACAATTATCTTCACACCAGACCAGAATGGGCACACTGTAAGGAACAGTGAATGAATCCCGGATGTGGACCAATTGTCAGGCCCCAGGTTCTCAGGACTGAAAACAGACCTGATGCAGTTCTGGAAGCTGAACCCCGCTGGGATGGACAAGTCTGTGCTGAAGAAAGCATCACCTGTGAGGACACCTGTGGGCCATCTCTGGGCCCCTCCTAGCGGCAGAGTCCTCACAATGAATAAGCGTTGAGTCGTACCACGTGTGAGTCATGGTGCTGGACTTTGCCTTCCTGTGCTGGCGCTCCCCACTGGCCCTGAATGTGCCTGAGGTCTCCGACTCTTGACTTTCCTATTGTATTTAATGTAATGTCTGATCTTGAGTGCATCTGGGCTCAGGGTTTGCTGCATGAGTGCTTAGCTGTGCGCATCCGTTTGGCATCTGACCATGGCTGGAGCAGCCTCACTCTTCCTTATTTGGTGCATTCAGCCCCAAGTCTGAGGGTTTTTACTTCCCTCAGTGAATGAACCAAAGGGATGCCAAGAGATGTAAAGGCAAGAAATGGTCTTTTGATTTAGGGGTTTACATGGGGGAGGACAAGCAGCGCCTGTACACTGACCACCGCAGTGTGAGCGCCTGCAGTTGGCTTCCCCAACCCCCCAGATGGCCCTGCCTTGACCTCTGGGACCCGTGACCTGGCAGCAGGGACTGTGAGGTCGGGGGATCTGCTGCATCCTCTGGGGGGCACCATGTTATCCTGAGGGTCCTTACCAGTGATGGTGATATAAGGGGAAAGGAAAGGGAATGTTGGCTGAAAGTGAAGGCTGACTGGTGGTGTGTGAGGAGGACTCTGCAGGGTGTTGCCAGCTTTGACGGTGCAGGAGGCCACAGCGGAGGGACGCAGCTGGTCTGCAGAAACTCAAAAGCCAAGGTGGCAGGTTCTCTCTTTGAGCTTCAGGAAGGAACACGGTGCCTGCCAACCCTGATTTCAGCCCAGGGGGACCTACGTGGGACTTGCAGCCTGCAGAACTGTAAGATGATAATTTTATTCTGTCTCCGGCCACTACATTTTTGGCTGTTACATTAGCCATAGAAAAATAATACGGTGCCCCAAATATTAAGGACAAAAAAGCCTGGCAGTGGCAGGGGCCGGGGTGGGGGGTAGAAGTACTCAAGAATATGGGAAGAAGGCCCTTGATATGCTGCCTAAGCTAAGTATAATATGAAAGTTCTAGTTAAGTGTGTTCACCTTGAATTCTTTAAATCAGAAGTTTCTTACTAATTCAAAATCTAATCACAAAGTTAGCATATAGCTCAGCAAAAGGACTAAGTCATGTGAATCACTGACAAGTTAATTGTCCTCTGGGATTTTACTGTCAGCCTCCTCATGAATTTGATTTATTGCTTCAGAGAAATCATATTACTAATTTAGGGTGCTTCACAGGCTCTGTCATAGACACCCACCTTACTTCAGTTGAAAGAAATGTATTTTGGCCACCCTAACTAAAAACCTCTCTAGAACCTAATCAGAAGGTCCAAAGCAGGTCCCAAGTGTGGGAAATCTTATTAAGCATATTACAAATTGCCTCAAGAACAGGTCGAACCCAGTGGCAGATCTGATGTGAGCCAGGTTACACTTGGAGCTAGAGATCAGTATGGCCCGCTGTTTTTCATTTGCCCTTCAGAGACGAACACTGGTCTCAATCACCCAGCCCTCTCCAGACGTTTCCTGTGGAACTTGGAATTCTGCTAACTCCATTCATATTTCCCCTGGGCCCACATGTAACATAGTCTCCACCATAAACTGATTCTGAAATGGAGATGCCTATTCAGAACCCTGAGAACTGCGCGGTCCTCGGGGCCTGGTGACGTATTTCCCGGGTCAGCAGACGGGCCCTGAGGATGTGTCACAGCTAAACTGATACATGTCATGTGGAGCGGGAGATCACACAGTCACATTTCAAAAGCCAAGTTCAATTTTGGTGAGTTATGTACAATTTTTTAAATGCTGCCAAACACAGAGATGAAAATGATCTATCCAAACACAGCTTTGTATGCTGTTTCCATTTTCATACAATTTCAGCCCACTCACCTCGTCGTGGCCCTGATGGTCCGTCCACATGTACTGCCTTGCCTTATAGACTAAGGAGACTATGGCTCCTACACTCTACAGATCATGTAGTCCTCCGAGGCAGTGACCTTGTGTTTTATGGTTATCTGGCAATCTGAAATAATGCTTACAATAGTTTATTCAGTTAGCAAGTATTTGTTGAGTAGATGATACGCCTGAAACTCATTACAGGAGACACTAACATTGCAAAGGAAGATGTCTTATCATATTTGTCCCCATATGCAGGTTAGTATGGAGTATAGTGCAAGTTACTATCGGTCATCATAATTTTAGTCACGTTTTTTTAATATGTGTTTTACCAGTCCTGTGAGGATATACTCTCTTTAAAGGTTAGGACTAAGTCTTTTAGATATTTACCTCTACCATAGCATGGAATGTGGTGCAGTTTTACTATTATAGCATTGCCACAGAATGACTGAATAACATTAAGGAACAGAACTGTGTGTGTGAGAAAAAAGCTGCTTCTCCAGTCTGAGCATTTTTAGTAGTTTGATGACCCTGTTTTCTAGAGTCATGATGGCATTGATTGTGAGAGAGAAACATTCTTCTCAAGAAGGAATATTTCTCTCCCAGAAGCACAGAAGGAAAGTGTAAGGGCCTGGTAAGCCTCTTGGTATAGAGAAATCTCACAATCAGAACCGAAGTATCATAGAAAGGATGCTTCACAAACCCATGGCTGGCTATGATAGGCCAGCTTACGGACTCTGAAAAGAACATTGCTTGAGATCTAGGTGTGATGAAGAGTCCATCTAATTCATTCCCGTTCATTTTGGAGAAGCACTGATCAGAATCAAAGAAGTTAAGAGACTCGTCAAGTCCAAACTGCTAACTTGAATTCCGGGAGCAACCCTGCTTTGATGATGGAAGCCCTGGACTGGGGCCAGACAGAGAACGGAGAGGCTGTGGAGGTGGGGAAGTGCGTCTCTAACTCACAGTTCACTGGACCTCTTGGCTATTTACTAACTAGCGCCCCCTACAGCCTGCCTTCTTCATGTTTACTTTCTTCATTTTGTCTCTTGCCTATTTTTAGCCCTTGTATAAAAGAAAGGAAGTTAGGACAATTGAAGAAATTTAAATAATTAAAGCTTCAAACTTTGAACATGTTAGAATATAGAATAATAGACAAAACAACTCATGTTGTTTCTATTTTTAATAGAAGTTAAATGTTAACAATGGCAAGTAATGCCAAAGCACGTATTTCAATGTGCACTTGGAAATCAGCATTCGAACAGCAATCTTCTAATGAAGCTCGAATACCTCCAGTAATTTTGCTTTTATTTTGTTCTTCTCCATGCAGGCCAAGATAGCTGGTGAGAGTTGGGGAAATGATGGGTATTGGGACAGCCAGAGGCGCTGGGACAAGGAAGAAGTCTGAGTGGCCCTGACTGTACACGGGATCCAGGGGGGAAGCTGCGCACGGACAGGATGGGGGCGAGGCCGCGTGGAGGTGCTCGCTTTCGCAGTCAGGTTCCATTGAGGCGAGTAAGAACGGATAAGGGTGTGGGCTGGGCCTTTCAGTACCAGGGAGAGTTCCTGGGGGACTGGTAACTGGGGAACTGAAACAAATGCTGCCCTTTAACCCCCAAAGTCTCAAAGTTCCTCTTCCACTATGAGAAGTCCTAATACCCATCCTCTTCCCCAACTCTGACCAATTAACTCCGTGTCAGGAGGCAGGGCCTCTGGGGGAAGATAAAGTCAGGAGGGTGGCACCTTCATAATTGGGACTGGTTCCCTTATAAGGACACGAGAGAGGTCGCCTTATCTCTGCTCTCCGCCATGTGAGGACACAGCAAGAAAGCAGCTGTCTACTTATGAGACAGTGGGCCTCACCAGAACTGGCCACACCAGCACCCTGATCTCGGAAATGCAGCCTCCTGAGCTGTGAGATCTTTGCTTTTAAGCTGCCCAGTCAGTGATAACCCTGTTACGGCAGCCCAAACAGACCAAGGCTATGGCGTTGCATTCTGGGATCACTGTGGCCTTTGTCCCCCCATTACATCTCTGCATGCCCCTCCTCTCCACCTGGTTCCCACCCAGGCACGAAGAGGGCAAAGAGCATTCCCTAAAACCAATATCTATTCCAATTATTATTCAAAAACTCCAACATTGCAAGACACATTTACGAAAACAAAGAGCTCCCTGCGGCCCCTGGCAGAGCAGGTCTCGCCTATTTGAGCAGGAATCTGGCCATGCAGCATCATCACCATAGGGCAGCTCAGGAGCCGCCACCCGCCCAACAGCTGCCTTACAAGAGGCCCCAGTCCTCAGAAGGCCTACGCTGTCCTCACATAGCAGGAGGCCACGCCGGCGGGGCACGGACAGAAACGACATAAAGCCCGCGCAAGGGGGCTGTAGAGTGAGGCCAAGATGTGGCCACGATGAACTGTCAGCACGTGGCCCAGGTGCCAGGGCCCGGGAGTGTCAGGGGAGGCTGATGCCCTCTGCACACACCCTGCTGGCTTCTCGGCAGACATTCCCTCTTATAACTATTTCAGCAACCTTGGGAAGGAGGCACCTTGCTTGCTTTTCTCCACATGAGAAAGTGGTGTCTTATCGGAAATGGTGATTTCCTAGTGCTACACAGATGGTCCTGGGGACAGGCGGCTCCAGCCTCCCCTGTTATCAGATTGGTAACTGGGAACACAGCTGGGCAACTCCAAGATGGAGCCGCTGCAGAAGAGACTAGAACCCAGGTCTGGTGAGGTTCATGCCCTGCTCTTTCTGCGCATCACAGCCTGGTTAAAGAGGGGGCCCGTGGTGGTTGCAGGTCTTGGCAGTGATTCTCAGGGAACATGGCCTGATCAGACCTGCACCGTGGACCATGAAACACACACAGAGCCTTGAGGTCAGAGGCCGAGCTGCGTGGAGAGTTGTCCAGCAAACAAGAGTTTTGTTATAGAGGCCCATGTCCGCACAAGGCCAGCAAGCGTGCAGAGACACAGCTTATTGGGCTGCTCTGGGGACTTGTCCTAACAG
Source organism: Manis javanica (assembly GCF_040802235.1). Classification (NCBI taxonomy): domain Eukaryota; kingdom Metazoa; phylum Chordata; class Mammalia; order Pholidota; family Manidae; genus Manis; species Manis javanica. The sequence goes on from NC_133168.1 coordinate 78,060,871, forward strand.
GCTTTCCGAAGCTCTGATGGACCATCTTCTTCTCCGGGCTGTTGTGCTCTTCCTGTTGCTTGCTTGCTGTTGGTCTCTGGGGGCCCCTTTGTCACACCCCAGTGACCAGGGATACTCGCCCTTGGCTAGAAACATGGACTGATTGAACATGTCCTGCATGCAGCTAGAATTCACACCCCCCTCTGATGTTTACTGTCTTGTGGTTTACTTTCTGGATGAGCCTCTGTGATTTCTAACCTGTTCCCTGGTCACACTTTCTGAGACTAGGACCCTCTGTGACACGCGCCGGGGTTTTGAAAGTCACAAGTTCCCCACAGGACGAACTGCTAGCAAGGACCAGCAGGCCTGCACCTCCTGGGGCTGCAGCCTCCCAGTCTCGCTCCTGTTTCATGCTGCCATGAGGAGGCTGTCTGCCTGTGGCATGATAACGTGGCTTTCCCAGGTCACTCTCACAGTTTAGGAGAAATGTTCTTTCTTCCTACTTTGCTAGCTTGCAGGAAGAGTGAGCAGCATCTCCTTAACTCCAGAAAAATATGCATTTTCAGGGATCTCTGTATAATTCTTACTCTTCAGCTTGCCTTGTGGTCTGTGGGCAGCAGCCTAGTGAGCTGCATCTAATGCCCCCATCACCTGGTACAAAAACTCAGTGACTTTCTGCTCTTACAGTTGGAATCCGAGCTCCTGACACCACCGTCCCCTTCATCTGGCCCTGGTCTGTCTGCTGATGGTGGATCCCTGCCCACCTCACTGCACTGCCCTTCAGGGTCAGAGAAGAGCCATGGAGGGTCAGCTTCATTCCTGTGCCCACACCTGACCAGGCTGGGTCTGCGATGCCCTCCCTGCCCCTCTTGCCCTTACCCACTGAGAATGAGGGGGCCAACGTCAGCCATCACCTGCCCGTCAGGCCAGGGTTGCAATCAATCTCTGAGATAACTTCTTCAGCCAAACAGAAAGATGCCATAAAAGATGTCCTTTGCCTTTGCCTCCTGCAAGTGTCGGCAGGAGGCAGACTCCTCAGAGGGACTGGGAAGGAGCAAACGTCCTCCAGCACCACGGCCATCCTGGTGGGAGCACCCTCACCAGGTCAGGGTGCCCTCCTTGGCCTCTTCGGGTAACCGCCCATTAGCCCGTGTCCTGCACCAGCTCTCAGGAGCGCCGGGCCTCTCCTTGACGTGCTTACGTGTGTGGGTCCTGGGAGCCACTCCCCTGGCTCTTCTCAGAACCTGGCACCCCTTCCCCAGCGTCCACTGCTGGGTCCCTCACATGCCCCCAGAGTCTGCAGAACTCAGTCCTGGGGCCGCCGCGCCATCTGAGCCTGTGTGTTGGGAACCCCAGCCAGTACCCAGCCTTAACTGCTGTCTCCAGCCAACCACACCCAGATCCACGCCCCCCCACCCAGACCTCTCCTGAACGCCCACGTAGCCAACGCCACATTTCTGCCTGCAGGTAGATCAGATTTAACAAGGTCTAGCACTGACCTGTTGACTACCCCAGGCAAACCTCCTCCTCCCACATCTGTTCCTCCTCAGTGAGTGGAGCTGCCTCCTTCTGGTGGCTCAGGCCAGACCCTCAGGGTTAAGGTTAGGCCAGACAGAGGTGGAACTAACAGTCCAGGAAGACCAGGCTTTGGTGCTCCTCCCCGGCCATCCCCCTGATCTAGCAGTGGATCCAACTGGCTCTGCCTGCAAACTGGATTAAAAACACATGAACTCTCACCAGAATCTTTACAATAGTCTCCAAAGAGCTCTTCTTGCTTCTTCCTTGCCCTCCTAGAGTCCGTTATCTAAACCTGTCTGGAGCACTATGTTTAAGACACAGCTGTATCACGTGACTCCTCTGCACTAATCCTGCAATCGCTTTGCTCCAGCACTCGAGATCAAGTTGGTCTTTGGTCAACAAGGCCCTGCACGATCTGGTTCTCTGCTGCCATGTCCACTCCAGCCACAGTCTGCTCCCTGCCTTGTCCCCACCCTCAGCACATCCCCACCTCCGAGCTCTGACACTTGTTGTTCCTCCTGCCTGGGGCACCTATCGGCGGATACACACTTGATTCACTTCCTGCACGTATCCCAGCTTCTCTTCAAGTGTCAGCTCCGCAGAGGTGCCTTCCCTGCCTGCTCTTTGGACAGCAGCACAGCTCCTCTGTGGTAATCTTGTGCCTTGATACTCACTATGGCCTGATGTCTAATGTTAGTTTGATCACCGACTGCCATCCCCAACTAGGATGTTGGGTCCTTACGTGTAGGGCTCTTGCCTTTGTTCACAGACAGAGAAGTAGGATCCACTGAAGCATGTTTCCCCCAGGATGATGGAGACCCATCTGTATGCAAAGGTAACCACAGAGAAGGGGAGACTGTGCTGTTGGAAAAAGAATATTGATACCAAAGCAATATCCTTCCAGAACTGAAGAGAAGCATTCAGGCACATAAGGGAAGGGATTGTCCTTGCACAGGATCTTGGGTTAAGGTTAAGCCAGACAGAGGTGGAACTAACACTCAAGGAAAACTAGACTTTGGTGAGAGTGAAGTCTAAGCACCAACACAATACTGAAGAACGAAGTGAAAGAACCGACACTGCCTGGCTTTAAGGCTTACTATAAAGCCACATAGTCAAGAAGGTATGGTATTGGCAGAAGAATAGACAAACAGATCAGTGGAACAGAATAGAAAGCCCAGAAGTGAACCCACACAGGTACAGTTGACTGGTCTTTGACAAAGGACCGGAGGCAGTTCAGTGGAGAAGGACGCGCTTTTCAGCAACAGATGCTGGACAGCTGGACATCCACATGCAAAAATGTGAATCCAGACACTGAACTTGCACCCTTCAGAAAAATTAACTCAGCAGAGATCATAGACATAAAAGTAAAATGTAAAACTATAAATCTTGTAAATGATAACACAGGAGAAAAGCTAGGTGACATTCAGTTTGCTGGTGACATTTTAGATATAACAGCAAAGCCACAATCCATGAAAGAAATCATTGATGAGCTGGACTTCATTGAAATTAAAACTTCTGTGAAGTATACTGCCCAGAGAATGAGAAGGCAAGCCACAGATTGGGACAGACTATTTGCAGAATACACATCTAATGAAGAACTTCATCCAAAACATACAAAGAACACTTAAGCCTCAACAGCAAGAAAACAGACAGTCCAAATAAAAGTAGACAAAAGACCTGAATAGACACCTCACCAAATAAGAGGCACAGGTTGAAAATAGGCATTTGAAAAGATGTTCAATATCATATGTGGTTAGGGGAAGAAATTCAAGGCAAAACAAAAGTGACATGGTAAATTGTCACCCCACACCTCTTAGAATGGCCCAAATCTAGAGCACCCATGACCCCTGATGCTGGCAAGGATGAGCAGCAGGGGCTCCATTCATTGCAGGTGGGAATGCAAAATGGCCCCATCACTTGGGAAGAGAGCTTGGTAGTTTCTTACAAGCTAAACACACATTAGACAATCCAGTCATCACACTCCTTGGTATTGATTTAAGTGAGTTGAGAACTTACGCCCACACAAAAACCTGCCCATGAATGTTTATAGCAGTTTTATCCATAGTTGTCAAAACTGGGACGCAACCAAGATGTCACCCGGTAGGTGAAATCATCCGGTAGGTGAATGGGTGGATGAACCAGTATGCCCAGACAGTGGGACGTTATTTAGTGATAAAAAGAAATGAGCTATCAAATCACAAAATGGCATGAAGGAACTTTAAATGCATGTAACTAAGTGAAAGGAGCTGATCTGGAGAGGGGTTTCAACTACATGACATTCTGGAAAAGACAAAACTTTAGAGACAGTAACTAAGGTCACGGTGGCCAGGGGAGCAAGGACCTTGCAGGCAGAGCAGAGGATTTTCAGGGCGGTAAAAGTATTCTGTACGATGTTTTAATGCTTGATACATGATATTATTTATTTGGCAAAACCCATGGAATGCCAACACCAAGAGGGAACCCTAATGTCAGCTATGGATTTCATTTGGTAATAACGTACCGATATTGGTTCAACTATGACAAATACGCCACAATAATGCAAGATGTTAATAACAGGGGACACTGTTTGGAGGGGGAATGGAACAGAGGATATATGGGAATGCACTGTACTGTTTGCTCAACTTTTCTGCAAACCTGAAACTGCTCTAAAAAAAAAACTGTCAAAAAACAGGGACACTGACAGGAATATTTTATTTTAGGGCTGGACATATAAGGTTGATATTTCAAAAAATTAATGTCATCTTTCTACAGCCATTTAATGACTAAGAACTGTGCCCAGTTTGGGAGGCAGCGGTGTGGAAGGACAAGTGGTGGTGTATACCTTCCCTCATTTGTAGAAGTTGTATAAGCAAACACACCAAATTGGGGGCAGGCTGCTACTTTCACGTGGTTCCTGTGGCAATCAGCATGAACTCAGCCAACATATTTTGCTGACAAACACGTATTTAAAGGTCTTAAGAGTTTTTTTTCTTTTCCAAGTCCCATTGAACAAAAATGTCTCCAACCCTTCCTGCTGGGTAAGACCCCAGCAGGCTCGGGGTGCAAAGGCTGGCTGCCCTCAGGACCTGACAGTCCCTTTAAGAACTAGATCTTCATTTCCTAATGCAAAGGTAAATGCTCAACAACATCGAGATACACAAAAAGACATAAACAAAGCCCTCGAGCTATTCTATATGACCATATAAACAATCTTGGGCCCAACAGTAAAAATGGGCTTTATCTGGAAGTAATCCTCACATACGACATTGAAGTTTTGGCTAAGAATTAAATGTTACCAAATCAATGAGCCAAACTATCACAATATACATTGCTACCCACTATCATTCTCTCCACCCCTAATCTTATTGCACGAAGTCATAGGCCTTATAAGAAAAATAAAAGTTCACTATGAAGAGGATAAAATCCCATTTGACGGATTGAAATATGCTGAATAACAATGTAATGCAAAGTCTTTTTAAGAGCGCGGACACCATTCCCATGGATACGCCTGGCACACGTGTGGGGCTTAGCTTGTGCCACACACTGCTCCCCAGCAGCGAAACGTGTACCCAACATCTCCTCTGATAAGCTTTCCCAGTGAGAAGACTGAGACCCACAGCAGCTCAAGCAATTACAAACCATTAGAACTAAGTAAAAGCCATGTTCATCTTGCTCCAGGGCCTCCTCCTGGCCTCCCCACCAGGGACACACACCCCAGAACTCGAGACCCTAACCAGAGCCACACCCCCCCCACCAGCCACAAGCAGGGTGAACAGAAGGTGTTTAGATAAATGGGCCCAACACAGGCATTTGGCATTTCTACTTCTGGGTATAACTCTCCAGTATTGAGAATAAAGACCACATTTTAAAGGCGCTATATCAAAACACATCTAAGAAAAAAGATACGTATAAAATAATAATCACTTGCATTTATTATGCGCTGGGTACCGGGATTGGCCTTCTACTCAAATTTTATCTTCACGAATACTCCGTAAAGTAGGTATGATTTTTATTTGACAGATCCAAAAACAGTCTCACAGAAGTGAAGGCCTGTGCCTTAGCAAGCAGCAGAAAGACAGGCTTGAACACTTGAGCTGTGCGGCCGCACGCCCCACGGTCTTGTTTATGATGATGTAGTCCTCTCCGTCCCTCACATTCACACTCACACTCACCTAGACTATACGACCCTGAAACAACGGGGTGCTCTGAGAACTGATCATTCTCAGATACCACCACGCTGTAAAGAGCAGTTCTATAGTGAAGTGGTTTTACTGAGTTTTATAAATAATTGGGAGTAAGCGAAACTTTCTGGAATAAGAAACTTGCAGTACTGATGCAAAAGGTCTACAAAATTATTAATGAATAAACATGAATGTGCCTATTGTTTTGTGCTGAGCACAATCCTATGATAGGAAAAATTAAAATTATATAGATACTCTATTATACAAGAAAACCTCATGTGACACAGGCTTATTTTAGAGCTTTGTCAAAACACAACTGTCACTTCAGTGTCAAAAAGAGAGTTAATTTTTCTGCATCCACCCCCCCCACTTTTCGCAGCCATTGTTCCTGTCACCCCCGAGCACCTCAACTGACTTTCCTGGAGGTGGTTCTGAGCACACTGAAAGAAGGCCGCACCTCGGGAGGGTAACCTGCCAAAGCCTTTGTCTTCTGTTTTCGCTTCTCTACTTCCTTCTCCTTCCTCCTTGTGGAATTCTCTAGCACTTCTCCTGTCCCATGCACAGCCCTTTGCCATCACGCTGTGCGAAGCAACTGTAAGCCCAGCAGGGCTCTCCTGATGATGACCTGCTGTCACACTGCAGGCCCAAGCTGGGCCGCTCTGGCTTCCCAAGGGTCTCTGCGGAGCACCCTCGGTGGGGCTTCCGACGCCTCCAGCGCAGTTCAGGGGCTGCGTCCACCACACTCCGGCCCCGAAATGCCATTACTGACCGTGACGTGGGGCATAAATGAGTCAAAGAGAAGGTGCCCTGCTGCCCCGCCCACCCCCATGCCCACCTAGATTGCCCTTCACATTAGGCCTGCGTCTATCATGGGCATTTGGGTTTTTGTGTTTTCTGTAGTTTTCCAGCTTTTATTTTCTGTGTTCATCTGAAGACTTTACTCTTAAAAAGTCACTGAATTCAACACAGTCAAAACAGAGCTCTTGCATTTACACATCTCTCAATTCATCTGAAATATGGAGAATTCCTCCTGTCTTGGTGGCCGTTTGCTGACTCATCTGAGCCCACAGAGCTTCTCCCTGAAGGGGCAGAGCCAAGAGCTACCCAGGGCCCCGCAGGGCGGGCAGGGACGCAGCACAGCTGTGAGAGGCAGCCTGGGGACTACCAGCCTCCGGGCACAATACCCTCTCCCTTTCACACACAGCTCACAAAATAACAAGTCTCTAATATCATTTAGAATTAAATCTCCCCAATTATTCCTTACTGTCTTCCACTACAGGTTTTATTTTTTATTGTTCCAAAGAAGGACTCAGTCAAGGTTCATGCTGTGCATTTGGTTAAGTGCCTTAAGTTCTGTTACGTCAGTAAAGCCTCAGGTTCAGATCCCTTCTTTACCCTCATTTCAGGACACAGAGGCTGTGAATATGCCAGGCCAATTCTTTTCTACAATGTTCCACCCTCTGGATTTTACTGTTTCCTCCTGGTGTCATTGATTCTTCTATCTTCTGTTTTTCCCATACACTGGGAGTTAGATTTAAATAGGGTAACTTAATTGCCTGTTATCCAAACTGGAATATTTGCGGGAGTGAGAAGGTACCTTATTACTGATTGTATCTGGTAACAGGCAGGAAACAGCAAAGAGGTGCTTGGCTGGGTTTGGGTGAACCACACAGGCAAGACACTCAGATGTTACTATGTGGCTTCAGGGCAAATCTTAGGATGATTACTTGGTTAAGCAGTGATTACCTGATCCCTCTATTGTGTAGGTATAGTCTTACTATTTGCAATTAAAAAGTAAGTGTGGGATGATTGTTTTGTGGGGAACCTTGTTCTCCAGCAGCTTTTGTCTAATTGTTTTAGAACCCAGTGGTGATGCTTGTGAAATTATTTCCTTGGAGGTAATAAAATGGTTATTTTCACATCTGCCATTTATCCTACATTTATTAGAAATTGCATTTTTTATTTCATAATGAAAAGCTTTCATTATGCAGGTAAACTACAGTTGCTCCTACAAAGACAGGGTGAATTGTTTCCCTTTAATTTGCAATGTTAAGAAAAAGGACTTGGGGGCGACAGTCACCTCAAATGAGCAGCAGGGCATTTTCTCTCTTTATTCTCATTGCCTCAAGATGTTTTATTTATTCAATGTTTTACAATCATTTGTAGTAATTACTCTTTTTATGGGAAGCAAATGTTAAATTGATCAGAAATTATATTATAATCTGAAAATTTAGTAAATGACAACAGCATTGTAGTCCATTTTAAAATGAAAACAGGTGTATTTAGAATATATTCTTAATCTTTGACCTTGAAATAACAGAAGACAAATATGTTTACCACCTAACGCCCCTTGTTTCTGAGCAGAGAGCAGAGCAGCCACTCGCTCGTCATGGGTTTCTGTGTTTTGTTCTTTTCTATCTCATTTGATAGTATTAAAACTAATTATTTTGAGAATACAGCATATCGGGCAGGTGAGGGTATCAGTAAATTCAGGTCACATTCTATTATTGGTCCAAGCTTGAAGCTAAAGTTTTATAGGGTTAGAAATTTTGTTCTTTGTTTCCATTCAATCAAAGGAACAGTTACTGGGGTTCTGCAGGAGCCAGACACCTGCTACTCTTAACCACATGCTTCACACAACATAATGAAAAAGAAGTCTATATTTAATTACAGAATCAGGTAGCTCTTAAAGTTTACGATTGTGTTAATGTCACATTTCTCCAAAATGTTTTAATCATCAAGACCGATATTAAATACACAGCAAAGTTCCTAATCACAGTCCGCCTGTTTGCTTCGGTGAGAAATGAGTAAGGTAGATTTTCTGAGATAAGGTCCGCCAGGGAGAAAAAATCAAGATGGAAGTTGTAACAGAGACATTGTGGGAAAACCAGGTAGAAACTCACCAAAGCCTCTTGAATGTTTGTGTTTCTGCTGCCCAGACCCGGCAGGTCCCTGGGCGACAGCACCCTGTCCCGTGTCAGGAACGGCCACTGTGGTCCCTTCCAGACCTCACGAGAGAGAGAACCCAAACATCCGTGTGTTTGCAGAGCCTGCAACCACTGTCCAAGGTTCCAAAATAGTTGTCATCTCTCTAGGGGGTGGCTGCAGGGAGGAGGGTGCTGGGGCGGGCAGAATCCGGAATTCCCCCCAACTATGACACCGCCTCAGCATGGACCGGAAAATGTGAAAATCTGTACATGAAAATGTAACATTTTTAATGACATTGATCATCAAATGTGAATTTAAACTAGGAGCATGTTAAGATGTGTTTAATTAATCTGAATGAGATGTGATTATTCATAATAGAAATTAATGACAAGAGACACCATGGAAACATTAGCCATTCCAATCTAAATTTTGGCCAAAACGTAAAGAACCCTCCAGAGCAGGAATTCCCACAGCAGCATGTCCATCTCTGTCTTGGAGCTCATCTGGCATCCGCAGTGAGTGAGAACTTAACAGGAGCGGCTGGAAAGCCACCCAGGTAAGAGGGAAACCTGTGTCCGCCCCAACTGTACCACCGCCAGCTGCCAGGTCTTTCCTCTTTGCTTGTTTATTTTGGTGGGTGGTTTAAAATCTTATAAAACCTAGGACCCTTTGGCTAAATTTACTGAGCTGCCAGAGGTTAGAGGTAACTGTTCCTTTTTCAAACTTTCAAAATACACTTGTAAGGACAATCTTTTTTGTCCTGCTTCTTGGTGACAACTTACTTCATCTCATTTTCCCCCTCATCACCTAAAAAGCAGAGAACGGTAAGGTGAGGTCCTTCCACTGCGGAGGGACTTCCCTAGAAAAGGCGGACAAGCACTTTCTGTCAAACCGTATTGTATGGAATTCACTGCACCTCAGTCCGCAAAGCAGTGCTTCATTCATCCGCAGACTAGCTCCCCTGCCCCATGAACATGGGGGAGCGCCTCTGTGCTCTGTCTCACACCAAATTTTAACAGTTTTCTTAAGTTGGAATAATCCACATAATCATTAACCAGCTTCAGAAATGGACGATGATGACTTTGAGACTTGCAACAAATGCAATTAGTACTTGCTTGGGACACTCTCACCATAGGACCAGTAGCTCTAACTCTGGGGATGTCAGCATAAAGCCCTTGATGGGTCCGCCCTACCGGACAGCACAGGTTCCTCAGGGCTCTTTGGCCCACGCTTTCCGTTATTAACCAGGTTACCTGGCCCGGAGTGGCCTCAGCAACCCTGGGACATGTGAGACCATTCCTGCTTGTTCTTGTGAGCACCTATGGAAGACAAATGGCAAAGGCCAACAGAGGTCCTGGAATGTCACCTCTCCCCAGGAGTAGATTGCAGTTGCTCCCTGTTGGAAAGCGAGGCCCCTGGCGCTTTAGTTCTGAGCAGATATACTCAAAATGCAGGATTAACAGTTCTGCAAAACTAGGCTAAGGAACGTTTTTAAAAGCAAGTCTATTCACACGAGTCCCCAAGCAGGAAGGCAGAATGCTGAGAGCCCTGATCTAGAGCAGCAGCGGAGAAGTCGGGCTGTCGGGCTGAGGGATGCGGAAAGCAGGCTCCTCCTCATGATGGACCCACGTTCTTTCAGGAGCCTGGGGACCATCTGCCGGTGCCAGTGTCTAGAACTCGGGATGCTGTCCCCTGCAAGCTGGAAACATGGATGGGGGCAGGTGCCTGAGCGGGGTTCAGCAGGCTGCAGCTATGCTGCCCCTACTTCTGGAGGGGTGAGGCCATGCCACATACAAACATCTCAGATGATTCTTCAATTGTTTCAGGTTAGATTTATGTCGGCAAATAACCTGTAAGTCCCAAGAGAACAGGGCTTTGTTTTATGACCCAGGTACTGTGGTGCACGGCATCATGTCAAACGTATGATGGATGTTTTCAACTAACTTGAGCCATAGATGGAAGGAAAGACTGACCCTGATAGTTTCACCTTTTGAAAATGATGCTTTAGTGGCCCTAGGGGGCATATTTTTTATAGTGCATCAGTCCTACCAGGTGAATCAGCTCTGAATACCAACTGGTACCTCCCCAAACTCTTCTTTAAAACTCTTAAATTCTCTGGGTTCCATCCTTGGTCTCTTCTCTTCCCATTCCACATATTCATTATTTCTAGTTGATTTCAATTTCTCCCATGACTTCAGATTTCTAGCCTAGAACTTTCTCCCTGAGCTCTCAGTTCATATGTTGAGCTACAACTCCCTGTCTGTGTTCCTAAGGAATCTGTACTTAACCACATCCACAACTAAATACAGGAATGTGACTATGAGAAGGATTTTTTATTTTACAAACCATTTTGGTGTCTATGTCCCTGAACTACATGGTGGACTCCTGGAAGGCAGAAATGGGTCTTGTCCTTTAAATGCTCAGCATGTGACCTAATCTAGAACAAAGCAGTATTTAGTAAGTCTTTGAATAATGTGCAAAAATATGAGAGCACATGTGTGGCTTGCTAAAAATGGACATTACACTTAAAGAGTTTCCAGAAGATCTCCCTTTGTGTATTCTACAGTGCTCCACTCACAAGGTGTCTTTGGATGGGGTGTATATCAGCCCCCCAGTCCAGCCCCCAGTATAGACTTTCCTAGACATGTAGGAACAGTTACTAGAAGTAGTAGATCTTCCAACTTCCTACCTGGAAACTACTTCATTCAGGCAGGAGGAGGCCTGCTGGGATTTGGTTTTCCATCCCCCCACCAGCACTGCCCCACTTAGCTGGGCATTTTCCATGCAGTCCCCCCCACCCCCCCACACACTTCACATTTAACAAATCTATCTTTCTCTCCTTTTCTGAATGAAAGAACCATCATTTGTGTCCCCAACAATGGAAAGGTAGATGCTTTTGAGGAAGGAACTAAAAAATGAGCAGGGAAACAAGCCTATGTTTAAGCAAGACCTGTTCTTCAATTTAATTTCACTTTAGAGTAAAAACATTGGTTTAAAAAGAAACCATAGAGATAGATGTGTTTGGAGGATGGGCTGATGGGGCAGATTGATAGGAAAGATTTAATGAAAAATATTTTATCAAAACAATGATTCATACTATATTCAAAGGTCCTCGAATTGCAGTGTTTTCTTCCAAATCCCTGTTAAAATGTTGACAGCTGCTGCAGGAACGGGTTTCCAAGCCCATCCTGATGTGGTCATTTCCCACCTTGCAGTCGTTCATTCGCCCTCCCCTGTGGTCCTGAGTGAGAGCCCGGGACACGTGTGCCTGTGCTCCCATCAAGGTGTGCGCGGGGTGACCCACCGGAAGGGGCCGCGAGGCCCAGCCCCGGGCGAGGCGGCTTTGCTGGAGCGCTCAAGGTGGTCTCCTCCGGAGAGCTGGAGGCCGCTGAGGACCTGTGGGGCGTGGGCCCAGGGTGGGGGTGCGGGAAGGCGGGTGCGCAGGCGGGAGAGGAGCGGAGGCACGTGGGAGGGGAGCAGGCGTGGGAACCGCGCTGCGCTTGAAGAGGAGGGAGCTTTGAGCATCCCCAGGGCGCCAGGGCGGAGGTGGCCTCCCAGTCCCGGAGGAGAAGGTGCCCAAAGGAAAAACGTGGCACGGTGACCATGAAGGTCTGGGCGCGCTTTGCATGCGCGCGCGTCCAGGGCAAGCCTGAGCCTGGCATAGCCCGTGGGCGCCTCCCTGGCGGCCGCCTGGATGCCTCGGGCCGGGGCCGGGCCACAGAGACGAAGAAAGCGCGGGAGTGTTTGCAAGTGGAAAGTCCCGACGCTGAGCCCGCCCCCTGGGCCCAGGCCTTCATTGCTGCCCAGCCCCTCGCTCAGGGAACACACCCACCTACCACCCGCGCAGCTCAGAACCTCCAACTACTTACAGGCACACTGAAATCTTTTTTTTTTCAAGGTGACAGGAGAGAGGAGAAGGGGCCCCCACCGCCTGAGATGCACATCGCTCCAGGGCGCCCCCTTCCTCCACCTCATTCTCCAGCTGACCCTCCGCTTGGGCCCTGAGGGCAGAGGGCACTGCGGCTTCCTGCTGCTCCTAAGGACTTTGGAGTAGTTGACAAAGCTAATTCGTCTTTTGGGCATGTGCCATCTTTATCATATGCACACGTTTGAATTACTCATTTAAGCAAGGGTCTGAGGAGCAGCCGGCACCAGAGGAGGGGCTGAGCTCCGGGTTTCTGCGGGGACAGCAGGCGGAGAGGGCCGTCCTCGCCGTCCGTCACCCCGGGCCTGAGCCCCGCGCACACTGCTCCATGGTTAGCATCTCATCCAAAAGGCCTGTTCCCCCGTCCAAAGACCATGACTAATCTTGGAGAAATCTCAGGCCTCTTAAAAGAGTCAAATGAAAAAGCCTATTTCCAGCGCTCACCGCGGAACAGAGCACATAGCATGATTGACAGTGTGACCCTCTTCTGCCCCCTCCTGCCCTACGCGTCCTGGGGGACGCCTGACAAAGACCGACCTTGGCTTTCCAAGACACCCTGAACAGCAGGACATCGGAAACATCGTATTTTGACCTACTTTCTGGAGTATGTGCAACAACTGGTCCCATAAATTTACTTCCAAAAAATGTAAGTATTTGCAACTTAAGAGGTTTCAGCCGACCCTCGGAATTCTGGAATTGGATGAAAAAGGAAGTCCTCAATGTACCTCCTAGAGCCTGGGCTGCTGATAACCTGGGGCACCTGTGCCTCCGCGGAGGGAAGCTCTGGCGCCCCCGCCTGACCCAGTGCAAAAGGCCTGTCCTCTTTACGGCAGCTCTTTCTCCATCCCATGAGACCTTACGTTAATACATCCAAACACCTGTAAAAGGATAAGCCAGCCCTGCCCTTTCCACCCTCACGTTGCCTCCTGAGGTTGTCTGGATCCTTTTCCAGGACCAGAGGACAAAAGGGGACAATAATGGGTAAGGATACTCGTGGTTCATCTGCTCTTACGGGCGCCGACGCTGGGCTCGCCTGGGGGTTCTGTGCCCACACTCAGTGTCAGGAGGCCGCTTCACTAGGGTCACGGATGGGAAGGTCAGCACAGGCTAGTGTCTGCATGGCCCGTTTTCAAAATAATGACCTGCCTACCTGTCTCATCGTGCCACTGGGTATGGGAACCATGTTTATTAAGCTGGAAAATGTGGTCAACATATTTGTGTTCATTCTTTTGATCTGAAAATAAATTTTAGGATTTTTTTTTTTTAGGTCTTTCCATCGCTTCAGGGGTCAGCAAACACACTACTAAAATAAACATTTTTACTTTTAGAATATAAATAGCAATGTGGGCCTAATTAGTTGATTTTTGCCAGATTACAGATTTCACACGTTATCTGCAGATGGATGTGCCTTGCTAACCCTCTAGGGTTATGTTCTTGAAATGTGTGGCTGGCAAACCCAGGCTGCTGAGCACAGAGGCTCATAAAAAATAAGGTCAGAGAAAGATAACAAAAATAGCATCAAGGATATTTTTATAAAAAGTAAATCACATTTCCAGAGGCACCAATTTCCAAAACAACCAGATTCCTCAATGATAAGAACTGACCTGGGTGCATAACCTTTCTCTTGAAACATGGCTGAGGTGTTCCGATCAAGGCCGATTCTTGCCCATATTGTACATTAAACAGACCACATGCGGATCAGCCACTGTTGGATTAAAATATAAGGTTTTACACATTTTCCTGATTTTTATCAAAGAGTTAAAGGCTTGGCAAAGTCACTGTGTACCTGCTAGGCCTTTTTACAAAGGATCAAATAAGAACATCTTTCTCTGAGCTTTTCTTTGGTGTATTCCAGGGCCAGAAGGTAAACGGGTGATTTTCTAAACCACCCCACAGACGTACCCACATCTCCTGAAGTCGGGAGCAGCAAATGTTGTGTTTTTTTTTTGTATAATGAGTGTTTCTAGTCTTGGACATTACAGCTCTGGGAAAACCACAAATGATGAGAGACTCCTACATAGGAGCTATGTGTCATTTTATAGTAACGGAGCCCCTTGGGACCCATTCTTCTAGTCCAGGCTGCAGGGTGGGTCACCCCAACACAGAGGAAGGTGGGTCATGGAGCCTGGTTCCCAGTCATCCTTGACTGTTTCACACTCTGATGATCAGTTTGTTCCAGATCTTTCTGGAACAGAGGGCCTTCACTGACCCTGGGGCTCATTTCCTATTTATGAACTTGCCTCCCTCCTGAGATTTACTATTCTAGGTACTTCCTGAGACAGCCCAGACCCTCTGTTTGTTCCCTCAACCATTTGGTGGACATGGCACAAGGCCCAGCTGGGCCCCCAGTACCTTCCTCAGAGGGGTCTGAGTTGCACCCCTTGCCCCCAGGGCCTCTCCTGAAAGGCCATCTAGGACCCTGTACACTGATGACAAATGCAGTCTTGAGACCAGAATCACCTGCTTTAGTTATTGGGTTATATTTATTAAATGCAAAAGGCAGGTTGATCATAAAACAACAGGAATTCTTCTCATCAAAGTGCATGAACTGTCCCTTTATCATCTTATTTCTTTGCACTGAGTAAGCATACCGCCTAGCATATCATCTATGATGGTGAGGTCTGTTTTCCTACGGCTGGACACAATTTAGTGAAGCTGCCAGTGAACCTTTCATCACATAGAGCTCTTAGAACCCAGAGTACACTGATGCAGCCTATGTCATAGCGCTGTCCAAACGTAAAAGAAAACTTGAGATGAAGAACTGGGAAGCATTTCTTCAGTTGGCTACTCATTCTTTTAACTCATGCATTTGATTCCCCCAGAAGAAAGAAATTCCGCAACACTCAGAAGTCAGATTGCAGATGGGGCCGTGCTGCGCGTCACTTCTTTTTGAACTAGCAGGACGCTGACGGGACAGGAGGGTGACTCATATGTTTGGATCTTCACTCGGTAAATAGCAGCAATGGCTTTCTTTCCCTTCTGCCTCTCCCCATTTATACGAGGCTGAAGGGCTAACACCTGAGTAAATACACTGTGTGCTGCCCAACGCTCCTTACTCCAGCTCCCGCGGGGCCTTTCTGCCCCACCCACTGCATAGCCTGGGTTGGGCTACAACCTGTTCTTGGCAGGACAGGAGAGCTGAGTTCTTGGCAGGACAGGAGAGCTGACATCCGTAGACAGGGAAGTTTAGAGAAGGGACTTGAAGGTTTGAGGGAGACAGAGGGCTGCAGTGGTATGAGGTCAAGTCAGAGCCGTGGCTCATGGAAATGCTGACCATAGACTGGAAAGAAGAAAAGGGCAAGTTTATCATCAACCTCCCACTTAATTAGAACTTTAGAACCGTTTGTAAATAGCATTCTTGAGCTCCCCAAAGCCCTCTCAGAAATTCAGATTCCAGCTAAAGATGCAGTGCTGGTGGAGATGGCCTAGGGCAGGAAGGTCCGCCTCCTGCCCAGGGGCTGTGGGGTCCCCGATGCCTGCTGCCAGCTGGGCCTGAGTCAGATTAGGTCTGGAATTAGGTACACCTCGTGCTTGTTCCACATGTCTGTAAGCCTCATTTGTGGTTTCTTTGGCACGAAGTCCAGTGTTGAGACCTGAGAATCGCTGCAGGTTGGACAGACGGATGAGGGCATGACATAAAGACAAGGGCTCACATCTCAAAGCCATTTGCGGGCCCTGCAGCGGTGGCAGGCGTACCTCTGGGCCTCCTCCTCACTCGTCTGGGTGCCCCCAACCGCCCCTTGCTTTGAGCTGTGCTGCTGAATCATTCCACTTCCCTTTCCAGGCCACCCTTCCTGGGGAGGTCCTCAGGGAGCCTTCCTCTGAGGGCCCCCTGGACAGTGCGGAGGGAGGGTCCCGCCTGGGCGCAGACTGGGAGCGTGTGTCCCCCCATGAGGAACGAGGTCCTGGAGAGCCGTCTGTTCCTCTGGTGCTCCTCCCAGAACTGGCGTGCCCTTTGCCGGCATGGCTCCCTCTTCTCCTGGTTCTGTGAGCCATGGAGTAAGACAAGTGTGGTGCACAGTGACTGGGCCAGCCCGGGCTGCATGCTGGGCAGCTGCAGGAGGGTCTCAGAGCTGTCCGAGGCCCTAGTGCCTTCTCTGGAGAGTGGAAACGTTGGATTAGTTGACCTATCTTTTCCAGCCTGTATTTCTACCATATTTTTTATCCTGCTGGGATTACACCCCGTAGGGGATAAGGAATTACCCATGTTCTCTCTCATAGCTTTCATTTTCTGGAACCTGTGAGCATGTCCAACTCTAGATAAACTCAGGTATGCAGATGTCCTAGCAGAGCAGAGATCCATTCATATTTGCCTGCCTAAGGCACTCAAAACCCAAAGCCATTACTTATGTCAACTGATTTATCCTGTGGCCTCTGCATGGGTCAAAATGGAAAGAATCCTTTCAGTCCATTTGACAGCACACTTCTGCATTTAAAATGACAAAGGCTAGGCATTAAAATGGCAGGCTACAATTTTTCTTTCATGTGAAGTAAAAGACATCATGGCTTGCTAATACCCTTTGACATAATACTGGCAATGTGAACACTAAATATAATTAGGACATTCTACAGCAAACATTTTGCCAACATTGGATGCAGTTAGAGGCAAGTAACTCTTGTCAGTAAATCATCATGAGTTTTAGCAACTACAGACATTTGAAACAAATTATTCCATCCTAAGCATTATTTGCTACACAACTAAAATGTAAGCATATGCAGCCCATGGAGCAGAGAACCCCTGCTCTCAGCTAGGATGCCCTACCGTCTGCCAAAAACGCTGGAACCCCTTTATCCCCTGGGCTCACGGTGCCCCCCCAAATGCCTCCAGCTGCCCTGCTCCTCGTGTCCTCCACCTTACTGCTCAGCTTCGTGCCCTTCATGATTCCCCACAGCTTTCAGGGTCAAGTTCAAATCCCCCATTTCAGGAGGTGAGGCCCCTCCTCCTCTGGCCCCCAGTTCCTGCTCCCCTCACACTCCCCAGCCCAGGCCCCAAGCGCTGTGCCCACTGCAGGGACCCCTCGTGCCCATGGCCCCCTCCCAGCACCTTCAGTGCCCACGGCCTGGGCCCAGGCTCCCACTCCCCTCAGTGGGCGGCACTCTGGGTCCAGCAGCGAATCTGGCTCCCAGAAGCCTATTGGCTGCTTACTGGACAAACCTAACAAATAAAACATGATGCATCAGATCTACTTTTTAACATTTGTAGGAAGCAAAGGTCGTGCATGCTGCTTGGTTCATACGTGGCTCTACTGCCCGGTGAGATGCAGAACAGTGCGTGCATTGGGGTCCCCTTGAAACAGGGACAGGTATCCGAGTAAAGAGCTAATGATGCAACCTAGGAAATGAATTCCCAAGTCAGCAGGAAGCACAAAATATCCAGAAAACAGGCTTGATTGTTTCCCCCAGCTGATAAATAAATCCACCCTGTGGGACGCGAGGGAATGTGCTGGCGGCTAGAAGGCTGGCGGCTAAAAGGCGCTTGGCTCCTGGGAAGGGCCTCTGGGCCAGGGGCGCGGCCACCCGCCCCAGGATGACAGTTTCTACAGCAACGCTTTCTGGCCCCAGACTTGGCAAGGCAGGTGGTTCAGGAGAGGTGAACTGGAATTACTCTCCCTTGACCTCTGTTAAAGACAAGAAATTTTGACAGACTAGCAGAGAACAAGGGCTGGCTCTGGGGCCCACAGCTGACTGTCCTGAGGCTTTCTCTGCTCATGTTCCTTCTTTCACCTTTGTACAAACAAAACACCCAGAGTCTACTCTCTTCTAAGTGGCTCGAGATGTGAGACCTCATCAGGAGCGCTGCTGTTCTCTTCCTGAGGCCGTGAGGCCCCCTTCCTCACTGGCAGCTCCTTGCGGTCCCCATCACTGCAACCGCTCTGGCGCCCGGTGTCTGCCCCACATTCTCCCCGCACAGTCACCCCTTGGGGCCTCTACTGCCCAGTCTTGACTTCTGCGTCGGTAATGCCTCAGATACGTTTACTTCACTGACTCTAGCAGGCCTGTCAGCTCTGGGATGACAGTCATTGCCCTCCCTGGGGTCGCTGCTGCCCACTGGTTTGTTTCTCTGAGCTGTGTCTGCTGACTCACCTCTGTCCCACTCCCTGCCAGACCTTCACCACATCAACTCTGATCACTGCAACTGGCACTGAGCAACCTGCTCAAGA
Source organism: Manis javanica (assembly GCF_040802235.1). Classification (NCBI taxonomy): domain Eukaryota; kingdom Metazoa; phylum Chordata; class Mammalia; order Pholidota; family Manidae; genus Manis; species Manis javanica. Next base: position 78,079,542 of record NC_133168.1, read on the forward strand.
CCACCTTTCCTGACACCATCCTGGCAACTACTACTTGATTAGTCTTTTAAGGACATTTTCTTCAAAGCATTTTTCTGGTTAAGAAAAATCAACAACACAGAATGGCCTAGAAACTAGTCTCAACTGCTCACCCTGGAGTCAAACCACCACCAACCACACTCTGATGGTGTTTTCAACACTTCTTTCCCTTGTGTTCAACACAAATTTTCATCCAGGCCCTGCTGGGTGACACAGACTCAGGAAAGACCTTTTTCTGTCCCCATACCCTCACCCAGGCTGTGCTCAACACCCTTTCCCTTAAATAAGCTGCCTCATTCTGGGAGGCCTGCTTTAGTCCCGTCCTTTGTATGCATTATTTGGACTCCCCAGCTCCCCTTGGCCAACACCGTGCCCTGTCCGGGTCCAGTGTGCACAGCAGGCTGGCATCTGCCTCCCCATGAACAGTCAGCCCGTAACAGCCGGTGACAATCCACTCCCACTCTGGGATCTCGGCTGAGAATGTGTACTCAGCTGCCAAGTGTGTCTGAGTTGAAATGGCCTGACATGCTACTTCCCCTTGCCACATCCATTATCCATTCATTTTTAATCTTGTCTTATGCTAATGGTTTTGGGTCTTAATGAGCCAAAGGTTTTATTGGTAACCACCTCAAGTTCCTTCAAGAAGTAGGTAGGTATAAACATACCATACCTCTGTCATTTACTTATTTTCTATCCCCTCAGAGATTGTATGACATATGTGGTAGGTACAAAACAAATGTTTTTCAGAGGATGATCATATATTATCCAGACAAAATATTTTATTTCTAATCTCCAGGTTCAGTGTTTAAAGAAAAAAAATTTTTTTAATAACTTCAACAATATTGATTAGTGATCAAGCAAGGAACACTGAGGAAACAAAGCAAATAAAAAAAAGAAAACTAGTATCCTCTTACTAAAAGAATATCCTACAATTCTAGGTATAGGAAAACTTGACTTTTTTTCACACTGACCAGGACTGTTCATGGAGTATAAGATTGTAGTTGATCAATTTTTGGAGCTATTTAAAAATAAGTAGTGGCTTTTTCTAAATTTTCAAGTTGCTTTAGTAAGATAAAAGTATCATAATTAATGATTAATGAAATATAAGTTGGAGAAAAATTGAAAAAAGTGAATGTTTGAAATTATATATTATCTATAAATATTACCACAATTCATGGTACAATTTATTGATCACCTGGAGATTCTTCATATTCATTTCTATTCTCCATGTAACAACTTGCAAAGATGGCACAATGATCTTTATCTTGCAAAGAGGAAATTGAGTCTGAGAGAGGTTAAATCACTTTTTACCAAGATTTATCCTTAGGTATGATACAAGGATCAGCTTGACATATGATATTCTATGTAGGTATAATTTTAAAATGATGCCCACATGAAACACTTATTTATAAATCTAATAAAACGTGTATTAGATTTATATGAGCACAAATTCAAAACTTTGATGAAACAAACCAAAGAAGCACTAAATAAATGGAGAGATGTCCCATGTTTATGGACAACAAGGCTCAATATTGTCAGATGTCAGTTCTTCCCAACTCGATCTATAGATTCAACGCAACCCCAATCAAAACCCTAGCAAGTTATTTTGTGACTATTGACAAATTGATTCTAAAGTTTATGTGGAGGTGCAAGAGACCCAGAATAGCCAACATAATATTGAAAGAGAAGAAAAAGAGAACTGACACACCTGACTTGAAAACCTCTTAGAAATCTACAGTAATCAGTAATCAAGAGCATGTAGTATTGGTGAAAGAACAGGCAGACCAATGGAAGAGACTAGAAAGCCTAGAAATAGACCTACACAAATAGAGCCAACTGATCTTTGACAAACGAGCAATGGAACAAAGATAGTCTTTTCAATAAATGGTATTGGAACAACTAGACATCCATATGCAAAAAAAAAATGAATCCAGACACAAACTTTACACCCTTCAAAAAAATTAACTCAAGATAAATCACAGACCTACATATGAAATGCAAAACTATAAAATTCCTAGAATATAGGAGAAAACCTAGATGACCTTGGTTTGTTAAGATACAACAGCAAAGATACAATCCATGATAAGCCAAACTTTATGAAAATTGGAAACTGCAGCTCTGCTAAAGAAAATATCAAAAAATGAGAAGACAAGCCACAGACTGGGAGAAAATATTTTCAAAAGACACATCTGATGAACGATTATTATCTAAAATATAGAAAGAACTCTTAAATCTCAACAATAAAAAAAGAAAATAAACAACCTGATTAAAAAATGAGCCAAAGCTAATGGACACTTCGCCAAAGAAGGCGTGGAGACGACAAGCCTACGAAAAGGTGCTCCATGTCATGTCATCAGCAAAATGCAAATCAAAACCACAGGGATACACCACTGCACATGAGAATGGCCCCAATCCAGAACACTTACAACACCAAGTGCTGGTGAGCATGTGGAGGAACAGGAGCTCACTCATTGCAGGTGTAAATGCAAAAAGGTACAGATACTTCGGATGACATTTCGGCAGCTTCTTACAAAAATGAAACATACTCTTACCATACAATCCAGCAACTGTACTCCTTGGAATTTACTCAAAGGAATTGAAAAGTTATGTCCACACAAAAACCTGCACACAGACATGTATAGCAGCTTGATGCATAATTGCCAAAACTTGGAAGCAACCAAGATGCCCTTCAGTAGGTAATGGATAAACTGTCTATCCAGACAATGGAATATTAGTAATGCTAAAAAGAATTGAGCCTTCCCACTATGAAGAGCCATGGAGAAACCGTAAATGCCCATTGATAAGTAAAAGAAGCCGACCTGAATAGACTACACAGTCTCTGAGGAGGGGTGAGTAGAGCACATTGATTTGAATTTATAGGAGGGTGCAAGGGCATTATAAAATATATATTTATTGCCTTTTAATCCAACAAATACTGAATTTGGCTGGACATCAGTCCTCGAGGGTTTGGGGGCATGGGGTTGTACAGAAGAGAGAACTTGACTCAGGACCAGAGGGAGCATCAGATGGGTGGCCGGGCTGCCTGCGATCTCATACTGCTGTCTCCTAGCCACATGGCTTCTTGTCACCCAGGGACTCCGAACTCCCTCCCATTGACCATAAATGGAAATTATCCCAGCGTTGCCTTCCACCCAGGTTATTATTCCACCCAGGTTATTACTTGGCGTCAAGTTAAGTAACAGATAAAAGCCTATAAAGTGACTCATAAATTTTTGAAAATATGTCATCCTAGAGTTACATTATTGGACCAATGGGAAAAAACAAGAAGTCATATTTATTTCTGATAAATTATTTCATGGCCCTTTCCCCTATGATTTCCATATTCTTGAAATTCTGATTCACTAAAATATGATTTTAAAATTGCTAAGTTCTTTATGTAGGAGTACAATAAAGTAGGAATCAAAAATCTAAAATTTCTAAAAACCTGTTCATGTAGTCAGTTCTTCAATTTGGTGTTCCTTATTTGCATAACACAAAACAAAACAAAACAGGAAAGAGCTGAACTCATCTAGCAGTGGGGTGAGAATCAACCAGCCCCTGTCAGACAGAAAGTAGACAAAGGCCTTTACTTCCTTTTGGGGCATATGGAAGGCTGGCTATGACATCGGTCCTGTTCCTCTGCTTGCACCCCGATAGATCTGGCATTATGTGCATAACTGACAAACCAAATATTGAGGCTCAGAGCACTATTTTTGCAGATGATCTTTGGCCCCAGGAAGCTCCGTGAATTGCATGATGAAAATGAACTCTATGTGCATCTAGGGCGCTACAAGGCATTGAGAGTTTTTAAAAAAATGCCTGTTTCTATCTCCAGTTCCTTGTTCAAACAAAAGAATAAACACCATCAGGGCCAACACTGCATGCAGAAATAGATTAAATACCCCACGTCACTGTGCTCTCCAGGGCCCAGCATCCAGCGGCTGAAGCACTGAGCGTGCTCAGTGAATAACTGGTGGCTTAGTGAGGCAAGCTAAAGTAGATCCCAGCAGCAAATCTCTTCCCTGCTGTTCTGCCCCAAATGATGGGATTCACGGCATTTTTATTCTGAAGGGGGCAGGCATTGTAACTGGGATTTGGAATCTTGTTGTGGAAATCTAGATCTCAGATTGGGTGGGAATCAAGAGCAGTTTAGTAGCCAGTTCACTCATCATTGACACTGCAGCGTGGAGAAAATTGCCCAGGGAGCCTAGTACAAGATCCGTTATGTTTGGTGGGGAGGGAGGAAGGAGGGAGGAGGGGAGACATCCCCTTGCTTGAGGCTCGGATGTCAGGAATGTGTTGGGCTTGTGCAGAGACAGAACTGTAGGGGGGCTGTGCATGCATGGAGGAAGGGAAAACTAGGTGCTGTGGCCCGGCCGTGTGATGTCACCTGGCCCTTGAGTCAACCTCACATCCTATTTCCTTTGATCCCAGACTGATACAATTACTGTGCTTTAGAAAAAATAAAAATAAAAAATAACACATTTCCACCAGTCCATTCTGTTCCCTTTTATGCTGTACTTGGGCAGCTGTGGTCCACGGTGTGTGAGGGGTGGCCCAGCTGGGCGGCTGACACCCCGTCCGTGCAGCTGAGACACTTCATTACACCATGCTCCCCTCCCTGCCTCACCCTCCCAAAGCCCCCAAGCACAGGGGAAAACAGCCCCTGATATAGAAACTTGAGTACCTTGTGGTTTAATGTTGACTGATCATTCAAAGCATTCTCACTCTGCTAGTTCCCCTAGGGGATTCTATTTAAAGGGGCTGATGCAGTCCTGGGGCTTATGGAAGCCTCCGTCTGTCAGGAGGGAAGTAGCACAGAGCCCGTGCCCAGGAGCAGCCCTGTGGGTTTCAAGTCCATCACCTCTACTACCTGGCCACCTGGACCTGGGCCCAGGGTCAGTTTGTCTCTGTAAGGAGGGGCTAGAAAGAGGAGTTTGATGAGGTTCGTGAGTTAATACTTGTGAAGTTCCTAGAACACTGCCTAATAAGTAAGTAGTAGGCACTCCACAAATGTTTGCTAGAAAAATACGCATAAAGCAATTAACAGTCAAAGCAGCACAACATGTAGTGGTAAAGCTGGGGCTATGTATGAGCCACCAGCAAACAATGGCACAGGGTGCTGTCCGTTTCAGCAGGCAACCGATGCAAGCAGTGCCACAGGACAAGGACTCACGGATGACGTGGGGAGGCAGAACATTCCTACTGGGGATGTGCTGGGCATGGGGTGTGCAAAGTAGGATGATTAGAAGGAAGCCCTTCAGAGGGTACAATGGGCATGATCCACTGAAGGGCGGTGAGGGGCTGGAGAGCAGCAATGCCGTGGTTCCGACAGATTTGGGTGCACCCAGCACAAGCTGGCGTTAGGCAAAAAAGGCAGACAAGAATCTAAAGGGGAAATCCAAGGACCAAGCTACAGGACAGGGAGACAGACTGGAATCAGGAGCTCAGAGCCGTTTGCCCCGTCTCTCCCCATCTCTCCCCGTCTCTCCCCGTCTCTCCCTCCTGCTTTGCTCCACTGGCTGCACCCTCACCCCGGCAGAACAGTACACTTCCTGTGGGAGAGAACAGGTTCATCCGTGCCTGTGGAGTCCCCATCTAACAGCAGCTACTAATGAGGCTGTCCTGGGGATACAAATCCTGGAAGACATTTGTTGGCCCAGCCGGAACCACGGCCCTGTGAAGGGCAAGCTCATGTTTCTCCTGCAGTCCCTGGTGTGCGGTGGGCAAAACGCAGAGGATGGGAGAGGGCAGTTCCCAGAGGAAGAGACCGCTGGGGGCAGCCAGTCCAGAGATACCCGCCCCCAACACACACACACACACACATACACACACACGTGCACCACGGACAGGCCGAGCTAGAGAGAATGCTGGTTATTGAGGTTGGGTCCTACTAAAGATGGCCTTGAATGTCACGGTGAGCAGCAGACTTGTGGTGTGATGTGTGAGAGGCCCTGGGTGTCCTCCCCCAGGTGTGCCTAAGTTGTGGAATGAATCAAAGCGTGCACAAATGACTCCTGCTTGCAACAGAGCCTCCCGGCCCCAGTCCCTGCCACCTCGCGTGAACTGAGGGGGAGACAGAGTGAGGAGCCCAGGTTTGGAAACGGGAGGATTGGACCCAAGTTTTGACCCTGCCAGGGAGTCTGGAAAAAAAACAGCTTGAACTCTGAACTTCCACTTCCTGATCTGTAAAATAATTCTGTTTATCTTTCAGGGGTTTGGTGACAAATGAGATTGAACACAGGGAATTTGAAAGTGCCGTAGAATACTTACAAGATGAAGAGTTAGAATAAGTCTGTCTCTCCTATTTGTCCTGGGTCTTAGAGATAACATTCCCCTGTGGCTGGTCTTTCCAGGTACTGACAAAAGGACGTCACATGCTAATGTCATTCTGGCCGCACCCCTGCCCTCTCAGGGGAGCCCTCTCATTCCACCCACACACCGGGAGCCCAGCGGCAGCGAGGCCCGCTGGCCAGGGAAGGAGCGCACCCAGCCGCCACCGCTCTGCCTGCGGGCTCTCATCGGCTCGCCCGGTCTCTCCCGTCCCACTTTCACTCCTGCCACCTCCTCCCTCCACGCGCAACCACCTGTTCTCCAGGCTCCCCTTCAAATAAGACGCAGAGGGAAAATGACGGAGAAGGAGAAAAGGAAACTGAATTTAAACAAGAGAACGATGCACGCTTGCAAATCCGCTACCTGCCTTTGTTTCCTTTGCAGCGAGGTGGGTGTTTCATAACAACAATGAAATGCATCTCTTTGGGGAATCCTAAGGATCAGAGTCAAGGTCTTTACGCTCAAGCATTTTTCAATCCTGGAGGAAGGCTGGGCAAACACAAATGCTAAAAGCAAGATGTAAGCTAATTTAGGTAGAAAAAAAAATGTACAAATCTATTAGTTGTGGCTTGCCTTTACGTGAAGGTGGTACTAGTCAACAAGTTTGCTGGTGGAAAATGTGAGAATGAAATTATGCTTAAAATAAAAGAACCACATTAATTTATGAATGATTATTTCAGACTCAGAAAGGGAGTGGATTTCATGTGAGCTCGTTCTTTCAGTAATGGGGCAGCAGCATCTGAAGGCTTCCAAAGGTGGTTGCTAAACGTCCTTGCTTGCCTGGAGCAAATAAATGATGGAAACTTCTTTCAAAGGGATAGAAAGACTAAATCCTGCTCATTTCAACTCTGTCAAACAGTATTAATTTATGTTTAACAGAAGCTGAGTTTCAAATAAATGAAACTTTCTTGAGAAAGGGTCAGTTTCATGATTTTTTTATTTCTAGGTTTAAAATGTCAATCAGACACATTATAAGGAATGTAAGGGACTGAGTGAAAAGCTTGATGTGTGGTTGAAAAATCTGTACATTTTGTTATATACATTTATGAAGCCTCCATCTGAGCTTGAGCCTGAATGATAGAATGAAATAATATTAAAGACATACTGTACTGGTAAATATAAATAGAGATGAATAACATTAGATGATCTATGTGGTTCATGAAGGCATTATTTTTAAGAATCTTTTTCTTTTAAAACTGCCCAAACAAAAGTTAGTGATATAAATTTGGGAGGGAATTTTTTAAATGAAATTACAAGTTATATTTGACAGAAGTGTATATCTGTTACTACAAATGTAACCTTAAAAATGAGGCAGAAAAATATTTCTGATACATCACGTAAAAATAGATAAGAGTATGTATGACTCAATTCATTTTTGTTTGGAAAATATATTATGAATGAACCACAAATATCTATAACAAAAGGTACTACCAAGATTATTACCACTGATGTATCAATAAGGATGGTTATTTTCATCTTCGTATTTCAAAAATCTCCTATAGTGAAAATAAATTAATTTTTATGGAAAAGAACAAAAGAAATCTTCTTAAAGCTTCTGCCACTAATCAACAGGGTCACTTTAGAAGCTCATCATAAATAATCATCTCCTTCCTTTCTCTCCATACTTGCGGAGTTCTGTACTTCTCTTCATGCTTCCTATAAATGAGTGTTATCAGCTCTATGATTAAATTCTAACTTTGAGCTTCTCTGGTTTATTCAAATTTGAGTGTGTGAGCGTGTGAAACCCAGTCCTAGACTCAGAGCGTTCTGGAAAGAAAACTGCCCAGCAGGTGCTGATAGAGAAGCTCCCAGGACCCTCCCCCTTCTGCAGGCTGACCTCAGAACACTCAAGTTGCTCAGAAGCCAGTCTAGTAAAAGCAAGAGATTAATTACTAGTTAACACAAAAGAAGCTAAATGATATAGTCATGAACCTCAGTCCTTTCTTTAATCATTTTCAGATGGACTCTCTCAGAACTGTGCTGTAATTATTCTCATAATTTTGTCCACAGAAATCCTTTAATAGACACCATATACACATTAATTGTAGCAACATTCAATAGCTTTAACATTTGGGTAAAGATTAAGTTCTGAGTAGAGAACATGAATTTAAGACTGGTTATTTTATAATTTGAAATCAATACACATTATAAATCCATTAGACTTAAGTCAAATTAATGGCACTGTCACACTAATCTCAAATATGGTTCAGAATGGCTAAAAGCTATTTATTAAGTGCTAATCAACTTAACTGGATTACAACCAAATATTTATCACCTCTGACATTGTAAATCTATTCATGCTTTTTTTTGACAACTGAAAAGTCGCTAAGGCTATGTAATGCCTGCAGATAACAGCACACTCAAAACTTGCAGGTGAAGAAAATACTGAGAGTAGATTTTGTATAAAATAGAAACATAGAAGCAGCTTTTTAAGGGGGAAAAAATAATGCAGTGTTGCAGGGGAAAACATTTAATTTATAACTATGCATGTTAGAAATCAACACCCAGAAAACAAATCTCAGTCCTATAGAAACTCCTAATACTTCTACAAAACTTTTGGGAGGTTTATTAAATTACTAATTTCTACAATAAAGCCAGCTGCTCTGAAATGATTATCAACATACTCATTATGATTCACAAGTATTTGACATTAGCAAAACTGCAATGAGATCATTGGGAAAGGGACTTCGTGTTCCATTGATTCAATTGAGCTTTAATTAGTCACCTAGAGGACCACAGGGAGATGCCCTGTATCCTCTTCCTCTTGATTAGAGCTTCTTTTCTATCTGTCCTGCACCCACCCTATCTTTCCAGACTGTAAGCTCTCTCAAGAAAGGTCTGGGTCTTATTTGGCATCAGAAGTAGCTTGCAAAGTGTAAGGCACAGAGTAGATGCTCAATAAACAGTTAAATAAATAAGTGCAGCACTGGAAATTATTTTTGGAAAGGTCTGATATCTCATGCAGCCTTCAGGCAACTGAGGAGTGTGTGTACCATCCAGAATATCTTTTGTCCATCAGCTGTGCCACCACTCTGCTACAGGGCAGGACTTCTTTTGTTTGTTTTTTAATGAGTTTGCAGGAAGTCTGTTCAAATGGAGTATACCTCGAATGAAGACAGCACTTCCTTTCCCATTGCAGAAACTATGATTAAAACACCCAGCAAACCAGGAAATACAGGGGAAGGCTATTGCCATGCTCACTTTTGTGCTCTCAGAAAAAAAGCTGGAGCTCAGTTTTACACGATCTATGTACAGTATCTGGTATGGCACAAACTGTCAGCGGTTCAGTGGAAATGTGGAAGAGAACCCGGCTGAAGTGCTCAGTAAGTACTTGAAGGTATGAGAGGACTTGAAGGTGTTGTGGACTCACAATGGGTTTTCCAAACTCATACTAGATTTCCCCATGCTTCTCTGTCTTCCTCAATAATGTAGATCACATACAGAGAAGGCATGAAACCGTGGAGGGAATTAAGCTGGGATGAGGCAGGTGGCTGCTCACAGCAATGCTGTTGAGCAAACAAAATATTGAGCAACTACTACCCACTCAATCAGTTTCCTGAACCAAAAGGAAAGACACAGAACAGCAGCAACTAATTTTAGACAAATAAGGCTCAGATTCTAACAAAGACCCTGAGCTGGATTCTTGACTCAGGCTAACAGCACTGCAGTAGTGTTGAATCAGCCTCTCAGATTCGGCCTTATATTCGATTTCCTACCTGCTTCTTCCCAATGTGCCCTTTCCTTCCCTTTGTCCCCTCAGAACAATAGTGAGCAATCATTATCTTGACAGCATAGAGGAAAATGGAAACCGCTTCAATGATGAAGCATTTAATATTTTAATTACTGGTAATTATGATACTGCAGAAGAACACAGAAGATGCCATTATTTAAAAGTAGGAGACAAGTTTAAATTATGCTAATGGGTCTTAGCTTGTCTATAATTTGCTTTTTGACAGAGTGTGAAGATTCAGAGGCAGATAACTGACCTGAGTTACTGGATTGTTTCTTTGTCTTATGATTGGAAGTGATGACATTCTCATGCTCAAGAGGGCTGGGGCAGGTATGGAATCGCTGGCCCCACACTCAAGATAACCTGAGGGGGGTCAGCTTGAGGCTTGAGCAAACCTGACAGGATATGAATTTGAGGTTTCTGAACTTAGCAAAAACTCGTTCTGTTAATCTCGTACCTCCAAACTTAAATATTTATGCTTGTCTTGCCAATGGGTTTCAGCCCCAGGCAAGTTTGTTATGGATTCATTAAGACCAAAGAAATGACAGTGGAATGTTCTTGGGGTGAAAGGGTTATAACCGTTATTCCCACAGTGGCAGGTCCCGTCCACTCAGAGCGAGTCTACATGCAGCAAGCTGGTCTCTGCCTCTGGGCCTCTCTACCCCTGCAGCCGTCTCAGTCTCTGTCCTCAGCACTGCCACCACACCAGCCTGCTCTGCTCTCCTGCAGCCTTGCAGCCATACCACTGTGTTGTCCAGAGCACTGGGCGGAGCTCTTTATACAGAGTCAATAACAACGTATTGCCCACATGTGTGTAGTGAGCCAGCCCACCAGGGCCAGGTGAGAATCCTGGCCATAAGAACCTTCACTTTATCTACAATTCTCTAAATGATATGCATGCATTCCAATATATCTCGATTCACAGATGGCAATCCTTTTATTGCTTTATTAACATTTTTTGTTGGCTTGCCTGGTTTACAAGTCTCATAAGTTTTGAATTCACAAATGCCTGGGTTAAGTCTGTAATTCTGCTAATTAATGCTTCCTGATCCTTAGGATAGTATTTATTTACTCTCTTGGTGACTCCAGTGCCTCTCAGTGGATTGTTGGAGGCTGCATGAGATGACACACGGAGAGTGCCTAGCACATAGTCAGCTTCTGAAAATGTAGCTATCTTCTACAAGTAATTATTATTTTCAATAAAATTTATGGAAGCCATTCAGTTTTCAAAAAGTCCAAGCCTTTCCCCAAAGGGTCTGTGGATAAGGTGAAGGTGCCTGTGGCCATGATCCTCACCTGAACCTAAACTACTTGATGATCTAACTGGCCTGCTGCTAGGCTACTGCTTCCACACCCTTAGGCAATAAGCTATTATTGACTGAGTCACTATATAAAGAGCTCTGCCCAGTCCTCTGGGCTGAGGCAGAGACAAGGAGGATTACAGACCTGCAGACCGTTAGATGCAGGCATAATTCTAGCGCTTGACCTATTGCCAGGAGAACAAGACAGGTAATAAACCCTTTCACCCCAAGAACGTTCCATTGTCATTCCTCGGTCTCACTGAATCCATAGTGAACTTGCCCAGGGCTGAAACCCATTGGTAAGACACAGTCACAAACTTAAATTTGGTAAAAATGAAACAAATTAAAAACTTGCTTGCAAAAGAAAAATTTATCTCAAAATATCAGAGAGCAAGACCAAACTTTTAGTAAGCTTTTGATTGGGGTGAAACGGATTGGAGAAGCTTTACTTGGGTAAACGTTGTCTAATTGTTATATAATTCATATGCACAACCATTACAAAGGCACTTTCCAGCCTGTGTATCCCATCCTAATCTTTGTCCAGATACTCCAGTGGCTTATTTATGTTATTTACAAAACACTTAGCATCCTGACCCAGTACAAGTCACACATCTCAATCCTCACCTCGGAACAAATGGTGTACTGGCTTTGTTACCTGCAAAGAGCAACCTGGCTCAGAGACCTCTGCTAATAGCCAAAATCACACCGAGGCTGGCACTACCTGGGTGTTACTTGGAAGTTTTTCAGCTGCACGGCTTGATTTTTCAGGACAATCTACTGTCTTTTATTTCTTGCAAAAGAAAATGGATTTTAATTTCATTCTCACCCACTGAATTTTCTGAAGACTGTTGTGTATAGTCAGAAAGTGGTCATTTGCACTGCAGTCCTTCTCTTAAGTCTGCTGCACCACAGATCGCTCACCACGCTCGCAAGATGCTTCTTTCCATTAGCGTCTCTGCAGACGCTCTCAGAGTGATGGACTACCCGGGCTCTCACGGAAGTGAGGATGCCCTAGGCAGGGGCAACGCCCGCGGAGACCCGGGCAGACTGCGTTTTTGTGTTTGCACATTTCCTCTGGTTACAAAGGGAAAGTAACATTCTCCCAGCTCTCAGTTGGTCACATTACTGCCTGCAGGTGTCTTTCTATGTGTTAAGAACCTGTGTGCTGTGCAACATGCACATTCCTGCAGCAAACTAAAACCATGTGCAAAACATGGCTCAAACCTGAGAGCTCTCGCTGTGTCCTACCAGCTCGTCCAGGCCCATCCCTTCTGTGCCACACTTTGGGGGCCTCCTCACCACCCCTCTGCCTCAACCCTGCTGCCCTCTCATGGCAGCCAAGACCTCCTGACACCTTTCCCATCCCTGACACAGCAGCCTTGAGGCTCAGAGCCTTTGTGTTTGCTGTTCCTTCTGCTCAGAATGCTCTTCCTCCAGGCAATCCCATGACCTGTGTAGTCACATCATTCAGATCTCTGTTCAAATGTCATCCCAGAAGAGAGGTCCTCTCTGGATCCAACCTAAAACTGTACACAAGCACCCTCAACACACACACACACACCCAGCTCAGCCCTCATTCCTGTTTTTTTCTCACAATACCTGTTAGCATAGATAATATCCCACATAGTTTCTTGTTCTGATTTTTATTGCTTGTCTTCCACGCCATGAGCTCTGGAGATCAGGGGCTTATCTCATCTGGCTGCACCCCAGTATAGGGAAAATGAGAGTTCCATGGCCAGGATCCTCACCTGAGCCTGGTCTGCTCACCCACTGCACATGTGCCATGCTTGCAGGTGCCAGCTTGCACACATGTGATCAAAGGGCTGTTACTCTATGTAAAAAGCTCTGCCCAGAGCTCTGGAGCTGGGCACTGCAGGGCTGTGAGGTGGCAGAGAGGCCCGGGGGCAGAGACTGGCTTGCCGCCTGCAGATCTTCCCCGGAGGTGGATGGGATGCTGCTAGTGCTTGGCCTGCAACCATGAGAATAAAGCTGCATATAAACCCTTTTACCCTAAGAATGTTCCATTGTCATTTCTGAGTTTCACTGAATCCAGAGTGAACTTGCCAGGGGCCAAAACTGTCAGGCAAGACACACAGAGCCCGAAATCCAGCCTGTTCCCAGAGCGGCTCAGTGCACGGACTTCGGTGACCAGGTCAATGACTCAGAGGATCCTTCTCCACGAGTTCTTACAGTTTAGGGTGGGAGATGCAGGCAGAAAACAGCATCCCTTGAATGGCAAATGCAGTACAGAGAAGGCATGCTCTTGGTGGTGCCTATGGGGCCGGAGTTCTGGATCCCTGGACCCTCCCTAGGGTCCTTCCAGGTTGTCACCAGGAGGTCAGACTTGGGAGAGCTGGTGGCCCACCATCAGGCCCCACCCACACAGGGCAGCAGGGCAGTGTGACCCAGAGGTGGCTGCAGGGGACGAAGGGACTCACAGAGCACACCCTGGTGTGTCCAGCACCTACTGACTCATGTACTTGATGCCCAGGCTCTGGCTACTGAGTCACCAGCTCAAGGTCACCTGCCCTGGATTCCCATCGTCACCATGGAGCAGAGCTCCTCGTCAATGCCACGCGCAGAGAGCTACCCTGGCTGGGCACAAGCAGGGGCCTTCCCCAGTTCTCAGCGCCAAAGAAAGGATGCAGTGATCTGAGGACTTACGTCACTGCCCACACGAGTGGGCCTCAAGCTGTGTGGTCCCCAAGCCCTGGCTCAGATCAGCGGAAAACGCTGACCACACTGCAGTTCCCTGACATTCGAGGCAGGAAACTGATGCCAGGGCCTTTGGAGCCCATCCTTTATGTGGGTTGAAAAAATATTCCAGCTGAGATCCTCAGGCCATCTGGGCAGCCACAGAGTCAAAGTCGACAAACATGAGCTGCCCAAGAGGTTGGCCTCTGTCCTGCTGGGAAAGCCAGACCACAGCCCACCCCCAATCCCCTCCTGCCGGTCTCCCCTGGTCATTCAGCCACCCGGAGGTCAGTCCGCACCTCTGGCCAGGGCTCCCCAGGCAGGAGACCCAGCGGGAGCGGGACACACGCAGGCGGCCCCTCCACGGGTCAGAGCTGCCTCCCAAGCACCAGCTCAGGACACCTCAAGCCCTGCCGGCAGCAGGCTGACCCTCCCAGCCCCTCCTTCCACCGCTCCTCATCTATCTTCAGATTTCTCATTAGGGTCTTGCCTTAAAAATTAGTAGTAAGAGACTCTTTTTTTGCTTTGAAATCCTAAATTATTATAGTCATAATTTTGATCAATAAGTTTCAAAAGAATCCTCGAGCTTCACAGAAATGCAGCCCCATGCCTCACTGCCAGCTCCCCATTATCACTAGATTACAAAAGAAGTTTTCCATTATGCCAGCCTTTGAAACTACCTTTTTATCATCATCTTGTTCATGAGACTCTATTTCTTTATTCACAGAATTGATCAAATGTCTTCACCTTCTATTCTCCCTCAAAATAAAGAACATGACTGTGGACTGCTAGGACCGGGCACAGTGCATGCTTGCGGTCCAGCGCCCACGACAGACCCAGCGGGCAGGGGGGCCCAGAACCCTTCCGGCGGCTCACCTGAACACTAGCTCACTTCTCTATCCGAGGCTGGATGCGTCCAGCTTCCTTCCAGAAACTCTGCCCTACTGCCCAACGCCTGACATCTCCTGGACAGAGGAGAGAGCTCCACTGCCCAAGGGGACAGAGGGCTGGCTGAAGGGACAACGTTCCCGAGCTCCCGTCTGCCACTCAGTGAGGTGCTGTGGAGATAGCAGCATCGGCTCCCGCCTCCACTCACTCTAACTGGGTTAGCGGCCCAGGATGGGGTGTAGGGCCCGAAGGTGGGGCGGCGGCCCTGCCTGAAGAGGACAGGTGCGGAAGGGAGGGCGGAGAGGACGCGTCCCAGGCCTCCGTCCCCGGTTGCATGGCACCCGCGCCCCTGAGGCTGGACGGGCCCCGTGTCGAGAGCCGCTCACAGGGCCCCCTGTGGTCCCTGCTCCCCCAGCTGGGCTGCCCCAGGCGCCCCTACTGGGTATCCAGACACACAGGACCAAACCTTTCCTGTGGTGCCCGTGACGCTCAGGGTCGGACCTCCTCAGGCTCCCAGTCCCACAGTAAACCTGAGTACCGCGCAGTCGTGTGCCAAGTTAGGAGTGTGTGTGTACTGACTCTCTAGGTGCCATGGTATCGGCAGGTTGGCATCGACTGGTTTCCGCCGCGGCTGCCAGACGTGACTTTCCTGCCCGAGACACTCACAGGCTCCCTCCTGCGAGGACCTCCTAAGGGGGGAGGTGCCTGCGGTCCCCAGGGAGGGGCAGGTCACTGTCAGGAGCACAGCACAGGCAATGGACCCCTGAACTCGGACTCAGGGCACTCTTCTCCGTCAGGACCGCAATCAGCAATCAGAGATAAACTGAGTCTCACTTAGGGAGAGATCCCACTCAACGCTCTGGGGCATCTGTTCCTCCCAGACGATGCTTTTGCTGCCAGAGCTGAGCCCCTCTGATGCTGGGGCTACCATGGAGAGGTTCTCCCCACAAGGAAGGCCGCGCTGGTCGGGCACCGGCCAGCACACCATCCTCCCAGCAGGAGCAGAAGCCCCTGCTACTGTTCCCAGGCTTCAGGCAGCGGCACCGGAAGGAAGGCCGTCCTTGTTGCTGGTACTGTTTTCGGTAGTAAATGGTTTGGGGGATCCTTGGCAACGGCTCCCCCGGCAGTCTCCCCCTGCCATCCCTGCCTCCCTTGAGTGGGCGCCATGCTCCCTAAACACTGGAGAAACAAGCAAAAATAGTAACCACCTTCCATGTAAATAATGAGTAATACCCTCACCCAGGATACATGCAGAAGCCAGCTTCTCTGGTCCTTTCCAGAAGTAATCAGATGGACGTCAGTATCTGCCTCCACACACAACGTTATGAAGCCATGCTGAGTTGGGGAACTCACACAGTGTGGACTGTCCACGTGCTAAGGGTAGGGGGAGGCCTGTCTTTGTCCCCAAAGGGAGAAATATGCACCCCATAAACTGTGACACTAGGATGCCATGACCAGGAAGTTCAACCCAAGACCTGGCCATCCCTAATGTTCCATCCTTGCCTGAGGATTGCACACGGCATGTCCGGTGTCCTTCGTGAGGGGCCATCTGAGCTCTGAGATCACTCACAGCAAATAACAAAGAGCTGATTAGACCTCAGTCCTCCATTCTTGCACCAATAACACACATTCTTACAGGGTCAAAGTGGTACGAATGAATGATCCTCACCAAATCTAAAGCTGATTTTGAAGTGTTAATCCTTAGCAGCTGAGGCTATTGGATCTTTAACAACTGTTATTCATTCAAGCCTACTCTTGAAGAAGAGAGAACCAACTCTAAACTTTGAGAAGGAGCCACAGAGAAAGCACCTTTCTACGGCATAGACATAGCCTGTCAGGGCTGGGGGCTGGGACCCGGGCTGGGACCCACCCCTCCAGGTGCCGGGGACACTTCAGCATCCAGATTTTAAATTGGGCAGGTGACCCAAAATAAGTAAAGGGCACAGACAATGGCTTCTCATCATAAAACGTCTCTACCATACTTTGCCAATTAGACTCTGTTACTCCAGAAAAGCCTGTTGGAAGCAAGCTCTGCTTCAAGCAGGGTGAGCACATGAGCCGCCACTGATGAGTCAGGTCGAAGCCCTCGGCTCCCATCTCCTGGCTGGGACCGTCCACACCAAGGTCAGAGGGCTTTTGATTAAGGGTGGGAAGGCGGCCCCTTGGACTCTTTGGGGCCATACACAACTCAGTGGGGCCTGGAGCTGAGCACCCCAAGGTCCTTGGTGTGGGCTGGTAAGACAGGGGATCAGTATATTTGGGGACAGATACATTTTGTAATTTTGCTCAGGAGATACCTGCACAGTGCACTACTAGAAATCATTTCATGTGAAAGAGTGGCCATAAACTCAAATTTTTAAAAATCAGAGTTCTAAATCCAGTTCTGCAGATAAGCTACTTTGTGGATGTGGCAAGTTAGCCAACCTCTTTAGGTCAGAGCTTCCTCTGGGATGTCATGAGCGGCTGACCTCGAGCAGCTGGGGGCTCCTTCCCGAGCAGGCTCCTCCTGTGCACCCCCAAGTCCTGCCAGAAGTTGCAGTCATCTGTACCAGGAACCAAGGATTTTCTGGAAGGCTGAAGACAGATGTATCTCATTTAAAACAAAATTCTACACTTTTCTAGAATGGAAGTCATAGACACTTAAAATGCATTCACTTTCTTAAAATTCCGTGATGTTCCATCATGAGATGAGACACACATAATTCTCTGATGTCTCTTCTGACTTCCAACGGCCTGATCTTGGATGCTTTTGTGAGTTTTTTAATTATTTGCTTGTTTTGGGTCTTTAAATTAAAAAAGCAAAAAAAAAAAATACAATGTCTTGATAAATGGGAGAGAGAGAAGAGATGTGTGAGGTATGAAAGACATAATATAAAATGTCAGATACAATGAAAAAATGATTTTTAATTTAAAAAAATCCCTGCAATTTTTCAGTATACAGAAACTTATAAAGTATTAAAGGTAAATTTAAGTGTGAATTTCTATTCCAGGCAATCATTCTTTAACAGAAGGGACTGACTAGTTGCTTGAGAGAAAGGAATCTGTTTTTTAAAAGTTATGTTGGTTATCTTATAGATAAAATGTCATCCAGTTACCAGCTGGAGTCAGTGACTGGAGGTTTTCAGAGAAAAGGAAAGCTGACAGGCTTTGCGGGCACCACCGGCACCACCTGGTCTGAAAACGGTCCATGCCATCAGTATATATAATGAACAACAGTACGAAATCTCATTCTGCGTCTCATTCGTTTATCATCTTTCTTCTGTTACAGGATTTTCAATTTATGAAATGACATTAACAGAAGTCTCCTCTGCTCAAGACCTTCCTTAAACCACAGAATTCAAGTTATCTTTGAAGGAACATTCTCCCGATTGTTTAGGGTTTGGGGTCCTTGACAGGGAATAAGGGGTTGTTTGTTCAACCTTGACTGTAACTCATCCGCCCATGTGGATTGCCACAAACAGATGCAAAATTATTTCTCTTCATTCATCCCCTGACATTCCCAGGGTGGAGTGGAGGGGAGAACGGAGGGCGGACTGCCCTCAGACACTGGGTGACGTCCACGGAGGAGGGCAGGCTTGAGCGCCTGCACAGCAGCAGCAAATCTATGCCTCCTTCTCCTGAGCCCCATGGGCAGTGTGGGAAGCCAAGAGAGAAGACAGGTGCCTAACTAGGCAGCCCAGGACCACATGTGTGAGCTGCCACAGGGTCAGAGGGGGTGGGAGTGGGGGACACACAGTAAGGAAAAAGGTCCTCAGCCTCAAGATTCTAGGATGTGTCAGACAGTGACAGGCTGTGCCAGTCATTACACCGCTAGGTCTAGTAGGAGACTCCCACAGCACCATCTGCAGACACCACAGGCTATACTATTCTAGCAATGATAAGACTAAATTTTGTTTGCAATCCCATTTTTCTTGGCCTTTCTTCTCCAATCCAAATGCCATAGGATATCCTTTTGTAAGAAGTAGGCTTCGGCGACGGGACTAACCTAGGATGCTCTGTTTGCCCTCCACCTGTCACTGTCCAGCAATCACCTTCTGTCCTGGTCATTCTCTCTAAAGCCACTGGCAAGGACAGGATCAGCCGGGCCTCTGCCACCATGAATTCCCTTCCCCATGGGTGTCGGCACTGGGACACCTCCAAGACCAGAGAGCCTTGGTGTGGAACCGGACCTGGCTGCCCACCGGCCTACCTGGGAGGGCCTCCTTGCTGTCAGCTTGCTGACAGCAGACGGGCCCTGCACAGCTGCAGCCCCTGGGATGCATCTGCTGGCACAGGTGGAACAGAGGGTACCTGGGCGTCTGCACCTGCTCAGGAGCACAGCAGGAACAGTAGGGCGGGGGGACGGGGCAGGAGGGGTGTGTGGCACGTCTGCTCAGGGAAGGGCCTGGAAGGAACTGGGGTAGAGCGGGTAGAGAGTGCCCATCCTCAGGTAACTTCTCAAGGACAAGGACTGGATGCTCCAAAGAACACCCAGGAGCCCCAAAGGAAACAAACGGAACCCCCTCTTTGGCCTGCTCCCCATACTCAGTGGAGCTATATTATACAGCCACATCTGCAGGTCAAAAATAGTCAAATACGACCCATTCCCTGGGGTTCAGCCTGACGTAGGGCTGTCCCCAAGGTCTGGCAAAGCCAAGCTCTTAGTGGGAACTTCTGAAAAGCTGTCTTCCCCTGTCAGGGAAAACGCTGATTCAGTTACATTACATTGTTCAGACCTCTTGCCCAATCTAAAATGTTTTCCCCTGTTTTTTTCTATCTGTCCAAAACCTCCCCATTGTGAGTAGGCAGGAGCCGTGTTTTCTGGTGGTGGGACTGCAGGGAGTTAGCCAGGATCCTGCTGGACCGTAGCCCTGCGGTAGGTGTCACTCAGCGATGACTCGTTCCTGAAGGATTCTAGGGCACTTTTCCAAGTGTCAAGGATCTCACACCCACTGTTTTCCTTCCGAAAGGTTCTGTCCAGTCACAAGGCTCCACATCACCTCTCCAGGGGCTTGGCAGCTGCTGAAAATGGGCTAAGCCTCTGACTGTGACCCCCAAGGGACCTGCAAAGTGCAGCCCTCCCCCCATCCTGCCCTTTCCCGCAGCTTATCTTGATACCACTTTAAAATCCATCCTCTGTTGACCAAGCAGCCTACCAGGTGATGATTGAGAGACTCACGCTTGGGATGGTGACCGCTCCCAAACTAAAGATTAGAGATAGGATTTTCTGATTTGTTCGACCCTGAGGAATGTCCTGCCTTCTTGATGCTGCTGAAAGTGGGGATAGAAAGGAGGGGTGAAGGGGGCTCATCTTCCACAGGATGACCTTAAAATCCTCCCTGACTTCAAGCATGAAAACGAATAAGGAACCTGAAGGGCCCAGGGAAGTGAGACGCATGAGGAAGAAGGAGATTCTAATGCTCACTGAGAGTATAACTGACACACGTCAAGCTGCAAGGCTGACATGCGGTCATTTGCAGAGCCATGTCTGGCCACGGAGCTAATGGGGTATCTTTCTTACTTTGTAATCATTTCCCTTTTTATTTTTTTCTTACTTTCTCTGCTTTCAAACATTCCTTCACTTGTCCCATTACAAACTACGTGGGTTCTTTGTTTAATCTTTTGCCCAAGTTTTTGTTTGAAATGTCAGTAAACATTTGTGGCCATGGTTATTTTAGAGCAATGGACCAATCCAGGTTCCCTCGCCAGCTGCAGATAATGTCCGGCTACAGGAGTCCTGAGGTCCCACTAGGTAACCCACCACGTTAGGCATAGCTTACATCACTCTCATTTTTTAAGAACAAAGCAGTGCCAGTAACTCAGAGAGTGGAAGTTGATTAGAGGGCTTCCAAGCTTGCCAGCTTCCTTCTGCCCAGGAACTATAAACTCATGGCCTCAACCTACCACAATTGCAGGGTTCAAGTAACCTCATAAGCAATTACGTTCCCTTCCCACCACTTTCAATCTCACCAAAACCCTTTGGGGGAATAACTTTGCACTTGAAAGTCATACCAGCCCATCTGTCATTTCCTATAGTTGCTGAAAAGCCCACATTAAAGAGAGTATTGTGGCTGAAATGGAATTAGCCAGGGAGTGGTGAAATTAGCCAGGGGTTTTCTAAGATTATTTTTAACCTTTAATAATCTTTGTGCAAAGTAATTTTTGACATAATATTTTTCTACTTTTTATTGAGATATAATTCACACACTATGAAATTCTCCCATTTGAAAGTGTAGAAGTCAGTGGGGTTTTTTGTATATTCACAAGATTGCACAACTATCATTGCTGTCTAATTCCAGAACATTTCCATCAGCTTCACAGAAACCCTGTCCCCATTTGCGGTCACTCCCCAACTCTCCCATCACCACTACTTTCAAGACAATTTGTTTTCATTCAGTGGCATTTCTTCTGGAACGTTCAGCTGCTTTGGATGACACATGGGGCCATGAAGTGCATATGCAGGTGGCACAAGGCATCACGCTGGTCTCAGTCCCAGCTACATCACTGCCTACCTGCGTGATGTCAGGCAGGCGCTTGGCACACTGCTCATCTTGTTCCCACAGCAAACCTGCTTCAATGGCTTGGCACCCCTGTGAGCAGACACAGCAGAGAGCTTAAGGGGCCTGCCTGACACTCCCCAGCCTTTAAAGAACATGTGCCCCTGCTCCCAAGGGAGCATGGTGATTTCCAGGTGAGGACCAAGGGGCAGTCTGGTGGCAGCTGCCTGCTGCGGTCCAGCCCACCTCCTGCTCTGGGGCAGCTGGAATCAGGAGGAGGGATGTGACCAGCATCCTGAGCTCTGGACTTTGTCTGAGGGTCGGGGGTTTCTCTCTTTCTCCAGACTCTCTGCTGTGCAGCTCTGAGGGCAGGAGCTTCTGCACCTATTTGGGCGGCAAAGCTGAGGACAAATCTCCTCAGGAGGATGAAGGGCTGAGGGAGCTGCAGGCAGTGGCCCTGGAACTCTGATGGAAGCACCTGGTGCCCCCTGGACTTTGCACTTGGTGGTTCTGTGAGCCAGAAACTGCCCTTTACTGCTAATGTTAACTTGTTAGCCAAAGGACGGTCCCAGTTATTCTGTCACACATGAATTTAGGTGCTGACACAAAGGGATTTTGCAGATGTGATTAAAGACCCTAGCAGGCTGACTTGAAGTTAAGTGGGCCCGGCCTGTCCGGTGAGCCCATCCAAGGCTGAGTCAGACCCCAAATCCCCTGCATGATGTGTTCTGCTCCGCTCACCGTTGTTCCTTCCCAAACCCCTGCCAGGGACTCCAGACTGATTTATCCAGCCCCATCATCACCAAAGGCAGTCCCCAGGAATACATCTCTGAATATGCACACATACACGTATTTATGTCACTCTTCTCCTGCTTCCTGGGTGGTGTCCAGTCCAGCACAGTGCCTATCTGTCCCTGGCCACCAGGCCCACGCTGTCCAGGTCAAAGGCACAATGCAGGCCCCACGTTTCCTGAAGGAGAAAGATGCGCAGACAGGCCTGGCCCTGCACCAGCCCTGCCTCGCCTTCCTCACGCTGCCTGCCTCCCACAACACTGGGGTCCCTCGGGCCATTTGTTTCCTGAGGTCACTGCCAACACTTTCTCCCAACTTCAGTCTCAGCCTGTCAGGAGATACACAAGGGATTGCTGCCTCATTTAAGGGGCGGGTGGCTGGGACGCTGTATTAGGTGCTGAAAGACACCTGAAGGCGGAGGGAGCACACAGTGGCCTTTGGACAGTCCACAGAGAGTCAGCCGGGCCGTGGGGCTCAGCACCCTAAGGGGACTCTCACACGGCTGCTACAAACCAGACACAAGCCTGGTCGGCCCAGGCTCCCTCACACAAAGCGTTTTGTATCTGGTGGTTATAAAGTTGTCCAATGCCCTCAAAACATAAACAAAAAATCCTTCCTGGCTGAAGTGCCTCTGTTGAGTGTGCCTGCAACGAGCAGTCAGGCGGCAGGGTAAGGGGCTGCGCCAGACTGCGGTCAGCCCCCCGGCTCAGGAGTGCATCGGTGAGACCCCGAAACCCACCCACTGCACAGTGACCTGGGCCCCAGCATCTGAGCTCACCCCTTCTCTCTTTACCCTAATCTAGCCACCCTCCCTCTTATTCAGGTTGGATTGTGGCCAGAACCTTCATCTCTGCCCCCATTTCTGTCACCATCTGGCAAAGCCCCTTCTCCAAAGGAACCCCTGTACCTGTGGCCTGTGGGTGGGTCTGGGGCTGAGGAGGGCTGACCTAGGGTGAACGGCAGGACCCTGATGTCAGCTGCTATGACCCCCATTTACAATGCCTCCGACCACCGCTCTCAGCCACAGCTCTCAGTGCCACCCACATGTCCCCCCAGCCGCAGTGACCCTCAGCAGTCAGGCTTCTCCTGCCCCAGACCCAACCCTGGTTCCTAAAGTTAACAGATGTTTCCAGTCCTCCGCTCCCGACCTCCCAGGTGGCCCCACCTCGTGGCTGCGCCCCCTGTTGCCCCTCACCCGGTCCCTCTGTGCTCACAGCTGCAGCCTGCCGTCCAGAGCAAATGGAAATGTGTAACATCTGGGGCTGCCCACAGTTCCCCAGGCTGCTGACCCTTTCCTAGAAGACAGGACTCGTTCAGCAAAATGAACGCTTGTGAGAAGTCCAGAAACCCTTCCACCTGCCAAACTCCATCACCAACTTACTAACGGGGCCTTGAGTGAATCATGGTGCCACCTACCTTCCCCACAAGGGTGTCATTTGGATTAATGCCTTAAGAGTCAAAAGTACTTTGTGCTTTAAATAGTGCCGTTCAGCAGGCAGCTCAAAGAATTACAATCCCCACAGCTGCCAATAAAGTACAAAGAGATTCCTGAAGAACTATCATATCTCAAACTTTTAATGAGAAATTGACTACCTTTGCAAATTTTCTCTTGAAGAAGTGGTCAAGACTTTGTAAGAAACTGAGGGAAAAAGACACATAATAATAATGTAAGTTAGATTACGTGTTTTCTGTTCTCCTTCTCTGCAGGTTGATTAACCACACAATACCTTTATGGCTTCTGGGGACTTCCAGTCCCCACGTATATGGCTGGGAAACCTGGACAAGCTGAGAGGACACTGGCATCGGACCACAGTGAGTCCACAGGGGCCCTCAGCCCTGCCTCCCTGCAGCGATCCTCCTCGGGCGCCTCCAGTCAGTTGGGGTGTCTGGCATTGGTTGTGTTGTCTGCAGCCCAGCAACCACCTTTCACCAATGACAGAGCTTTGGAAGACATGAAATTTCTTATTTTTAGGAATTTCCTTGGATGCCTTTCTAGAGCTGATCCTTCTCATCAACTATTCCTTCTAGCCATTAACATGTAAGAAAAAGCCGGCGTGCACCCCAGAGCAGCGGCTGAGCTTGAGCGGGCAGGTGGGACCTCGTCACTCACACGCCCACGTGTCATGGAGACTCCAGGGGATGGGTGTGCAGTGCAGAGGAGGCCGTGAGCCTTCCAACGCACATGTGCATTTTCAGCGCATTCCACGGCAGACTGTTCTAAGTGACTTCAACTGCCCATTCCTATCAGCAAGAGACGTTTAACACACTCATCCAGTCAGTCTTTTTAACAAATTATATGCAGAGGAAAGAGCCAATAGACTAACATATAATGTACATTATAAAACATGCTCTAAAACAAGAAGCTCAACAAGGGTAATGTAATATAAAAATAACTGTTTAGCGGTATTCTATTTCCTTTTCACTCCCCAGTGAGGGCTCTTGAATACCCCTGTGGTGAGACACCCTATTCTGGAGCTCACCCTTCCAGAATTTAATTTGGAGAATATTTATTTATGTTCTTTCTTTCTGGGGGTTCAAAATTCAGTTAGATTTGATTGTTTTTAAAAGCACCAGGTTTTATTCACATCTGTAGAGTTAGCCTCTCACCATGGTACTTTGTGAACAGGGGGTATTAGTCAATTTAAGGAATTTTAATAGCTGTTTCTGCAATTTTCCCTTGGGTTTCAGTTCCCTTTTGGAATGTCACCAATGTGGAACCCCATTTCATCTTGTTTTCTAGCTCACTGGTGAAAATCAGTGCATCGAGTAAGGGCAGAGTGGAAACCAGCGCAGGCCCTCCAGGGAGCCCCGGGGCCTGTGCCTCCTGCTGCACCGCCTCCAAGGGCTGGGACGGGCCGGCACTGCCGTCTGCTGCCTTCAGAGCGCCCCAGGGGCCGCCCCGCAGCCCGCCGAGCACAGGGGCGCCCCAGCCGGGCGAGGGGCTCGCTGCTGCTGCTGCTCTTCATACAGCATCTGCGGGAGGCGGCACCGCCCGTGCAGACGGCAATGAGCGGAGTCGGCCCCCCGGGGTGATGGGCACTCGTAGGGGGTCCCCTGGCTCTCTGGGGTGCAGCAAGGACAGCCCGAAGGGAGGAATCCGCTCTTGGTGCTCCTCAGCCCGGGCTCGCTGCCTGGCCCCTTGCATGAGAGGAGGGTTCAGCGCCCAGCCACCAGGGCGCTGAAGGCCTCAGCACCCACAGGCTGCCACCTCCTATTTCTGTGGCCACACAGCAGGGCTCATTCGCGTGTGTCAACCGAGATGGAAGAAACACCATCCTGGCTTATTTTAATGTGAAGGAAACTGAGACACAGAACAAAGAACATTTTAACTATGAATGTGATGTGCTTACGCCAAAATTCTTTATCTTCCTTGTGCTTTTTGAATTGCAAACTGAATTGCTAAGTGATACTGTCATTCCACTGTGCTCCTTGTATGCCCGAAACTACTTGAGGAAAACTTCGTTAAAGAAAAAATAAAATACATGCACGATTTGGAAACTGCATAGATGTGCTTTAAAAAGTGAACTGTGTTGTATAACAATGGTCCTTTCCCCCTGAAATTATATATACTTGATATCTTAATCTAAACAAAATATTAATGCACTTGTCTTTGACGTATTAAAATCTTGAAAGATAACATTACACGTTTTTTTTAAATGTTAAAATTGTCACAATCAATCAACCAGACAAAAGCCAGGTAATTCAGGGGGAGAAATGACAATGTGGATCTCTATTGTCATTCGTCTGGTGATGTAATTGCATGACTTCCATTAAATGAGCCACTTAACGTGCCACAAATGTACCCATTAGAGCCCCAACAACTCTGTAATTACTATTGTGAGGAGTCTGGTGGTTAAATCTTTGCATATGCTAAAGAAACCTAGGCATTGGTATTTAAATCCCACTCGGTTGAACTGCAGCCCAGGAAACACCCACCTACTCTAACACTCAAAGTGAGTTAAAATGGTAACAGAGAATGAAAGTTACTTTGGAAATCCTTCAAGTCGTCCTGCCCTAGGCACTTTGGGACAGCTGAGGACTGACCTTCAGTGAGTTCAGCTGGAATGCATCTAGCATTCGCTATGGGCCAAGGACTGCACTAAATACTTGCATCATTTTATCCTCATCTCCGCCTCCCAGGGCCCAGAGAAGGTAGGTAACTTGCCCGTGGCCACCCAGCAAGCTAGTGGTGCAATAGGCCAGACACTGCAACGTGATTAAAATGTCACCTTTTCTCGTTCTCACTCTGATACTTACTGGCCTCAGACTGGCCTCAGCCAATTCACTCCACGTCTCTGAGGCTGGACTTCTTCCTCAATAAAACTGGATCATGTCTGCCTATCTACCCGGGAGGCTCCTGTAAAGATGGGCAAGGTCTGTGAACACGGAGGTGTGGCACACCAGTGTAGGTCGCCCCTGGGGCTGGACGGGCGGTGACACACACATTCCCTGGACTCGTGTGCCGTCCACGCGGGAGCCCGCAGTCAGTTGAGCTGGCCACCTGGCAGCACCTCTGCTCAGGGGTCAAAGGCCATGATCCCACACAGGCTTTGTAAAAAACCCTGCTGCCAAATGAGGAGAGTGGGTAGTGCAGGCTTAAGGAATCTGGGGCAGAAAGAGGTGGCTGGGCTCAAGAGGTGCCCCCAGAAAATGGCAAGGATTCTGAGACAGAAGGAAAGCCTGGGACGGGCTGTCTCGGCCTGAGCATGAAAGAGCCAAGGCCCACAGCCAAGGAGGTGGTGGCACCCCAAGGAGGAGAGGCTTTGCCTTTGAGAACTGGGTGCCATGGGGGCTGACAGGCTGGAGGGGACAAACGCGGTGGGGAGCCATAAGCTTCATCCCTGGGCCAGGGCAGTCACTGGAGGTCCTGGTAGGGGAGGGCAGGTCAGGCAGGTGCTCAGACCCATCCTGGCAGAACTGGACCAAACAGGCCCACAGCCCTCATTCCCTGGAGCCCAGTGGCCAAGGACCCAAAGCCAGAGCAGCCTGGAATGGCACTGCCAGGGAGGGGCCTTCAGCCTCAGGGGAAAGCTGGGAAGAAGGTTCCCAAAGGGGGAGCATAGGGAGATGTGGGCAGGGGCCTTGTGGGGGACCTGGCACAGGAGGGGACACAGCTAAGTTCCACTGTAGCGTGAACTTCATGTCCTCCAGCTGGGTCACTCTTGTGGAAAAGCAGCAGGCAGTTGTTCCAGGGCCTGGGAGCTGAGAAGGGCCTGAGCTGCTGTGGGGTGGAGAGTCATTCACATCAAGGTCATGGTGAAGATCAGAGGGCCTCAGAACAGGGAACACCAGGGAGCGGAATCAAGGGTGGAGGAAAGCTGGTCTGCTCTGTACGCTGCACGGGTGCAGCCCTTCTCAGAAAAGCTCAGCACTGGGAGTTCTGGAGAAGTGTGTTGCATAATATGCAAATTGCTAATCGGTGAAATTTAACAGGGAGCAGCTAAGGTATTCCACGTCATTCCATTTTCAAAAAGGAACATACCATAACTAACACCCTCTAATTGAACCTGAGTTTGGAAATGTCATGAGTTACCGTAAGGCTAAAATTCAAAGTTCTTTATATAAAAGTTCCTTCAAAGTTCAGTGTGTTTTAAAACAATGAGGCAGGATAGAAAGAGCCTTTAAATTGTTAAATTGACCTAACAAATTGAATTCTCCTTCACTGTTGGGCCCAATTCTTGTTTTTATTCTGATCAGAATTAAAAGATGTTGAAAAGAATTGAATTACTAAAAAACAGGATGACAATCCAGTGTCCCTGGGTGGAGAAGGGAGTCCCAAACTTCAGGACAAAGAGCACTCGGCGCTTGTTAAAATGCCAGCAGGGGGTGCCACCCCCAAGACTACTTCACCCCAGCCGTGGTTAACGCAGCTCCTTAGGAAAAAAATACAGAAGGTGATTCTCAGCCATTCCCCTGGACACCTTTGGACAGACTGTTGTATAGTCTCAACTTTACAGTTATGGAGGCCTTAGCCATTGTGCTTATTGGCATCAGGACAGATAATTTAAAAGCCACACAGAACACCCGTATGTGCACACAACACGATTCTGCACCTAAGCCTTCCAGGGGCTTAAAGCATTCGTATTATTTGCTTGGCGTGTTGTCCTACCTCTTCACGGGTCACTGTATTAATCCGGAAATGAACTTGTGCAGAGATAAGAGCTTGTGGTGAGAAATGGTTTCAGTACTCGGGGGTCTGATCTACACAGTTTCCAGGGAACTTGAGATACAGAAGTGGAAGCTACAAATGGAAATGCATGGTGTGGAGTTAACAGATTTTTATACTAAAAAATTTACGACAGAGGGCAGTACAATCTGAACTAAAAGGAAAAAATATGCACCTGACATATTTTCTACAATGTACACCTGCATGGCCAAGGCAAGGCTGTGGCGGCTCACTCGGTGGGGATCTGACGGGGAGCACCTGGGGGCGGGGGTTCCAGCAGACCACACTCCCAAAATGAAAAGATACAATTTGAGTGAATATGAGAATGGATTGGGAAGAAATAAAATCAGGATATAATGAAAAGCCAGGCAGTGAAATAGAACTCAGCAGTCAATATCAGGCACCAAAAAACATGCCCCCATACCCACGTGGTTAATTGCACCCAGTTTGAAAGCAGAAAAACACATCAGAAAGACCATTATTAACTAGTTTCACTCACATTGCTGCTGGGGCAATTCATTTAACCTACTTATTTGGAAAAACAGCACTAGAGCCGATCAGAACTGTCAGGATCCAGGAAATAGGCCCGGTTGATTCAAGAAGGGTGTGTTTCTCTTTTAAAGGTTGCTCATGGGACATTATTTATGTGCCACTGAACCTCATAAAGAAAATATGAAAGCTCTCTGGAATCCACTGGACATACAAAACAAGCAGTACATTGTATCATTTGACATAAAACTTCCTATGATGCATAAATCTGGCAACTTCTGTTAAATATGCAAGTGTTTTATTATACTTTGTCATGCTTAATAAGAAGACTGTAAATTTGACCAAGGACTAGGTATGAGGCCTCCACATTTTCATTCATAGGAATGTTTCAGTGCAAAGGAAATGTCCCCACAGCAGCTGTCTGTTGAACACAGCAAGTCTAATGCTGAGTAAAGAAAGAGAGAGCCGTGTCTGAATCAGGGGACTAAATCTAGGGGCTGTTGAGCCTTTAAGGCACTTTGCAGAATGTGCGATAACCCACAACCAATCCTTGTCATCGTTTCGCAAGGCCCATGGGATCTAACAGAATAGGCTCTCTGTGTCTTGCTGGCCTTGAGCTCCTCCTGCCCCCAACAGAGCAGACCTCTCAGAGTAAATGCTGTCATTTCACCCAGAAGCCTGGTGGGGGGACTGTGCCCTGCAGGATGGGGTCCTGAGCCACACCCCCTCCTCTACAGATCTGGGAAGCATCTGCCACTCTTGGAGAGAAGCCTACGATTATCATTCCATCCCCCTCATCAGAAGCAGTAAGGAGTGATGTAATTACAGTAAGTAAATAAAGTTGTGTCACCTGAGGAAATCGTCCTTAAAAAGGGGAATCTTCTCAAGTGGCAAATATTCTTCCGTGTGCAAACATGCTTTGACTAACCCATCACCCAGCGTCTGGCAGGGGACAGATGGATGTGGGGGTCAAGGATGGCTGTTTTCCTGCAGCACGAGGGGTCGGCTTTCCTAGCACCCCCGCCCTGCCTCTCATCATGTGGGCACTGCCAGCCCACAAGCTTTAGCTGAACCTAGTTTCAGTGCAAAAACTAGGGACCAAAAAGGGGAGATGTTTTTTCTTTAAACAGTTTGAAGGAGGAGAAACATGAGTAATTGAGATGAACAATTTGCAAGCCAAATAAAAGCAAAAATGGATGAGAAACGAATGCCACCAACTGAGTGGGAGGAAAGCAGAACCATGTATTCCCCTCCGCCCCGGGGGGAGCCCTGCAGCCTGGGAACTGTCCTATCAATCTGAGATGCTGCAGCCTGACTCGCAAAGTTCTAATTTTTTTTTTTAAGTGCAGTGGGTGGTGTTTCTACTCTGATTTCTCCCAACCAGGTACAGGTTGGAAATACCAGGGCAGAGCGGCTGGCCTCTGGCCAGGGCAGACCCCAGGCACACAGTCTCTTGACACATTCGTCTTCGATGGCAGCATGCTTAGCCGTGCCCCGATCCCTGCTTTAGCAGGACCTTCCCAAATAAGCTATCATTTTCTATTTGACCATGGGAACTTAATCACTGCAGAGCCTGATAGGCCTACATGCGCTTCCCGTCCATTAGGTTTTACACAGAAGGGCGGGTGGTCATGGGCCCAGGACTGCAGAAAACCTCCTTATGCTGTTCAGCGCCCAGCACAGCTCACAAGCCCCGGGCCTGTGAGACGGAAGCCTGGTCATCCTTGAAGTTGATCCGGGAGTGTAACTAGGTTGCGTGAGTGGCCATAAAGTGTTAAAAGTTGATGGCTTCTGAGTATTAGGTGTGTTTATAATCATCCAGAACATTTCTCTGCCACTGCTAGAATCCACAACAAAAGCAACACAAGTGTGGCCAAATTACTACCTTATATAAAAACCATTTAATGGGAGATTATGACCAAGTAGCAAAGCACATAAAAATCAGAAAGATAAACTTGGGATCAAACAAGGGGCTGCAATCTTCAGTAAGTTTGAAAGCACTCAGATGCAAATTAGTCAGCTTCATCGAGCGCACAGGCCTGCCTCTGACATCATTTCTGATAATACCACTCTTTCTTTGAAGCCAGCCAAGTCCCGTTGTAAGCCAATGGGCTTTTTGTTTGTGTTTTGGTGGTTTTGGCACTAGTTAAGGAGAAAAAAACTACAAACCACACATGACTTTTTCTTATTTGACAAGGAAACAAAGGAGTAAAGAGTTCACTTAAACCTGAACCACTAAGATGTGAATCGTCGTATTTCTTTGAACCTAAACAAATTTGCCTGAATCTCAATCTTGATTTAATTTCACTGAGTCTTTTGGTTACAAGTTATTCAATCAAAATTTGTGTTTCAATAGTGTAGGCCCAGTTTGTTAAAGTCTCAGGGACCTTTCACAGCAGATACACAGTACCAATTAGAGAAGCATTTCTCTTCATTTATTCCGCCAGCCAACAACACGCTGCCTAGAGTTTTGCCCAGAACTGGTGATTAAATTTCCATATGATCGTATCATACCCCTGCTCTCCAATTCAAGCTTGGGAAATAAGTGCATCTCATGGAGCAGTCAGCCTTCAGGACTAGCTCATTCCTGCCCTGACCCACGCATCAGCAAATATTGATGGAGCACCTCCTATGTGCCGGAAACTGTTCTGAGATTTAGGACCATTGTACAGTGTGCAACATGGGCCACATTGCCTGTCCCTCAGCAGCCTCCATTTGGGATAATTTGCACGCTGTGTCCCACGGGGGACAGGGGCATCAGGATGATGTGGGTGCATGGGGGAACATGGGGCCTGTCATGTTCAGTTGGGTCATCAGGGACATTCTCTCAGAGAGGGTCACCTCTGAACAGAGACCCTAAGGACATGGGGGTAAGAAGCCTGCTGGTGTGCAAGGGCAGCGAGGGGTCCAGAGCACTGCAAGGAAGTGGGGATTAAGCTCGGAGGGCCAAGGGGACCATGGGACGCACCTGCAAGGCCCTTGTAGGGTCGTGGCCTTTCCAACGCCTGACTGGGTTTCTAGCAGAGAGGGGCCCCGCTGGGCTTACATTGTGAGGCTCATCCTCCCACTGCGCTGAGACAGACCGTGGGGTCAAGGTAGACGGGGTCATAGGCAGGCTACTTCTCTCTCCAAGCCCCACCTTCTTCTGCATAAGGAGGCAGTGGGCCAGGGCCTGCTCACAGCTCTTTCCTGAGGACAGTATGAGAACAGGACTGACCTTGTGCTGGCTGTGAACACCACCATCTACAGCTTGCATGCAGCGAGAACCCAGTAAGTCCACAGTGAACACCTCAGACGTGACCTGAGAATCGTCCTCTGGTACTTTCCTGGCGCATCTGAAAACATGGAGCACAGCAGCGGGGCACTGGGATGAGGGCGGGAGGGTGGGAGTCCTCCCGGGGCCACTGTGGACTCCTGGTGAGGACAGTCCAGGTGCAGGTGGAACAAAGGCTGCCAGTCACCTGCTCTGCAGGGGGAGTGCCGCCCCCAGGGAGAGGGAGGTCACAGAGCAGCCGCGGTGAGACAGCCTCACCACCACGCAGGCTCTGCAGGTGGGAGAAGGCGGCCCAGGAACACAGGCAGCCCTGGAGCCAGCAGAGGCAGCGGACAGATTCCGCCTGAGGGCCTGGGGGAGCATAGCGCTGCCCACCCCTGGATTTCAGCGTGTGACCTCTCAGACTGCAGCCCTTCAAAACTACAAGATGATAAACTTAATGCTGTTTACCAGCAGCAAGCGGAAATTAATACAAGTGCCATGGTCTTTGGCCCCTCCACACAATTACCAGAACACTGCATCACAAACCAGGAAGAGGACCTTTTGATTTTAATCGATAAATGATGGTCCATGGGGTTTTCCCCTTTTGTTGTTCCACGGCCAGGGCCCCTCACACAACACATCCTAAGGAATGGTGTCATCCAGTGAGTGTTAGCTTTTACTGTAGAGACACAGGATGCATTGGAACATTTTCTAGAAAGGATACCATGTCCAGAACCTCTAGAATGAGAATCCTTACCTATAAGGCTATAAACCTGTGGAAAAGCATGGCTTTTCTCACTCTGCAGACACTTAAAGTCACCCTTCCCGTTCACCTTCGTGTCACCCGACCTGTTTTTTAGGTAATTAGAATCAGGGATCACTATCTAAATGCCTCCCAAGGCCAGGCAGATGTCAAAGAGGAGGGTGAGCAGGGCAGGCGCCAAACCCTGGAAAGATCCTTCCCTCAAGGAAACGTGCTCCCTGCTGATCCTGAAGCTTGTGCTTCTCGGGTCCAGTGTTCCCCAGTTTTGAGGAAACGGACCCCGTCCATCCCCTGTCCCGTCCAGTCCAACCCCATCTCTTTTACATTCTGCTACAGGAGAAACAATTTCCTGCAGTCTCAGGGCCCGGGAGCTCCAAGGCTGGGGCCGTGGGGATCTGCCCCTGCGCAAGTCCAGCCAGTTGTGGCCAGAGCTTCCGATTTCTCATGGGAGTCTGCAAGTCTAGATAGTTACATAAAAGGTCCTGGTTTTAACTACTGGCAATGAAAAATATTTTAAAACTGCTCAGCCCTGTGGTTGGGCCAGCGCTGCCCGTGGGTCCCACACGCCTGACAGGAGGGTCCCAGCCTACCGCTGGGGCTCTTCACCACCGCAGGGCAGGACTTCACCCTGACGTGGAAAGAAAACCAGGTGGGAGACTTCTGATCTGCCAGGTTCTCCCAGGCTCTGGAGGCTGCACACGGGTCTAGGAAAGGTCAGGGTCGGCGGGGCAGTGGGAGGGTACGCCTTCATCCTGCCCCAACGCCGGGCAGGGAACCGGCAGGTGGGTCCTTCCTCGATTCTGGTCAAGCCTCCCCAGCTGGTCCTGCCACCCATCCCAGCACCAAACACACCCAATTCAGCAACAACTCAAGCTCAGAAATTTCGTTCCTGCAGCCTAGCAGGATTGAAGTGTGTCCCACAAAATCTGTATACTGGTCTAACCTCTGGTACCTCCAACGTGGCCTTATTTGGAACTAGGGCTGTGGCAGATGTGATTAATGGGAGGTCCACCTGGAGGTGAGTGGAGGAAGACTTCTGACCCCCGAGACCCCCTGGAAGTGAGCCCCCTCCACGGGCCACACTGGAGAACTCTGCAGAAAGCTCTGCTTCTTATTCCCCAGTTATTTTTTGACCAGCTTCTTATCCTTAATAGCTGAGAAGTCTGTTACACCCTCACTTCTTGTAGAACCATGTAAAATTCATCAACTTTACTAATATCCTCCTTGCCATAAACCCGACGCTTTCTCAAGATAAAACACGCAGTGTTCTCAGCTCTTTGCTGCGCGGGGTCTGTGCCGATGAAGTGGTGGCGTCTGCGGCACGGGCGCCCTCTGCTGGTCCCCCTGGGGATCGGCCGGAGCGCGCTCTGTCCCGGGCACCGGCGCCTCTCCGGGTGCTTTTACCAAGTGGTACGGCGCCTTGCACCAAGAGTGCCCTTAGAAAAGCAGATGCAAGGCGTTCACGGTATTTTTTTTTAACTACATATTTCACGTTTCAACAGTTAAAATGTCTTGAAAGAATTGAAATTATGTCACAATTTAACATGACTAAAAATACTCGGCGACGTTCCATTTTCCTTAGAGTGGGCGGGCATCTCATCTGATGACGTAAAAGCAGGAACCGAAACAGTCTCTTTGTTGCCGATCTTCGTGAGCCATTGAAGGGTGTGTGGAGCATAGATTTTGGTCAGTCGGTCCTCCTGTGTTTGGGAACAGAGTGGTGTGTGTGCGTGTAAACAGGGAGAGAGAGGTGAGCATAAACTACTGAAAGAAAACTATTTACATAAGAAACAGCTTTCTACCTGTATCTCTATCCCAATAAACAATTATTACATTTCAAGGTCTCCTTGTTATGATAATGCAAATGCCATGTTGGTATTAAAATTCTCCTAAGAGTAATTCAGATTTTGCATAAATTTGCATTGATGGTCTCTCACAAAATAGAGAAAAACAATTGAGCCATTTTGTACTTAGCAAGAATCGGCTTGGTCCCATCAAATGTCAGCTAATATTATGAATGGCTTTGAATGTCCCCCAAGTGGCCCTGCCACCCATAGTGCACCGGCTGCTCCTTGATCAGCCATCCGTCTACACACATTTATAAGCGTGCCTGTGCCACCAGCTGCTCACAGAGCACTTACCCTGTGCTAGGCACTGTGCCAGGCTTCAGGGAGGGCCAAGGGTTAATAAGGCACATGTCAGCCGTGCTAGAACTTCACAGGCTGGGACCCCAGCAGGTCTCACCCCAGGTGGGCCTCTGGAGGCCCTCGGAATATGTTACTCCGGGTGTCAGGGAGGGGAACATTTGTTGTGCGGGAGATGGAATTTGAGTTTGTGCATTCCCGTTCGATGGGGCACATGAGCAGATAGATGCCTGGAGTCAGATGTTCTGGACATGTTTTGGAAATGAGAATAATAAAGCATCACATTTCAAAAATACCTCACCCTGGCTGAGGAATAGCAGTTTCGGGGTCATGGGGGGTATGGTGGGATCTGCCGCATCTCCCCAAAACAGCCACAGTCGACTCACCCCCTGTGCCCAGGCCCATTCACCACGATCTCTTCCTCTGTATGTCCATTGGGGCAAAAGGCCCCCTCGGCAGCTGCGCTCAGGGGGAGCGGCTACACCTAAAGCTCCCCAGAGACTCTGGGCACTGGGCTCACACATGGACCATGGGCCTTCTCCTGCTAAGCCTGTGAGCAGACGGTGCCAGGAAGAGGCTGGGCAATTCCTACACCGCATTGGCAGACAGATTCCTCACTTGACTTCGGAGGACATGCGGGGCCAAGTACGGACACGGGTATGGCTTAACCACATGCCCGCACATCTTCAGTCCTGCTGTGGATGGAGCTCACCTTGTTTCTGGGATTGGCCTTGCTGGAAACACTAATGCCTTGACCACAACATAAGTTGTCTCATTCTTAACAAGTTTAAGCCATTCGAATGCCGAATGTATCACCGAGATAAACCATTTGAGATCATAAAAATGGTCCTTCCTAGCATTATCTGTGTCTTGGAAATCTTCCCCTTTAAAAATCTTATATGACCCCTTCCCCATTGATGGCCTGCACACATCCATGTGGGAAACTTGAGCTCATTTCTTCGTGGACAGTGCTGATAAGATGCCTCTAGGTGGCATTGGTTGACGGCATTTGCCACCCTCGGAGAGCCTGTGCAGAGGACCACGGCCTGGAAGCACCTGGGTGAGGCCCTCCGACTTCCCCGTGCTCCCATGGGGAATGCAGACAGGGCCGCAGGCTCCCCCAACAAACCCTCTGTGCACCACAACTGGCACACAGTCACATGCTTTTTCTAGGTTACATCATAATTCATGGCTGATTAACTTCAGAAACCTGAGACGTAAAAGAAACACAAAAGGGGGTCATGCGCTTTGCTCCCAGGCGTGAACTCTGAACGTCGGTGATTTTCCCAGACAGGTGCTGGCGCGCCATGGTGGTGGCACCTGCTTTTCCACCTTCCACGCCCTTGGTGTGTGTGACACCCACTGAGTCATTGGATGGATTTCTTCCAGGGGCTCCTTGGGTTGCTTTTCTGCACCTAGATGCCACATCTTCACCTTTACAGACTTCTCCTGGACTTTGAAAGAAGCCTCCTAGTTTCGGCAACTTCTTTTCCTATCATGTAAAAATCATCATTTCACAATGCAAAGCATCATTCCACATGTGTTCTGGAATCGCTCATTTGCCCTCTCTGAAAAAAACCACATAAAGGGTTTGATGGTGTCGCAGCGCTAGCGGAAGGTCTCATAACAGAGAAGTGTAAGGACGAGGGGTTAACGGGTTGACCGTCCATAACCACCTGCTGTGCAGGCTCCATTCACAGGACACAGTGGTGCTCTGGATCTCCATTCAGGGCATCTCCATTCAGGGCGTTCTTTTGAGTTGCAGTATTCACAGAGCCATCCTTTCCACAGCTCTTATATTGCAAGGAATGCACTACAGATTCTTTTGTAGGTGTGGATTAGCAATATAGAAGGAATCTATGACATGCAAATTTTATAAGCTATAGAACATACCACACAAATGATGTAAAAAAATCAACTTCCTCTGTCACCCTTGCGTTAGCAGAGACAAACCAATGAAGGTACCTCATACAGGCTCTCATAACCTCCAGAACATAGCTGGATTTCTGTGAATGAGATGCGGTCTTACAATCATAAAACACCTGCAGCCCAGTGTTGTACTACCTGCGCTCTGAGACCACCAAGCCACTGGGAAGCAGCCGAA
The DNA here is from genome assembly GCF_040802235.1 of Manis javanica. Classification (NCBI taxonomy): domain Eukaryota; kingdom Metazoa; phylum Chordata; class Mammalia; order Pholidota; family Manidae; genus Manis; species Manis javanica. The sequence goes on from NC_133168.1 coordinate 78,116,696, forward strand.
GGCCTAGAATGATGCCTAGACCACACACTCAGGAAACACTAATTTGGAAACATGGCTGTCAGGGCCTAGCTAGGGCCCAAGGTGAGCCCAGGGCTCGAGGCTGAAGCACAGAGATGCCTTGAATACAGAAAGCTCTGCTGGAGGAGGGAATGGGCAGGCACAAGACCAGATGCCATCCAGCAGCAGCCTGGTGCATGGTGGAGAGGCCCATCCCCAGCCCGAGGGGGCAGTGCTCCGCAAGTGAGCCCAGATGTCACAGGTAGTGCGTGAACAAGCGGTGGCGACATGGGGGTGAGACTGGGTGTGACACAGCCACCTGCCTTGAGATCATGGTGAATTGTGGGGGTGGACCCAGCCCCTGAACCTCAGGATGAGGGGACAATAGACAGCACCTGCCACAAGACTGCCCGCGCTGGGTTCAGCCCCGGAGCCTGACGCAGGGCCCCAGGTATGGGGAATTTGCCTGCAAAGAGGCCCCAGGAAGCAGGCAGTGGGACAGGGAGGAGGAAACACCAATAAAAGGGCACATTTGGAAGCTGCTGTCCCGAGCAACGGGTGCAGCTCTGAAGGCAGCCCCTGAGAAGCCCCTGCCCAGGTGTCTGACTGCTGGCCTCCATGCCCTCTGGTGAGGGCTCCCCAGAGCATCTGCTTGTGGGTGAGCCTGCAGGCCTAGGGACTCCCCCTGGAGAAGGCAGCTGGCAGCAGCCTGGCGATGGGTTTTCAGGGCATAAACCCCTGGTTCAGCACCTCCCAGCATGCCTGGAGAAGGTGTTTGAACTGGAGGGGCACCTGGCATATTCAAGTGGCTCTGGACAGACTGGCAGGGGTTTCCAGTAAGCAGAGGACACCTGAGAGGAGAGAGGGCCCAAGACTGAGCCCCTAATTTGAGCCCACGAGCTGAGTCCACAGGTGCCAGGGAGCAGGGTGTGGGTGCTCCAGGGGGTGGGTAGGGGCTCTGTGGTCTTCCTGATTTGGGCCTGGGGCTCCTTTGCTGAGAGCAGGTGAGCAGAGGAGAGAGGCAGTTGGGCCTAGGTACCTCTGAGAAGTGGGGGACCCTGGGGTTGCGTAGCAGGTGCCCAAACTAGAGGCAGGACAGTCTATCTTTAGAGAGTCAGAGAGGAAGGCCAGGGTACCAAGGGATCACCCCAAGCACAGGTGGCACATGCACCCATAATTGGCCTGCCAGTCTGTCCAGAGCCACTTGGGCAGCCCAGGTGCCCCTCCAGTTCAAACACCTTCTCCAGGTGTGCTGGCAAGTGCTGAGACAGGATGGAGACGAGCACAGCAGGACCCACTGCTGGCCTGCAGGAGGTCCCCCAGTGTAGGAGGGGCAGGCCCAGTCCCGAAGCCCCACACCAGGGGCAGGGCCCAGGGGCTGGCTGGGGCAGTCACATGGCACTGCCCATCAGTAGGGTGCATTTGGTCTGGGCCTCGCAGGGGAGATAAGACTGCGGAGAGAACAGGAGAGAGTGTGAGGTGGGCACCGTGGAGGAACCCGGCAGCTGGTGGACACTCAGAGAAGCCAGGGTTTCCAGTAGCAGAGGGCACCTGAGAGGAGAGAGGGCCCGGGACGGAGCCCTGAGCCCCCCACCTTTAACAGAAGTCAAGCCAACAGACACAGAGGAGGTGCCAGGGAGGTGGGCACAGGGCCCGCAGGGCCAGCAGTGTCCCATCACAGGGCAGGCCTGGGACATGCTCAGGGACACCCGGCTGACTGGCGAGCGGGGCACGATGGTTGGGGGGGGGGGTGCTGGCCTGCAAGGAAGGGCCGTACAGAGTGGACTCAGGCCAGAAGCTGGACAGTGCAGGTCACCTCAGGAGAGCCTTGGAGGTCGGGGCGGGGACCCCGTGCCACAGGATGGCGGTCGGGACCTCACGCCGGATTTCGTCCCTGGCCACAGCCACCTTCCCACCCCATCCCAGCCTCACCCCTCGGTCCTGACAAGACCCTGGGGCTCCTGCCTCCACACACGCTTCGCAGTAACAGGTGCTCTCCTTGCAAGAGAGACCGAAACAGAGAATAACCAGGACTTGTGAAGGGCTTTTCTCAAAAAAGACTTCGCAGGAGTCGGGAGTTCATGCTTCCCAGGTTCAAGGAGAGGCTAAGTTAAAAAACAGTGTGTAAGCGGCGGCCCACAAACACAGGAGACTTCAGACGAACCCCGGAGCATTCACCCCCCGGGCCTCGGCGGGGCTGACAGCGCCACCAGGAGCACCCCATGCCCCAGGCCGGCCCTGGACAGCACTGTGGAGAGGGGTGGCCAGGCGGACACTGTGCAGAGGGGGCAGCTACATCAAACCGACCCCAGACAACCTCGTTCCCTCTGCCACAAGGTCTCTGCCTTAAATGTTTCTATTGATTTAACGCCAGGAGGCCTTGTATACATGAACACAAACTGGTATATTATTCCACTAAATCCTATGTAAAACCTTCTGCTACTTCATCTTTCATCAACCAACACTTTAAGGGCCAAGGACCCAGCCCAGGGAAAGGCTGTGACAGGGGGCCCAGGCCCTCACAGAGCCGGAGGCCCTCACGCATTGGCCCCCCGGCTGATGGCTGCGTGAAATCGCCTGTAGATAATCACAGATGCACAGACCCAGCAAATCTGGATCCCTCAGGAAGGGCCTGGAAATCGGTGTTTCCTGGCTTCCCGAGACTCACCTCACTCTGTGGGGCCCACAGCCTCACCACTCGGCCCTGCCCCTCCGGAAGGGCCCTGCCCCCACCTCCAGCCTGTCACCAGCTTTTCAGTTGGAAGGCTCCCAGCCCTGCGTGGAGGGCTGCACCTGTCTGTCCAGGCCCAACCCCAGGGCCTGGTTCTCCTTCCAGCACCAAAGAGAACGAGGATCATCTGTTCTCAGGTCCCTGTCCAGGTGGCATTTTTTGATGCCCACAAAGGGGACTTTTAGGGGTTGATAAAGACTATTTGCTGCCACTTTTATCCTACAAATATTCAATTTATTAAAATTATATGATTAGGAAATCTAATCTCCCCTACATTTTAAGATCAATTTACAAGTCATTTTCTATTGTGCATTTTATCACTGAAATGCTCAAGGGGGTCTTTGATCAGCGCCCCCTCTGGTGAGTGGGGCCAAGCAACCCCTCTCTGTCCACTGCACTTAAACACCTTGTCACTTGAGTGTCCTCTGGTAGTTGACGCTGCTCTTGTTTTCCTATTAAGCATTTCACACACCTGCCTGACACTGTCTTCCGAAAGACTTAAAACACTAGTGAACCAGTGGACATGCTCATGAGCACATGAATCTCAAGCTGTTAAGCTCTGCAGGCCTTACAACTAAAAATCAGTCATGATTTAAAATAAATTACTCAACAGAAAGAACCACAAGGACCAGCTATCAGGTTCCCTAATTTATCACATTCTCTAACAAAGACGTGCAGAAATCGCTCCTAAACTTAAAAGTATTTAGAAAAGCAAATCAAAACCACGATGAGATATGACCTCACACCTGTTAGAATGGCCACTATCCAAAAATGAGAGCCTGTGTCAGCAAAGATGTGGAGAAAAGGGGGCCTTGTCCACTGTGGGTGGGATGTGAACCGGTGCAGCCACTGTGGAAAACAGTACGGAGGGTCCCCGAAAAATTAAAAATAGAACTACCCTTAGGATTCAGTAATTCTACTTCTGGGAATTTACCTGAAGAAAACAAAATCACTAATTTGGAAAGACATATGCACTCCTGTTTATTGCAGCATTATTTAAAATAGCCAAGGGAAGCAACCAAAGTGTCCATTGAGAGATGAGTAGATGAAGATATGGTACACATATATAGTGGAATATTATATATTCATATAGAGATGTGGTATGTACATAATGGCATATATATAATGGAATACATATATATAATGGAAGCCATAAAAAGGAATGAAATCTTGCCATTTATAACATAGGTGAACCAAGAAGATATAGTAAATAAGATAAAGACAAATGCCATATGATTTAACTTCTATGAGGAACCTATAAAACAAAATAACTGAACACACAGAAAACAGACTAAATACCGAGAACAGACTTGGTGGTGTTCGGGATGGGGGTAAGGATGGGTGAAATAGGTAAAGTGGATTAAGAGGAACACATGTCCAGTTATAAAATAAATAAGTCACGGGGCTGAAAGTACAGCATAGGGAATATAGTCCATAATATTGTAATGACTGGGTGGTGATAGATGATTACATACTAGTCGTGATGAGCATTTTGTAATGTATATGATTGTGAAATCACTGTTGTACACCTGAAACCAATATAATGTGGATCAGCTCTGCTTCAGTAAAAAGAGAAGCATTAGGATGAGCAGATCACCTGTGGTTTAATTCCAAGACTTCCACCAAGAGGGCACTCAGGACTGAGGCCAGGTACGGACCCTCCCAAGCCAGTCAAAGCCAACGTCCCAGCAAGGAGGGGCCCCACCTCAGTGCCACCCCTCCACATATTGGCTCCAAAGCTGTGGCCAAGGCACAGGGCTTCCCGGGACTCAGGCCCATCACAGCAAACCTTCCAGCCACCTCCCAGGGCAGCCAGCACTGATGGAGCTCAAGGTTCCCACTCCTCCCGCGGAGCTCAGATCCCCCCCAGGGTCAGGCAGATGGATACCTCTCGAAGGCCTTGCACTACAGCAGACATTTTATTCTGTTATTCTCTGCATGCACACCAAGTACAGGGACATGTGACTCTGCCCCTAGTACTGGCCCCACCATGAAAGCCACTTCCCACGGAGGACAGCAGCGTCTCTGTGGTGGGACCGGGACCACGGGGGAGGGGAACGGCCGAAGGGGCCAAGAACAGGAGCCCCGAAAGAGAACTGATGCCCTGCTCTTGCCCCTGCAGTGTGGCTTCAGTAGCCTTAGTGTGGGAGGGAGAGTGTGTAGATGGAATGGCTGTACTTCCCCAGGTAGCAAAACCAGGTCGGAACAAGTCATTATGCAGACCTGGCCATGGGGTGAGCAGGAAGCCTGCATCCCTGGGTGGGGTCTGCATAAGGACAGTCCCAGAGCAGGGGTATGAAATGAACTGGGCTTGTGTCTTGCCAATGGGTTTCAGTCCCGAGCAAGTTCATTGTGGATTCAATGTGACCAAAGAAATGACAGTAGAATGTTCTTGGGGTGAAAGGGTTACACCCAACTTTATTCCCATGGTGGCAGGTCAGTCACTAGAATTCCATTCAGTCAGAGCAAGTCTGCATGCAGCTAGCTGGTCCCTGCATCTGGGCCTCTCTCCTCAGCGCTGCCACTACTCCAGCCTCTGCTCTGCTCTCCTGTAGCCTTGCAGCCCTGCCACCGTGTCGTCCAGAGCACTGCATGGGGCTCTTTATATGTAGTGAACTAGCCAATCAGGCCCAGGTGAGAATCCTGACCACAGGAACCTTCATTTTATCCACAGCTTGACGTTGCCAAAACTTCCCCAGAACTTACTCATCCAACTGCATTTCTTATGCATGCACACGCGTGTCCTGTTTTTATGGAAACAGGTGGGGGGAAGAAAATGGCATGGAAGTGATCTTTGCTTAAGCCTCTTGTTTAATATTTTTTAAACTTCTATGCATACTGTTATTTAATTGTAGGTGCTGTGGCTTTTGAGTCAATTTCATGAATATTTCATACTGTGGGGGGGTTAGAAACGCATGCAAAGAAACTCAGACCTAGCTAACTCTTTGCCCCTGGAGGCCTTGGTGGGGCTCGCCTAGCAAAGCCACCCCTCGGGCTCTGCTCCTGCCATCTGGGTCCCATGCGGCTGGGACCCTCCATGGAGACGACATTTCCAGGCTGGAATTAAAAAGTGGAGAAGGGTGTGTTTCCTGGCAGTTTGACTATGAGGACCTGAAGACAAGCCTGACCCTTCAGGCAAACTGATGTTACCACAGAGTCGGATGGTTTCTGCCCTGACAGGAAGCCCACCGTTTTGCCCGAGGCACCCACGTTATGGGGGGGGGCTTCCAGGTGCACAGGAACTGACCTCAGCAGGGAATCACTTCTGAGCTGTTTGTGAGGACAGTGTTGTGTCCTCAGTGACATGCAAATTATCATTCATTCCCATCAGACCAACCATTTCAAGCACTCAACTCCGGGAAGTATGATCTAACCCTGCAGAGGGCGTGGTGCCCCTCCCTTCTAGGGAAGGTTGTCAGTGGGTTTCAACATCTTAGAACTCCAGTGTGAATCTGAAATCATTGAAATCCCTGCAGACCTGTCAGCAGGCAACGCAGCAAAGGAGGGAACCCGAGTACAACCTTCCCTAGAGGCTCCTCACTCTGCACGGTTAAATCACCCTTCCCCGAGGCTGCTCCCCAGACTCTGGGCCGAGCCCCTCCCAGGTGCTGGGTTAGAAACACAAAACAACAGCCCTCAATTCTGAAAAGCCCTTGAGGGTAGATCTTCATCTTTAAAAAGCACTTCAGCTGGTTCTTAAGTTTCAAAGTCACTGTTAAAAAATATCAGCCAATTCCCATCATTCGAGGTAGTTAAGTCTGACAGGAGTCAGCAAATACTCAGCCAGGGCCCACGGGGGTACCGAGTGGGCTGCCAGCCTCTGGCTACAAGAGCCCACCCACCAATCAGTACACCGCCTCCCTTTATGTGTGTTTCTGTTTGGAGACACTTTATTTACCATAGACATGCTGATTCATTACTGTGGAGCTCATGGTCCACACAGAAAACCACACCTGTACCTCCAAGTATAAACTCTGACTGCAGCTCTAACTCACGGCTGAAGGACACACGTGTTTGTTCCAGGAGGCACATCACAGCATTTGTTAGTAGGAACAATACACAACACACCAGCACTACGCTTGGCACCTTCCCCAAAGCTGTAGTAACACACCCACAAAGATGGGCCACTACCTACATTCCCTCTGTACGCCACCCCTGAAGTCCAGACCTTTTAACATCCAGAACTCTGTACCCACTGAATAAGAACTTCCTATTTCTCCCTCCCTTGGGAACCATTTTAAACAGCAAATCACCAAAAGGCACAAAAATGTGCCCAGCATGGCAGCAGATCCACTGGGAAGGGGTCACTTGGCTCCAGTCTCAGTTGGAAGAAGTCAGGAGACACCTTGTTTAGCCTCAGCTGGAGACATGCACCTCAGACCACTCAAAATTTTTGCCTCTCCAAGTGCATGAAAATGAGCAAAAGCTCTGTGAGTGTTGATTTTGGGGTTACACACAATTTTAGCAAGTAGGTGAGTTTGCAAATATGGAATCGTGAATAAGGTCGACTCTACACCCATTTGTTTGCTGTGCAAAACCTCCCTGATCAAGGCTGGACCCGCGCCAGCCCACAGCCGCCTGTGCTGGGCTCACCTGCCACACGGATCACCCGCAGGGGCCGGAGGACGCCCCCCTCCACTAGCTTCAGGCACGTCATAGCCTCGGCTGGTGGCGTTTAAGCATTCACTGTGGCATGTTAGAAGCTGAAATCCCGGACAGCCTCACCGGATCGTTCATCTGCGCCTGCCCTGCTTATCTACTCACATGGGGAATGACGCCCTCACGTCATAGGCATTGAGGACAGTTGAGGGGCGTGTGGAATAAACAAATTGTTTGGGAGGAATTAGACATGGGGCAACGTGTCTGCCTCGAAGAGCACTCGGCCGGGTGGCATTAGAGGCCCCCTGGGGACCTCACCGAATCTGTCACTGGGAGCAGCTGACACACACAGACGCAGGGTCCGTGGGTGAGCCCATCTGTCCACTCATTCAATCAGCATTACGGACAGGCCGCCACGTGCCAGACGCCAGGACGCCAAGTGAGCCAAGGCTGCCTGCCTCGGGCTGATGTTCTCGGGGAGACAACGAGCAGGACGGGAGGTAACACAGGATCGCACAGCGCTGTATGGAGGGAGCTGAAATGGGGGAGAGGGTAAGGGGAGGGCTGCATTCGGACGGGGAGGGAATGCGGGCGATGCAGGGGTCTGGGGGGGCACTTGGAGCAGGAGGCCAAACCGCAACCCCGAGGCAGGCCTGGGGTCAGGGGCAGAGTCTAGGCGGGCAGGGTGTGGACGTCGGGGCCAGGGGGGGACACCAGCCTCTCCTGGATGAGGAGAGCTGGGAAGTTTCTGTGCAGAGGACTGACCTGCTTGCTCCAGGGCCTGTCCCCGGGACGGCTGTGACAAGATGGGGGAGGCAAAGGGTGGGACACAGGAGGGCAGAGAAAGAGCAGCAAGGGGCCAGCACCGCCCTCCAGCCAGAGAAGGGCAGCGGGGGTCAGGAGGGGCCCCCTGGCGGGCGGGAAGCCCTGGACTGGGTTAGGATGATGCAGCGACCCGGGAGACTCCCCAGGACTAGAACTTTCAGCCTGTTTTCTGTGGAGGGATATTTCCAGACAGACGAGAACAAACTCTATATGTTAAACACTGGACATGTTTCATCTTTTTAGGGAAAACTTTCCCTGCACCCGTGATCCCTGCACTTCAGTCCCCAGTACACTGACGCTCCATGTCGGTGCCACATGCCTCGCACGACCTACACAGGCCTGCGGTTCTCCCCCAGCACCCACCACCCTGGCCAAGGCCGGAGGCTCACCCTCAAACCCTCCCGGCGTCCCGTCCCACCCCGAGGAAAGAGGGCTTTGTGGTCAACAAGGGCAGGGCGACCATTGTCTCCTTATGAGCTTAGACACAGAATTTCATGTGATTAGACAAATTCCCTAAGCATTTCAGAGGTCCCAGGCCTTCCCTTCACTCACCTTGGGAGCATGCTGCAAGTTCTTTAAACAGCCCTAGCTTAGGGCAGCGGCAAAGCCAGGGAGGGCCCTGCACCACCAGCTGAGGCGGAGAGGGTAAGGCCTTCACAGCCTCTGGGCTGCTGCTTATTCCGAAGCAGCACATATTTGCATCCTTGTCTTAAAGACTGGCTGATACGCTAGGACACCGCGGTTGGCTGTGCATTCGTCTGCGAACAACCACAGACGGTCCGGCGCCGCGAGGGACCCCGGACGCTCATCCCAGCGATTTACAACCACGGAGCCCGGAGTGCAGCGCAGAAAACCCTCAGGCGCTCAGGGCAACCCCAATGGGTGTGCTGAGGAGCACGTGCCCCGCCGGGCAGTCGGGAAGGTGCCGCCTACACGGGCACACGGGTGAGGCTCCAGGAAGACCGACTGCGGCTCAGTCAACTCAGCTGTGTGCATTTAACTTTCGCTCACAGATCCCCATTTTGGACATCCCGTAATAAGCTCTCAAACGCCTGCAGGGGGCGCCGACTCAGACACCGGACATCGCGGCCCGTGCCCATTATAGGAAAGGGAGGGTGGGCTGTGTTGGGGAGCAGTTCGTCCCCCTTGGCTGCAGGCCACACTTGGTGGAGCTTTACTTCAGGGGGTCTAGCGTCTCCTGCGTTGGTGGCCTTCGGGTTTCTAACGCTTTTAGCTTTCAGAGGGCACACAGAGCAGCAGTCTGGAGGTTAGCCGGCATTTGCTTTGGTGCAGAACACACCCCCTGCTCAGGTGGAATGAGTAGAAATGAAGTAAAACTTCATTAAATGAAGCCCATGTGCAATTTATTTTTGGAGCTAAGACTAGAAAATCAGCTTTAGTTCACTAGAAAGAAGGGGCACTTGTCCCCTCTGACAACAACTGTATAACTGCCTCTGTTTACATTTCACCACTGGCAGGAAATTCGGAGCGTAATGTGAGGCAAAATATACCAGCTCCCTAAATCCCTGATGTGACACCACATAACACGTAGTTATTTCCTTTCCCTCCTTGTCTTGGCCATTTTCTTATTAAAGGCTTTGCTGCTGCTAATTTTTAATTGTATCTCACAGTTACTTCATCAAGTGGGAATTAGTCATAAATGACCTCACCACTGATTGATAAACAAAAATAGCACATGTATATTACTTAGCACAAAATAAGGATAGAAGACATGTTGTAAAAGTACAGGTGTGTAGGACAAGGTACTTCCAGCATCTACATTTAAAAAGAAACCTGTGAATGCAACTGCCAAAGACAAGCTTGCAGTGTGAAGGAACAGGCAGCCAAGATGTCAGGGTGTGCGTGTACCCCACGAGAAGCAGTGTGGAAGCAGGTGGTCCTGGAGGTCTCAGGGACAGTGTGACCATCAAGGGTAGATAGACGGAGGTAACTGGGTTTCAGGAGTGTTGGGAGACGGGTGCCCGCTCTGTTGCCAGTGAGTGGCTTTCGCTTCCCCATCCTTCCCATGCAGCGGCCAGGGGAACCTTTTCAGAAGAAAATCTAAGCTCGCTATCATCTGCTCCAAAGACTTCAAAGACTTCTCTTGCCCTTCAGGTTTTTCAGGAAAAGTTAGGAAAGTCTTCGACAAAATTATATGCTATTGTACCACAAAATAACATCAAACTTAAAAGGTGAAAAACCAGCTGGGAAAATGCGTTTACTACAAATAGAACAAAGACTGTATGTGCAAAGAGCTTGCACACTATCGTCTGTCTGCCCCCCGTCCCCCACCCAAAGGGGCAAAGGGCAGGACCAGAACCGCGAGAGGAGACGCTGGATAAAAGAAAGATAAGTTTCTGACATCATTAGGCAAGTACTGAAATGTAAAAGATTTAGCTTCTCCACCTATCAAATCAAGAAAGAATCTTATATGATCAGTATGAGATGTGAATTCTCATACGATGCAGGAAGGGATGAAAACCACTTTCCCCTTCCTTGACAAGTATTGGAGGGGGGGGAACTAAGGATATTTGTTCATTTCAATCTATTCTGTTTCTAGGACTCTAGCCCAAAAAACTGAGACATGGACACACATTTAATTGGAAAGTTGTTCGCAGCATATGATATCACGTGAGAACTTATCAGCCAGGGCTGAGGACATGCCCGTTGCCTCTTGACATTGTCCCTCCCCCACTGCCCACCCACGCAGGGATTGCCCATAATCCAGGGGTGCCCACCCACCCCATTATCTAAAGCTAAATCATTGCACTTTGTTCCTTTGGTCACAAAGATTGAGTCAGGTGGGCAGGTGAGACACCGAGATGTGAACAAATCTGACTGAAACGAGGGGCCGTTAATGAGGTGGAGTGTTTAAGGGGGAACTTCCCCCAGGAAGGGGAAATGCCGTCTAGACCCCAGACGTGTTCAGCAGCGGTCCTTCGGCAGCATAGAGGCTGTCCTGGGACCGCACAGCAGCGGGGGCAGTAACCATCCGAGACAGGCCGAGGCGGAGCCCTGCCTCTGTGGCAGGTAATGGGGAGGATTCTGAGGCTAGCCCAGTGTCTCTGCACTGAGGGGGTATTGTGTTTGCTGGGGTGGCACCTGGTGGAGGAGGCGAACGAGGTCAAATCTTCCATATGTTGGGAAATGGAGAGTCTTTCACCATTATTTGACAAGGTTTTCCCCCTGCTGGAGGGAGAAGCAGAGGCTTAGAGGGGTGGGTATGTGCCCTCGGAGCACCCATGGGTCCCGCCTGCAGAAAAAGGCTTTAATTTGAATCGTGCACTCTAGAAAGATGACATCAAACAAAGAGCCTTTTTTGAAGTCTCTGTACCTCAACCACCAGTTCTTTGAACTCCTTCAATGGTGAGTTCTCAGTACATCCGAAACCAAAAATAATACTACTGGAGTATTTCTGGGAACCAGAACAAAACCCCGACAGCAATGAGGTGGTTTGCGTTTGGTTTCTGGCTCCGAAGGTGACTTGCTCTGTGGGGAGGGTCAGCTAACCTCTTTGTTGTTTCATTTGCAACATCTGCAAGATGGTGATAACCCATCACTTCATATTCTAAGTTCAAAACTTGAAAGGCCAATAGTTTTCTTAAATTCAACCCTCCCCCTAAGAGAGAGCAAACACCTGCTGATCTCATTTTTAAAACAGATTTGTGTTACAGCTAGCATTTACTTTAGGGGTTTAAAGGACATTCCTTAACATCAAAAAAAAAGAAGCAGAACATTTATTTGGAATTAAGCTCAATATTTGACTTTGACATAACATTCTTGCTATTAAGATGTATCAGCTTGATATGTTTGCAGACAAGATGTGAAGATGTGCATTTTGAAACTTAGAGGCAAAAAAAAAAAATCTCCCTTCATTTGGATGATGAAAATAAGGCAGGTTTTTCCCTTTTTATTTTGCTCACTGATTCACTGAAACACACATTATGAAGGGAAATGGATGAATATCTGCAAACAAATTATTCATCCACTACTGGGTTTAAAAAAATATTGATCATTTAGGAATTGAAAGCATGTGCATGTTTTAAAGCTCTGTTAAGAATTATAAAAATTCTGCTGTTTCTTCCATAAATGGAAAACATAACACAAATATAGGTCCTTATGACTACCAGCTTTCCCCAAGGGACTGAGGCTGAAGCTTTTTTTCTCTGAGCCCAGCAAACATTTTGTGAGAAAATGAAGCACTTCTTGGTACAGATATTACTCTAACAGCAAACTGGTGAGAAAGGAGAAACAGCCGAGGTGCTCACTGCGCGTGGGCGGGGTGGAGGAAATAATCAAGGGCCAATAAAAGCCGCAGCTCTGAGCACGCCTCCCAGATGTACCTCAGGTTTCAGAGCTCACATATGTGACATTTTCTCATTTTGTCTTCATCAAACCTCATTTTGAAATGCAGAGAATGAGATTCAAAGTTTGGGGCGCGGTAGCTCAGGAACCTTCTTGCTTCAGGGAAATGCACAGTCTTTCCCCGGGTCGCATGCTGACCTTCTGGAGGAACAGAACTGCTTTTGCATTATGAAAAAAAAAAAAATCTTCAGCCATGGTAAGCAGGTTGGCTCAGCTGCTTCTGAGATCTGAGGGTCCACTCCTGAAACACTCTATGGTCTGACTTTGTTCTAAGAACTCATTTCGTCTTTTGTGCAAGATAAGAAAGATATTACTAGGTCCAAAATAATATCAGAAATGGTCACTAGGTGATTATGAAACAGTTCTAAAATCAATAAAATTTATGTAAGTTATGGTGCTGGTGATGAATGTTAAATTACATATTTTATATGTTCTCTTAATACTATTTTGCAGAAATCTGCCCAGCCAACAGTATTCTTGGCTGAAATTAGGAAGTGGAAGAAAAACTTAAATATATCTTAAAACCACTAAAAATGTCCACCGAATTCTCAGGGGTGTATCTGAGATTCAGCGTGACGCACTCGGTCCACCCTGGGATGTCAAAATTCCTCACAGGCACAGACCCCCAATTCCCAAAGGCCACTTATAACCCTGTTTGCCTCCTCTCCTCTCTGGGGTTCAAAAGCAGACAAGAAATTTGGTCCAAGAAAGGACACTGGTCAAGGTCCACAGGGACAGTGGTTAACATTAAACTGCCCAGTTTGCTACAGAAAAACAGGAAGCAAAAAAGAATTTTCTGAAGCAAAGAAATGTGCACAGCTTTTAAGACAAAAGCAAAGAGGCAGGCAGATGCCATCATGAAGAAATGCTTGCTTCAGGGGGTGGTCGGTGGGGTTGCGTCAGCTGTCCTGCATCCAGACCTCACCCTGTGTTTAATAAATGAGTTAGTATATTCTCCGGCTCTCCCCAAATGATTGATTTCTGACATACATGTGTGTGTGCTCTCAATACTGTGATCTGGAGAGTCAGGTACCACGTTTTTTTTCCCCCTGAGTCATTGGCACAGTTAAAATAATTGACTGCAGAGCGATCGGCCTGATGGCTTTAAGTCCTGTGATGACTGAGATCTGTATAAAGCGCTGCAGAAATTCACGGGAATACAACACCCGTGCTGCTGCTTTGTCGTGACCAGATCTGTCAGGCTGTAGACTTATGCCTGGTACACAGAAGATGCCCAATAGGCTATACAATACTGCTCTGCTTCCTGCAGGGATATTTGATAGCCATTAGGGAGGATTTAAGTATTTCTGAAAAAATTACCTAATTATCTTCCAAGGAATTAAAATTGCAAAGGCCTGTGGTTCAACACAGATGCAGCCATTAACTTGAGAAATTTTCACTCAGGAAAATGCTCAAGTCCTAGAAATTGGCACAAGCTCTAGCCTTCAGTCTCTTCAGTCGTCACTAGAACCAAGATAATAGATAATTCACTGTGGGGGGTGGGGGGGGGTTGAAGTTTTGATTTCTAGAAAGATCTATTTTCTTTTGCTATTTCTTTTTTGTTAACCCAGAAATATTTGACCCTACCAGTTACTCTCTAAGCTCTGCCCGCTTCTTCTACTGGTTTTTAAGAGTGAGGTTTGGACTTTGGAGAAATTAAGTGGCTTTTATAGAGAAAGAGCTGTGAAGGGCAGGAACTGGAGCAGGATAGAGTGGTCCCCCCTTACCTGTGGTTTTATCTACCCAGGGTCCTCTGTGGTCTGGAAGCTGTGACCCTCTGTATGACATACTCCTTATGACATCTCCTGGGTCAACAGGAGCCTAAGGCGAGGTTGCCATGCCTAGTCATCCACCTCAGGTCATCTCACCATGCAGGCTCTTTATCGTCCATGCCGCCCCAAGAAGAGGGGTGAGTATAGCATAATAAGATAATTTCAGAGAGAGAACCCCCATACTCATCACTCTTATTACAGCATATTGTTATCATTGTTCTACTTTATTCTTAGTTATTATTGTTGTGAATCTCCCACTGTGCCTAGTTTATGAATTCAACTTTACAACAGGTATGTGTATGGGGAGAAAAACATAGCATGCACGGGGCTGGGGCCGTCCTCAGGTTTGGACCCTTACGAGGTCTCGGAAAGCACGCCCTGCAGACCCCTGCGGACGGTCCTGGACTCTTTCCACTGTAGCGTAGTTGCAGCAAGTGACCTTTGGACGAAGCTTTTGTGGGTCACATGAGGCTGATCTCTGGGTCTAGTGGCTGCAATCAGAATTTAAAGTGACTCTCACATTAGACAGTTATTCAAGAACTTTGGAAGTAATTAATGAGTTAATATCATGAGCATTTATTATGTGTCTGAGACATGCCATGTGCCAGGAGGCGAACTGGGGCTTCTAGGACAAATTGGCACAGCCTGCCTCCCCTGGGGTCAGGAGAGCAGCACCCGGTCTGACACACAGAGGGGGCAGCAGGCGGGGGTCTACTGAGGAATCAGTACCTATCATCTATAAGAAAAGCAAACTAGTGACAATCCCACTCCGTCATCACAGATACTGTCAAATGAGGAGGAAAAGGAGAATGTAAGTGTTCGTTCAGATGCAGGAGTTCCATATACAGGAGAGTGTCACTGTAATGTGAAGACTAGTTCATCTCTAGTCCAAGGGAACCTAACGTAATGAGCTAAATACTTAAACTGAAGCCTCAAACAGTGCATTTGGGAAAACAAACAGATGGACGAGGATGCTTTGCAAAAGCTTCTCATTCTGACAATTCCTATGTGACAACTGGAAAACACAGAAATCAGGGTAGCGAGATAAATGAAGATATCGTTCCCAAATATTCCCTACTTGATTCATTTCTCCCCCAAAGGAGAAGCCACTGCGGCACAAGACAGCACTTATTTGGGATCTAATGGTTGAAAACCAGCAGCTCCCAGTTCTAGACCTGCTGCCAAACCTCTGTGCGTCATGGAGCAGAAAGACTGCAGATGATCCCAGCTTCTCAGGGAGAAGAGTTTGGAGCTGAGCTCAGAGCCGCGCTATGTCTCCTGGCCCTTCGGGAATCACAGTGGGCGTTCCCCGCCATGCAGCCCCAGGCCAGGAGAAGGGTCAGAGGGGCGGTCACCCAAAGGAAGCAGCTGGACAGCAAAGATCACTGTCCACGCAGTCTGTGACCAGCGTGCCCTCACCACCAACTGGGTGTATATAATCTGATCTTGTGGATTTATATTTGAAGTACTTGAATTCAGAAAGCAAATAACCTGGACTCTGTAGTGATCATGCCTGATGTTTTCAGTTCAAGGAAAAGAATTTTGAAAGTATTCCTTCTGCAATGCAAATTAAAACCACAATGAGATATCACCTCACACCAGTTAGGATGGCCACCATCCAAAAGACAAACAACAACAAATGTTGGCAAGGTTGTGGAGAAAGGGGAACCCTCCTACACTGCTGGTGGGAATGTAAATTAGTTCAACCATTGAGGAAAACAGTATGGAGGTTCCTCAAAATGCTTAAAATAGAAATACCATTTGACCCAGGAATCCCACTTCTAGGAATTTACCCTAAGAATGCAGCAGCCCAGTTTGAAAAAGACAGATGCACCCCTATGTTTATTGCAGCACTATTTACAATAGCCAAGAAATGGAAGCAACCTGAATGTCCATCAGTAGATGAATGGATAAAGAAGATGTGGTACATATACACAATGGAATATTATTCAGCCATAAGAACAAAACAAATCCTACCATTTGCAACAACATGGATGGAGCTAGAGGGTATTATGCTCAGTGAAGTAAGCCAGGTGGAGAAAGACAAGTACCAAATGATTTCACTCATCTGTGGAGTATAAGAACAAAGAAAAACTGAAGGAACAAAACAGCAGCAGAATCACAGAACCCACGAATGGACAGTTACCAAGGGGAAAGGGACTGGGGAGGATGGGTGGGAAGGGAGGGAGAAGGGTGGGGAAAAATACAGGGGGCCTTACGATTAGCATGTATAATGTAGGGGGGAGGCATGAGGAGGGCTGTGCAACACAGAGAAGACAAGTAGTGATTACTACACTGATGGACAGTGATTGTGAAGGGCTTTGGGGGAGGAACTTGGTGAAGGGGGGAGCCTAGTAAACATAATGTTCTTCATGTAATTGTAGATTAATGATACCAAAATTTTTTAAAAAGTATTCCTTCTGCATCTTCCATAAGGCACTGCTACTTTCAAAATGATTACTTGTTTTGACCCACGTGTGGCTCTCAAAACGCAGGACTTGTAGCTGAGCCCCACGATCAGCCTCAGTTCTGAGATGAAGCACGGCTTCCTGGCCTGGCTTTGCCCTCACTGAGGATGGCACACGGGGCTGGTTCTCTCAGGCTCCCGCAGCCCCTTGGCTCCCGCACATCCTTCGTGCCTCATTCCCAATCCCCCCACAGTGACTATATTTAAAATGAATTTCCAGTTTCCCTCCTTTTTCTCCTTCCCCCACATCCACCCGACGGTCACTCCCTCAGGGACCGGTGACCACAGGCTTAGGCTGACTCACCCACTCAGCTGCTCCTGAAACTTCTTCACACTTCCAAATGCCTTAATGTGACGCTTCAAAAAAAACAACACACTTTTGAAATTAGAATCTTTTAAAGTGCCCAGTTGAAAATCCTATCTACCCTACCTCTTTATAATAATTTTATAAGATAATGCTTAGCATTCTCTAAGAGCTTTCCATCCATCAGTCACTCAGCTAAATACTTCATACATTATCTTGTTTATTCTCCACAACAACCTTCTGAGGAAGGCAGGATTATTATCCCCATTTTACAGAAGGGACGCCAAGGCTCAGAGAAATGAAATACTTTGCTAAAATCACACACAGTGAGTGGCAGAGCCGGAACTCAAACAGAGGTCTTTCCAAAGAAAAGCACAGCCTTGCCCTGAGCTGCCATCTGCCGAGGGGACCTGGCAGCTAATCAGACAGACTCCCCCGGGCATCATCCCGTTCACCGCACATTACATCTGCCAGGGGTTCACTGATGCGACTAGAAACCAACCCAGAGATGCCCCCATTCCTACATGAACAGCAAGAACGATAGCCTGATGTCTGTGCCTCCAAATGCCCGGACTTGAGCAGTCGCCCACGGCCAAGACATTCATCCAGCCCCTTTAAGTGCCAAGTCATCAGAACACAAGCTACCTTCAAGAGTTCTTTTGGACATCACTATTTATAGGGTCCAGAAACATGCCCGCCCAGCTCAGAGCATCAAGCACTTCCAGACAGGAGTTCGTCGCCACTTGCCTGGTGATGTCCCTGAAACAGGGAGAAGCTTCGAAGCCAGGACAAGGAATGCTGATGGGACATATTCAGAAGTCTTGGATAAACAGTAAGGTTTGTTCTTCTTGGTTTAAAAGAATGTGTGGTAGATGAAGTAATGCCTCCCGAAGCCATCCGTGTCCTAATCCCCTGACCCAGGACTTCACAGAGATTAGCCTGGTGGGCCCAGCATCTCACAGGGGTCCCAGCAGGAGGGACGTAAAGCACCAAAGGTGGGGAGAGACATGAGGAAGGAGACGGAGGTCAGAAAGAAGCGCCTTGAAGGTGGAGGAGGGGCCCCGAGCCAAGGACTGTGGGTGCTTCTAGAAGCCAGAAAAGACACGTAACAGATTCTCCCCAGAGCCTCCAGAGGGAGTGAGGCCTGCTGACACCTTAATTTTAGCCCCATAAGTACATTTTGGACTTCCAACCTCCAGAACTCCAAACATTTGTGTTGTTTTAAGTTCTACTGTTAACTTGTTACTGTAGCAATAGGTGGCTAACACAGATGTATATCAACGTGAAATTTAGGGTCCAAATTCACCTGGGTTTAGTAGGTCTAGAGTCACCTGGTTAATGCAGAACATAAAATTGCATTGTGTGTAATTTGGCTCAATCAGGCAATTGTCACACTGGGTCCTCAAAGCTATTATTTATTCATGCAAGATTACAAATGTATTAATTGAAATTAATCTTAAAATGCTGAATTTTATTAAAATTGCTAATGGAGCACAAGCTGCTGAACTGTTGAATCCTAGCTTCTCTGTCATTTGAGCAGTTCTTGAAAATCAACAAAACACTTGGCAGCAGAGGAAGCTGTGACCATCAGTGACCGGGAGGCTTGGCTGGCAGCCGGACTGCGCTCCCAAGTCTGACATGCACGGGCCGAGTGGTGGTTCCCCAGCGTGCACGGCCCCCACTCCTGCGCATTCCTGCTGGAAGCACGAGTCCCATGAGGCAACAGAAGGAAATGCTTCCATGGAAACGTCTAGAAATCGTTCTTATTCCTAGAGCTTTATTTACTTTTCTCAAGAGCCTACTGAGGTGTAACTGAGACATGAAGAGCTGCACGTGGTGAATACGTGCAACGGGATGAGTTTGGAACAATGCAAACCTGTGATACCGCCCTAACCTCCAGGTAACAGACACACCCACCATGTCCCGGCACTCCTGTGCATGTGTGTGTGTGTGTGTGTGTGCGTGCGCATGTGATAGGGACACTTAACACGAGCAGAGACTTTATACCCACTGAACAGCTTTCCGTTTCCCCTCCTCCAGCCTGGGCAACACCATTCTGCTCTCTGCTTCCAGAGTGCTGACCTCTTTTCATCCTTCGTGTACTTGGAGTTGTGCAGAATCTGTCTCCCTCTGGCTTATTTCACTAGCACGGTGTCCTTCAGCCCCACCCATGTTGTTGAAATGGCAGGATTTCCTTCCTTTTTAAGGCTGAACAATATTCCCCTGTACATACATATGTTTTTCTTTATCTATGCATCTGTTGATGGACATGGGTTGTTTCTACAACTTGGCTGTTGTGGAAAATGCTGTAGTGGACATCGGCAGGCAGGTATCTTCAAGACCCTGATTTCATTCTTTGGAATAAATACCCATGTTGGGCAAACCTCTGTGACCATCCCCACTGCAATGCTGGTGTGGAGCCAGCCAACAAAACACCACAGCTGTCAGGGAGGGAATGCCAGCCTGAAACCTGGAGTGCACAGCCAGAGGGCGGCCGGTGCCCTGCCTGCTGGTACCCCCCAGTCCAGTGCTGGGCACAGACAGGGCCTGTGAGGCCGGACCAAGAGGAACGACAGCTCTTCGCTAGGAAATGCTGATCAGGAGCCATTGTTTGAGGAATCCCAAGCAAAGGAAGGGAGATAAAAGGGTCCTACTAGTTAGACAGTCTACTATGTTTGGAACTATATGTTAAATATGTGGCCTATGACATACTGTTTAATCCTAATAAGCTTACCCAGTAGAATGTGTGCCTCATTTGCAGATAAGGAAATTTAAGGCCAGACAAGTGAAGTTGCTTGGCTGAGAAGTGGTAGGAGGTGACGTCAGAGTTCGAACACAAGTCCATCCCTTTCTCTCCAAGTTGTGTGCCCTTCCACCTGATTTCCTTCCTGCTCGTCTAGGGAAAAGGTAGGGACAGGTATGTTTGCGATACTCCCTGTGGGGCTCTCCCTAGTTCACATTAATCGATGTGATCTGATGCTGTAGCTAGTTTTACTTCAACACCTATGCATTGTGAGCATAATGAGATAATGACGGTTTTGTTCAAAAGAATTCCCGGTAGCAAGCCAGGGAGGAGTCGGGGGTAAGGGGTGTGCTGCTTCTGGCCAAGAAGGCAGCTGGAAGGGGGCCGGGCCCTACCCCACAAGGGGCTATGTGGACAGGCCTCTGGTCACCTTCTGAAAACGTGGAAGGCGATTTGCTCTGAGATGTACACGCGTGACGGGATTTCTATGGGAGACGGGAGGAGAGAGCCAGGTGGGGGTGGCCCCTGCAGCATTTCCATCCCTGTTTGTGCAGAGACCCAAGAATGAGGGTTGGGAGCCATCACTACATGGAGTGGATGGAACATGGGGAGGGAGGGTCAGAAACTTCAACTGAGTTCTGAACTCAGGGGGCAGAGAAACCTAAGTAGTACCTGGGTCAGGGTCACATACAAGGGATGCTAAATAGACAGGTAACTGCTTAAAACCCCAAAGAACCTTGGAAAGAAATTCCAGGTCTTCCATGTAAAATGCACCCCGCTCTTTAGGACCCTGTCATCAGCAGCAGCACTTTGTCAAAACAAGTTCAGTGTTAATATTTGAGGCTGCTTCAAGTTTGGAGTCCAGGGTGATATTTTCTCTGTGCCGTTAGCAGGTCAGCTCGGGCATCGTACTGATAACCACACTCAAAAAAGACCAGATTCCTGAGCACGTGAACAGGCAAAGGACAGAACCCAATGCGCTTCCTTTGCTGTGGATGGATTTTTTTTCAATCAGCCTTTTGAAAATAGCAGTGGTGCTGAATCTTTAGAATCCTTTCCCTTTCCTAACAATATCAGCTGAGGAAACACAAAGTAAATGCCAACATACTCTGCCTTTCCTACTCAAATCAAAAAACTGGGCTCGTCTATCAATGCTAGAGCGGAGTTCCCAGGACGGAGCCTTAACGGAAGTGTGAACTAATATTACTGCTCATGCGTGTCACCCGTATCTGTTTTCATGAGCCCCTTCCTCCACTACCACACCCCCCATGCCCACCTCATGAGTTTAGGGTCCATGTTGTGCTTCATAATATAGTGGGAGGCTTCCAGACATAACAGCCTGGGGAGTAAGGCACTCATGGGGCACTCCTCCCAGGCAGGGAGGGGCGGTGGGCACTTTATTTTCATTTAAAAAAATAAGATCATTTCTATTTTAAAATATATTTAGATATTTGCCTCTGTAAAACAAACTGGGAAAGACAACACTTCGAAATAAAGGATCATGCTTTAATGGTGGATAAATGATGGGGAGAAAATGATTTTAAATTTTTCTGTCATATTCCGAATTACACAAGGTGGGAAGCACATACTCTTTCTGCAGATGACATCACCACTGACTGCTCTGTCTTCACCACGGCAGGTTCCTGGTCAAGGTAGGGAAAGGCTAGAAAGCAATCGACAGCAGCAGCTGTGACGTTTCCTGAGCACTTACTGAGTGCCAGGCCCTCTTCTAAGCCTTTAGATAGGCTGTCCCAGCGACGTAATGATTTTACGCACAGACGGGAGACAGCAGCACCCTGAAGTCTCGTTCTAGTGAGTGAGCTGTGAGCCCGAGCTGATGACTCCAGGGTCAGCTCTCCTGCCCACATGCCCTGTGGCACCTTTGAGCCGTTTTACCTCCCGATAGTCCTTCTCTGGAAGTAGGTGTACAGCCAGTTCAGTAAATATTCTTCATTGTTCTGTGCTCAATAATGATGGGTTTGCAGGAGATCTTCAGAAGTGTTGCTGTGGTCTAAATTTCTCCTGTTAAAAGTTCCATATGGTTTCTCTTGCCTGGTTGGACCCAGACTACAACAGAAACAGTACCAGAAGTGGGGTCTGAACCATCCCCTATTCGTGTGGGGTGAAATCTGTTTTCAGAGTACAGAACGAGACTGTGGTGGACCCCCCGCTGTACGCAGAGAAAAGCTGTGGCTTCTTGTCCTGGGCACGTCCTTTTCCCCAAGATTCCTCACTTCAGAGTTCCTTTCCCAGCCCCGCATATTTCCACCCACATGACATTTCTGAAAGCAGGGCCCTTCAGATGTTCATGTCTCCCAGCTCCTTGGCCTCAGGCGGCCCAGGCCCATCAATAGGCAGCGATGCCATTTACCTCTGCTATGAAATGTTCTAGTTTCCAGCCATAAAATCGTATTGTGTGGAGACCAGTCAGTTGCTGGGACCGGGCTCAGTGGGCTGCAGGGTAGGTTTGGCAGAGTACTACAAGTCACTTATCAAACCTTCTGGGCCCAGGAAAACCCTAAGCACATTCTGCCAAGCACTTTTTTCCCTTAATTTTTAAATCCATGTGCATTTCAAGGGAAATTTAATCCATGTGTTTCTCATCCATTCGCACTTCACTCATCATTTTGTCATTTTGTAAGAGCTTTTGATGTTTAAGAAGCTTTCTGTATAATTTCACAAGTCTTCCTTTTTTGTTCTTTAAACCACAAAAGCCTTTTTAATGAGGAAGAAAAAAGAGCAAACAAATCAGAGTTTTAAAAGACTTAAGATCAGTTATATACTTAGAAAATGTAAGAAGCCCGGTGGGGTTCTGGGCCCGTCCACTGTATTTTACCTTTTCATTAAACCAGAACATTAGGCAATGCTCTGGCTGATAGGAATGGAAACTTTCAACTGATTTCAAAAAAGTCATCCTTTTGAAACCAGAAATGTTTAAATAAACAACATCTAAACTCCATCCAGCAAGACAGTAAAACACTCTCTAAATGCAAACAAATCAGATCCTTTAGAAATAGTTTCCTAGCTGAGAACAGAGCAACAAGCACCTTCCACGTGAGGGGACGTGCATTCGGCTAAGGACCCACTGTGAGGGAATACTACTGCATCGACCCATGCAGCCAGCAGTGAATTGTTTTGTCTCTCCCCGCCTATTCAGCTACCCCCTACTCATCATGCACCTGCAAAATTTTCCTCACTGTTGCAAAGATACAAGTCATTTGGAAAAATATTGCCCATTGATATTATTCATACCCCATGCAAAATATAGCATGCAGGCAGAAGGGGTTAGCAGGTGACCTGCAGGGACCTGCAACACAGCTACCCCCACGCAGCAGCTGTGGCTCATGGGCTCCAGGCACCACCTCTCCTCAGATTTCTGAGGCTGGCCAGGTAGCAACCAGGTTTTTGATCAAAGACCCACTGATCTCCGTGACACAATTCAAGAAACTGGAATATGTGGCAGATTTCTACCCACTATCGCTATCACTTGTCAAAAGAGGAGCCCTTGATCCTAACGGCCACCTGACAGCTCTCTCACGGAACATCTTCAATTCCACGACACTCTGATGTGTCTTTCCCAGCAGCCATGCACACAGTGGGCTCCTCAAGGAAATCTCTGGCCTTGGTCGCCCACCTGGTACGAAGCACACAAGAGCACATCACTGGTGTTGTATTGCATAAATGCATAAGAATCCATCAGGAATAGCATCTTGTATTGTAAAACCAGGCCTAGAAATCATTACTAAATGTATTTAACAGAACAGACCTGGGCAGGCATATATCAAGGGCTCCTGCCTTTGGCTTGAAAAGGATCCCAAGTTCAGCACTGTGGCCCCTCTGTGTCCTTATTTAGGTAGGGGCTGGCAGACACCCGAGAGGCGGACGGGTCTCAGAGAGTGGGATAATCAGCATCGCCATCTGCCTCCAGGAAAGCCTGCCGCCTTGGTGATGGGCTGGGGGTGGGCTGGGGGGCAGGCTAGTGTTCAGTGCATCTGGCATGCGAGCCTTGTTCACTCATGTGAGAAGTTACATGACATGATCTGGTGCCATCCCCGCCTAACCCTGGGGACTGAGTCCAGAGTCAAAGGCCCAGGCAGAGCAGAAAGGCAATGCCCACTGCTTTGCTCTGTGGCTCCAGTCCTGTCCCCCTGGCTGGACCTGTCAGTCTCTGAGGGAAGCTGCATTATGCCCCGGGTATGCAGACCAGGGAGAGAAAGCTAGCCAGAACCTACAGCACCTGTGGGCATGAACATGTCTTCGCCCACCCAAACAGCCATGGTGGGAGTAAAGGAGGAGGTGCAGAGAGGCCAGGGGAGGTGAGGGGCAGCAGGTGCACCTGGACTCACATGTGTACCCTGACAGCAGGGGATGCGGGGCAGTGGAGAGCAGGTAAACACTCACTCAAAGAAACCCTCTTTCCCTAAAAGTAAACACTGTGCTTTAGGGCACACGTGGCATCTGTGTGCTGGGAGACATCAAAGCACAGAGGGCGGTTAGGGGAGTTGGGAGCATGCATTTTAAAAACTGTGTTTCTTCCCAAAAGCTTAATAGAATTTGATTGTAAACAGCCTCTTTCACTAACTTTTGACTCCCAAGTTTGAGTCCCATCCTAGTTCCCCCTTCGAGAGCCACAGGAGTACTGTCAGGGCTCCAGACACAGAAGACATCTGTTTGGGCGGCACAGAAGATGAAGTCTGTCCAGGGGCAGCCAGTGGCAGAGCCAGAGCAGAAAGCCAGGCGTCCTTTATTTCCTACCTTTCACATGGTATCTTCCCTCTGGAATCTTCAACTGTAGTATTTTTTTTAAATATACCACACACATAGTATCAGTCCACTTGAATCACATGGGTTCGTTTGAATAACACAAAGAAACCTAAAGTTGGTGTGAACTGCCCAGTCCTGATGTCCCTGAAATGAATTTTATGTCAAACACACTTTGAAATCATTCAAGAGGAACACAGGAATTAACAGCTCCCTGTAACTGATCCCCTTTAGAGAACAAGGTAGTAATGGACTGGATTAACTGAACTCCACGATGTGCCAGGCTTTGTTCAAGAACATTGCTGCGAACATCTCCCAGTGCCGGGGCCTAGGGGCTAATGGGAAGGAACACAGCCAGGAACTGAGGGGAAGAAGATAGACACAGAGGGAGGAAAGATGTGCAGTCTGGGCCTGTGTAGCTGCAGGGTTTGCACACACTCTCCTGTCAGGGTAGTTACAGAATTGTGCAGGACGGCGGGGAGGCACTGTAACCTGAAGCTTGTGAGCTGTGGACCGCTAGGTGGAAGCACACACCAAACAAAGGGGCCTGGCCAGCCTGACAACCAAATGTTAGGTGTGTAAGCTGTGATTTTCTAGACTAACTACATTGCAAAGTGTATGCTAATATCCCTGCTTAAAATCCACTGGGAACACTGATGAGGATAAGGCGGGGGCCAGAGCAAAGCAGGGGCCGACGAGGAACAGACGTGTATGTCCACCTGCAGAGGGCAGTTTCTGGGGGGAGGAGAGGTCTCAGGGAGGGTGGCCTCTCAGGATCACCTGGAAGCTCCCTGGTCATCTCACCATGTCCTCAGCTCTGCCCTCGTGTGCCTTCAGCAGAGAGGGGAATGCTAGAGGCTTAGGCCTAGTCACCTATTGTATATGTAGATACATGTTTGCATATAAGAACTGGGAGGGTGGGCAGGAAGGCTAAATAACATAATCTGCTCAGTTAGTCTGATATGTATACATATGTATATGGTCTGAGATAAATCTCTCTATTTATAGCCAGAAAGAATTATACAGATAACTAAGTTTAAGAGTTTATATGCTTGACATGACAAACCTGTGTTTATTCACCTCCTCAGATATTCATTGAACATCTACAGTAAGTTGTATACTGTACCAAGGAAACTACATGATAAAGAAAACTGCAGTCATCTCTGGCCACAGCCGTACAAAACCTGAAAATTACCTTGCCAGGAAATAAACTAAAAATGTTAGATAAAATGTTTTAAAAATCCTTTCAAATGCATAGCTGAGTTCGTAAGTGAGCTGCTAAGTGGACGTGCGGGTCCCCAGCAGGTCCTAAGGGTGCTGCCGCGGCTAATGGGGTCCGTGAGCACACGGGAAGTCAGGGGGGACAGGCCTCAGGCCCACCCATGCGAGTGGAGGCACAGGTCCCTGTAAAGCCAGAGCCAGAAGAGGTCCAGTGGGGTGTGAACAGGAAGAAAAGCAGACCCACCAGGGAGACTGGGAAAGGGCTCTATCCTGGCCTCGTTCACTGAGGGGAGAAACATGCCTGTCCTGAGACCCTGTGATCGCAGGCTGGCCTAGGCTGGGGTTCACATTCACACCATGAGCACCAACTGAACAAGAAAATTGTTTTAAGGCGTGGCCATCCTGGGAGCACCAGAGAGCATCTAGAGGAATCAAGTGAAGGTCATTGGAAGGCAAGTCAGGAACTAAGGGGGTCAGAGGAAGCACCCCAACACACGCTTCCCTGGGGCTCCAGGAGGCAGAGAACACGACCCATGAACAACTTGAGCATCGGAGAGGCATCACTGCTCAGATTTGGGGGACAGAAGGAGCCTGAGGCAGAACTTGTTCCTAATGCAAACGCCTGCACTCACATGTGCGGCAGAGGACAGGTGCCGGATCAGAGTCCCCCCCAGAGCCACTTCACCCCCTGCCGTAGCC
Organism: Manis javanica; assembly: GCF_040802235.1. Lineage (NCBI taxonomy): Eukaryota > Metazoa > Chordata > Mammalia > Pholidota > Manidae > Manis > Manis javanica. The sequence continues at coordinate 78,143,180 of NC_133168.1, forward strand.
CAATCATGTGAATGGTTTGTGTGCTTTCCATGAATTCAGTGTCACTCCTGCCTGTGTGACATCCAAGAAAACCCAACGGGAGAATTAAACATCAAGGAATGAGGTGCTGTTGGCTAGGGCTCAGCTCCAGAGGGCCACAGGCTGTGGTGACATCTAATATTTGCGCCACCAGCCCCAGAACCAGCTTATGCCTCCTTGGGGTTGATACCACGCATTAGGGATGTGTGATCCATGATGTAAGTGACTGTAAATCACCATGCAATTCTGCCTACTGAGCTGTATGGACCCTGGGTACTGCTAATAAAGAGAGAAAGACTTTTAACCAGGTAATTAATTGTTTGCACAATTGTGATTTGTACGAAAGTGCACTCTTGTTAGCTGTTCCCTAATGTGTCCCCTTGTGTGCAACACCTATCAGCAATGACAGTCCTGCTTGATGGTAAAATGCACCTGTCACCACAAAAAAAAGCAAATGGCTCGGCCTCACCTCTGGTGGGGCTCCACCGTCTGGGCTGGGAGGGCCACCATGCGGGAAGGAGAGGTTTTCAAGCTGCTGGCTCCGTCAAGGCGCACGTAAGGAGGCAGAAAAGAAAATGGCACTTTCCTAGGCTCCTCCCGTTCTCACTGCCAATACATAATAGGCTCACAAATTCTCTTGGTTTTATCCCCAGCATCCTCCTCACGAGCTCTGCACCAGGTACTGAGAAACTTGGAGGAACCCCCCCAGACCCAGCAGCCCAGGGAGTGTTCCTTGCAAGGGACCCAAGAGGCACAGGGTTTTTCTTTCCATCCATCGCCTTTACCCACAGGTGTTTCCTGAGCTCTTGCTCTGCTAGTCACTGGGGATTCCATGGTATTTCCTAAGAGGCCGTCATTAGCAGCAGCCCAAGGTGACGCCTTCACATCACAAATCAAGCCAGTCTCTGGTGACTTTAGCAGAATGAATGCACTTTAAGGGATCACTTGCAGGAAACCAGAGGGCGCTGTGTACTCGCTGTGCAAATAAAAAGCAGCTCTCAGACTTGCATCCCCGTGGAGCCCGAGGAGGAGCTGTTTCTTCCCACTGGGTGGCGGCAAACATAGGCGAGGAGGCATTTACTTCGTGAGCAGGAAAATTCGTAGATAGATGGTGTTGCAGGGAGCGATGACAAGCACTGAGTCAATAGCCTCTGGGGTGAGGGCCGTAGCTATTTAACTCAAGTGTGAAACCGCAAGTTCCGCTTCCCCTGCACCACCCCAACTGCAGGGGCCTCAGGAGGGGCTAGGAGTTCTGTCAGCAGCCACCTGCCTTCCTTCTCCTTGTCACAAAAGCATTAAAACCACCTAATGATGCATCAGGGCAGGTGCATGGATTGGAACCTGTGCCTCTGAGGTGGGTGTGGACAGTGGGGAAGGCGTGTGTGTGTGGGGACCAGGCTCTGGTGGGAACTCCATGTACTTTCTGGTCCATTTTGCTACAAACCTACAACTACTCCAAAAAATAAAGTTCATTCGTTATTTTAAGAACAAACACAGTTACAGTTTCTCCTTTTGCTCAGGCAAGTACAGCAAGCCTCTGCTGGATGCCCATGGTTCTCAGCGGGTCCCTGGAGCACACACGAGCCTTCCTGCTGCCCCTCAGGGAAGTAGCCCCGTAAGGGCGGAGGGTGGGGTGGGGCTCCGAGGGGCAAGTCTGGAGTCGCTGGGAACGAGTCAGGACATGATGATGTCAGGTTCCTTTAGACACAACTCATCTAAAAGCAAAGAGCTGTCATTATTTTCAAAGTAAGAGAGAAACGAAGGATCAGATTTGTGTGTTTCTGCAGGGATCCCCCCCGCATGGCACCTCCTGGGCAAGGTCTAATCAGGATTGCAGGGTTAGTCGTTATTCCTCACCCCAAACTGTCACATGACCTTCCAAATTTTAGAAGGAAACAGACAACTCCACCACCACCCCACCACCATCTTCTTTCTAGTAGATTGTCTTTTTTAAAATAGCAAAACCTTAAACATGTGGAAAGACTAGTAGCTGATGACTAGAGATGGTACCTTCAGCCCCTATAATTGTTCTGATAATGTGTCATCCATTGTGTTCCATAAAACACAATTTCCTCTTAATTATAAAGATGTTCGAAAGGGCTTTTGCAAACAATTTGAAACAAGCTTTATGTTATGACAATTTCATATTTAAAGCATTTTTTTCTGTATTTGTTTCTTCTTTGAGATGTATTGGCTTATTAAATGTAAGGCCATGGACACAGCTTCAGGCGTGGATGGATCTCAGGCTCAAAGATGCCAGCAGGATCACGGTGCTGGCTGATCCCTGAGCTGTGCTCCCAACGTGATGGGGTTTGGAGGGGACCTTTGGGGGGCGATGAGATCACAGGGTGCAGCCTCATGAATGGGATCAGCGCTCTTATGAAAGAGACCCCGGAGAGCTCCCTTGCCTCTTCCTCCACGTGGGGACACAGCGAGGAGTCGGCATCCTCACGGGGAGAGGGCTCTTCCAGAAGCTGGCCACTCTGGCACCCTGGTCTTGGACATCCAGCCTCCAGAGCTTCGAGGACTAACCGTCTGCCCCTTGTCAGTCTCTGTCTGTGCTTCTCTTGGCGCAGCTCCAACTAGAAACCTGGAATCTCATTTAGAGATTCTGGAAGCGATCTATTATGATGGTACAGAGAAAATCCACTGGGAGCCTTTATGTTTCTGTGACAGGGTATTGCAGCTGCCAGTGTTCACCCATCCACAGTCCTAGTAAACACAGAGTCCCCCGCCAACAACCCTACCACACATGCTCCCAATCATGAAAAACCTGAAACATTTTTAAAGGAAGAAAAAAATGAGGAAAATGTTCATATGTGTTCTGGACAAAAGTTGATGGACCTTCATACACTGGGACAATTAGAAGATAAGGGAGGTGGCTTACTTGGGGCATGGCTCTTGTCCTCTCGTCCTGTGAGGGTCTGGCCTCACCCTTCCCAGGGATAATCTGGGGGAAATTGCACTGTGGTCTCCAGCTTGTCCAAACGAGTGGCCTGGCCGCACTGCAGGCTCCAGGTCTGAGTCTGTCCGAGGGAAGGCTGGCCATGAACTTGGGAAGGGTCTTCAGGTGCTGAGCCAGGGGTCTGCAGGAGGTTTATGTGTTACAGCCTCTGTCCCGGCCCTTCGCCTTCCCTACAGGCTGCATTGTGGAATGCCTACACTGTGGGTCCCATTGATGTCTCACCTTATACCTGCCTCCCCACCTATGCTAGAAACTCATGCGCAGTGGGATAGACTCACACATCAAAGGAGTGGATGTTTACATTTCTTTAACTGCATTTTGAGATAATGATGAAAGAGTTGCAAAAATAGAATAAAGCATTCTCCTGGTCCTTCAGCCTCTCCAGATGATGCAACCTTCATTCAGTGATCAGAATCAGGACATAAACATCGACACAGCTATTATTACTACTCTGTAGTCTCTGTCCAAGTGTCTCCAAGCATCCTATGAATGCCCTTCTGCTGGTTCAGGATCACACGCCACATTCAGTTGTCCAGACCTTAGAAAAGCTGACAGTTTTGACTGCCCGCTGTGTGCTGGGCACACTCCTAAGGTAGATTCTCCCCATTTCCACAGTCCTGTTAGTGAGTTCTCTTGGTGCAGCCCACTAATGTACTCAGAGCCCTCCTCAACCCTGCCTGCTATTCTTTGGTCTTCCTGTCATGTACCTCAAGGACCAGTTATGAATTTGCAGCAATTCCTGGATAACTCAAGTTTCAAAGAATTCTCTGAGGATAAAATATGGCTGGAATGAGAGCTGGTTCCATGCCACAGGTGGTTCAGGAACTTCCTACCCACCGTGTATTTGCCCACGGAGGTCAGTATCTGCAGGAATATTACATGTCTGTCTCTGTGACATGTTAGCCTGTTTTACAGCAATTGGGGTGAAGCCAGAAAAGACACATTAATCAAATTTATAGATGACAGACTTACAGGATGTAGTGATAAATGACAGGCTTGAACCAGAAGGCCTAGCACGCTAGACGCTTGATCAAAACCACAAGATGAAACTGAAATGTCCACCTTGCATTTAGGATCCAAAAAGCAGCTGCACAAGGACCAGGCAGGGCAAACCTGGACTTATGGGCAGTTGTGTGGAAGGTCATGGAGGAATTTTAGTAGATCACAGACTCGATGCAGAGCCAGGGACACATCTGGCTGCTGTGAGAAGGCCCAGAGGAAGGACGCACAGAACACGTTGTGTAATGGTCCTGCTGTGCCGAGGCTGGTGCACGATAGCTTGAAGATTGTGTTCAATTGGGAGGGTCCCACTTGAGGATGGAAACATAAGAAAACACTTACATAGGGCTGTTCAAGACTTTGAGTGTCCTAAGATCGATGTCATAAGAAGAGACAACCCTTAACAGGTCCATGTCAGCCAGACAAGTGGCTCTAAGCCCTGGTTAAGTATCAGGAACACTTGGAGAGCTTTAAAAGTCTCACTTCTAGGATTAGTATGATTCAGGTTTGATGTGGGGTCTGAATGTCTGCATTTTTAAAAAGGTTTCCAGGTGTTTCTGACCAATACCCAGGATTGAATTCGTTAGTACAGGTTTGCCCCTTGACCACCCTTTCTACCTAATTTCCACTACTACTTTGGGCTGGGTTGTGTCTCCCCCAAGAGGTTGGTTGGCGTCCTAAACCCCAGAGCCTGAGAATGAGACTTCATCTGGAAAGAGGGCCTTTGCAGATGTAGAAGACACAGTGAGGTCATGCTCCGTGAGGGTGAGCCCAGTCCCACAAGCGGGCGTCCTCCCGGGAAGAGAAAACAGACACAGAGAGGTCATGTGTTGACAGAGAGACAAACACAGAGGGCAGGCGGTCACATGAAGATGGAGCCAGATCAGAAGGATGCAGCCTGCAGCCAAGGATGCCTAGGGGCCCAGAGGTGGAAGGGGCAAGGAGGAGACCTTCCCAAGAGCCTTTGGGGCAGGGCCGTTCTGCGGACTCCTGAGCATTGACATGCAGCCTGCAGGACCGGGAATGCACGCGTTTCTGTGGTGTAAGCCGTCCGCTTTGCGGCACTTGGCTACAGCAGCCTGAGGGAACTAATATGCCCCCTCTATACGGTCCTTAGCCACAAAACTTGCTTGTTCCCAGCATGTCCCTGCAGCTATCCCTCCTTGCCTTTGCTCACGCAGTCTGCCGCACGTGCCTGCATCCCCCGACCCCCGACCTTCCTGCTCGAATGTGCTGCCTCTGTGAACCGGCACAGACACCTGCTGGCCTGAATACCTCCCTGCAGACACTTACTTTGTTAGGGCCCTTGCATTTTGGGGTCTCTCTATGCAGCAGGCTCCCCTTAACCTCGCTAATACAGGATGAACCTTGGTGTCCCTACTGAACTGTGAGATGCCTGATGACAGACCCTGTGACCATCCTTTTAGTAACCAAAACACTAGCACAATACTTCATACATAACAACACATATGTGGTAAATATTTACTAAATGCCTAGAAAAGCATGAGCACGCACATAGAGGAGACAACTAGAAAGCTATCATAGCTGTCTTGAGATATTTAATCATCAGTTGGACAATAATATGGGCATTTTTTTTGGTTCAGAAGGAAGTTGGAGAAGCAAAATGAACCTCCTAATTCAGGAGGTCCAAGGATTAAACAAATTGCCTGAAAAAGGATGAACCGTCTGTGTTTGGAGCTTTAATGCAGAAATGGTTGGCGCTTGGCCAGAGCTCCTGGTGTTGGACTCTTAACTGGGACTTTGAGGAGGGTTCTCCTGAATGATGGCATGAATTTGGGAGAACTTCGCATGTGGGTTGTATTTAAAAATAAGTCCTTGAGACCGTGCACCCCACCTGGAGAGACATCTTATGTGTAGACAAGAGGAGAGCGAATCCCCCCGAGGCCTGGCCTAGGAGGGGCCTTCAGTGCCGAGCTGTGAGGAAGACGAGGAGGGTCTGGTGAAGGAGGAGAGGAGCGTGCAGCGGAGGAGGCCCCAGGAGAGGAGTGTGGTTGGCTGCGTGCAGCCCGCGCACTGCTTGCTCACTTCTGAGGGCCACTTCTCCACGGTCAGCTGATTGAGAGGCCTTCCTGACCCGCTGCACTCCTCCTCCCAGGGGGGCCCCAGCCCCTACCCGCTCTGCTGTTCTGGAGATGGCCACATGCAGCCCCACGCCCACGGGAGATACTCTTTTTCCCACATGAGCGCCAAGGAGACGGGGACCTTGTTCCTTTGGGCATCTGGCCCCAGCCTCCAGGGGTACGTCCAACACAATCCAGTGGCCAGCAAGTCTGTATGCTATGCATGCCAGCATGTTGGCTGATCTTTGGAACAATACTCAATGAGCAGCTGCCAGAATCTAGGTTATTTTATTGTAGAAAAACATTTCTGTTAGCAAATGAAAGAAAAACTTTTGAGATCATGTTAGTCCCTCCCACATTTTGACTAGAACTGCCACTTAATGAGGGTCAGCTCCCACGCAACAATATCCATCATGATTCTCACTTGTTCACTAATTCATTCAGCGAAGATTGGCCCAGACCCTCTGCACCCATGCACTGGGGATGTACAGTGGCAAACAGAGGCAGGCTCTGCCCCGCCCTCTGCAAGCTTCCGGTCCAGTGCAAAGAGAGGGATTGTAAGCAAATCAAAACGTGCCCTTGTAATGACTGCTTTGGCATGTGCTGTGCAGAAGAGCACAGGGCACCCTGAGGAACATGGTTCGTGGGGAGTCCTCTCTGAAGAGGCTGAATTTGACCGCAGACCCGAGGGGCTGCCCAGGGCCTCGAGACCTGGGGAGATGAAGGTGGCATCTCCTTCCGGGGCTGGGACTCTGCTCTCATAGGAGTTTGCTACAGAATCAACTGCAGCCACCTTCCCCGTGTAAAAATAGCATCTCCCTCTGCTTACGGAGCTGGGTTGCTCAGCAACCTGGTGTTTTCCCCTTTTTTTGAATCTCCTCATATACTAATTTTTCATTGGCCTTATGGGTAATTAGTCTGGAAGGGCCGATTGGTCAGAGTGATCTGATAGGTCATGCCGGCCAGAGCTAAGGGGACTGTCACAGCACAGGAGGGAAGCAGAGCCCCCCCAGGCTTGCCTGGGTCTGGAGGCCTTCCTGGCCCAGCTCAGGAGAAGTGCAGGCTGAAGGACACTGCAGGAGACTGGGGACTGAAGGCCACCCGGGGGCTGTCCAGTTGTCCCTCAAGAGCGAAGACATCCACACAACCGCCTCCCACTCCTGCACACACACCCCTAACGTGAAAGGACCAGGGACTGAGGGGAAGACCTTCTTTCCAAACCCAGCGAGTACTGGTTGGAAACGGAGAACAGGCACGCTGAAGAAGCCAGGGACGAAGTCCAGGCCCTGCTCCCGCCCGCTCTCCCGGATGCAGTCTTTTGCTGATTGGCAAACAGCCACTAGCATCACCACAGCCACAGGTGCAGCTGGGGCTGGTGGGTGACAGGACTGGCACACAGAGTGAAATACATGACACTCCCTGGATGGACAATACTGACAACAGGGTCTGATTAAAATTCTGAGCAAGTTAACGATCCAAACCAGATCTGGGCCCTCTTACCTGACGAGGATCTGCCACCGGTCACTGTCACTGCACATGGCCAGGGGCAGAAGTGGAGAACCCAGGCTGCAGGAGGCCTCGCACAATCAGCTCAGGCATGTCCACATCTGCATATATATTGTATTGTCAACCTAATTCTTAAGGGACACAGGGACACATTCACCCAGTTGGAAGTCCCTTCCCTAGAGGGATGGGCCCTGCTCTCTGCTGCATGTACAGCACCCAGCCGGGCACCCACATGCCATCCACAGTCCCTCAGTACTAGTCGAGTGAACTGATGTGTGCCCTGGTGAGTGGCCACAATGGTTTCTGTTCTGTTTCCTAACTCTATACCAGGAGTCTCTTCAAGTTCACTTTACAGAGCAATTCATCTAAAATATAACAAATGACCCGACCTCTCTCCTCTGCGGCCCCTTGGTGACATGCAGTGGCACACACAATATAGTCCAAGCTCCTTGACAGACCAGTGGCCCGCACCTGACATGCTCTGGCTCCCCCAGCCTCAGCCCCCCGCCGTCTGCCCTCCAGGAGTCCAGAGCTGCCCAAGTCCCCTCAATGCACCGTGCGGATTTGTGCTGCTGTGTCTTGATCTCCGCTCTCTCTCTGCCTAGAACACCCTGCTGACTCTCTCAGCTACCCCGCTGAGATTCAGGGCAGAAATCCCCTCTGGCCAGGGGCCTTCCCCCCCACCTCTGTTCCTTACACCCCATGCAGGCCTTCGTACTTAGCTTTGGAGTTCATCAGAGGCCTTAAGATAATCCTCTTCCCCTCCCACTTCTCTACCACGTGGGGTGATTCCCCAGAGTAGATAGTTTTCCTCCTTTTCTTTGTCCCCAGTACTAAGCACCGGCCTGCTATGTCAGGTTGTCCGAAGATATTAGCTGATCTGATATCCATTGTTGAGGTGTGAGTATCTAGTTACACACGCATTGGACTGTCAAAGTTGCTTTCCAAGCTGTCTCAGTCTGCTATCAACAGTAGATCACCTTTCTTCTTGCACCATTTGTGTGAGTGATCAGTGACTATTTCCAAACCGAATAAAGTGAAGACAAGCCCTTTCTTTTTAATGACTGCACTGACCACAAATGCAGATCACCTTCTGCCTTATAAGTCGTGGCTTTCCAGAACCTTTGTTCAAGGAGGCCCGCCCCACCGTGACACACGTCCGTCCCTCTGACTGCTGCCCAGGTTCCCAGAGGTCCACAAAACACATGTCATATTTGGGATCCACGATGTGGGTGGCTTGGATCATGATTTATGTCATGATTTGCTTCAGTGGCTGGATTTATACGAGTGTTTTCCTTTGATTTGTGTTACTGGCTTCAAACTCTCACATTATCAGTTGACTGACTCTTATCCAAACTGACCACTGATTTGGGGCATCACCTGCACAGACAGCTCACCTGGACTGGTTCCTTCTCCCGCCCGCCTTGCCTGATGTCAAGTGAGCACATGAGGCCCCCTCACGGTTTCAGCTCTTCCGTGTTCTGCGTCCCCTGGGTCAGCGAACGGTTGCCTGTGGTGCCCCGGCTAGATGACCACTGGAATTGGTGTCCCCCAACCACAGAGAGAGTTCCAGACAGTGGCTGCCCATCAGGGCTGGTGTGCCCAGCCTTGCTTTGCCCTAGATGTGGCCTCCTGGCTGGCCCTTTGCTGTGGAACACAAGTGCAAGTACCAGGTGTCATCTCTGGACCGACACGTGTGAGCCCAGGCCATGTCCACAGTCTTTCTCCCTCCACAGTTTGCATACAGATTGTACGAGTCCCTGCGATGGCAAGGCCGCAGATGGGGCCCTGGATCTCTGAGTGGGAAATCTGACTGGAGCAGGAACACACATGTCGTGCTGTTATGAGAACACACAAGCTTCTGCTGTATTTGAGCCTTTTTTATAGCCTGTTTGTTGCAGCAACAAGCACTGATGTCACTGATTCCTTCTCAGATTGAGCAAGGCAGAAACAGGTCATTCCAAGCACTTCTTTCTTCGTGTCCCATATTTAATTCATTGCCAAGGCCTGTTGCCTCACCTCCTAAGTAAGGTCAAGGTCGGGTGAAGGGGAGTAGCAGGATGTTGGTACATCAGGTGGGGTCCGGATTTTGTGGACTTCTATAAGGAGCAGTAAGGTAAAGAGTTGTAATTTTCATTCTTGTTCATTGAGAGCCCACTGGAGAATATTAATCAATGGACATTCACACGGTTTCAGTTTTCTAATAACATCTCTGACTGCTCTGACTACACTGTGTGAGACAAGAAGAAAGTCAGAAACCAGAAGACAAGCTAATGCAGGCCAGCGGTAGTGGAGATGGAGAGAAGTACATGGATTTAGGATTGATTTTGGAAGTACAGGCAACAGGATTTCTTTAAGGTTTGAATGTGATGGGTATAGGTAGGAGGAAGATCCCAGATGGCACTAGTCTGGGTTGGAGGCCAGTGCCCTTTATTGAGATGCACAAGACTGGGAGAGAAAAAGCCATTAGAGGGCAAAGCAAGAATTCTCCTTTGGACATAACAAGTTTGAGATTTCAATTAGACAGCCATGTGCAGAGGCCCAGAAAATTGTTGTGTATTATAGTCTGGTGCTCATTGGAAAGATAAAAAGTGGAGGTCAAACTCTGGAAGTTATTTTCATAATTATAATACTTAAAACTGTTATCTTGAATGAAATCATATGGGGAGAAAGAGTAGATGCAGAAAAGGGCTGGCTACTCCAGCATTTAGCAGGGAAGACTGAAAACAGCTGGGAAATAGGAAAAGACAGGAGGTGAGGTGTCACCGGAGCTGAGAGAAGAGCACGCTTCTCAGAGGAGGGAGCGGGCAGCCATGGCGGGGTCAAGGAGGCGGAGGATGGGGCGTGAGCCAGGATTCGGCAAGATGGACCCGCCGGGGGCTTCGCAGGGAGAGTGTCACTGACGCGAGCGGAGAGCCTGAGGTAAGAGCCTATGGAGAGAATCTAGGCTGAGGACCGGGCTGGAAAGGCGGCCTCCAAGGGAGCAGAGACGGAGCGGTGGCTGGAGGTGAGTATGGGACTTAGGAGGGTTGTTTTTTAATGATACGAGCTACTAGGGACATGTTTTATGCTGGAGGGAATGATCAGGCACAGGGAATATTTGATGGCAAAGAGGAGAGGAACTGCAATGCAGCATCCTCAAAATGAGAGAGGGGATGGAGGCCTGCACCCAGGGGAGGGGCAAGGGCATCCCACCTGTCTTGGCGGGATGGAACAAAGGCACCTCCGTGGGCCCGGATGTGCCCAGGCTGAGAGGGGGGTAAGGGAGTCTCTGGGGAGGGATTGTGATTTTGCAGCTAACAATGAAAGGAAGGCATTGGCCAAGAGTTAAGAATAACTCTAAGAATTAACCCATAATAAAAATCAATAACTATTTTTTAGCCTATAAGATAGAGTGGTTTACTTTAATTTTTCAAAATAAAATCCCATTCGGTATTTTTTCCCCTACTTATGACATCATTTTGGGCCCTGATTTCAGGTGAAACCTTTAAGGGGACTTTCGCAGGTTCTAGTTCTCCTTGGGTGTCAAGGATCTCCTCTTCTCAAGATTATTCAACAAGCAGATGTGAATAGAAGTAAAAGACATATACTTTTCAGTCTACCTTTTCTCTGAGTGACAGTGTCTAAGTTTCCACTGGTTTCACTTGTTGCATCATTTTCACTTAGCACTTAATTTATGCATAACCACAGAAGCTTATCCAAGAATTCAGCCCATGAGTTACGTTTTGCCCTTCTTCCTGTCCCATCTGCATGAAAGTTGTCCCATTCAAAGACTTACATGGAGCGATGCCTCCCAAAAATTGATTTATGTCAACTAATTAACAAATAGGTTTATACTTATGGTTATTTTAGCTCTTATTTCACATATGTGGCTAAAGTCGTTTGTCCTTTAAGGCTGTAGATATTTCACATCTTTCATTGTTTTGATTCACCACCCGGATGAGCTTTTCTGTAGCAGAATGTGTCTGTTTACTCTATAAAAGGAAACATCACCACCACCACCCAAACACATGAAGAGTCAGAGCCCTTTACCCAAAGCCAAATCCCTTCGCGACACAAATTATTTCTTTTACTTTACAAGAGTAATACTAATTTCATAATAAAACCTTACTAATTTCAACCGATAGAGGAGAATCATTTGGAATGCTAAAAACATTACATGCTAGAATGTTTGTAAGAAGTGATATTTTATTGTACTCTTGTCTATAAAGTCTATGCAGAGAGGCTGTTTTAATTACTAGACAGAATTAAATTGTTATTCCCAGACTAAGTTTCTATACACACAATTAAAAGCAACTCAGTCATTAACAATTCTGATCTTTTATAATGTATTAATCTCTATTTAAGAATCATTAAGAATCTTCCCAGTGCCTATTAATTTTACTAACAAACACATTTTATCAATTGTCAATGCCATGGTTATATTCATAAGGAGTCTAAACTGAGTATGTGTACATCATATCCCAAGTCTGCTATTTTTCTGTGCCAACGCTGCTGTCACCCAGCAGATGTGCGGATGCCGTGGGGTGGTCAGCCTGGGACACAGACACCTTTCCTGCAGGTGTGGGTCCCCCACCTGGCTCAGCCTCCCCGCCCTCCCCCTCTGCAGTGAGCCATCCCAGCACCTGCCGTGCCAGAGGCAGCAGACAGGAGCACAGGGTTTATGCACTTGCCTCAAACATCACCCAGAACAGTGTTTTTCAAACTCCAGGTCTCACGCCAGTAGACAGTCATGAGATTAATTTAATAAGTGCCAACCAGAAACTTTTATAATGAAACGGAACAGAATAAAACAGAACCCATCTGAGCAGCAACAGTAAGGACAGTTTCAAGAGACTGTTTAAATTGTGTGTATGTGTGTGAGAGAGAGAGAGAGAGAGAGAGAGAGAGAGCGATAGGGAGCTGGGTCATGATGCAAGATGCCCTTCCTACAGCGGGTTCCAGCCAGCAAGGTCTGGAAGCCCCCTGTATGATGAGTGGGACTGCGACTCACATTCCAAGTCTGAATGAAATGCTCATCCGGTTACATGATGGCGATGATCCTGCCGAGCCACATGAACTGGGACCCCGGCTCTTGGCGAGCCAGCTCTGGGCACACACAAGCATGGACTGCTGTTTGGCAGGGATGGAAGCTCTGTCCTTGTCGCAGAGGGTCCTCATTGGGTACATCTCTCTTTTGGAAATGTGATCCTCTCTTGGTAGGCCAAGCAGTCACCAGAACAGGGTCTTGTGTGACGAGACATCTTCTGCATATTTTAGGTTTTAGACTAAATAGAACAAAGAGCATCCTTGGCTCATTCTCACTGGGACTCAGTGTTGTTGGGGCTACAATCCCGCTGTACTGCATGGTGTCCCTGCCTGCAGCATCCCCACACCCTGAGGTAGGGTGATTGCAGAGGCCCGCTGGTCACAGATGGGAGGCTCAGGATCTCAGCCATCACACAGCAGTGCCATCAGAGATGGCATGGTGGGCAGGAAGGAGTGGCGCTGGCAGCCAGGATGTGGGGCCGGTCTGCTTGTGAGCCTCGGTTACCACCGGCAGCTGGGGTTCCTGGGGGCTGCGTGCTGCTGGGGCTGGAATCTGCTGCAAATGCCCTCAGAGCTGTCCTCCGCGGGGCAGCTGTGCTCTCTGGTGACAGCACTCTGTCCACCCTGGCTTCGTGGTCAGACTCCCTCAAACCCCAGAGACCTCACCTGAGAAGGTCAGCGGATCTTATGATTGCCCACAGGTCTGACCAGTAAGCCCTGGGGTTCACGGGAAGAGGCCAGAGGAGGACCCTGAAGCTTTGGACCCCAGGGACCTCCTCAGAGGTCCCAGGGCCCCAGAGAGTGCTGAGAGCCAGTGGGTGGGGGGAGTGATGGCCGGGGACCCAGGGCACCCAGGGCCCAGGGTCTCTCTCCTACAGGCCCTCTGGTACTGCTGCCCCTCCTCCCCTGCTCTCCGCTGATTTACGTTGGGATGAAACTCGCACCGGGGGCCCCCCACCATCCGGCCCTGGAGTTGGCCCAGCCTGCAGAAGGGTCTCCTCTTGGCCCCAGGGCTTGTCCCAAGGCTGCCGGCTCTTGGCACCCCACAGCAGGAGGCCCTGGGAAGGATCCAGGCTGAACAGGGTCAGAGCCACTATTCCACACTGCAGCCCCCACATCCCGTCGGGGCGGGTGTAACGCAGGGTCTGGGACGGCGAGGAGGCGGTGGGACGTGAGCCTGCCTGTTCCCATGCGGCCACCCAGGACAGGCTGAGCATGCGGACCCCCACGCACTGTGAACCCCGGGCGGCGGCTGGGGCCCTGCCAGGCGGCGCGGGAACCACAGCATGCTTCCTGTTGCATCTTTGGGGGTCAGGTGCCTTCCCCTACACAGCATGAGTAACACAGTGGGCACAGGAAAACCTGACAACTACCATCACAGTGACAGAGAATACGCTATTCCTCTGCTCCCGTCCTCTCCTGAGGAGCTTGAAATCCAGTATGACTGGGCCCATCTGCCTGACCCCCAGGGAACCCCGGTTTCTGGAAGGACGGGCTTCCAGATGTTCTGGCGCTCCCTGCAGGACCGCTGCCGGGTTCTGTGCTGGGAGAGGACAGTGGGCCATCGCTCAATTACCTCCCCTCCCTGCTCCCTGCCCTCCTGTGCCCTCCTCCAGCACCACCAGTTCCCTCCATGCACAGGATCCCTTCCTAGCATCCTAGTCCTCCTGGCCCCACTTTCCCACCCTGCATGCAGCCTGCCAGCAGGTCCTGGGGCTCCCAGCTTCACCGTGCACAGGACCCACCCCTGCCCATCCGAGGCTGCCCTGATGCCAGCACCTCCTGGTCACCGGTGTGGCCCTTGTTACTGGAGCAGGTCCCCCACAGCAGGTGGCGCCATGGGTCAGCCCCACCACTGCCCTGGGCCCGGCCCGGCCCAGTCCTGCCTGGGGCTGCAGCCACCCAACTGCTTTTGGATGCTTGTCCCCACACCCTGCCTGAGGGCCCCCTGTGCCCCTCTTACCTCCTTCCCTGCCTTACTTTTTCTTAGCACTTATCACTGGTTTTAAAATGCCCTTATCCTGTTTACTTCCTCTTTTCTCAGCAGAACGCAGGCCCAGGCAGGACTCCGCTCCAGCTTTTGCTTTGCTGGGTCTTCAGTGCCATGAACAGCACCGGCATGAACTCGGTGTGCAGTCAGCCCCCGAGCCTGAGTGGTGCGCAGTGAGGAGGTGTGAATACCTCAGACTGGGCGGTGCAGAGACAAAGTGGCCACGGCAGGGAGGAGGACTCGGGGAAGGGCTGAACCCCTGGGCGTGGGTGACAGCCTGGCCAGAAGACCCAGGACGTCAGAGGTGCGCCTGGGAGCTGGACAGTGGGGGTGGCGAGTCTACGCTCGGGCTGCCTCGCTGGCAAGCGGACGGGAATGTTGTGATCACTCATCAGACAGTCAAATGCATTTAAATAAATTGCTGACAAATCTGCTAAGCACAGTTCTTTATATTTGAAAGCCTCACAAGATGACTAGTGTACATGGTAAATACTGCCTTAAAAGCAATTCTGCCAGAATAAAAACTATATCTGAAAGTTTCTTTTAATGCATCTCAGGAGTGTGTTCTTTCTGGAAGTCTAATTTGGTTTTACAAAGGACATGAAGCTTTGGTTCCCAGTTAAATGAATTTGCTTCCTCATTTTCTTTGTTTCCATATATGAGAAGATCCTATAACTATAAACTGGAGTTTAAAATTAAAAAAAAAAACCCAAATTATGTGAATAAAAACTAACATATATTCGGAGTGTTACACCCTACAAAGCTGAAGAAAAAGGGTGTAGACTTTGGAATCAGGTACATCTGGGCTTGAATTGCTGGTGGGACATCCTCACTCTTCTGGACCCTATTTTCATCATCTGAAAAACGGGAATCCTGATTCACACCTGGTGGGGCTATTTAAGGACTAGAACCAGTGTAATTATAATAAATTCTAGTAGCCAGCAGAGTGCCGGGCACAGGTTCCAGCTGGTGGCTGACAGCTACGCTTTTTCAGTCACTAGTAGCATAACTAAAGAGCCTTTCTGATCTTGATGTTATGAAAGGATTGTTAAGAAGCATGATGTGATTACAACTCAAAAATTCTTCTAACTTCTAAAAACCCAAAACAACAACATAAGCCATCAATAAATCTCGCTCCCAAAACAATGCCTTTTATTGACATGAGTCCGATTTTAAGAGGAGAACATAAAATATATGCACTGCATTGTTCCTGAACATGTTCACAAGGAACAGGTTTCCTAAAATGGCATGCAAGGAACTTTTCACATAACTCCATCTGAGTTTTTGGGATTATGTAATTTTTTTTTTTCCAAAAAGGGCTTTAGAACCACAGAACTCCCCTAAACAAATGACCCTGATCTATAGATGAAGCCTTCCCATCTGGTTGCAAGACAAGACTTGGTGTGGTCTCCAGACCTCAAATATTCACTACTGTCATCCACACTACAGCCAGGGCAGCTGGTAAACCATTCAAAAAACATGGAGAGGCACAGGCCTGGTAACATCTTTTGATGTGGGTAGGTAATGCCAGAGCTTGAAGATCCTAGGGAAGGGGAGCTTATTTCCAGGTTCCTTCAAGCTTCCAGGGGGTCCCACACTCAGTCTTACAAATACACACCTACAGTTGATCTTCATCCGTCATGGATGCCATATCTGTGAACTTGCCTACTTGCTAAAATTCATTTGTAATCTGCAAAGCAGCATTCATGTGCTTTTAACTCATTTGTGGGCATGTGCAGAAGGCAGACACTTTGAGACTACAGATGCCCACGTTCCCAGACAAGGCCAAACAAGATGACCTCCGCCCCCGTTTCAGCAATCATGCTATAAAAAGCATCCGTTATATGGTCTATTTCATGCCCCATTTTCCACATTTCTGTGCTGTGTGTGTGTGTGTGTGTGTGCGCATGCTTAAAATGCCCCCAAGTCTGGTGCCAAAGTGCCACCCGGCGCTTTATGGGGAAAACGCATATGTTAGACAAATGTCATATACTGCGGTCAGCCATGAGTTCAGTGTTAATGAATCAACAGTATACATTAAATAAGATGTCTCTAAACAGAAAGACACATAAAATAACATTTTATATTTATCAGTGGGCAAGAATGTGTGAGCAGAGACTCACAGGAATGGAACCTTGTGTTTCCCCTGGGAGCAACGGTACAGTGATCACCAGTCCAGTGTTCATGGTGACTTCATAGAACAGAACTACCATGAACACATATATGTATGTATGAATAAGTAACCAGGCACAGAGGATATGACATATGGCTCAGATCACAGCTCCATGACGGTCACGATACAATAACCTGGTGAAACCAAGAAATCTCAGAAGATGGGCAGTGAAAGCTGAAATGAACACATCAGGTCTTTGCAGAAACTGTTCTTCAGTGGCCCAAATTCAAGATACGATATGCATGCGATGTGCCACCCAGCATGTCTGTTTCTTCTGCCTTTGCATAGGGATTTTATATTTTTCTTCTAACAACTCTGACTTCACCAGGTCTGAGGGAGTTCCAGCACACAAGGGCCTTCTTTTAATGCAGCTACATGGTAATACTTTTCTAAAAATTTTAATATTCTAAATATTTTGTATCACAAATCACTTGTCTCCAAATGGTTTTAATTTATAAATTTTAAATGCTAATGTTTTAAACAAAACAGCCCCCCACCCAAATACACACTCCTATTTGGTTTGTGGTATAGAAAAATGAGGCTTCTCCAACTCAACATTCTGAAGCAGTGTTATCAGACAGCTTTGAGGTTCCCATAGCAACATGTTCCATTGCCTAGGTGACAGTGATCTTATGATGTCACCAATGAGCTAAACTAACTTGGGAAGCAGATGGACATTTCCTCCTGGATGGGCCTGCATCTCAAAGTTGCCCTCCAAGCCTGAAAGGGTTGATGCACCACGTGCAGCTCCATGAACAGTTATGAGGACATTTCACAAGTATACTTTCAGGATTTGGCTTAATGCATCTTTCATCTTCAAGGGCTTTGTGACACTGACCAAGCTGTCCTTCATGTCATCCCATGGAGCTGCTCCCCAGCTGCAGAACAGATGCCAAAATGAAGATATGACAACTTGTGAGAAACATGCAACAGCTGTACAAAGGCATTAAGGGAGAGGGTGCAAGGGGAAGTGTCCAGTGACATGTCACCAGCCAGGCAGCAGAGCCGCACTGCAAAGAGTCAGTGACATGCATGAACCACCCGAGGCCACTTTTTCCTTCCTCGAACCAAGTGATAGCTAAAATGCAGGAAGATCCACCCGTCTTGGTTTCATTGCTAATATTTCCATAAGTGTGTGATCTCATGAGCACAGATGTGTAGAAGAGACAGTCACAGAGTGTGGCATATTTCAGAGTTCATTTAAGACCATAAGCTTAGACTTGGAAAGGGAATTCCAAGCTCTCCTTCGATTCATCTACTACTTCTTTGTTTGAATGACAGATGTGGCCCAGGATGCTTCAGAGAAAAGGTGAAGTTCAGAGAATGGACTGTCATTCATCTGTTTCCAGGCACAGAAACACTGTCCCAATGCATATTTTGTTCCCCCAATAATCAGACATCATTTAGGCACTTCATAATTAACCCCAAAACAGCTTTTAACAAACAGCATGGAGCTCTAATTTGAAAATGAACAATTACAGAGAATGTCCCAAACCAATTTTCCTTTGCAAAAGGGAAATATGTCATCTGACTGCCTGTATCCAGCTAGAAGTGCGAGGACCCAGGCTTAGACAAGGAGTCCTGGCTGTCCTGGCCATATGGATACAAGCACGGGCTGAGTGCTGAGCAGGAAGACAAAAGAAGACTGAGACAGGGTCCTTCTTCCCAAATTATAATGATTTAAAAAAAACAGCCAGCAGATATTTAAAAATTAAAATAATAAAATGAGACATACTTTGAAAATAAGACAAGAAAATATAATAAGATCTTAAAACTCAGTATAAGCCATGTAGCCCAGGTGAAGGCTGGAATGAATAGCTACAAATCATGGAGGCCAAATTTGGAGAGGAAGGCCTTTCTGCCCCTGCTGTAACTTGTCATAATCCAGCCCATTTTACTCTACAGCAGAAAAGCGGCCCTCATCAGGGCAGGGAAGGCATAGTGCAGAACACTGCCCTCCATTCCTTTCTGTCTGCGGTGTCTGGCCAGCCCGAGAAGGCTTCCACGTGTGAGCCGTCAAGGGCGTCACGTGCAAAGTCAGCACCAACACACACTGAGTTGCTAGCCCCCACATGTGCTCTGCTTCTGCTTTCCTAGAAGCCAGGAACATTGCGACAAGCGTCAGTCACAGCCTCATGCATACTCAAGGCCTCTCAGCTTCCATGCTTCCTCGGATGCCTCACTCAGTATTCTCAAACACTGGCGTTCAAAGATAGGAGCGCCTCTGACATTTTGATCATTGTTTCTCACTCCTATTTTTGGTTGCACTTTTGAAACAATCCAGCCTGAAACAATCCTGGAGTCCACCAGAAAACAAACATTTCATATGAAGGCAGTCCTAAGAGTGCTTCCTTAATCCAGCCATGTCTTTAGATCTGAATACTGGTCTTTAAATTAAGATGTAAACAGTAACAGTCAATGAATGATTACTTTTGCACAAGGTGACTGTTGGCATTGCTATGGGAACATTAATTTGGGAACGTATAATGATTCCGCTTAAAAAATTTTTTTTAATGTTGTCAGCAATTGTAGGAAGCAATGCCAATTCCTAACTTGCAATCTGTTGATCCAAACATGTTTCTGGAAAAACTACCAGTACCAAAGAGGTGAATGTCTGTCAGCATCATGAGACCCCATGACCTGATTCAAGCTCGATTTCCAGATGTTCTTTTCTGCTATAACTGGGTCAGTAAGTACTCAGATTCAAAATTGGAATTTAAGGTCAAGCTTTATTGCTGGCTACATTTGATATGACAACATGGCAGCCAAAACTAATGACAAAGGAGAAAACAACAGCGTCACCCCTTTCCCTGCACTGCCTCTGTCTCCCACTCTGTGCCAGACTGTGCCCATACGATACTTCCATTTATATTGTGTGTGATGCTGCAGGGCTCCAAGTTAAAAGATTATAAAAACAAATAAAACAAAACACAAAAAACTGATTTATTTTGGTTTTTCAGCAATTACTAACAATTCTGTCTCTTCTATGTGGTTGTCAAACAATTAAATTTTAACTTGCTCTGTGGGATGGGGGCCAACCATATTTTCATTATAATAAATTTAAACACAATGTCCTCTGTTAACCAACGCTGTTCACTTTTGTCTCCACCACATGCGGATCTTCAAAGTGTCATCGCTTTTGTCCAAGCTCCGTGTTGGTGGGGTTGTCTCAGTTGCAGGCCTCAGAATATCCTGTGAAAAATAGTTTCCGTAGATGGGATTTACTATTTCACATAAGAAGGTAGTTCTAAGGTCAGCTAACTTAGCAGCTCAAAATGTCAGGGCTCCTGGTCAGCTTTGCTGAAATTCCGTTGGATTTCCTCTTAGTGCAGCAAGATAGCTTGACATTTTGATAATCACTGTTTTTAGTTCCTATTTTTGGTTGTGCCTTTGAAACAATCCAAAGTCTGACACAGTTGTGGAGTTCACCAGAAATTTTGACACGATGGTAATCCTAAAAATGCTTAATCCAGCCACGTGTGCAAGAGGGCTGCAAGAATTCCCAGTGTGGTGCTCAGCCCAGGGGAGAAGAGGGCTGTGAGTCCTTCCCCAACCCCATTTTATTTTGGGAGAAACTCTTCCCAGCACCCGTCACCTGCATCAGAGGCCAAGACCGGGTCACATGACCCACACTGGACTCCCATGGGGGTCCCTGAATGGCCATGGTTGTCTTAGGTCAGCTACTATTCAGCCCTGGACTACAAGGCTGCCCTAGTCCTGGGATACACGGAAGGTGAAAACACAGACAGGGCTGGGCTTCCACCAGTGGCAAAAGCAGCGGGGGAGATAATGGCTGTGAAAAGTGTCAGTTGCACACACGGGCACAATGTTGAAATCTAATGCTTGTTCTAAGTCAGAACGAGGGCAAATTTAGGAATAAGAACTTGGTCTCTATAATTATAAATCTCTGTGCTACTGAAAGAGGAAATTAAATAAAATACAGGGTGAAAAGCCAGTCAGAAGTTCGGTGTATCATCTTGGCGGAGCACACAGGAAGCTGCTGCTTGGATGAGCACAAGCGTGGTACTTCGGGCAAGTCTCCCGGTGCCCCGAGATACAGCAGGGTCCAGCCCTGCCCGCCTCTCAAGGCAGCTTAGACCCCGTTCTGCACTGGGCCCCACAAGCCTGCTGTAAAATTTATAATGTGCGTCTTGCTACATTTGCCCCTCCTAACTTGGGTTTTCTTACTGAGGCGCCTCACCAGCTGCCCCCAGTGACCCCTCGTGGTGTAACACCTCATTTTCATCATTCCCCTGTCAATGGTCCATAAATGCAGGAAGCCCACTGAAATTAATTCTCTCAATACTCCAAAAAGGAAACCAACTTTGGAATCCAGCAACACCGGGGTGAGCAAAGCAAATTCAAATCTACAAATAAGAACCTATAGAGATTTTTTAACCACAATGGTCTCGTCATGTATAGAATTCTCTGGAAGGTGGGATCAACCATGGATTATTTTTTAATCACCTTTCTTTTGGGCAGCAGTTTTAGGTTCACGATCAAATTGAGTGGAAAGTACAGAGTTCCCATGCATTCTCTGTCACTGCCCATGTACAGTGTAGTCTTAAATTACCAATAGTGTTTGAAAATTTGGGTAATTAAAATGTAATTCACACTTCCAGGTTTAAAACAAGTGAGTAGAATGCTTTGGCTTATTTCCTCTCAGAACAGACCTCAAGCCACTATTAATTTCTATTGAATCGAGGTTTAATGTTACTAATGTATTTATGCTTAAAGGATTATAAATTCCATTAACTACCTATGGGAGGAGTACCAGAAATTCTGCTTTTCAAAGAATAATCGCTTTACTAGCCAACAGTGCAACTGAGATTTACAACATTTTTTTCATAGAATTGCTTGAGTGACAAACTGATTTTTACACTTAAACTATTTGCATTTGAAAATAGATTTAAATATTCCACTTATATATATATATATATACACACACGCACACACACACACACATACCAATTATAAGACATGAAGCACATGAGTTTACATTTTGTAAACCGATCTGGTTATGCTCTCAGATATTAGAAACACAATTACTAGAAACATGCCTGGCCAGACACTACCTCCTCCCGCAGGCTTCCCCGTGCACGTGGCGCCCGCCCCAGGGAGGGCCAGACCTGGGAAGCTGATAATACTGATGCCTGACACAGACTCTCACCCTCCTACACCGACGTGTTTGCAGCCTTGTGGTGAGTTAAGGAGAGTGGCTCAGTGACAGGTGAGAGAAACTGCCTCCCAAACAGCTCAGGTGTGAATGTAAATCACATTCTTGTGGGAAGTACTTTGTACACCAGACAAGGCAAATTGTCAAGATCTAAGAAACCGACTTTATTCTTGAATAAACATGAAGGGGTAAGGGAGCTCTTAACCTTCCATAATAGTCCATTTGAATGGCTGAACTGTTCTCTTCTCCATGGCTCTTCGGTAAGCACAGCTGGCTTGAGGCCTGCCTTCTCTGAATTGACCAGGCTCTTTGGAGACAGATGGTGGAGAGCCAGGCACTTGTCGCGGACCCTTTCCCATTTCAAGAAGGAATGAATTTACCCTCCCAGGGTATGAATTTACCCACCTAGGGTATGAATTCATGTACCATCTCATGCAATCAAGCAGCCCATGCAGCCTCGCTGGGTCCCACCCTCCCCCTGGGCACAGGTGCCTTGGGTGGCACGTGCTGTGACCATGATGGAGCAGCCCAGACCCACACCCACCCAGGGACAGCCTGGCAGTTTGTTAATGGTGAGAGCTTTGTCGCTCCACAGACTGAGTTCCTCTGTCAACACGGCCTTGCCATTCTCTAGCCAGGGGTTGGCCAACTGCTGTAAGGGCCAAACCAGAAACAGTTCCTGCTCCACGGGTCACAGACGGTCTGTTACACTCACACCCTCCTTCTCCCTGCTCTTCATTCTTTTTGTCCTACGTGCCCCACCTTCACCACTTACAACCTTCTAAGAATGCAGAAACGGCCCTGTCTGTGGGCCGTGCGGGAACCATCTGTGGGCTGTACAGAAACAGGCCACAGGCTGGCGTGGCCTGCGGTCTGCAGTTTCTCCACCCAGGAAACCATCCTAATCTATCATCACAATCCTACTTTTAGAACTATAGCCACTTCGTGGCTCCTCAGTGTGATCTTCCCAACAGTCCCTGAACGTTGCTGGAAAGATGAAAGCAAACACCATAAAATAAAAAGCTCTAATGAAGGGGCAACTGCAGCAGACATCCCGCTGTGGACCATGTTCAGCGGCATTGCGGCGCACTCTCCATGTGCCTGAGCCCCTGACATCTCTGTGGGCTTGGCGAACACCATTACACACCCCACAGACCCCAGCCACCCTAAACAAAGACCGCATTCTAGAGCGGTGGCCCTGCACCTGTGTGCTCAGCACTCAGGGCCTGTTTGGTGGACAGGTTTCCACCAGGTAGCGAAGATCATTTGGTTACACGCTGTCTTTGGTGGTCCGCATGCTCCACCAGCAGAGTTGAGTAGTAGCAATAAAGACCATTCGGCCCACAAAACCTGAAATGTTTACTGCTGGCCCTTCACCAGAGGAGTCTCCTGACACTGACCGAGACAGCTGAAGCAAGGACATTCATTCATGCACTTTCTGCCCTGCACCTTACACTTCATTACCCACCTGCATTCGTTCCTTCTTCCAAAAATTGTTATTGACAATCTTTTTATGTGCATGGCACTTTGTTAGTCTGAGGGTAACATAGTAAAAAAGGACCCTTGTCTTTACAAATGAGACCATTAGTCTTCTAATCTTCTAACCCTGGTATAATTATGCTTAGAGTCAAAATGCTTTTCTTCCAAGGTTGGACTGACACACACACACACACACACACACACACACACACACACACACTTTTTTTTAAATTCCAGGACAAAAATCAGAGTCAGAGTCAGCAGTGGGCATGGTCAGCCTTTGTTATATTTTGATTTTTCCACCCCCTCTTCCTGTGCCCATAACCTCTCAGTATTTTCCCACCTCCACCTATTTCTATCATTATCTGAAATGCAATCATGTATGTGTTTGTTAATTGCTTCTTTTACCAGAATATATTCTAGGGCTGGAGGATTTCATCTCACACCCCCAGCACCTGGCAGTGTGTCCACAGCACAGTCACTGCCCAGTGAAAGTTGTTAAATAAGTACCTCCTCAAGACACCAGAAGCACCTTCTCCAACCTCGGGGGGTTGAAATCTTCTTGGAAAAAGGAAACTTACATGATCACAGAGGAAACTGAAGGCTCATTTGGTCATCGCTCTTGGCCTTGACGAAGGCCTGTGTCTTCCAGTGTGCACGGGCAGGCGCTGGGAAACAGCTCCTGTGGCAGGGAGACCAAGAGCAGGCCTGCTGGTGCCCAGGTGTGTGGCGTGGGCAGCCGCCTCTCCACAGAAGCGGCTCTGGACCCCGGATCCCCAGCTAGTCTCCCCGGCTCCTGCTCTGGACCCCAGATCCCCCAGCTAGTCTCCCCGGCTCCCGCTCTGGACCCCAGATCCCCAGCTAGTCTCCCTGGCTCCTGCTCTGGACCCCAGATCCCCAGATAGTCTTCCCGGCTCCCGCTCTGGACCCCGGATACCCCAGCTAGTCTTCCCGGCTCCTGCTCTGGACCCCGGATCCCCCAGCTAGTCTCCCCAGCTCCCGCTCTGGACCCCAGATCCCCAGCTAGTCTCCCTGGCTCCCGCATTACTCCTGGAGGGTCAGGTCGGCGAGCCCAGGAGAACAACCTGATGGTGGTGGCCATTTTTTTCTTCACAAATGTTCATTGAGCACATGGGGGAGACACCAGGGGACAACACTGGCAATGGCCTCAGCCCTCCAGGGGCTCACATTCTAGGAGCTGAGGGTCAGGTGAGATAATACGGAGTACATAACAAATACGGAGAACATAACAAATTGCCAAGTGGGTGCATTAGAAGGTGCCGGCACAATGCACGAAAGGGCAGGGGAAGGAGGAGCAGGCAAGCTGGGGCACAGGCTGCCTATGTTCATTAGGAAGGCTGACATCTGAGTGCAGAAGGGGGTGACAGGTGCGGACTCCTGGGGAAAGAATGAATGGCACGTCTGGGGTAATGGCCCTGGGACAGGAGAGGCCCCGTGTGCTCGCAGCTGGGAGCCCAGCTGGCCCTAAGGGAATGAGCCAGGGGGTGAGCAGCAGGGAAAGGTCCCAAGAGGCAGGGGCCATGCAGGGCCTTGTTGGCCCTTTGAAGGTACCCACTAGACGTCCACGTGCAGAAGTGGGGCAGGCACACGCACACACCTGGGGACAGAGACAGAGGTCTGGACTAGAGAAGAACCTGGCAATTGTTAGACACAGATATTATTCAGTACCGGCGTTCCGGTGAGACCTTTCAAGGAAGTGAGTGCAGACTGAGAAGACTACAGGGCGGGCCCTAGACGTCCGAGTGGAGGAGCAGCTGGGGAAGCCTGAGGACCTAGTGAGTTGGCAGAAAACCCAGCAGAGCGGGTGTCCTGGGGCCGGGTGAGGACAGCGCCATGGGTCAAAGAGGACGCATGCTGCCCACGGTCGAGTGGAGTGTGCTGTGGCTCAGGAGCTGAGCACCGGGATCCGCACTGGTGACTTTGGTACAGCAGGCCCTGCAGAGGTGGGTGGGGGCCGGGCTGCAGCTACGACGACGGAGACTGGATCTGAGAGGACAGGCAGGCCCTTGGGGAGCTCGGGCAACAAGCAAGCACGCGGCCCAGGAGGGGCGGGAAGCCACAACAACAGGAAGTTTACCATGTGAGAAATGCCTGGCGGGAAGGCCCCCTCAGAAGCAAAGACCGCGCCGAGGGGCACGAGGAAGGGCAGGCGGCGGGCGCCACCTGGAGAGGCCAGAGGGCAGGCTGAGGAGCGGTGGGGGCTGCAGGGGCTGTGGGGCACCCTGAGCCCACGCTGGGAATGGGGCTGCAGCCGGCGCCCTGCTGTCTGCGGTATGATTGTAAAGTGAGGCCAGGCCAGGTGGGGGGCTCTGTGGTGCGTGTGTGCTGTGTGTGTGGTGGGTGTGTGGTGTATGGTTATAGGGTTTGTGTGTGCTGTTGGCCCTCCCCGGCCCCATCAGCTGTCTGGGGAAGATCTGGATTCACTACCTGCAGTTTGCAGAGGGAATGTGGCGAAGCGGAGGCCAAGGCTGTGGACACGGTGTGAGGACAGAGGAGTGGAAGCCAGTAGGGGCAGAGGAGGCCTTGGAGAGGAAGGCGTGGAGAGGGTGGGTGGACATGGGGAGGTGGAAGCAACAGTGTGCCCGTGCAGCTGGACTCCGCTGGACCTGGGCCCCTGGGGTCCGTGACCTGGATGTGTGAGCTGCTCAGATCTTAAAATTCTTTTTCAAAACTGTGGGGCACTTGTATTAGCTTGGCTAAGAGTTCACTGCCATGAAGCTGGAATAACTATGCTATTTTCTATTTATATGTTTTTGTGGAGAGAATTAAACCTTTGAGTTTTCCTGTAGTTTTACCCTCAACTTGTCTGGAAGTGAGATCATCTACACAGAAAAGTATCAATGATATTTTAATTTATGGCCGTGAAATATATATGCCCACAAAGAGACAAATAACCTACACCTGTGAGGTAAAAGCCTGCTTGCTCACCAGGAAAAACGTTCCGATGGAAGATGCAATCAGTGTCCTTGCAAAGAGACATTATCTGACATTAGGGAGGTTGCCTGCTGGACAGTGGCTAAGGCCTCCCAATGTCCCCGGACTGTGCTGGGCCTTCCCCTGCTGCCCACTGCCCTCAGACCTCCTAGTGCAAACACAGCAAGGTGCCAACAGGGGCTCCTGACCATCTATTCCAGTGAGTTCACAGGTCTTAACATTAAAAAGCAAAACAATAAATGAGAGGTGTTGTCAATATTTTGATAGACGCTCATCTTGGAAGTGACCCACTTTCCTCTTTTTTTAAAACTAGGACAATCTGCTTGTTCTCCAACCGGTCAAGCAATGACCCCAGTTCTCAAGAAAAACAAAATCCCTTAAGGGGGCTATGGGAAAGTGTGAGAGATTATGAAAATGTAAGGATTTGCCTGAAGCAACTCACTCCCATGGGCTCCATGATAGATTCAGAGTCGGGAAGGTAAGTGCGCACACACCAGTGTCAGGAGGCAGAGGGTGTGCTCACAAAACTGATCTCAACCTTGGAAGCCTTTGGCTGAGCCTAGTGAATGGGTAATAAACACGGTCAGTCACTGCTTCCACAGAAGGGTGTCCCAGCCCTCTCCGGGTAATGTCAGCACTGCCACCCTCACCAGAGCCACGCCTCCCACACCCACACTGAGACCAAAAGCCCAGAACCTGCAGCCCAAACTTCAGGATGGGGCTTTACATGCAAGTGTGCACCTCTGTAGGTTCAGTGGGCAACTTACAGGAGCAAAATGAGTTACTACCCTAACCCACTGAGAGGGTCACTCAAAGAAGGAGCAAAACACCCGAAACTGAAGTTAAGCTTGGTGACACAGGAGCGGACCTGGATCACACATGCAAAAACTGTGTTTGTCCTTAATTATGACACCACAGACTAGCTGCTCCTTGTATATTGCTGGGAAGAGAAGTATTAAACAAAAGTATGTGCTTCTACTGAGATACTTGTCAGCCAAGGCTGAGTATAGCTTTCTTTCCCTTGGACGATTTCTTAAGGCGAACTCTGTGCGGGTCCACTGGAAAGGCAACTTTATTCAGGTTTAAAGAGAAGAGCTGGAAGGAGGTTGCCTTCTCCAGGTGTTATTCACTCTTTTCATGCTCTCAGCCAGCCCTGTGCCATCCCCCAGAACTCAGAACATTCAGCAGGGGCTCACGGGGACTAGCCTTGCACGGAAACCCATGTGTACCACCAAGGGAGGTCAAAGAAGCAAAGCGCCCTCGAGGCCCCTTTCCTCAAGAAGTCTGCAATCTTGTTTGTGACATGTCATAAGCAGGTAAAATAAATAAGAGACATCTGGGGGAGTCCAACATCCTGTTGGTAGCAGGAGGTGCTATAGTGAGAGGATCCCAAGGATGTGCTTCTGCGGGGCTTCCCTAATGGGCTGGAAGGAAGGCTCTGAAACCCAAACTGTGGAACCTCAACACACATCATGACTATGTTACCTGCATCCAGGTAACCGGAGGTAGGTTGTAATAGTTCCTGGTATGTGCAGTAGCTTTGGCTCTTCCATATCCATAACATAATCTGCTCTTCATAATCTGTCTTTAGGGAGGTACAGCAGGTGTTTAATTCCTGTTTCACAGTTTGGGAGTCGTAGACTGGTGGGACTGGGTCAGAGCCCTGCAGTGAGGAGATGAAGGCTAGTACGTGAAACACCTGCCAGAACATTCTGTCCTGAGCATCTGTAAGCCAAAAATAATGAACCTGGACCCTATGTCCACACCTTATACAAAAATTAGCTCAAAACAAATCACAAACCTAAATGAAAAACGTAAAACTTTAAGAAAAAAACAGGAGAAAATCTTTGGGGTCAAAGGGCTAAGCAAAGAGTTCTTAGACTAGACACCCAAAGCTTGATCTATAAAAGGCAAAGTTGAAAAAATGAACCTCATCAAAATTAAAAACTTGGACTGAGCAGAAGATCCTGTTAATAGGATTTAAAGCCCAGAGTGGGAGGAAATATTGGCAAACCACATACCCAGCAAGGGTGTTATATCTAGACTGTATAAGGAATTTGCAAAATTCAACAGCACAAAAGGTGGTCAAATTAGAAAATGGGCAAAAGACATGAACAGACATTTCATGCAAGAGAATATACAGATGGCAAGTGAGACCACAAAAGGGTGGTCAACATCATTAGCCATTAGGGAAATGCAAATTAAAACCACAGCCAGACATCACAGCACCTGTCAGGTGGCTAAAAGTTAAAAAGCTAGTGATAATACCAAATGCTGGCAAGAATGCAGAGAAACTAGAACATTCTTCATTGCTGGTGGGAATGAAAATGGCTAGTCACTCTAGAAAAGAGTGGCCATTTCTTTCAAGACTAAACATTCATTTCCCATATAACCCAGCAGTTGCTCTCCTAAGCACTTATCCCAGAGAAATGAAGACCTGCGTTTACACAAAACCTGTGCACAAGTGTTCGTAGCAGCTTTATTTGTGACAGAAACACTGGGAAGAGTCTAGATGTCCTTCAGAGGTTGAACGGGTAAACTGGCTTACCCATGCCATGGAGTTCTCAGCAATAATCACACAGCATGGATGAATGAATCTCCAAAGAATTATGCTGAGAAGAAAGAGCCAGTTTCAAAAGACTACAGCCCAGAAGATTCCATTTATAAAAAATGTTCTTGAAATGACAAAACTATGGAGACAGCAAACAGATTGCAGGTGAAATCTAAGATGGGTGGTCATAACAAGTCAATTTCCTGGTTATAATGCTGCTCCATAGTTAGGCAAGATGCTACCTACTAGGGGACCTCTTTGTATTATTTGTTACAAGTGCATAGAAATCTACATTCACTTCAAAATAGAAGTTTTTAAAAATCTCATGTGATGGCCTTCCCTGCGGACAGATGGCTGGTGGGACACTACTTTCCCAGGGGGTCCCATCTGCCCTCGGTTTCCCCCTGACGCACTTCCAGCAGCAGGAGGTGGGAGCAGGCTGATGTGCGTCCTCAGCTTCACTTCAGGTGAGGTTGGAAGCCCGGGCAGGATGCAGGTTTGGGCCGGTAGAGCCAGTTACGCTAAGAAGTCACCTAGCTCTTGCTTGGCTAAACCCGTTCCTTCTTATCTTGCAAAAGACACCCTTTAGCCACATGAATCTAGAATTAAATGTGCATGCGTCCCTTAGTGTTAAGAAAGTGCTACTTTAACTTCTCCCACCATATTTGTGTCGATGTCTAAATTCTTCTCAAGTGCAAAAGCTCTATTTTAAACATAAAAGTCGAACAAAGAAGTTTGACCTTTAAAAAACACTTTGCAGTTAATATGGAGATCCTGGCTATGAGACTGGACACCCCCTATGCTCACCCCCCACGGATCCCTGCACTGGACGACAGGAAAGAAAAACAAGCCAGGCTTCCAGCCCCTGGCAATTAGATGCAGCGTCCAACAAGGGAAGAATCAGACTTTCCACATAATCCCACCCAGCTGAACCCCAGGATGCGCCAGACAGACTCCACTTTCCTTGTCCTCAAATGACTTCCTGGGTCACCGTGAAGACCTTTAAACCTCAGAGCTACTGAAAGAATTCTGTTTTCTAAAGAAGATGTTCTACTTAACATCAAAAAGGATTTAATTTTCTAATTTAAAACACATTGCATTTCTACACATTTCTCAATTCCATACAAAGCTTGCTCAGGGTAGAAGTAAGGTTGCTTAATTTTTCTCCAACTACTATCAATAGAAAAAAACCTGTTGAAAGTTTATAAGATCCTTCAATATATATTACAGGCTGGTGCTCAAACTAGCAGGAATTCAGCCTAAGAAAATAATTGAGAATGTCATTTAAGATTTAGCTATAAGGATTTTTGTTTTATACTGCTGTTAAAAATAGCCTAAAAGCTAACAATGGAAGATAGTTAAATAAATTATTTATATTTATTTACTAAAATAACACAAAAGTATTTTATTGACATGGAAAGATAATAATATAGTAAGTTTTTAAAAAAGGAACTTAAAACCTGCACCTATAAGAAAACATTATTTTTGAAAAACTATAAATGTATAAATGACTATATGCCAAAAGTTTGGAGAACACAAAGATATTCTTTGTCTTGGTCTGTGGGTAGAATTTAGGAGGTCTTTCTTTTCTCCTATTTATGTCTACTTTCTCATTTTTCTTTCATTCATATTATTAAGGACAATATATATTTATTAATTATATTTTATTATTTTATTATGTATAAAATACATTTATATATAATTATTTTACATAAATCATGTATAGTTCATATATTTAGAATACTGTTACTACTTCTGTATACTATTTATACATAATTAAATGTTAAACATACTATTTATCCAAAGTAAGTGTATTAGGGCTCTAGCTTCATCACACTCAGATACAGGTAGAAAGGGGGGAAACAGGGGCCTGCATGTATGTTCACGGAAACACCTGAACAGGGGCCTTCAACAGAGTCAGAAATAAGATCTCAAAGGTACTCTGCATGAAAATCATTCTTATTTGCCCCCAAACAGATTTACTAAAGGATGAGACTAAAATAGGGTTCAAGGAATCCAACAGAGCCCAGGAAAAGAGTGGTTTATATGTGGTTGTCACAGAACATTCTGGAAGCTACTCTGCAGAACCTGAGCAAGCCCTCAGGCCAAGTACTTGGATGCCCACCATCCAACTGGCTGCACGGCCTTGCACACTCGACTCATAGGAATCCCTCAACCCTTGCTGGTCTGCTAGAATTAAAGAACAGAGGTGTTTTAGAAGGACAGTGTTGGAGCCAAGTGGGAAAACTCCCGCCGGACATTCACTGTGCAGGGAAAGGAGGCCAGGCCGTCTTCCTCCGTGAAAGCCTAGTGCTGCCCCCCTAATGGGCAGGCCATGGAGGGTCAGGTCAGCGCTGGACTGTGGTAGACCCCCCCGGAACTCAAGGAGGAACGCAGTTTTTACCCAACAAGCAATTACTTAGACGCTGCACACTGAGCGACCAAAAAGTATATTCAGGGGGGTGGAGAAGTATGAGATATGGACCTTCTGGAGAGAGATTCCAGTCGTGTTGGGGTGACCAAGAAGAATTAGACACTGGAGCCACACAGTTCTGGTCTCCCATCCAAGCTCTTCCCCTGAAAGGTGTGTGTCCTTGGTCAAGTGAATGGGCTTGTTTGAGATTCTAATTCTTCATTTCTAATGGAAATAATCCCTTCCTCATCCAGGGTTTTTGGGAGGACAACATTAAATCCTATGTGTCAAGTCCAGGCGCACAACAGTCTTTCACCAAAAAGTTAATTTCATCCACAGCTTTGCTCATTGTAGGTATTCAACAGCCAACTATTAATAAAATGATTGGTGTAGAAAGCAAACCTAGAGAAAACGAGATATTTGTAAAGCACTGAATTTTAATCCTCATCTGTACATCAGATCTGATGACAGACGAAGGATTCTGGATGGACAAATGCTCCTCTCTCCCCATGTGGGCTTATTTCTGGGAAGGGCAGGGTTATACTGATCCAAGGCATATTATTTTTCTTGCCCTGGGATTCTGGATAGATTCCACATTTTTCCATGGAATTGTGCTGACATTTCTGTGAAATGCCATCAGGAACAGTCTACTAACTCATGTTTAGCCAGGCTGCTCCAAGTACACAGAATGACCCTGACACGCCCCAACGTCAGCCTCCTGGAAGTGAGATGTGCCATTAGAAAAATCATGAAGCCAAAATATCCTTTTTCAGGGAGATCTATTTATACCAGATTTGGTCTACATGTGACTTCATGGTGTCTAACGCCATCCTAGCACTCCACTCACAGGAAAATCTGATCTGACAAGGTTAAGAATATTTCCAGATTCAAAAGAGAGGATCTCAAGAATAAAACACAATAAATCAAGGTCCGCGCCCTGATTAGACAGAAGGGAAATGGCTCACTCCCCACTCGGTCACTCAGGCGCTCGGGCGCCTTCCAGGTGGTCACGTCCTGCGGCCTTTCCTGCCCCAGTGGGGGATAACGGCATGGAGGGGATGCAGTGGGCAGAGTCCTGGGTCAGACCTAGAAGCCTCATACCCCACTTGCTGGCACTCAGTGCCTTAACCGCCTGCTCTACCCAGCCCCCCACACGGTGGGGTCCTTCTCGTCAAGGCTCAGAAGAAACTGCGACTTCTCTCAGAGGCCAGTGTGACAAACAGTCTAAGACAGTGCCCCACCGCCTGATGTTTTATGTTTTTGCAGTACTTACTGCCACCTGAAGTGGGCATATTTATCTACATGTTCACTACCTGTCCCTTCGTACTTCCACCTCTGAACCAGGCTGCATGCTCTACAAAAGCTGCTTCTATCTTGTTTGCCAGGAAAAGACTGCTGTATTGTACATTCTGTAATTACTGTCTCAGTGAGTATTAGAAGGTGGAATTGAGTCCATATGGACACCCACATGCAGAATGTCAGACTGCCTAGGTCACTGTGCACACTAGCGCCAATGAGGATGACGTGTAGACGGAAGTCTGACAATGTTGCATCCCTTCTAAAAAGCTCATTGATAGCACAGCTCTGTCAAAGTCACGTGGACCAAGTCCAAGCTCCTAACAGTGCCTGTGGGCTGCACCCTTGGTCATCTGACCCCAGCTGAACCTTAGTCAATTATTTGTGGAACAGCTACAGCACCAAAGCTGAATATTCTGAAGGGCGTGGTGGCGGATTCAGATACATAAACAGATGATTACGAAACAGTGTGTTAAGTGCTATGTTAGAGAAAATATGGCTTGTCTTGAACAATGGGAAGGCCAGTGTCATTCCTGTGTCCTCCAGAAATTCCTCTTCATCCCAGCTGTGCTGAACCTCGGTCTGTTGCTTGACACATCTCGCCCTTTCACATCTCCACCTACGACTTCGCATGTCTGCCTCCATCTGAAATCCCTTTTCCTTACCTTCAGAAGTCATTCAAATGGAACCTCTTTTATAAAGCCTTCCCCAATTTAATGTTTCTTCGTCTCTGCTCCCATATACCCTGACATGAACTTACTAAACTATTTCTTATACTATATTGTAGTTACACATTTATATGCCTGCCTCATTCTATAGTGTGAATTCTTTTAACACAGTACTTAAATCCTACATATCTTTTTAAGCACCTTCCACAGTATTTAGCACGCAGCCATTTAATAATTTGGATATTACCAGGGAATCCTTGTTTTTTGCATTCCACGTGTGGGAGACAAAGGAACTCAAAGCAAACAGACCTTATTCTTCTAAGGTATAAGAATATATATATTTTAAAGGATCACTGCCCATTTATTATGTAAATTCACATAAACTCATATGGGATACAAAGACCTGGAACTTCATTAAAAATATAAGTAAAAATAGGTGAAGAGGATTAAGAGGTTATTATTTTAAAAAAGTCAAAAAGTTAATATACAGCCTTGGGAATACAGTCAATAATAAATAACTTCGTCTGGGGACAGATGGTAACGAGGCCTATCATGCAAATCATTTCATAGTGTATAAAAATATTGGATCACTATGATGTGTGCCTGAAACTAATAGGATATTGTATGTCAAGTATGCCTCAGTAAAATTAATTACTTGATTGATTAAAGGCATGCACTCAGGGGACATCTCCCTGGTTAAAAACTTGTCAACCAAACACATCTCTGTTTTTATGGCCTGATTTCATAGAATGCACAGATCTTCCAGCACAACATTTTTATTTATACAGGAAGAATTTATATACAACAGCAATTCAGCCTGACCTTGTAGACTAAGCATGCAAAAAACTCAGGTGACATTCTGAGTGTGGTGGGAAGGAGCTCAGAAGGGCGACAGCGGCTTTGAAGAGAGCACAAGGTGTCACCAATGGCACGAGCCAGAATGAGGGAATTCATAAACCCAAGCTCTGGGGCGTTAGCAAAGCTCCATTTGGCACTTTTTCATGCTAAAATGTCAATCACCTCCTCTGAATGATTACTGTCATCTTACTGTTCAGGGGTCTGTAGTTGCACCAAAATGGTGATGATTCCACCCACATTGCTTTGAGTTTGAGTTTGACACTGTCTGAAACTGTGGCTTCATCCCTCCACTCACCTACGCCTTCAGTTTTCACAACTATGAACAAAAAATTACTCTAGATTGATCTTTTGCAACAGTCCTTATTTTCTCCTTTGCCCCACTTTTCTGATAATTCTGCATGTATTACATCTCGGTTTATTGTAGGCACTTCTGAACAGGCTCAGACAAGTGACTGCTGAAACAAACACACATTTGAAAGCAAAGAAAACGGGACATTCTGCCAGTTCTTAGGGACTCAGGGCCTCCTGGGGAACTGTCATTCTACCTGCCCATTCTCTACAAGGACGTGCCTGCTTCACAACAGTGTTTTGGATCCGAAACCAGTAAGTAGGATAAAACAAGAAGTTTGTACTTCTGGATACAAACTTCAGTTTGAGAAACATTTGCACACACATTGTCACATTTTAGGGCCACATGACCCATGAGGTAGACGCCAGGCAGTATTATGTCCATTACATAGAAGTGAAAATGTATCTGAGTGACTTCCCTGGGGGTAAAACATCAAAGAAGGTGGGAAATTTGGGGCTCAGAAAGATTCCCATGCATCAGGCACTGCTTCCATGAAATTACAAGGATGGATGGGGCATTGTTCCTTCCTCTAAGGAACTCACCATCAGGGGGGCGGGAGGGTGCAGGGCAGTGTGACCAGGGCCCGCCAGTGACACAGACAGGGTGCTGTCTTGCCAATGGGTTTCAGCCCCATCAAGTTCACTATGAATTCAATGAGACCAAAGAAATGACAGTGGAATGTTCTTGGGGTGAAAGGGTTTATACCCAACTTTATTCCCACAGTGGCAGGTCAATCACTAGGATCCTGTCCACTCAGAGCAGATCTGCGGGCAGCAAGCCGGTCTCTGCCTCTAGGCCTCTCTGCCCCCGCAGCCATCTCAGTCTCTGTCCTCAGAGCTGCTACCACTCCAACCTCTGCCCTCCTGCAGACTTGCAGCCCTGCAACCCTGCAGCAGCCCAGAGCACTGGGTGGAGCTCTTTATATAGAATCAGTAACAACATAGTGCCCACATGTGTGTAGTGAGCAAGCAGACCAGGGCCAGATGAGAATCCTGGCCACAGAAACCTTCATTTTATGTACACCCCACCCCTCCAGGATTCTCACCTCTCCATCTATGTGCCCCCAATCCTCTGCAATGGTCCCTGTGCAAGGAAGCTGGAACATTGCAACCAAATTCCATACAAAGAACAAATCATGACAAATTATAATAACCCACCAAGTGGTCATCCTGGCTGTATTCAAACCAATTCTACTCAGATGAGTTAACCAAACAGACCCACCTTCTCCAGCCCCTCCAGCAGGAAGTCCTGCAGACCCTCAGGCCAGTCTCTGTTGCTTTGTCTCTGGCTCTGCTTCATCCTCAGTGGCCGGAACCACTGCTCTGGGCTCAGTTGTTGCCACAGCTCCAGTAAGAATCTGTTTGATTCTCCATCCAGTTTCTCTCTGTCGGCTCCTGCGTTCATCAAATCAACCCACATCTGGGTCCTTGTGACCTTCGTGGGGGCCCTTTAAATTCTTCCTTTGAGTAGCAGACCATATTTCCTTTCGTGCTTTAATTGCTTGAGCCTGAGGATAGGAGCAGAGCACAGAGCGCTCCACCACCTGGGGAGGGGCTGCACCTCTCCTGGAAGAACCTGTGGTTGCTGACTCTTTATTTTCCTTCAGGCTTTCCACCAACTTTCAACCGGTGGGGTCTCAACTCAGGAGGGGCCGATGCCTACCCACAACTGTTCGTCAAACCTCCGCTCCTCCATTTCCAGGGCTGACGGCTCCACTACACCCTCCACCTGCCCCAGGGCACCTGGCAGCCTGCACGCTGCTGCTTCTTGGGCTCCGTCCTCCACCTGCCCCAGGGCACCTGGCAGCCTGTCTGCTGCTCCTTCTCGTGCTGCTTCCTCTCGGGCTACCCCGACATCCTTTACCATCTCCACAGCACCTCGTCGTGATGCCATTTCACTCACCAACAAATTTTTTACCTCCTCAATGGCACCTCGCAGCTCACATGCTCGTGCTGCCTCTCCTCGTACTCCCTGCAGGAAGGTGCCCTTCTCCCCTACAGCCTTTTTCAATATTGTGAGAAGAAAACTCCCCACCATCCCACGGCCCCATGGGCACTCTGTTTCTCTAAGGAATTCCCTATTTTGCTGAGCACCAACTTTACTGCCTTAGGCATCACCTCCACCCCTTCCCAGCCTTGGAGTGGGGCCCAGTCCTGTAGGAGGCAAGCTGCGTCAGACCACACGTCCACTGGGGGCCACTCCGAGGTCTCCCCCTCCACAGGGGCAGCCTGCTGAAGCACCCCCCCCCCCACAAGGGCAGACTGTTCTATTCCTTGGTCACCAGTGAATCCTGATGACTATTGTTAATTCTCTTGTCAATGGGTTTCAGCCCCAGGCAAGTTCACTATGAATTCAATGAGCCCAAAGAAATGACAGTGGAATGTTCTTGGGGTGAAAGGGTTTACACCCAACTTTATTTCCACGGTGGCAGGTCAGTCACTAGAATCCTCTCCACTCAGAGCAAGTGTGCAGGCAGCAAGCCCGCCTCTGCCTCTGGGCCTCTCTGCCCGCACAGCCATCTCAGTCTCTGTTCCCCTGCAGCCTTGCAGCTGTGCAAGAGACATGCCACCATGTTGCCCAGAGCACTGGGCGGAGCTCTTTATACAGAGTCAATAACAACGTGTTGCCCACATGTGTGTAGTGAGCCAGCCCACCAGGGCCAGGTGAGAACCTTCACCTTATCCACAGGTGCTCAGGAACAGGAGCAGCTGACCACCACCAGAGCAGATGGGGGATGGCTTTGTGAGGCCAGATCTGGGTCGCTCCTGTGAAGAACAAGAGCTCTGCAGACCAGGGAAAGGGGGAAGGACGGGAGGAAGTGGCTCCCCAGGAGAAGGTGTGCGCCCAGGTCTGGGTCATCAAAGTGGGGAAGCATGTGCGTGGGCAGGCTTGCTGGGAGACACAGGCGGGCTGGATGATGGAGGCACTGTTTTGACTGTCTTCTTGCTAAGGGGGGCCCCTGACAGGTTGGTCCAGGAGAAATACAGGATCCAATTTGAGTCTGGAGCTACATTTTGACAGTAGAGAGGAGAAGGACTTCTAAGGAAAGATAGTTTTGACAAGAAGCCCAAGCAGAAGATGATTACAGTCTAAAACTAAGGCAGGGAAAGGGTCGATGGGGGGTGATGTTGGGGAGGTCATGATATAGGGAAGGAAAATAGAGGGTCTGGTCGTTATTTGGTAGAGGTGATGACTGAGAGGTGATGACTGATGGAATCAGGGAGGATGCCAGGTGTTCAGCTCATCAGTGTGGGAACGTGGTGATAATTTCAGTACAAGAAGCAAGCAAGCAAATGGGTCAGGGAGGAGGTAACGCATCAGCTTCGAGCAACTCTAGGGCACTGAGGCTTTGGTGTATTCAAGTGGAATGAGTGGGGTGTGAGCAGGAGATGCACAATCAAGGCTAAGTGAAACACACCCCGAGGAACGGATGAGATGAGGCACGGAGAGAACACAGGGCGAGAGACGGTGGGTGGAAAGGGCCCTGGGTCACCTTCACTTAAGGGGCAGGAAGAAAGGAAGCTAACAGTACACAGAGCTGGGCAGGAACAGGAGCGAGCCAGGCCACATAAGCTGAGAGAGGCTGCGGGAGGGGGGCAGGAGGAGGAGGTGGCCATGGCACCGGAAGGCAGGGTGTCCTTACCGCCGGCTGTGCCCCTCGGGGGTGGGGGCTGCAAGCAGCGTGCAGGGGCCAGGGGTGAACGCAAATAGCTGGAGGTGAGGAGACTCTTGGCTGTGAAAGAAAGGAGGGAGACAAATGCAATCCCCGGAGAACAAGTTTCCTCCTGCAGGAGTGAGATCCCACCAAGTTGGGAAAGTGAGGGGAGCCAGACGGTGGTGGAGACAAAGAAACTGAAGATCCGGGCTCTGAGCAGGGCCCTCACTGTGCCCCGGGGTCCTCGCCTTTCAGCCCTCTTCTAAGGGGTGTTCCTTCCCTCCTGTCCTGCCAGAACTGAGCAGGAATGGGCAGGTGGAACAAGACCTCTGCCACTGTCTGAGAGCTGGTTTGGTTAGGGTTCGATGCAGCCTGTATTATCAGGAAATGGCTCATACAAATTTCAGAAGACCACTCAACTAACTGGGACCCAGTTCTTCCATAGAATTGAGGAGTGACCTCAACGATGTCCTCAGCCCCACAGAGGCAGTGCTGCCTGTGTCCTGCAGCATTGCTGAGGCCCGGGAAACCCCCAGAGCTGGAGGGAAGCCCGGCCGTCCAGCCTGCTGGGCTCCAGGGCACCTGCGGCCACACCTCTTGTCTCATCCTCAGTGCAACACGTCCGGGTGGTGCCTACTTGAGACCTAATAAAGCTTGTACTTGCCAAAGTACAAGATAAGAAGACATGAGCTAACATTCATATTTTGGTATCTGTCTCTTTTCATCTTCAATCTAGCTTCTATTAATTCACAGAATAACTTTTCTCCTAAGCCATTCACAGGGTGAGATTTCCACATTCTCTTTAAACAACTCTGCCCTGGAATTCATCTTCACATTGCACCCAAAATAAACTTACATATTAAAAGAAAACCTGTCCTTAACAGATCCCATCTTTTTTTATGTCTCTGAATTAATACTTTTTATGACTTATGAAATACATACTTTTTGGAAAAGAGGGCAAGGTATCTGTCTAGACATGGTTACAGGTGCTCCAGTGCTTGGCACATAGTAGGACTCTGTAAATATTTGTTGAATGAGTGAGGAGTCAAAAGCAAATATTCAATGAAAAAATAGCAAACAGTCATTTTGGCAAACAGGTGAAAACAGGCTGAGAATGAACTGGTCAGGCACCCATGTTCTATAAGCAGGATGTAACTAAACATTTACTTGCTCTAAGCCAGACTCACCTTTCAAATAAGTGCTGATCAAAATAGTCTTGCTGATTTCTGAGATTAGTACCTGTCAAAGCTGAAATTCAGGACTCTCTACACCAGCCTCTGCTGTATAGTAAGTGTCTGAAAATCCAGACATCTGCACAGACCCCACACACACATGTCAGTGTCTCCCTCTTCATCTCATCAAGATTTCAGAAGTCAAAACTAGACTGTAAATTCGAAAATCAAGTGTTGCATTCTCCCTCCCCAAAGAGTCAGGAACCTTTGCAAACTGAGCCGTGAACTTTGGCCCCTTGAAAACACAAAGGTGAGCAACTCAAAGGAAACCCCAGATGAACCCCACTCAAAGCCAGGGTGGCCTGATGACACGAGCAGGACAGCTGGGCTGTGAGACATCAACACGGTCAGAAAACTGCAGCTCAGGATTCAGCAGCAGCCAGACAGCTGTGGGCATCCCGACTCACTTGTGGAAATGTGGGTAAGTCTCCCATGTGGATAAGGACATTAGCTCATGTCTCTTGGTGTTTTCCTTAAAATAGCTACACTGCATATAGTTTACCTATTTTATTTAAGTGCAATTTATTTTTCTTATAAAATAATGCCAAGAAGCTGATTTTGGGCTAAAATAGTATTGGAAGAGTTTAGCGTTTAGCGAGGGAAGTCAGGGCCTGGGACTCACTCCTCCCTGAACTGTGATTTCAGTCCCTGGACCACCCACCAGGGCTTCCTTCAGGGAGGGGGCCTTAACGTCTCCCAAAACACTGGTCCCTGAACCCCTTGCCAAGTATTCACTCAATAAATAGATACAAAGAATCCAGAAGTATTCAGGGTAACAAGAACAATAAAAATACTTACTATGAATAACAGGCTAACTGATCTCTGTGTGTGTGTGCATGTAAGGACAGACTGGATGAAATGGGAAATGAAATTCTGCTTAAAGACTTGAAATTACATTTTTTAAAGAGAAGTAGAATCTTCAGTACATTGGTATGTACAGGGATATTTATTGAACCTTGCGGGCAACCTCAGAGAGCTGGAAACAAAGTAAATTCCCATTGATGGGGGATGAGTAAAATATGGTATATCTACACCACAGAAATTAGGCAGCCAGTATGAAGAGTTAATTAGAATATACCAGTTAACTTAGTGGGATTTCCAGAAGTATTCTTGATTGAGCCAAGACGTAGAACAAACATGCAGTACCCTCCTTGTCTGAACAATTACTCAAAAGCTATGTATGCTGTATACAAATATCCTTTTCTCTCCAAATCATTTCGATCTTGAGTCCCCAGAGCAAGTTCAGATAATGAGATTTCATAAAGTGAAGGATACTGGCATATGCACAAGTGCATGTATGTATATTTAAATCTGTGAATCAGTAAACAGCATTAGGAGAACCCTCATTTTTATATTTATAAAAGTATCTGTGTAAATACATATAATATACTTCTATAAACAGCATTAGGAGAACCCTCATTTTTATATTTATAAAAGTATCTGTGTAAATACATATAATATACTTCTATATAAAACTTTCAAGAGAAGAAATGAACCAGGTGAACTGTTTTAACTGTATCATTTAGTTTCTTCTGGTATTTTTATTCCTGTCAAATAAATGGTATCTATATATGAGATAAGGTTTGAAATATTACATGCATTGCATGCATTACTGTCCTCTTAATGACCCTCAGGAGGTGATGTAGGTGAGCAACATGGTCGTCCTTGAGGTGAAGCCGCTTGCTTAAGCTCACAAAGCTCAGCCCATGGGCCTGATCTGCAGCCTGAGCCTGCTTGACTCCAAAATCCTTTTCACTACACAGGAGCCTCCTGGTGTCCTTGTTTCTCCCTAAGCCGTACAACCTTCATGGACGAAGAGACAGAATGAGTTCCAGCAATGGAAGCATTCTTTGCTGCCAAACACTGATGACTCCAATCATTAGCCACCTCAAGTCTTGGGCCCTGGGACTGAGAAGGTCTCAGGATTCTCAGTTCTCAATACTCCCGCACCTCTGCAATGGAGGCAGCAAGCAAATCTCACACCGGCAGCCACTAAGACCTTAAGTTGGAGAATCCCAAAGCTGAGCTCATTGCACCTGTTGTTTCATGGCTCAAGAACGTTGACTAGGTATCCCCTTTGCCTTCAGAGCAGAGGTTCTCTCAGCAGCATGCTGTGGCTTCTTCGGTAGCTTTCCATTCCACAGCATCTGGATGCAGATTTTTATTAGACTGAATCTTTGCACCCAGGGTTGGCCTGAAGAAATGCAGGAAAAGGAAAATTGTACCGAAACACATGCAGTGGAAACCACTCGAGGGAGCCCACAGACATACTGGCATCTCCTCCCGAGCACCAGGGCAGGTGTTGTAACAGGCCTGGCTGGCGTGGGATGTGTGTGTTTTTAATCCAAATGATTCACTTCCAGCAGCATGCTTTATAGGCACTGTTGCAATTTTGCATTTGCCCAAGAGCTTCAGTGGTTTCAGTTTGTGATCTCTGTCAAAACCGTGCAGCGCCTAGTGAAACCCAGATCTCTCCTATTCGTATAGGCCTTCCCCGAGGGAACTCTCTTCTCAGAAAGCCCAGAGCTCTTTCTGCAAATGGATGTTCATGGGACACTCCCAGGACCTCTGAGGAGCAAGTCTGCCTGTGGTGCAGAAAGGGGCCTTTCCAGTCAGGCAGAGAGCAGCCAGCCTGGATGTGGCTACCAATGGATCATGAGGACAAACCCAGGCTGTACCAGTCTTCAGCCTGACCTTGGGAGCTCAGAGCACCAAAAAGTGGGGAAACCCCAGCAAAGATGAGTCACAGCCTGATTTAGCTAAATCCTCAGGCATGAAGCACAGTTACACATAAACAAACCCGATGGCAGAGATTCAATGAAATAATGTAAAACTGGTGTACAGGCTGGGAGATGTGGTCTCTTATCCTGATTTAATAAAGTGTTATGTCCTCCTGGAAAGTGACTGGTTTCTGTGGCCACCATCCTCTCATAGGCTGGGGTGACGTCAGATGCGGGTTGCCTCCGGCTCTTCCATGTCCTGTCATTGCACGTCCCTCCAAGCTCCTAAGTCTGTTTATGGGACGGGCCGTAACCGTCCATGATGCTGGACAGGTCAGAGGCCTTTCTCAAGCCTGACATAAGTGATCTCAATAGTCACAGATGCTCCATCAGCTGAAAAAGGGCCTATCAACTTCCTTCTGAGCTGACCCCAAATCACCCCAGATTCACCAACCCTGTGAAGCAAAATCAGATCCCAGGGAACACGACAAATCCAACATGCTAACTCCATTTCCAAGTTGATTTTATGTCCTCTACTAGGGTGTTACCTTTTCCTCTTTAAGGCTTGAGACCTTCAGCTTGGTTGAGGGGTGCTGTCATTGCTCCTGCCCAGCCTGGGCTGGGTTTCTCGGTGCAGGGCATCCTCTGCGGCTGCACAGGCGGCCCAAACCTCAGAGTCCCACGGCCAGGTGGGTCCGCCAGGCCTCATGAGCGACGCTGGCCATCCTTCCCGAGCCTCGCCCGCACAGCACACTGTGCAACTCCAGCACTTCTCCTGGGCACCTGCTCTTTGCTCTGCCCCCGTCCTCTCTCCTGGTTCTGTCTCGTCCCAGACGTCCTTCTCCCACACAGGTGGGTCTATTCGCTGCCCTAAGCAATGTCTCCGCAGCAGCTCCTAGTTGAATTTTCAATTGTCCTCATAACTCGAAACCTTCCAAATCCAGGTCCAGACCTGCCTTCTCCCTGCCAGCAGGGAGCTTGTTCCCCTTCACGCTGGTTACTTGCTCCATTTATTCATTCAACAAACTTTTACTGAGGGCCTGCAAAGTGCCAGGCACTCTTCTAGCTAGAGCCAAACTCTTCAGCTGGCCCTTCATCACACACTTGTAATAATTTATAATAAACAGTTAACGTGCACCCCCAACTTGCTGCTCCAAGCTGTGGGTGTGAGAACTGCCAGTGTGTGGGCTGCTTCATCCTCCTAATGGCCTCCTGAAGTGGACAGTGGTATTGGCCTCAGTTTTGCATAGGAGGCAATGAGGTGCAGAGACATGAAGTGACTTCCCCAGCCAGGATTCAAAGCCACCTCCTAGTTCCAGATGCCCTCCAGCCACGGCTGCTCTGCACTGACCCCAAGGCCTCCTCTGCCTCTGCTATGGCCACTGGCACTGTCAGAGTCCCCTGGCCATGTCTGTCTCCCCAGAACTTCCTCATATCCTATCTCTGCTTTAAAAGACTGCACATCTCTGAGCATAACCGTACAGCCCCTAGTGAAGGCCAGTTCACACAAGCACGGTGAGACCTCCGGGAAGCACACATGGACCCTGGAAGCAAGTGTGAGTCAGGTGGTGCATTGGGTGGAGCTGGTGGGAAACACGGGGATGGGACCGACTCTGGCCATGTTCCCGTACTTCCCATTTGGTTTCTGAAGCTTGCCGACCCCATGGGCTGTTCTCCAATATTGCTACTGCTGTGAAATATCTGACATTTTCCCCTTACGTTTTGACTTTGTCTTCTTACAGATGCAGGGAGAGCTCCCCAGATGCCTCGGGAAT
The DNA here is from genome assembly GCF_040802235.1 of Manis javanica. Taxonomy (NCBI): domain Eukaryota; kingdom Metazoa; phylum Chordata; class Mammalia; order Pholidota; family Manidae; genus Manis; species Manis javanica. The sequence goes on from NC_133168.1 coordinate 78,187,067, forward strand.
GTGGGCGGGGCAGGAGGCTGCCCAGGACTCCAGGCCCCCAGCCCCAGGGCAGACATGGTCAATGGTTTGTCCCACAGGCTCCACTCACTCCGCTAACTAAAGCTTTTATGTGTGTTTCCTTAGCCACTTTTTATTTTTATAAGAGCAAAAAGTGGCCACAGCGCATTCCTAACCGAAAGTCGTGGGTTTTCCATCCTCTCATGCTTGGATGGGCTGGGCGGGCAGCCTCTCTCTGCCCGCCCCAAACTGTATTTCAAATCCAGCTTTAGAGAAAATCGTGAGCTGAACAGAGAGGCCTGAAAAATGAAAAATCATCTTTGGAGCTTGCTGTCCTTTTGCATTAATTGAAACTAATTCAGGTCTCTACATTAGATTTTATTGTTCAACTTCTCCGACATTTGGCCTTTATTCCCTCTGTTCTTACAGAACAGATTTTACACCTTTAATTAATTGCACTGCCTGCCTATCCTTTACACTATTGAGTGATGAAATACTGATTTCTAAAATACTTACTGCTTCAAGGGGTAAGAGAAGAAAACTTTTTCCTTTGTTGCCTGTCTGTTACATTTTAAGCATTAATACACTTTGTTTTAGAGCAGTTTTAGGTTTACAGAAAATAGAGCAGAATATGCAGAATTCCCAAAAACTCCCTCTCCTGCTGCCCTCAGGGTCCCTGTTAGTAACGTCTGGCATTGATGTGGCACATTTGTTGAGACTGGTGAACCAAGACCAACACCAATACAGTATTACTAACTGAGGTCCGCCATTTACCCAGTGAGGGGTCACTCTTGGTATTATTATACTCTGTGGCTTTGGCCCCGCGTATGGTCCCATGTGCCTGCATCACGGTGTCACACAGTAGTTTTACTGCCCTGAAAAGTCCCTGAGTCCCTTCCGATTTGGCCTTCCCACCCTTGACCTCTGGCCACCACTGATCATCTTACTGTCTCCATAGTTTTGCCTTTTCTGGAACGTCACAGAGCTGGGATCACACAGTAAGCAGTCTCCTCAAAAGGGTTCCACAAGGAAGCACCAGGCTCCCCCAGAAACTTTATGGGGGCCTCATCAGTCTGTATCCCCTGCCAGGCAGAGTCCCATGCCCCCTCTGGACACAGGGAGGCTGGGAAGGCTGGGGTGTAGTTTTCCGCAATTGTGCAGCGGAGGCAATCAGACGGAGGGGACTAAGAACGGCTGTTGGACTAACCACCCTTGGGGTCGCACTGCAGCTCCAGCTGGGCCCCCAAAGATCTGCCACCAGCGCTGAGGCTGGGCTGGGCAGGATGGAGGGCGCCCCTCTCCCTGGCGCCTCCTCCCGGCTGCCCACCCTGCTGCACACTGTCTCTGCCCAATATCACGTGCAGTAGCCCCTCCTGTTTCTCCAGCCACTGGGCGTGTCACAGGCCCACATTCCTGATGTTTAAGTGAGCTCTGAATGCAGGGCTGAAGCCATGGGACGACAGCACAGGCAAATGGCTCATGTCAATGGCATTCCTCATTTATTTTCCACTTCCAGGGCTGCAAGTTAGGCCTTGTTATCTCTCACTGAGATCTCTCCGCTGCTCAGAACTGGGTCCCTCAGCCCGCAGCCCATATCCAATCCACCTCACCTACCATTTCCAGCCGAGTTTTCTGTAACACACGAGAGTGATCCCTTGCTCGCTCACACATCTTTGCTGCCTCCACACTGCCTCCCACGTACAGCCACGATGCCTAGCCCGACACCCGCCATCCTCCACCAGCTGCCTTCTCTCTTTCCCAGCAGACTACATGCTGTCTTCTGAGCCTCTGCTCATGCTGTTCCCTCTGCCTGTAATGGCTTCTTCTTCTTCCAAAAATCTAAGGTTTCAGCGCACAAAGCACAAAACCAGACACTAAACCATGTTAGGAAGCTCTAATATGGGGCACACATAAAAGCCTTTTAAATGTGAGTACACAATCACATCTTAGTAGAGATGTGCTTCAAAAATGATTGACATGGGGCAAAAAAACTACACAAGACCAGCGAATTTAAAGAATCTAAATACTGGTAACATTAACAAGTAGTACAAACCAGGTTCTATGACAAATTAAAATATGGAAAAGCAGCTCATTCCTGTAGCTTTTTGCTGATAGGCCACTTGTGTGAAGAGTGCTACACAGAAAAGTGCATATTGGACATTCTGTTTTGCTACAGTTTCTAAGCATATTCCCCATCTTTTGGGCCTCAACTGCCACATATGTGAAATGGGTATATTAGCAAACTAAATGAACAGAAGACAGAAAGAGATACTGGAAAATTGTAAGAAGTCCTTCCAGCTTTAAAATGTCCAATACTGGGGTTTGTTGGGGGGGTCTTGGGGTAGGGAAGAGCCTAGTAAACATAAATAAAAATAAATTAAAAAAAATAATAATAAAATGTCCAATACTATTGTGTATGTAAAAGTAAAATGATGTTTTTAAAAATATTGAATTATTTCATCATAGTGGAATCTTATTTTCAGCAACCTCTCCCTAACTCACGTAAGCACAAGGCATCTCTTCAAACCCAGCAAGAATGATGGAAGTTGTACAAGAGAAGCAATTCTTAGGGAATTTCAGCATGGCCAACTTCCAATATCCTGTGATATTCACCTACAGGGTCCTTGCTGTTCCTATGAGCAAAGAACCTTACCCTTCAATCAAATGTGAGGAATATTTTATATCTTCCCATTTGGTCCTGTGGTGTAGTACACCACTCTGCCTCTTCCAATGGTCCTCCTTTGACTTCAAGGACATGGCTCTTCATACAAGGAAGCAGTGAAGTATAAGGTTTTCTCTTTACATATTCCTATGTCCACTGAGCACATGAGAAGACATGAATGCTATGGTGCACGATTCAATCATGTCACAGAATCAACGAGTAAATGGTGCCTTCAGGTTCTGCATCCGGCGAATGGCAGTGCATCTTCAAGCACATCTGTTCCTAAAGAGTGATTAGCTGCCTGAACCGTTATGTAACTTGCACCATCTCAGAGCCCTAGATGAGTGAGGGCTGGTAAGTCACCCCCAGCCGCAGAGAGGGTCAGGAGGAAGCCCCACAGCTGCCCAGCCCTGGCTTCCAGGAGGGGAACACCAGCCCAAACAGCAGAAGGACAAGTGGGTGGGTGTGGGGGTGAGGAGACACCCTAACACCTTCACCCTAAATCTGCTTACTGGACTCATTCAGGGAGCATATACTGTGGCCAATAATTACAACTAACATTTACCAGCTGCTCCTCTGGCGGACACTGTGCTAAGCTCTTCCCATGGATTACTTTATTTAAAGCAGTTTGGCCCGAGAGCCCACCAGGGTCCAGTCCCAGCATTTCACTCTAGGGCCTCCCTATTAATTAGGGGCCTACTGTGCCCAGGTGCTGTGTGCCTGGGCATTGTGAGCACAAAACAAGTAACGTGCATAAGGCATAGGCCCCGCCTCTGGGAGCTTCAAAGCTTTAGAAGGACACAGGCGTGTACAGAGACAAGTAATTATATAAAAGCAGTGACCTCCTTTAAAACAGGTTCGCTTATCATAGTTTGAAATATTTTGTTTGAGGGGGTCCAAATTAGGCCCATGCCACCCCAGAGACCCCGGCTTAAAATCCAGTTCTTTATTTCATTTGTGCACCGTTTAGATGGGAGGGCAGAGCAGCAGCGGACAGTGGGTCTGCAGCGGCAGGCGTGCCCGTGCTGCGGGCTGCCAAGTGGGGCCCTCTGCGCTATGCCATCCCGTGCTCCTCCTCTTTGCAAGAGAAAGCAGGAAGGCTGGGCGTGCACACGCACACAAGCACCGTATGAAACGGCCCAGAACAAGAGTGAAAAGCCAAAAGAAACACTTGTTCTATGGAAACAAGTAACCACAAATAATTACCCCTTTAGCCTATGATTCGAAAAGAAAGAGTTTTGCCTTCCTACAAATACTATAGGGTTTTGTTTCCTGGTGCTTCTCTCCTCATTTTCCATATTCCGGTAGTACTGGAAAAACTCGAGACTACGGCATTCACGGGGTAGCTAAAGAGAAAGCTGAATGCCCAGGCCCTCAGCAACGGCTTCCGCAGACCAGGCCCGGCACTCAGCCCGGCCAGCTCGGGTGGCGTGCTGAGTGGTGACGTGCTACCACGTACTTCTGAACGCAACACGGTTTCAGACTCAGCACCTCTGCCTAAGACTGTTCTTGGCAGGCACGGTGCATACATAACAGAGTGAGAAGTTCACAATATGCTCAGTGGAGCCGGCAGCCAAGGTGAGGCCATTCCTAAAAAATGTTCAGCTCTCCGTTTCCACCCAGTGGTTTCCACACTGCACATAAGAAACTGCTTTCTCTGGAGCTGGCGGGGGGTGGGGGGGTGGGGGGGGTTAGTGGGGGACAGGGGGAGCAAAGGACACAGGGCTGGAGTGGGAGGGAAGAAGTCATTTCAAAGTGCTTGGCTTTTTTCTCTGTAATGATTTTAAGAAGATAGAAGAAAAATTACAGTGTTTTGTCACAAAATATAATGAGCCATTTAGCCACTGTCCTGCCTATGAAAAACACTGCCTGCCATTCTATACAGATTATGTCAGAGAACACGATGATTTACATCTAGCTATGCTTCGCTTTGGGAGACTGGCTACTTTTGGGGTATTTGTGGAAATTAGCCTAGAAAATTGATTCCCTGAATAATATTCCATCCAGATTCTCCATTTCTTGCAGAAAAAGGATGCAAAGAGGGCAGTGACAGCTGCAGGCAAAGAAGACTCAGGCGCCTGGCCCCAGAGAGAGGCTGTGCTGCTCTAGGAGTCCCAGAGTGTGGCCCGCACGCCCCACCCTCCACCCCCACCAGCGTCCCATTGCCTGCTGGCGGAGGCCAGGCCTGGAGATGGGCCACAGGGCCAGTGAGCAGAGGCAGCCAGCCCCAGTGGTTCAGCCCCCAGGGTCCCCACATGGTGACATGCGCGGCCCTCCCCACCTCCATGGAAACCAGCCACCACACCGTAGAGGTAACTCCCTGCCCCCAGCCACCCAGACACCCCTTGGCGATCACTGCACATGGCCAAAGGAGCCCAGCCCTGAGATGGGAGAGAGGTGACACGTGAACCCACAGAGCAGGGGAGACACCATCCACAATGAAGGCTTCCCGGAAGGTACAAGCAGTTCACTTAAGGAGGCGAGCTGCTGCTCCTCTAAAGCCGCGAGGGGAGGGCACAGCTTAGAGACAGGTGGGGTCTAAATCAGTGCAGGAAAGAAAAACAGGGTTTTCAAAATGGAAAACAAAAACATTAATAAAGACTGAGAGTATGAAAGACCACATTAATGAGCTGAGAGTTGTTACAAAGTAATTCTCCCAGAATGCAGTGCAGAGTGTTCAAAGACCACACCACAAAGACATGGGACGTGTCAACAGAAGTGCGGGGTCAGGAAGGCCGGCCAGCCGCGGTCCTGGGTGGGGAGAGGCGCGGGTGGAGGAGGCTGCCATGGCTGCAAGCAGCCGCACACTGTTCAGGGCCGAGGGAGGCACCGCAGATCCAAAGGCCCACTAGATCCCAAACGGGACGGGGTGCCAGGCCCGCGCCTAGACGTGCCCTGCACCATCATGAACTTCAGAACACTGAGGACAAAGCGAACCTGGTTCTTATGACGGGAGGAGGTGGGAATAGCCAGAGATCAGTGACAGTGTTTGAAAGGCAGCAGCTACCCACGAAGGGGTGTGAGGCGTCGGCTGGGAGCACGGAAGGTCTAAGAGGAAAGCAGCGGCCAGCGGCCCCGGGTCCCGGAGTGCCCAGGGCTGCAGGGGAGGCGCGCCGGGCACGGGGGAGGCTGGGGGCTCAGGAGCTCCCGTCCGAGGCCCCAGGATAAGGTGGTGGGCGGGTGGCCCTGGAAGCCCGCCTTGGGAATTGCCTCTGGAGCGTGAAGACTGATCCCCATTTGATGGGCCCTCGGGGTGCAGTGGGGAAGGGAGGAACGGGGCCAGGGAGCGGGGCGGGGCACGGGAGGAGGGCCGAGGGGCTCCACGGGCAGCTCCCGCCTGGGAGTCATCACTGAGGCACAGGCGCCTGCTGCGCCCCAGCACCCGAAGGAGCCCTGAGTCAGGGTGGAGGGGTGGCCTCGCCCACATCCCCAGGTGTGAGGCCACAGGCCCCCGACTCCACGCCAGCCACTCCCCCTCCTTCCCAGACAGGGTCCCGTCCTGCTAGACAGGGGAGAGGGCTGCCTGAAGCCCACGCGTGAGGGTGCCGGGGGTCCCTTAAAGGGCCACCCGGACATGGCGGCACACTGTGAACGGTGGGGGCCCCCCATCAGCTGGGAGCCCCCCGGGGCATTCGAACAGGCTGCTCGCCCGACGGCCCCCCTCCAGGCTCTGCGCGGACAGCCCCTCGGCGCTCAGGGGCCACCACAGAGCCGTCCAGGCTGGGAAGCCAGAGCTGCCAGGGGCCAGAAGCAAAGCCAGGCCGTCGGGCTGTGCCCGGTGAACAAAGGCCTCTAGGAGGACCAGGCCCCGGGGGGGAGGCTGCAGGGGGCCCAGGAGGGGGTGCCTCCTTCCCAGGACCGCACAGGTCGCGGCCCAGACTCACGCCCCCTCTCTCCAGGTGTGACCTGCAGTGGGAAGGGGCTGTGAGCAGGGAGCGCGGCCGGCCACCAACGTGTGCCAGTGCTTCTGCCCGGCGGGCGCAGCCCTGCGGTCCCCTTAGTGGCATGGAAGACGGGTCACTCACCCAGCCCCCAAAGGCACTTTACACATGTGGTTTCATGTGCGGGCAACAGCCTCGGGTCTAGTCCCACCACAGCCCCGGAGATGTGGAGAAATGAGGAAGCCGAGGCTCAGGATGCAAGCTGCCGAGGTCTGAGGTTTGAACCCAGGCTCGTCTGTCCCCTGGCCTGTCTACTGGGAATCCCACGTCTGCCCATGGCAGCCATCCCAGAAAAACTCACCAGGGCTTGATCCGTCCCTCAGGGTACGGCCTCTAACCCTCAGTAAAAGCCTTCAGGCGCCTCACCACAAGCCCAGACGTCGGGACGGCCACGGGGTGCCAATGGCTGGGGGCTCCTGGCGCATCTGGCTGCGTTAATGACTGGTTACGCATCCTGTCTGCAGGAACTTGGACGCCTACCACTGGGTCGTTCTCATTCCTCGGCCCCACATCCAGCTTTGCCTTGCTGCGCGATTCAGATGGGAATGAACATCCCAACAAAATCATGCAGAAATATGTTTCCCATTGGGCCCTGAGAGAGGATGGGTGGGACAAGGTCCAAGTTTGTTTTCCCAGACTCTAATCACCTGCTACAGGCTGTCAGCCATGCATGTTTCCGTATGTTTTATAAAACGTCTGGAAGACAACAGCCAGAATTTGAGCTCCCAAATGGGCTGGGGGTGATGTCATATATGGTCCTAAACTAGCCAATAAAGGCAAAAGATGAACAGTCTGTCTTACCTTTACGAGAGCAGATTCAAAGACCCATGAGATGCCTCGGGCAATGAACCTCAAGACCATGATCACACTCCTCAGCTGGGTTGAATCCATCTGCTTTTGGCCAAGGCTTTGTGCCTTTACCAGAGGCAAATTTATGACCAGAAAATTAGCTGTCCACTTGTCAACTGGACCTGATTATTTCATGAGTTAAAGCATGAAGCAAGTATACACACATACACACACTCAGAAAGATCTTTAGTTTTAATCACTATTCTGACTGCCTGATCTTAAGAATATACTAATATGCTAGGGAAGGAAATTTTTCAAATGTTGGCAGATTGCAACCACCTTTCTACCCTTTTAAGTAAAAGCTTTCAAATAATTAATCAAGATTTGTGTTCGTTTCCTACCTCTCTCTCCTTCTCTCTCTCTCTCTCTCACACACACACACACACACACACACACACACACACACACACACTGACATACACATAAACACGTACACTACACAAGAAAAGAGCAAAAATATCTTAAATACTAATCCAGGGCAGCTCAAAGTTTCTGGCTGTCAAACAAATCTGCCTCGTTTACTAATAACTTGCATTTGAATTGCACTTCACAGTTTTCAAAATATCTCCTCAGACATCCTCTCATTTGAATTTACACAGGCCTACTGTGTATTATTGTCTTCATTTTCATAGAGAACAAGCTGGTATTTTAAAAAATAGCCTGAGCCAAGCAGATCCAGGTTCAAAGTCCAGCTTTACTGCCCACTAGCTGTGTGACATCACAAGTTACTGAACATAATCTCCGCAGGTAAAATAGGGGAATGAAGTCCACCCAGAGGGGTGTGGTGAAGGTTTTATTGCAGGAAAAGAGATAAACGGTTTTGCCAATAAAGGAAAGGGGCCCGGGGGAGGTGAAATGCTGACCCAGGACCATGTGGCTGAGGAGTGGTAGGAACAGAGAGGCACACCTGGGGCTGGCAGGGACACGGAGTCACTCCTGCCTCTGTGCTTTTCTGCCTGCATAGAACCCCCTTCCCCATTTTTAAACCATGGTAATTCCAGGCACCACCTCCCGGGTCAAGAGCTGCTGCCCGCCCTCTCTCAGCAGGGCATGTGAAGGCACCTCACCTGGCTAAACTTTGAGGGACATCCCTGTGCATTTAGCTCTGGATTCACAACCCCTGGGTCACAGCAGGTCATCAAGGTTGGAAGGAAGCATCTGCAGAAAGAGCAGAAAGTTGCCTCCCCACTGTGTTTCTAAATGGAGGCTTCCCAAAAGTAGGGCTGCTGTGGCTCACCTTTCCTAGGGTGTGGACCGTGGTCTCCGGTATCTCACAGGGAGCACACTCAGCCAGAGGAGAGGCCCCACCAGTCCAGTGGGGGGTCATCTGCTCTCGTCATCTCCTGTGCATTTGTGCCCTTGCTGCTTTCTCATTGCAGACTGCCTAGCTCCAGGGCCCATGACCACTGCCAGCCGGGCTGGGTCCCGGCTGCTCACACTGTGCCCATGCCCATGCCCCATGACTCCAAGGCCAGCACACAGGAGGTACTTTAACATAACCATGGTGGAATCCCACTCACCTTTTCTGCACCACCTGGTGAACATCAAGTCCACTGCTTTGCCATGTAGACTCACAGACCACTCTACAATTTCACTTCTTTAGGCCTTTAACAGACACTTCTTAGGCCTTTGGTATGATTTCAGGAAGCACTACAGCAATGGGCAGCTACAAGGATAAGAAACACCGATTGTCCCTGGACACAAGGTACAGGCATCAGGGAAGGGGTCAGCCATGTGCCCACACGGCCAGGTATTTATTCCTTTCATTGTCCTCAGGTTCTCGTAATTTTATGCCAGAAGGGACTTCATGTAGCTGACAAAGATACACACAGGAGAGCAAAAGTTAAATCATAAAATAAGTAGATGAGAAAAACTAAACAGAGAACAAGGGAGACATGAGAAGCTGAAGCAGAAGTGGGCGTGAGCTAAGTGGTGCCATAGATCCCGTGCTGCTCCGCGAGGAGGCACAAATGTGGCACCTGAGTCCCTAGAGCCTGATGGAGAGGAGGGGGCACACTGCCAGGAGTGCCAAGTGCTCACTGCACCCCAAGTGGCACAGCTGGTGCACGGAGCTGCGCTGGGCCTGCATTCCCACCTGACAGCTGTGTCACAAGCTGCAAGCTTTGAGAGCAAAGGAATCTCAACTCAAAGAAAGAAAAAGAAAAAGAAATTATTTAGCTAACATAATCGTGAAAACCACTGGTATTCAGCTTTCTTCCTAAATGATCGAAAAGCATTTTAAAAATATGAGAGAAAGGGTGATTGAACTGTAGAAAGGGCATTTGTACATGAGAGGTGATGTGCAGAAGGAAAAAATGTCTGAGGTCTTTCTTTTAATTTTAGGACCCAGGTTCCAACATGGCCCAGCAGACAACCCAGTGGCTGCCCAAGGCTCTTTGCCCGGCCTCACATCAGCGCTTAGGCGTTTATACCCCAGTGATGGGGCTCCCGCATTCTGTTAAGTGTGTAAATAGGTGGGTGACCATTACCCCCACAAACACTGTCTCTTCCTAGGTTTTACACTAGCATTTCTCAAAATTATGCTCTGCTCCCCCTTCGCCAACATATGGCATGTATGTGAACATCACACGCACAGGAATCCTGGTGCACATGCTTAGCAGTTACAGCCTGCGACAGAGAAATCCAAGATGAGGAGATACCGTGGGCAAAAGATATTGACAACCATCCCAAAATTATAGGAGGGTGGCACCAACAGATTGAAATCAATTAGTTGATGGGTGTCGATGTCCCTATGCCAAGAGAGGCAGTGGAGAAGGATCAGCGGTCTGGTCTGAAGAAGGTATCAGAGGAGCAGCAGGGCAGGAAGGCTCGTCAGGAGGCATGATGTCAGTGGGCGGCATTTAGGGTGAACCTGCATAAAAGTCAAGTCTAAATAAAACACACACAGTCATTGTTGCATTTCCTAGAGCATCCAGATCAAAACCTGTTGGTCTGTATGGGATGGGGCCACCCACACTGATGAGGCGTAAGCAGAAAGCCTTAGTAATACTCCGGCTGACTCGGGAAGGCCTCTGACGATGACCAGCTGTCACACTGGGCATCCATCCCCAAAGGCGTTTCTAGAAAATAGGCCAAAGACCCTCAAGACACATTATTTTTTGGCCAAGGAGGAGCAGAATCAGACATGCAACTCCCAGATGTTTACCATGAGGTGTCATTGGAGAGAAATAAATTCAATGCCGTGTGATTCTTTAAGTTGCCTATCCTGAGTTACATGAAAACCCCTCAGTAGTATTTAATCAGACCCTTCCTTGTAAATGAGGAGCTTTAAAATGTTTTAAAGACATTTAATCAATCAAAAGTGAAAAATCATATTCATTGATAAAGTCATTGATAAAAATTCCATATCCAACATCTTGACTGAACTATTACTAAAAGACCCAAGACAAAGCTAGAGAAGGAGGCAGAAGGCAGAGCACGCAGGGCCTCAGAGACCACGTGGCAGTTTTACATCAGTGGGAGTCCATCTACAGGCGTGATGGGGTTCCATCAGGGATGCAGTGTGACTGGCTTGCTTTTAAGGATGATCACTTGATGAAATTTACCTTTCTCTCCCCAAAGGCAGCATTGTGGCAAGTGGGAAAACAGGAGAAGCGTCCCCATAAAGCCTTTGTTATTGTTATTGTTTAACAACATTTGGAAGTATTAATACAATCAGATAAGGAAGAAAGGAGGCATAAAATGTGGGAAGGAGAAGAACCACCATTATTTGTAACTGACTACCGAGGTACTTAAAAAATAATCTGAAGAAGCAATATAAATGCCACAAAATGTCAACACGGTGTCCGACGAGCACAAGATAACATTCAAACATCCTTGGCCCCCTTCCTCTTTCTCTTCTTCCTCTCCCAGTTCCTCTCCTGAGAGTTCACCCCTAAGGCCATTAGGTGGGACCCCAGTAAGATCAACAGCTTCACAAAGGCCAAGGGTAGAGGCAGCGGTGACCAGATCAAGTGTCACAGCCTGGGAGGGTGAGGGGAGAGTCCACCAGGTGGGGCAGGCAGTTGGCTACCCACAGAGAAGTTGATCAAATAACATAGATGTAGATGTTGATTTTGAACATAGATAAACATAGGAAAAAAATTACCGACATGAGTTTATACATGTGTGTATATCTCGGTCGCTCTGCAGAGATAGACACAAAGAGACAAAGACTGAGATAGAGATATATGTCAAAAGACAGAGAAGTTACCTTGAAAGAGCATCCACAATTTTAGCTTCAAAATGAATAGTGCTAGTAATGTATGACCTATCAAATAAACTAGGAAACCAAGTGTCCAAACTGATGGACATCAACAAACAAAATAATTGAAAGTTTGAAGAGGAAAAGGACATTTACATGGATCAAAGTATCTTCCCACAAAGGCCTTACTACCCAGAAGGGGGATGGTATAACTTTACACTAGAGAAAGTTGGAAGACACCACCTTAATCAAGTGACAGAGTGGTTGAAGTGGACATCAACAGTCATGGGACAAATGCAACTCACAGGCCCATCTTTTAAAATGTGGCAAGAACAGAGCATCATTTTCATATACCTCCCAACAGGGCACAGCCTGGGTCTAATCACAAATATATATCAGAAGAAACTCAAATTAAAAGACATTCTATGAAACAACTTGCTCATAAACTTCAAAAACACCAAGGTCATGAATGTCTGTGAAAGGTACTGAGAAACTGTCCGGACTCGAGAACAGAGAAGCACATGCTGAACTGGGTCCTTCGGCTCTTAAGGGTGTTATTAGGACAATGGACAAAAGTCTAATGGGGCCTGAGGAGCAGCTGGTAGATGTATCAGTGTTCATGTAAGAGAATGTTCCAGTCTGTCGAAAGCACACACTAAAATATTCAGGGAAAAAAAACCTTCTACTGTCCTTTCAACTTTACTGTACATCTGAGACTGTTTCAAAATTTAAAAATCAGTTTTAAAAAAATATCCATAACATTCACCATAGAAAAGAAACTAAGAAAATTTATGGAAGAAATCATTTCATTTATAAGGGCAATTTTAAGAAAGGATACACATACCTAAAAAAAAAACCTTAGAGTAGAGGGGCACTAGCTATATGAAGAAAACTTTGAGACAAATGACACTAAATGACACAAAAGAAGGCTAATTTTCACTAAATACCTTCTGCATCTTTTGGATTTTGTTTTATTTATTACATTTACCAATTACATTTTATTTTTCATTCAAGAAGAAATGGATAAAATTACAACAAAGATAATTTATTGAAGAAAAATCATCACAACATAAATCGACCCCATGAAAAAAATCTTCAGTGCGTCTTAACCCTCTTTTAAATAAAGAAAAAAGGTGTCGAGAAATGGGCTCTGGTTGTTAAATCTGACATGCTTAAACATGAGGAATCACCCTCGCAGCCTAATGAGCACATCAAGACAGAAGTTCGAGGTCATCTGTGATTCAAGTCAACCAAGCCTGGGAGAAATGGGTCACTCCCTTCTGGAAACCTCCGTGACCCTGTGGATGACTTCCATGAAGCTGCTTGCTTACTGGCTCATGTAACATATTCTATCTTCCTATAAAAATAGAAAACTCATTGCAAGTCTCCACTTTGTACAAAATAAACATGTGATTGTCAGATTTTCAATTTCTTTCTTTCTGTTTTGATCCAAACACAGACCAGAGTTGTGATGGGGCCTCACCAATTAAGAACCAAGTTGTACATACATATTTCACTGAAGATGGGAGGAAAGGATGGGCAACGCCCTTCTGTAATTTACTGTCTCTAAGAATTGGGAAGTTAAAATGACCAGACCTGGGTAGTGAAAACCACAGCTGAAACAGACATTTCCAAAGGTAATTCGGTATTAATTTTTGCAAGTCAGCGTGTAGGCAGCCACTAAACTTTTATTTACTTATATCAGTATTTTACTTCTTTACCTGTCAAACCTAGGCTAGTCAGATGGCACATCTGACGGAGAGAAGTAAAGAATTCTGTGTGCCCACTGCACTGACTCCAATCTGACTTCAAACATTTTCAAGTAAAAAATAACAAGCAATGCCTGTCAAAGCAGCCATCAGGCATAAATGAAGGGCCAGCAGTCTAGCCGCCAGGGGCAGGAGGGCTGAGAAGGAGGCCCCAATCTGGAAGAAAGGAAACCTAACGGGGATCTCACTTAAAAAAAACAAACAGAGAAGGAGGTCTCTGCAAGGACAGAAATATTGAGAATTAGGCCCAGAAGGTTCCCCAAGAGCATAAAAATGATTTTAGAGAGTGTCTGAAAGGTGGAGCACATTCTCTCCCACTCCCTGGCAGGAACCCCAGGAAACAAGGACCCATTCCTGGGGGGACTGCCACCCCACAGACAGACAGGGACATGCCTTCTTCCTCCTGGCAGGACCCAGGCTCTCTGCCCCCCATGTGGACCTTCTGGTCTGCCTTCCTGTTTCCTCTCCCCCCACCCCTTGCCTCGGTGGGGACCCCTGCTGAGGTGTGCCGCAGTCTCTCCGTCTGTTGAACACACACTCCCACTCCATGCTCATCACTGGAAGGATGAATGGAATGAAAACCTGACCATGCACTCAGTTTACTTCAGTCTTGCTGGGCACCAAGGCTCACAATGAAACACTAGACACACCGTCCCAGAGCACCCGGAAATGGCTCAGAGAAGGGCCCGCTGCTGGCAAAACAGCCACGTCCATGCCACCCTGTCATGCAGGCAGCAACGGCTGGTTACAGCCCTCTGAGGCAATCTTAATCCAAAGACATGTGCTTTAATTTACTTAAATAAGCAAATTCATTTAAATTATTTATTCTTTTTCACCAGGAGGCCATAACAACTCTGGGATTGCCGGCTAACCATTGTCACGAACATATCTGTAAAAGATGATCTAGACAAGGGATTTAATTGCTTTCTAATTCACAATAAGAAATTCATTTTCCAATAGGACCAAATATGCACACACATAAGTCACTGAATAATGCCTGCCTGCCCTGCTGGACTCCTCTGACATGCTCTCTCCTGCCCCCCTTCTCCCCTCCCCATTCTCTCCCCTGATCCTCTTCCTTCCTTCTCTACCATTCCATTCCATTTGTAGAAATAGGGTTAGGATCACTAAGAATGGATTACATGACTCACAAATATTGCCACCCACAATTTGAGAGACACTGATTGAGACCATTCCATAATGTTATGGAATTGAGGTGTCCACTTAGATTCCTACGAAATGTTTGTGTTTGAAAGATATGAGACAGGTTCATTGAAGATAGCTGAAGTTGACTAAGGGATGTACCACATTAACAAAAGCTTAAAAGCATTTAAAATACAAACATTCTGAGGAGACACCCAACAGTTCTCGGCCAGCCTAGATTGCATGTGCGACACTGAGGTCCGGCTGGGAAGACACAGGCAGAGGAGCCACATCAGGACCAGCAGGTGAAGAAGGGTGGGTGAGGACAGAACTTCTGCAGGAATATCCGAGAAAATGTGCCTGACCTGCAGTTTATAGAGACAGTTACATAGTTTTCCACGAAAGGCTTTTTTTTCCTTCCTCACTGTTCATCCTCTGAGTATCTGGTCAACTTCTTCCTTCAGTAACATGATGGAATTTCTTAACAAAGCTTGAGCACTTTTACTTATAAATTATCCACCCTATAAACCAGCCATTGAAGCAAACAAGTATTCTCCTTATATTTTCTATCATCTACAAAACACCCCTTGAATCGATGTGTTAAATGATTAAACAATCCTTATCTAATGCTGCAGAAGTTTATGGTGGTTCTAAGTGGCTTTCCCACACCATAGCCTCTCACTGGTAATTTGTGCAGGGCTTATCAGTGAGAATATGTGTGTTTTTCTTCCTTCTTATCTTTCCTCCTCTTTCATGCATACATTTTTAACAAGTGATAAATTATTACTCTAATGACTGCAGGAATGTGCCTGAAATGAGCACCTCTTCTTTCGAGTCTTTCAGGCCACTGTGAGAAAGGGGGATCTAAACCCTACAGAAATGATCCCCATGCCACACTGGATGTGCTGTGCCTGAGACACCACCTAGAGCTCTGGACCCAGAGAGAGGTCCCTCCCCCTGGTGGGCATGGCCACGGCTTCATGGAGGAGGTAGAAATTCAGAAGGGCCTCCCGGCATGCGTAAGGTTTCCACAAAGAGAGAGTGAGTGGAGAATTGGAGTTTGCAGAATAGGAAACTTCATAAGCACCCATAAAAAGTTAGGTATCAATTTAGTTGAATGGCGGGGTTACCTGCAAGGGAGGAGGGGAGGTGAACACAGGATATTAAGGCTCTGTCTGACTTGACTTCTGTTTTTAGTGGACAACATGGTAGCACGTCCCTTGTTTCACTGATGTCTCCTTTAGAACCACAGCGCAGCAGACCTTCATGCCAAAGGGGTGTCTGTTCTTAATTTTACCAGAAAATAAAAGAAACATCGGTGATTTCCTAACAGGAGAAGAGGCAGTAATGGGGCTGCCTAACAAACTATTCTTCCCCATATGGCTTGGGCATTCATGACAAAGTTGAAGGAAATCCCTACACTGTATGAGCTATTGTCACTAATAATACATGTCAGTTACTTTTATTAGTTAAGATAGAAGGCGTGCCTTGTGCATCACCACTTAGTTTGGAGTCCACTTATGGTCCATTCAGTCACAGTCGGGGTCTTAGGAGTTGACTGTTCAGGCCTAATTCACCCTTGTGCCACTGAGGCCCAGGGAAACCAGCGACGTGGGAGCCTTCTGTCTTCTGGGTGCACAGGGGTCCTTTCTCAGCCAGTGTCAGGACTAACTCCTTGATTCCACTCTGCATTCCGGTTCTGCTCCTTCCCCAAACCCCGTCTCCTCCAAAGTCGGGTGTGCTGCCCTGCGATGGCCCTTCAAGTGGGAGCCAGGAAACTAACATGGGAACTAAAAAATTACTGAACTAGAAAATCTGCCATCAAGGTTCTGCAGAAAGTGTGCCTGTGAGATTATTTTCTTTAACATCAATTTCTTCTTCCAGGGTTCCTGCCCCGTCTTTTATATTAATGATCATAGATTGTTCTTTAAGAGATTTTTTTCATAATAATAAAAAAACAACCTGATTGATAATTTTTTAAAAAAACAATCTATTAGGAAAAAAATCATTCCAACTAGTTTTAGGGGATCATGTAGATGTAGGTCAGTTAACAAACCAAATGTTTACCTTTAATTCATTTTGGAGGCCTAGAATTGATACTACTCCCCACTTTCAGATGTTCCCAATGACCTGATAATAGCATAGGGAAGCCATAAAACCCAAATGCATTGAAATGTCAAAGAGGCACACAGTTACAGGAAACCACGTGCTTACTCTAGTCACTGGCTCACTGAATGAAAGAATAACTATCTGTGGGCAGCTCACTGAGGCTCAAGAAACCTGAGGAATGTAAAGCATGGGTAGGTCACAGGTCTTGTCAGACCTCCCCTAGATTCCCCCAACCTGGGGAGACTTTCTATTAGGTGGTTTTAAAGTCTATATTGGCAGGAATCCAGAAAACCAGGCTAGATAGACTCTTAGCCAACTTCATCAAAAATAGAAGCTAGTTATTTTTAGAACACTCATGAGATTCATTGAATATAATAATAAATAATTGACGTCATTCTACATCCAAATATCTTAACAGAAATGAATCTGGAAGACAAAACGATATGGAGCAGTTAGGGCGAGGGCAGGGAAGGGGAGAGGGATTTGGGTTTGGAGGGACCTGCGGGCTGAGAGAACAGCTCTCTAACTGTAGCATGACTGGGAAAATCGGGTTTGAAAGTTCTATGTCACTGTAGAGTAACTATGGATTATCTTGTGATTAAACCAAAGTTTCTAAGTAAATAACTTCTTGAAAAGTGACTAATATGAAGAGACTGTGAAGAAGATGAAAAAAATTGAAGTTCCATCTCCTGATAGATCAATAAGTATAATTATTCAGCGTTTCACCAGAGACTCTTCCTTACAGTCTTCAAAGCCTCATGGTCTCACACCTAATGAACATTTAACACACGCCTACATCTACATTCACAGCAATGAAGAAGAGCAGAAGCAAAACACAACGGAAACTGGCTGCCACTGTCCATTTATACACCAGTATTTCTCTAAGTTGTAGATACAACATCTTTGTAAGTTTAACATTTTACGCAAATATCTTCCATCACTGTAGTCTGAACACCTGTGGGATGTCGAGGCAGCTGGGCCCCACAAGAGGACCATATTCTGGCCATGATTTTACAGTCACATGCAGGCGCACACACA
Organism: Manis javanica; assembly: GCF_040802235.1. Classification (NCBI taxonomy): domain Eukaryota; kingdom Metazoa; phylum Chordata; class Mammalia; order Pholidota; family Manidae; genus Manis; species Manis javanica. The sequence continues at coordinate 78,204,779 of NC_133168.1, forward strand.
CGCATGCACATGTCAAATGACTTCAGTGTGTGTCCAAAGAAAAATTCAGCCAAAGCTAGGACAGCGCACTTAGCTTTGCCCCTTACATAGCTGTGAGGATACAATGAAGCTGTCACAGTCGGGGGAAAATCCTCATCCATTCTGCTGTGTCCACACTGACCCATCTATGCTCTTACTTCATCCCCATAAGGAATCTCCTGAAGAGAAGCCAGTAAGGAGACAGAAGCCACTGCCACACAAAACCCAGGAGATATCTGCATAGGACCTGAGGGAATGCCTAGCAGCCCTGACTGGAGGCACTGTGCACTGGCATAGACTGGAGGTGTGGGGGCGTGAAGGGAGCAATGGGTTTTTGCTCTTATGTTCAAAGTTCCCATCACACGCTCTCCAGGCAGCCTGCATGCGTACTGGCTACTAAAAACTTCAGATCCGGCCAACCTGCTGATGGACCATCTTAAAATCAGTGACTACCACTGAAACTTAATTTCCAATTGCCTTAATCGAATACTTGCTATAATGTACTTTCAGTGGTTTAAGTGAACAAACACACAGGCCTTCCAAGTTGTTGGAACCGAAAAGAAACCCCTTCTGATACTCGAGGTCAGCAAGACTGACACGAACACTCTCCTTGATTCCTCAGTCTGCGTGTTGCCATGTTTGGCTGAGAGACCCAGAGGGAAAGTGGCAGCAGCATGGAGCTGGGCCGGCCGGGGGAGGTCCAGCACCTGTACTGTGTGCAAGGCTCTCTTCATGTTTCAGAGCACATGCAGAGTCACCTGCCACTCAAACACCAGTTTCCACGTGGCCTCCCATCTCCAACTGCCAAAGTGCACACAGCCATACCTTCTCCCTACACGTGGAATGTGTTTCCACCACTCTGGGCATGTGCCATGGCGACCATTTCCCAAAGAAATACACTCCCAGTAATACCGTAGTTGAGTGTTCACACCCTTAATGGTTTCTACAGTTACGTATTCAAATGCAATTATTAGGCAGCATTTTTATTTGCCAAATACAAAGGATACAGTAACATCATTAGACATGTTTAAGCTTTATAACAAAATCAATTTGTACAAGAAGTCATTTCAAAATGAATAATATGGACATAGGTACTTACTGTTGCCCATTCTGACTTGCAAAATATTCTTGGCTGGGCTCTATCACACTAGGGAATGTGGGAATGATTTTCGACTGTTAATACAATCCCTCCAGAACATAGCTTTTAAGATCCTAATACCACACCTTTCCACAAAAAGGATGAAAAATGTTTGTTAAAAAACAACTATTATTTCTTTTATAACTGGCAGCCATCCATTCATTAATTATTCAAATGGAATAAAATGTATGCAGGTTGTTAATTACGTGTCACTGAGATCACTTCCCACAGACTTCCCTAGCTGCTTAACCAATGAGCCCTAGTACGTTCCCCTGAGGTGACCCTCTGGCAGATCGGAACCCAGTGTTGCCTGTAGAGCTGATGAGTCGTCAGACATGGGTGGGACCAAATACCTCTCCCAAGATAGAAATATACCAACCATTCACATAAAGTCATTTGCAACATTTGAATTTCTTACCACAATGCCTTTCTTTTTTCCCCAGTAAAATTAACTTTAGAAATGCACTGACTTTTGTTCTAAGACCATCACTGAGCAAAGAAAGTCAAAACATGGGCAGGCACTAAAATGTTACCTTCTCTGAGGTAAGCGGGTAGCATCACCTTCACCTATTTCTATTAAACCCCAAATGCACAGTCCAGGAATAGGCAAAACCAGATCTCTGCTTCAACACAAGCGTAAGCCGTGGAGAAGGTTCCCAGGGGACAGAGGGAGTCGGGTTCTGTGTGCAGGAAGGACGTCAGTGACTTCATGTTTCTCATGACGTCATGGAGGGAGAGCCATGGACCCCACCTCGGAGATGCCCGCCCGAGCCCTCTGCTGCCCTGCTGGGACCTGCGCCGGCCACTAGCCCAGACCCCAGGGCTCCATTCAAGAAGGGGGGCAATCACACAGAACCTCTCCCCCGTTGCCTGGGCACAGGCCATTCCTCCAGTCCCCTTCCCTTCCTTTGCACAGCCAAACCAATAGCAAAACATTTGCATCTGGTTAATTTTTCCTTTGTATTTTAAGTATTGCCCAGAAAAAGCTTGACTGGCTCACTTGGGCCTAGTATTAACCAAATCCAGAATGCTTTAAGGGAAACAAGAGGTGTCCATTTGGGTTTCTTTTACGTGGAATTCAGATACCCAAGTATTACTTTTGTTCCCATAGGAAATTTCCCATCTCTGTGCTTTTCCTTGGTGTAATACTAGTCAGAGGAGAGCTCAGCTGTGGCAGCCCGGGTCCCTCCTGGAGCTCTCAGCCCATCTCTGCCTCTGCCTCCGGCCTCACCTCCAGCTCCAGGAGGAGGCCAGGGCCTGCCAGCACTGGGGCAGGATTCGCCATGGCACAACCATAAGCATGCCCGCACTGGGGCCGCACGGCTGCAGGCGACACCCCTCCCTGCCGGCCCTCCCTGGCCTCCCAGACATAATAGGTGTCCTGCACACAGCGTCAGCCCAGCTAGGCACCCAGGACAGGCTGTCACACCAAGGCACCTCACAGCACAGCCGACAGAGGACAGAGACCTTCAGCAAGCCCCAGTCCACACCTCCCGGCATCTTCCTGCCCCCTCTCCCACCCCACCCTCTCCTTCTCCCCAGATGGCTTCAAGTTTACCCAGTTTGGGTCTCCAGCCTCGGCATAATTCAGCTCATTCCCACCCCACCCCCAGTTTCCTGCAGACACATGTAAGACCCCATCTGTGGGGAAAAAAGTCTACTCAAGTTGCCTGGACATAGAGAGCTATGACGAAGCCTGGCCGAGATTCCTGCAGAGGATGTCCACCCCACAATGCCTCCCTGCTGGGCCCTGCCCTCCCTGCCTCCCCTCCTACCTGGCTCGCCGCCGCAGCCCCCCGACCAGGCAGCAGGTCCCCCCTCCGGGAGAGGGGGCTCTCCTCCACCTCCTCCACCCTCGAGGGCTTTGCGTTTCTTGGACATCTCAGTCCAGGGCTGGGGCTTTAGGGGTTTCTTTCCCCACCCCCGGCCCTCCCCCCTCTGCAAGGAGAGGGAAGGTGGGGTTAGGTGGAGGGGGGAGAGAAAGGGACCAAAGGGGCGGGTAGGAGGGACCCAGCAGGAAGATGGAGAGGGATTGCAGCCTGAGGAGGGAAGGCACTTTGGAGAGCAGGGGGCAGGTGGAGGAGGCCGGCGCTGAGAGCCCGCATCAGTCTGTCAGGGCAGCCCCATGTCTGGGGGGCTGCTTGCCCCCTCCCCTTTTTCTTTCCACTAGAAGAGTGGGCTGAGAGGGGAGGAGAGAGCAAACACAGGAGCGCAGAGGCTTCTTAGCCCCTCGACTGACTGATCTCTGTCTAATTTGGGGAGGGGTGCTGTGTGTTAGGACTCCTGCCCCCTCAGTGCAGGAAGGAGTGGCTCGTGGGAGCGGGAACAGTGTTTGTGATGTTTGGTGCGGGGTGTTTTCAATGGATTTCAGGAGAAATTGGATGGAATGAAGAAAATAAAATCCTGCAGGATGCGATAGTGATGCCCTCAGGTGCTAGTGACACAGCCCCCTCCTCCCTAAGACTGCACGAGTTTTTGCAGCAGGGGCTGGGGAGGTGCGGGCTACAGAGGAGAGCCGCAGGGGAGGGGAGGGATGAAAGGAGGAGAGGGGGGGACCTTGTCCCCATTCAGAACTAAGGAGGGGGGCCGGGGAAGGAGGGGCAAGAAGGTGCCGAGCACGCCAGCAGCCTCTCCTGGCTGCTTCCTGAGCGCCTGCCGGCCCGGCATCCCCGAGCTGCAGGGCAGCCTTGGAGGGGACCTGGCGCTGGGCAAGCCCCTGAGCACGGGGGCCAGAGCCAGTCCCCCAGGCCCTGGCTGCCGTCCGCTCTCACCTGCTGGGCAACCCCTGAGTCTTCCAGCCCTGAACACTCAGGTTTCTTTCCTCTCTCACCCGTAACCCCTCCTTCAAAACAGTCCTGTCCCCACACACCACCCACACTCACCCCACAACACACATTTTCTTATTGCCATAGAGGGTGGTGGGAAATGATGGGAAGTATTTTTTTTTAACGAGGAAGAAGGTTGTAATTAAGTTTTCTGGATTCTCAAGGGTTAAGTAATAGGTAAAAACTGTCAACTTACCGCCAAAGTATGCCGAAGCGACTAATCTGCCTTCCGCTTCATGTTAAGTTCATACATTTAAAAAAGAGAAAGAAGGTAAAAAAAGAAAAAAGGAAAAAAGAAGGCCACCGGCCAGGCGCAGGGCGGGTCCAGGGCTCCATTGAGAACTGCGCAAAGCAAGTTGCCAAGCGAGGCCGGGCCCAAGTTGGGGTCCCTCAGGCCCGCCGGCGGTGCCCCGGGCGGCAGCTCACTCCCACGGCTGCGGGAGCGCCGGGCTTCACGCCCATCTTCCCGGACGGGGGCAGGCAGGTCCAAACCGTGCGGAGCACTCTCTTCCCCTCCTTTGCACCCGGGGGTCTTCAGGCAAGTCCGCGGGGCGCGCAAGAAGGTGACGGCGAAGACCGGGCCATTTCCGCGCCCCCCCACCCTGCGGCCGCCGCACCCTGAGACCCCACACCCCCTGGGGCCCAGAGCGCGGGGCGCGCAGGAGCGTGCGCGCCCCGGGCGTTGGGGTGCATGTGCTCTCAGGAGCCACTCTCCCGGCTGCCTGGAAGTTGGAGAGTTTTCCTTTAAGCCGGCGCTGCCTCTCGGACACCCCCCGCGTCCAACAGGAGGCGATGACGTCCGTAGCCTCGTTGCCAGACGGTCCCCAGGCTGCCGCTGCCGTTCATTGACAGGAGCGGCGCTCCGACGTCAGCAGCCGGACCTTTGGCGCGGCTGCTCCCGCGGAGACTGCTGCCACCCCCGCACCTGCCAGCCGGGGGGTGGGGGCTTCGGAGGGGTGAAATCAAAGTCGCCGCTGGGGGGGCTTCCGCCCGCTCTGCGCCCGAGCTCCGACTGCAGCCAGGCTCGCGCGCCCCCTCGTCCGCCCCCGCAGCGCAAACCCCCACCCCGCCCCTGCCCCCTGTCCCTGGGTGTCGGGCTCACTGGGCCCCAGGGAGGCGGGGAGGGGGCGGGGAAGGCGGGAGTGGAAACAGACGCTGCTTCTCTCCTTCCCATTCACAGATTCTGTGGGAGCCTCTGGGCCTCCGCTCGGCTCAGGAGGCACAGTGAATGAATGGATGCCCGCGCGCGGGGACAGCCAGATCCGCAGGGATGTCGCCGCGCGGGGGCCGCTCCTCCCACCCGCGGACGCTCGCCCTCGCCTCCGTGCGGGTGGGGGGACCCCAAAGACCACCCTTAGAAGACCTCTCCTGCCCTTCCAAGCCCCGTCTTTCTGCCCACTCCCGCTAGAAAGCAAAACGCAGAACAGAGCATCACTCAGTCCCTGCACGATGGAGAGCGGGGTGGGGACTGGCCCAGGGCCTGTCCGCAGTCCAGAAGGTAGCAAGAGACAGGGGCTCGGCCACGTGGCGCAGGGCAGCGTCTGGGGCCCAGGAGGTCACCTCCCTCTGTGCACCACTGGCAGCTCAAGCCTGCGTTCCCTCAGCTCCCGAGCCCCCAGGGGTGCGCGGCGCCTGGGAGAAGGTGCGGGATGGGGGCTGCTGGGGACCTCAGGGTGGGTTCCCCACACGGGTCCGCCGGGACAGGAACTCGTGCGCTGGCACCCGGCAGGATGGGCCCATCCCCCACCTCTCGCCCAGGACCGCGAAGTGCAGGAGCTTCATAAAAGCACCCAAAGGCTTCCAGGGGACATGAGGCACAAATGTGGCTGAACTGACCCTGAGCGCCTTTCCTGCCCGAGACCTGGACCTGGTGACAGCAGATTCCCAGGACTGGGGTGCAGAGCTGCAGAGCCCTTGAGAGCAGTCTTCGGCTCAGCCTGTCAGAGAAGCAGATGAGGCTGCCCAGTGGGGTCCTCCCCACCCCAGTGCCCCTGCTGCCTCAGAGGCTGCTCTCCCTTGAGTGGGCACCCCAGCCCCTCCTGCTGCTGGAGGAAACGCCTTCACAGCGCCCTGAGACCTCACCTCCTAGGTCGTCCACTGGGCCCTTCCCACGTGCACACCATGCTGTCATCCTCCCATCAACCGTCCTTGACCCCATCTTCTCCCTCCCCAGCCAGTCTCTCCTGCCCTGGCCACAGATGCAAGTCTCTGGGCTTTCTCCTCTCAGCGGCTCTCAAACCTACTTCAGCAAGACTGTCTTACGACTTCTCAGCCCCTCAGCAAACCCCTGGCTGACCAGGCCACTAGCCCACCCACTGAGCCATCCAAGGGCCAGCCTGGGGTGCTCATCTGTTCTGACTTGCTGGCCACCTTGGGCAGATGTCAGGGTTCCTCCTCCTGCAAACACATCCTTCATGTCACTGTCAAGCCTCCTCCCCTCCAGGTTTTAATTCTACCCTTCTAGCCATTCTCTCAAGTCACATTTGTTGAATCTGTCGCTGCCCAGCTCCCGGGCATTGGTAGGCCCAAGGCAGAGTGCACAGCCCTTCTCTCTGCCCCGCGCCACCCCCTCTCTGCCCCAGTGGTCCCAGTCTCCTGGTCTCAGGCCTCTCGGAACACTGAAGATGCCTGCATGTGTACATTTACCCCAGACCTCTCCCCTGAGCGCCAGACTCCCCCACCTCCGGGGCTGGAAGGCGTGGGACAGGCTCCACACTCTCCCTGGGCTCTCCACCTCGCCTCACCGCACCTGCTCTTCCCAAGGTTTCCCTGCCTCATTAAATGAGCACTTCTCCTCTTTGCTGCACGTGGGAAAAAGCGTTGCCTCCTCTTTTCTTCACACCTGATGTTCCATCCTCTGGCCAATTCTGTCCCCTCCCCCTGTAACATGCTCAGGCTCCCGAGCCTCCCACTCGCCCTGTGACACACCTCAGACCACTGCCTGGCCATTGTCCATGGCAGCCAGGGCTGGGTCAAAGGCACCTTCATGTCACTTCTCTGCCAAATACCCTCCTGTGGCCTCAGTGACCCCTAGTGAAAACCACAGTCCTAAGAGTGACCTACATGCAAGTCCTTTCCCCTGTCTGGTCTCATCCCTCTTCTTCCCCTGCTCCTGGGTCCAGAGCCCCAACATGCCTCCCTGGAAGGCACTCAGAGCTCCACACCTGCCCACCGCTCCCAAGCCCTTTTGCTGAGTCCCACAGGGTCTGTTATCTTCCTCCTCATCTCTGCCCTGGGGCCTCCTAGGAGAAGCTCCCAGTGGCCACCAAGTCGACAGCTTCCCCCCTCCACACTGCTGCTTGCCCCACCCTCCTTGCCCGACATACGGCTTACTGGGTGGCCTGTTTATTCCCTCTCCCACTAAAACGGCAGCTGCGTGATGACAGGGATTTTGCCTTTGCAAATAACTGCACAAAAGCTAGGCTTAGCCTTGCCGAAGCCCTCCACCTCACCACACCTTCAGGAGATGCTTTATTCATTTGGTGGCAAACAGAAGAAGGGGAGCTCAGAGGCTGGCAGGGCATTTCTCTGCCCCAGTGATCCCCCAAATAAAATATCCATATAGGAGTATGTGAGCCCCTGCCCAGGACCATGGTCGGGTCTCAGGGTGATCCTCAAGGGACTCCAGGTCCCTCCCCGTCTATCTTCTCCCGCAATCTCTTCTGCCTCGCCTCCTTTCTTTCTCCCTGCTGGTTATTCCTCTCCTGCCCCAGCCCCAGCCTGCCATGCACACCAGGGGCATGCCTAGCCCTGGGCCACGCTCATGGGTGGAGGGCCTGAGCGGTCCTCAGGGCACCGTGCCCCTATCCTTTAGGCCTGTTGTGTGTTCACAGCCCTCCTCACCCAGTGAGCCAACATCGCAGTTCCTGAAACTTTAGAAAGCCCCACCTAGGAGCCAAACATTTTATCCATTCAAGGACTTCTAAGCTCTGGCATTCCGAAGCCTGGGGTCCTGGGGTCTCCAGGAGAAGCAGGGACACAGAAGAGGTGCCCACTGAGAGATGCTGCGGAGCCAAGGAGGAGAGGTGGGCAGGGACCTCAGGGCGGCTCACGCCGAGCCCCTCTTGCAGGCTTGGGGCACCTCTGCAGGAGAGGCCAGCATGCCAGGCACGGGGGCAGGAGGAGGGATGGCTTGGAACACCAGGGAACAAAGGGCGGGAGGGTATCTGGCCACACTCCGAGACTACATCCTGCAGGCCTCGAAGGGTTTTCAGAAAGAAATGAAATATTGTCCTATGCATTTTAGAAAGAACATTGGCCAGAGGATCAGGGGAGGTGAGATAAGGAGCAGAAGGAGCAGCTAAGCGAGGCTGCTACTCAGCACAGAGCAGGAGGAGGGAGGCTGGCCAGGGCTGCGGGAGGCGAGGACGTGGACATAGTCCCGGGATCCATACGCAGTTGCCTGTCTTCTGAAGTAAGGTCAGAAAATAAGGTAGACTTTGCTGAGGATCACAGAGTCATTGATGCCAAGAAAGCAGATAGCTGTTTCCACTTTGCTGGTATAAATATGTGTACCTCACACATCTGGTAACACCTTGATGTTGCCTACATAGCCTGAGCAGATCACGGTCAGAGGAGCTCAGACGAACACTGACAGGAGCCTGATACGTGAGCCAGGAAGACCTTATTTCATTTCCAGTGGGGGACAATTCTTCATGGGACTGGGCTTCTCTCCCTCTCTGCTGGCCAGTCCTTTCCCATATTAAGATAATGAAAAAATCAAATTGTAGGATATTTTATAGGCTTAGAGGTGGTTTCATCTAAACTCTGGGAAGGGGTAACAAACCAGGGGTGTGAGTGAGCAGAGGTCCCGCGGTCTCTGAGGGGCTTACCTGCTTCTGCAGGCAGGACGTCGACCGTGAAGGCATGAGGCCTGCTTTGACCTGGCCTCCCCTTTCCTGGCCCCTTGCTTCCCTGCCCAGGCAAATGACCTCCTGAGACCGAAAGGAGTACATTGAGAGTAAAAAGCCCTCGGGGGACTTTGGGACTTTCCTGACACCTAGCAGCACCCGGAGTTAGTGGGAGGGCTGTGTTCACTGCCAGGCCTTTCCATTTCCCCTTTTTTCGGGAGAGGGCTTCCAGGTTCTCCTCATTCAGAGAAGTAAGATCTTTGGACAGTGGGGTATGAATTCTGACCACTTCCAAGGAGAGGTGGGAGAAGCCAGCAAAATCCAAGTAGGCTGCCTGGACGAAGTGGCCCACTTACCAGACACCACATTAGAAACTCTGCTGTCGTCATCCTTGCACATCCAGGCTTTGTGTTAAACCACTGAGCTCAATCATTTCTTGGCCTAAAAGAATTGCTAAGTTGTGGGAGATGATCTGCAAATGGCTATTGGAGCCACAGAAAGTCTGACGGTAGCTTATTTAATGTTGGTTACATCTGAAAATAAAGATTCAGAGTCCAGTCACTGACTTGTTGAGCTGGAAGGAACATTCTGAAGAAGCAACCCCCAGACCCGAAATTCCATGTTAGAAATGAGGCAAAGGAGGCGAGCCATGGAGCATGGCATCCAGTAGTGAGGCTTTGGAGGAGGCTTTTCCTTAGGAGGAAGAACCTGATAGATGTGCGTTATGTTTAGGTTTTTAAACTGTTCATATAGATGCAGAAATGTTAGGGACATCATACTGTTCCTCTCCTTCCGTAAGTGTAGCAGGCTTAGTTCTCCTGAGTATTTCATCCATTCAGATTTCATCACTCACATTTTTTTTTTTAGATTTTTCTTTGAGAGTAATTTCAAATGTATAGAAAAGGTGCAAGAATAGAAACAAGTACAAATAATGGCCATACACCCGTTACCCAGATTCCTCTCTGGCTAACCTTCTAGCCCCATCTGCTCTGTCACTTGCATGTGCTCTTTTTTTTTTAATAAGTTGTGAGTGAGTTATATACCTCTTGGTCCTTTACCAACACACTTCAGTGTGTATTTACCAAGAATAACATCTTTTTCTTTGTATAAACACAACACTGCTGTCCATGTCAGTAAATCAGCATGACTGGCACAGTCGCTTTATCGAGCCTCCATCCATAATCTCCCCATCAATCCAATGTCTTTTAGAACACCTATCCTCACACTCCAAGAAGAGAACCCAGTCTAGGGTCACAGATTGCATTTAATTGCCATATTTCTTAGATTCCTTCCATCCAGAACATTTCCAGCAACTTTCTTTACCTTTCATGACACAGCGATTTTGGAAGGACATAGACACCCCCCTGAAGCCCTATTTTTAAAAACTCTCTCTCAGGGTGTGTGTCAGATGTTTCCTCATGAGTAAGGTTCAGGTCATGTGCTCTGAGCTGGAATACATGCTGCAGGGAGGGAGGCTGTGCCTTTTGCAGAACATTACATCAGGAGAATGCTGTCTATTTGGGTCTCACTGGTCATCTGCATCAGGGTCTTGTCTGATTTCTCAACTGTGTAATTACTCTTTTTGCTTCATTTGCAACCAATAAGTAGTCAATAAGTAGTCTGTGGGGAGACACATGCATGTGTGGTGAGCATGCCGCTCCTTGCTGCAGTCTGGCCGGAATCGGCTTCCATGAAGGTCCTGGCTGGGTCCTTGTGCTTGATGGCTTTGGAACTCGCCAGCCCTGGTATAGCCAGGGCCTCTCCCATCCCTCACTTACTGACTTATGAGTCTATTCATAATATTATGAATACTAAAATAGAAAATACTCATAAATTCACATTTTTAATAGTTTATAATCCATTTCCTATATGTAATTATTTCACTCATACTTGGTGCATTGAAAGGGCCAAGGAGAGCTCCTTGAAGCTGGCTCCTGCATCCTCTACTCAGGCCTCATCATTTTCTGAACTCTTCCTTACTTTCAGTACAGCAAGATCTTTTAAGTTCATCTTTTACCACCTTGCCCCAGCCTGGAATTAGCCATTTCCACAAGAAACGCTGTTCCTTGTAGTGGTATTAGAAAACAATTTCTGGGTGCCAGGGTGCTCACTGCTACTGGGTGTCTTTTCTTCTTGGTCCTTGCAGCAGACAGATTGAAGCAATAACTGAACACATGCATGGACACACATGCACACTCTGAGATATATACACATATACACATATGTAGAGAAACATATGTGTGCACATACACATGCACTCAAAATTTTAGGAGGTGGGAGTTCCTTCCTGCCTTTCCCCAGGGCATCTAGGTATGTCCCTTTCATCACAGCTCCAAAAACATCAACGTATTTGCCCACCAGCTCGACCCTATAACGTGTCTAAAAGTTTCCTGGTGGCCTTGCCCTTACCACTACAAACACACACTACTAAAGGAAGTCAGGATTTGTCTGCGATTCTTCCCCCATCACCTCTCACCAGATGGCACAAAATCCAGAGGATCTGTAGTCACACACTGTGTTCATGTGATATTTGGATGTGTTTTTTCTTATTTATTTCCCTTCCATTGTCTTTCATTTGAAAGATGACTGGATTCATGTGCTTAAGCACCCTTTCAATTTTAGGGGCTCTTCCACTTCCCATATTATTGATTTAATTTGATTGTTTCAGTGTGTATTTTTGCACATGCTTCTGAAAGTCAAAACCACACTTTCAGATGCGCAAAGAGATGGTCCCTCCCTTCCATAATCCTCCTACTCCACCTTTCTTTCAGAACCCTTGGAGGAAGTCGATTTCATTGTTTTCAGGTTGATCTTAGTTCTGTTTCCTTTTGTAAAGGTGAATAGTTATGTTTGCTTTCTTATTTTCTAGAGTTTTGTCCTCCACAAAGCTTATACTATATATGATCCTTTGCAGTTTGCTGTTTTTCACCTGATTTCATCTCCTGAAAATCACCCCCCCATCAGTCTTGGGGAGTGCATCACTTTGTATCAGATGCAGAGTTATTTACTGTGTGAATGTGCCACAGTCTGCTAGGCCAGAGCAGACTGCTGGGATAGGCAGGCAATTTCCAGCACTTTAAGATCAAATAGTGCTGCAATACATCCTTCTGTACATTACATCATCATACCATCAGAGGTATAACTTTAGGGTAAATTCCTAGAACTGGGGTTGCTGGGTCACAGGGTAAGTATAAACATAGTTTGACTAGATATTTTCAAATTCTTCTTCAAAGGGCTTGTACCAGTTTATAATTCACAATCATTTTCATTTTAAAAGAAGGATAAGTCAAATTTTCAGAGGGTAAACAGAACTATGTTACTGAAAACACATTTAACATGTCCTCAGAAAGTGATTTGGTTCACTGAATGGGAACGGTTAGGGTCTAGGGGCCACTTCATCCTCAGGCAACTTGGGATTGTGATGGACTTAACAGGATATAACATAATGTGCACTTTTATAACCCTTGTCTGCTAAACTGAGCATATAAATATTGAGCCTGCTATCCCTCTGTATTATGTATTATGTGATAAATATACTGGGAAGAAATCACTTAGAACCAGGCATGGTTTCTGTTCTTAATTCTGTTCTGTTTTTCTCTGTGAATTTGGGAAAGTCATTTGATACTACTAAGATTCTGCTTCCTTAGGGCAAATATTTTTATCCCCATTTTTACAGATGGGGATAAAAATATTAGCCCTAACCACATAATAGTTTGGTTTAAGGATCAGATGTGCATGTCATTTACAGATGTGGATGAAGAAGTGCTATTTATCTATTCATCTAACCATCTATCTATAAATTTGTCTTCTATCTATCTATTAATCTATCTACCTAGCATCAGTCTGTCTATCTATCTGTTGTCTCATATGTCTGCAGTCTTTGAAACGTCTCCCATCCAAGGTTAGTGAGGGGAAAGAACACTTAACTGAAATTTAGGAAACCTGTATTTTTCGTCCATTTTCATCTTCACCACTGTTCACACACTGTTTAATTCCAGAAATGTTATTTCATCTTCCGGGATCTTATCTTCCGTCTTTACACAATGAGAGTTGAACCCCTTCACCAGTAAGATTCTTTTCAGTCCTAAAACATTCTGATTCTTTAGTTAACCTCCATAAGGCTGGCAGTGAGAGCCCCAAGAGGTTTGAGGGAATGCCACATCCCCTCTTTAAAGATCTTCACTTCACTAAGAAATTAGTTCCTTGAAAATGGAACTTTTAACACAGAGGCCCCTTCAGTCCTGAGATCTAAGATCACTGTTCCACCCCGGAGGTGCAGAGCCAGCCAGCTTTGATCCAGGGGGTACTGGGTTTTTTTTTCCTCTTTCTATAAGATCTGGCATAATTATTTTGAGTTTAGTTGGCTAACAAAGGAAGGCGGTAAAAAAAAAAAAAAAGATAGAAAGGAGAGAATAGTCTACACATCAACTCCCCTCGTCACTCTAACACCTCATTCAGGTGACCAAGAAATAAAGGAAATCCCTCACCCAGAAGGAGGGAAGTAAAGAGAGAAGTCAGGAAGGAGAGAGAATGTATCATTATGGCTGACTGATAATTTAAAAACCCATCTTCCTCAGAGTCCTGGAGCCCTGATTCTAAAACAGCAACCTCTTCTGGAACAGGGTTCCCCTGGCCGAACTGGCCAGGCTAGGGACGGCTGCTCATCCCGTGAGATGGCAAGCGGCCGGCTCCTCTCTTAGAGCTCCCACTGAACGGACTTGGCTCATTGTCCCTGTGAATTAAGACCCTGGGTGTCTCTGCCCCCAGGTATCCCTCAGGCTGCCTTCTCCCCGCTGTCCCCTCCTCTCTGTCTCCACTGGCTCGGCTGAGGCCCGCATCATTTTCAGCTTAGACTTTATGGAGGTCACCTAACATCCTCTTCATGCTCCTCCTGCCACGTGTCAAAGTATTTTCGTGAAATGATGTCTGACCATATCGTGTCCCAGCTTAACAACGCTCTGCTTTCCCGGAAGGACAAAGTCAGCTGCCTCCCGGCCACAGGCAGCCCTGAGATCCGGCTCCTGCTCGCATCTCCAGCCTCCCCTCCCCCATGGCCTCCTTGTTTTCTGGAAACACCTGAAGTCCCCCAGACACACCAGCTCCTCCAGACCTCCCCACCTTGACCAGTGGCTGCCCTTCGCTCTGCCAGGACCCCCTGCCCGGATGCTTGCCCCAGGCCAAAACCTGCCAGGCAGCTGGTTCCTTCTTCAGTGCTCAGTTCAAGGGCTGCCAGCCTTGGGATCCCCCCGGCTCTGTCCTCCTCACTGGAATGAGGTGGCATTCCCCCCTCTGCATGCCCCTGCCCCACCTGTGTGGGAGCACCCTTCACCCCAGGGCATGGCTGTGATCAGGGTGTGTGCATAGTAGGAATGCACTCTGCTAGAAGCAAGGGACCTCTTGTCCTCATGGAACAGCGAGCCTGGAAGTGAGCAACTGCTGCCAGTCAGCAACTCGGTGATGCCGGAGCCTCCGGCCATCCTGGCCTTTGCCTCACGAGCAAGGTAGCTGCCCAGATCCAGCTGCCATTTTGTGTTCAAAGCATGCAAATGAGAGAAAAAACTGATGCCACCTGACATCTGCTTCTTTTACCAGGAAAAACAGAACCTTCCCCAGAGCTTTCAGTGGCTTGCTTGTGCCCCATTGGCCAGGACCGTGCCACAGACCACCCCCAGCCACAGCAGAGGGAAAATGACTGCTTCACCCAGGGCTGGGCACACTGCCCCGACGACAGACCAACCTGCTAGAAAGGGAGAAGCAGGTGGGACCTGGGAGTTCAGTCAGTGTGTGCCCCACCTCTAGCCCCTAACGCAGCCCCTCGTGTGCCCTGCGTGCCACCTGTACTGGCTCACAGATGATCAGGATTGGTCAGGTGGGAGTCCAGGGGGTTCTGGTTTCCCCACTTAAAGAGCCTTCTGTTTTCACACATCATTTTTTGGTGGCTACCAGGCAAGTGTTGAATACAGTAGGCATTGTTCTAACACACTGACCATGTTTTAATTTGGTATAAAGTATATTTTATTTTCTCAACTTCAATTGTCTCGGGAGACTTTACTCTTGGTCCCCATTAGTGACTGCAGATGTCGGCCAGTGTGTGAAGAGAAGAACTATCATATACAAAAACATCTTGGTTTTTTAGAATAGTGACTGATAGGCCATAACAAAAGCAGTCCTCACAAATTAGAGACTGAGACTCTTAAAAGAACTGATAGAAAAGTTGGCAAAGAAATAAAAAAATAAAAGGATTGCTGCACTGAGCCAAATGCCAACATAAAACTTTTCTTTTGCTATATATAACAAAAAAGGTAGCATTTTGTTCCTACCTTAAGTTAAACTGAGAACAAATATGTCTTTTACAATACGTAAGCAGGTACACAAGTGCCCTTGGATGGAGTCAGGGCTGTGTGGGGACATGCATACTCTTTCCTGATCAAGAGCCCTGCTTGCCAGCTCCCCTCCCACTGTCAGCAACAGCTCAACACCACGTTTTCTCACATGAAGAATAAGCTATAATGTCATGGAAAGCTGCGAGGTTGCCTCTCTGAGACTGGAGACAGTCTCAACACACCAAGGTTGGAAGTGTTGGAGATTCTCTTGCAAATATGGAATTTTCCATTGAGAAATGCCAAGAATTTGACTGATGTACCAATAAAAGAACATGCTGTCGCAGCATGTAGCCCTTTACAATTTGATCTTTGATCAAAATTTTTTCAATCACTTATTTTAGTAACCATGGCAATGTTAAAACAAATGTATACAATGAGTGTTGTTAAAGGGTTATATAGTTTGTATAGCACATGTTCAACTTGAATGAAGATCAAAGACAATTTTACACGGCCACATAGCTGAGGAAATTCTGCAGAAATTAAGTAAGGATGGCAATGAACATTTCTAATTTATTTCAAATGTATCAAGTTCCCTTTTTTAAAAAGTTTCTTGTGTCTGTCAATTGTCTTATATCTTGAGACACATTTATCTTAAATATATGCTGAAAATCACTAATATAATGTTTCAAGTGCAAATAATCGTGCAAGGAAATGATATAATCAGCAGAGTTCATGCACATGACAGAAAATGGGAAACATAGTGAACCTGGGAGGAAAAATGAGAAAGAGTAAAGGAAATGAGAAGTTGGACTGGGGATGACAGGGGTTCACAGGCACAAGGTAGACCCGTCTTCCCACCACTCTCAGGCTTGCAGCAGCCATCCCTGGCAATCAAGAGCTTAAATCTGAGCACCAGCCATACAAACCAGCACATACCTACACCTGTGCTTCAGCTCATCCCCGTCCCAGCGATCTCTTCAGTCAGTCATAGAGAACATGCGTGTTGAGTGTTACCTGTGTGCCAGGTACTATGCAGAGCGCACAGGAGAACAGGCTGGAAATAAGCCGCGTGGGTGCCTGGTGGCGCTTATGGCCTTGGGGCCAGTGTGCGGAGCGCTGTAACAGGGATGACGTGTCCACATGCAACTGGAAGCTCTAGTTTGTGCTCTGGAGGAACACTAGCAGTGTGCCCGTAGAGCACAGCAAAGCTATGTGTTTGTGATTGGGATGTCTTTGAGGGGGTATTTCTAGTAGGACCTCAAAGCAGAGTGGGCACTGGCCAGGAGAAAAGAGAGAGGAAGGTGGTACCAGGAGAGGTTCTGGGGAGACAGACCTTCAAGAAGATGAGCTCATTACAAGAGAATGTGGGGCCTGTAATCAGCCCTCAGAATTGGGTTTGTCCTAAGGCAACAGACAAGTGGGATCCAAGGGTTTTCAACAAGCAGGTTAAAGTGTCAGGTCTGCCCTCCTTCCCCCAAGGATCTGGCCGTTTCCCCTCCTTCCTGCCCATGTGGTCCTCCTGAGATTCCAAGTATTTAAAGATAAAACTGAGAATTTGGTGCAGTCTCCCTGCTTTGTGCCAAACCTAGAAAAGGAGAGAATGTGTTTTTAAAAATAGTTTCATTACAGCTGCACTCGGGGGAAAAGGTACAGCTAGGACCCCCTGAGAGCCAAAGCCAATGGGCTTAAGGAGGGAGGCCAAGGAGAGCAGGCCCAGAACAGGCGGGCAGGCGGGGGCTGAGACCATCCACAAAATCCACCCTCCTCTCCTTCCCCATTAGGAAAATTACAGCCTGACACAGAGCCGTCTGTTTCCCAGGTTCCTCACAGTTAGATGTGGCCACACGGGATGAATTCTCTCGAGAAGCAGGAGCGGAAGCTGATGTGCACCAGCGCAGGCCACAGCCCATGAGAGAGCTGGTGTGTCTGCTAGACACTTCCCTTTCCTTGCAGCAACCTTAGAGCCCACGAGCTGCCAGGACCCAGGACCATGACCTGGGAGAGAAGCCCGTGTGTGAGGCTCAAGTCACTTCATTGTCGGGTTGCTCGTTACAGCAGCAAAGCCTTCCGTGCTGCCTAGTGAGGGTGAGAGCCGCAGCTTGTGCGCCCCTTGCCCCAACGTAGCATCCATTGCAGGAAACTGGAACAGTCTCCACCCACAGCAGCCCTGGGGCAGCAAGAGCCATGCTCTGGGTGAGGAGCCGAGTTCAGAATAAAAGACCAGCTGCAGAGACTTCCAGCCAGGCGGCATATCCCGTTCACCCGCTACCAGCCGCATAAAGTCACAGTTCCCAGTGCAAAATGAAAATGCAGGGACTTCTGCTCAAAAATTATACAGAATTTCAAAAATGTCACAGCCAAGTAATAACCAAGCCTGAGGCCCTGCTGAGGGCGGGGCCCTGTGTGACCACAGGGTCTGCTCTGCACCCACCCTCTGTCCATTGAGCTCACGCTGGGCAGCTACATCTGACCCCATCCCCAGCAGGCGGCACACATAACTGGGGACTGTCTACCGGAGGTCCCAGCTGCAAAGATGATGAGCTCCCAGTCAAGACTCACCACTCACGGAGGAGTAACTCAGGGGCGAGGGAGTGACAGAGCCACCAGCCCAGGTCTCTGAAATAGGTGTGAAGCCAGCCAGCTAACAGCCATGAAGGAGAACCTCAGTGCCTTTCTCCCCTAAATGTAAGTTGTGAGCAAGCTGGCCAGCACCTCTGAGGTCAAAATACTCCCTAATTTAATGTCATGAATCTAATGCATGCTGGAGTGTGGTCAGCAGGATCTGGCCCTCATCCCCAGCACCTGTGACCATTATACCTGTCCTGCAAAGGGGACTTTGCAGTGTAATGAAGGGTGTGGATCCCGGGTGGGGAGAGTGACCTGAGTCACCCAGATGGGCTTGGGCCAGTTCAACCACATGGTCCTTGAAAGAGGAGAACTTTCCCGCTGTGAGCAGAGGAGGAAGGGACCAAGGGCCGAGGAAGGCAGGAGCCCCTGGAGGCTGGGAAAGGCAAGGACCAGACTCCACACAGAGCTAGCAGAGGGGCACAGCCCTGACCTCTAGATCTGTAAGATGGTAAATTCCTGTTGTTTCTAGCCACTACATTTGTGACCATCTGTTACAGCAGCAATAGGAAACTAGTACCGCACAGGTTAGCAATAACCAAAATGATGCAATTATTTTTCTAAAAAAAAAACCATTATATTAATGTGTGTCATGGTAGTGTTGGGGGCAGAGCTCCATCTCAGGGTGTTTTTGGCAAAGCACTATCAAAGGAAAGATCTATAAGGTAAGGAATTTAGTCCACTCCCAAACATTCTCACGTAGACATAATGATCGTTTTGGCAAACTGCAAAAGGGCAAGAAAGCCCTTAGTGATTTTAGGGTCTGTCTCATTTTGGTTTTAAGGCAGCAGAAGGCATGGCAAAACCTAGCAGCAGGCCCAAGGGGACGCGGTTCTCAGAATCAGCAGTTTGAAGAGGAAACCTGGTATTTCTAAGAGACATTCTTGTTTGTTTCCTATCTTGATAAAATACTCATAACATAAAACTTACCATTGTAACCATCTCTAAGTGTACAATTCAGTGGCATTGATTACATTTGCAATATTGTATGACCATCACCACTATCTATTCCCCAAATTTTTCATTCATCTTCCTAAACAGAAACTCAATCCCCTTTGAACACTAACTCCCTGTGCCCCTTCCCCTGTCCCTGGCACCAGCCATCCACTTCCTGTCTTTATGAGTGTGGTGACTCCAGGTCCCTCATATAAGTGGAATCACACAGTATGTGTCCTCTTGTGCCTGGCTTATTTCACTGAGCATAATGTCCTCAGGGTCCATCCTTGCAGCAACAGGTGTCAGAACTTCATTCCTGTCTAAGGGTGAGTAAGTATTCCACTGCATAGATGGGCCACGTTTTGTTCATCCATTTGCCACTTGATACACTTGGGCTGTTCGTGTTTGGCTATTGTGAATAATGCTTCTGTGAACACTGGTGTACAAGCATCAGTCATTCGTGTTTCTAATTCCAGGCATACCTAGGGTTTACTACAGATGAGAAGGAAGTTATAACAAGAGGGCTTTCTCACTCTTCCTCCCCACCGGGGAGGATACTGCTGGCAGCAGGTGGGCTGCAAGCTCCATGCCACTAACACATTCTGAAAAACAGATGGCCGCGCCAATGAGAGCAGAGCAGAAACAAACGTCAGAATTTAAGGCTGGAGGCTGAATTGTGGCTGCCAAGTTCAGGCATGTCCTGTAAAATGAATTCTGCAGCACATTTAAAAGGATTAAAACTGGGCAAACTTATTCGCGGGAGAATGCCAGAAGGCCACTGGTCTGGAAATCCCGATGTTAGGATCATGCAGTCCTTTGCTTGTTTTAACAGACAAGCAGTATTTATGTTTAAGCCACAACTGCGTCTGCTCAGGCAGTCCCAGCGCCCAGGACCCCATACCTCCTGGCAGGGGGCAGGTCTCTCCAGGCTTCCCCAAGGAGGGGGTCAGGTACAGAGCTTTCCCTGAGGAAACAGGCGTGGATACAAGGGCGCGCAGAGCCCAGCACCACTAACCTTTTTTCCTGTCCTGACTTTTTTTAACAGAAAAGTAACCTTGACTCCAGGAGGCTCTCAGGCCATGAACAATACACACTTGCTGGAGAGGGGGCTGGGGGGGTGATGTCAGGGGCAGCACCAGAGAGCAGGGGGTTCCAGTGACGGCGATAAGGTCTTGGGCATCAAGCTCCCTAGGGAACTGGTGCCTCTCAGCCCCAGTCCTTTTCCCCTGGGGGCTGGGATCCACGCCCCCACCTTCTGCCCTTGTACACCTCCACCTCCTCTGCCCTGCTGTCACGGAAGGGGTACTAGGGGTGCCCGGATTCGCGTGGGGGTGGCACGGGAGACTACAGAGAGGGTGCGCAATGGGGGATGGCAGGGTGCGACAGGGGGATCGCGGGGTACGGCACGGGATCTCGGGGAGAGTGCGAGGGCGGGAGGTGTGCGGTCAGGGAGGCACACGGGCTGCAGTGGGGGGAGCCGCGAGAGGTTCGGGGGTGCAGCGCACGGAGGCGCGCGGCGGGGAGGGCAGCGCCGGCCGGCCGTCCCTCGTGCGCCCCCCGCGGGCCGCGCGCCCCCGCCCGCTGCTGCCGTCAGAGCTGCCTGCGTCAATGCCGAGCTGACACACGCAGCTTTTTTTCTGCAGCTCCTTTTTCTCAATGAGAGGAGCCTAATGGGATTTTCATTATCAGACTCATAAATCAGCGGCTGCGGCCGCCCCGCCTCGCGTGCGCCCAGCCCCCGCGGACCCCTCCTTCTGGGGAACAGGGACACTGGGCGCGCTGGCGCCCGGGTCTGGGGCTCAGCGGGCCTCGGCGGGCTGGCGGTATTGCAGGCGCTGCGCACCCCAGAACAGAGGGAAACGGGGGGTGCCAGGCAAATGGGGCGGTCGGAGGGGCTGCGACACAGTGGCTGAACGTCGTGCGGGGTGGGGGAGTTGCGGCGCACGGCACTGGCCTCCGCTCCCCGGCCTGCTTTGCGTGGGTGTGTTGACACAAAACAGGACAGCAGCCACGACTGCACATCGAGGGGCAAGTGCGTCAGCAGCCGCAGGGGCAGGTCTCCGTGTCCCAGTGCCCGGCGCGCGCCGCCTCGCAGCCAGATAACTAGGCCGCGTCTAATTACTGCCGGGCAGCGGTGCTGGCGCTGGGAGCTGCGGCCCAGGCGAACCCTCAGGGGCGCGTCCCGGGAGCCACCCCCTTCCTTCCACCGGAGGGTGAGCCAGGCAGGGAAGCCCAGCAGCCTCGCAGGGAGTTAGCCAGTGGGGCGGGGTCCTCCGGGAGGAGTCCCGGCTTCGAGGAGTCGGCCTGCCCTCGGGAGCAGCCGTGGTGGTCGGCCGGCTCATTCACAGAACTGGGGAGGCTGAGCTGGGCCGTCTGGGGCCAGGTCCTAGCCAGCGCCCCTGAGCGCACTGCCCCGTCTCCTGGCACTTCTCTGGGCAGCTGGCGCAGATGGAAATGCTGCGAGCTCACCTCCTTCCACTAGAAGGGGGGTGCCCAGAGCACAGTGGCCTCGGAATAAAGTAGCTACTAAGAGCATGACCTAATCTTCTGTAAATTCATAATAATTTAGCTGTCTTTTTCCTAGCCTGTGGCCTCCATTCTTCCAAATTTTTTCCATGGCCATAAATAGCACCCAGGAGCAGAGTGGTTGTGTCTGTTCTTTCCAATTCCAGACCTTTCTCATCCTGAGTCATGGTTTTCTCTGTTGCCAGTTAAAACCAGCAGAGGTCAGAGCGGGCGACCCAGGCGGCGCACGACCATGAGGGAGGGGGCATCGGGGTGCTTGTTTGCTTGCTGGCAGCTGGGATCTCTGTGCCCAGGCCCCAAGCGGCAGCCACGCCATCCACTTCTGCATTAATACAGCAGAACCAGCTCTCTGCGTGTGTGAACTCCATCCGTTAATAGGCCAACTATTGCCATCTAAAGGAGGCAGGTCATGTATTTTAAGGGGTGATCACACCAATTCCTTACCTCCCCCATTCTTTCACTCTAGCAAGGATAGAGAGAATAGCCACGGAGAGAGGCATGGAGAGCAGGCTCGGGACGGGCAAAAGAAGGGAGAAATGGAGAAGAAAAATGACCACTTACAGCTGCGTGTCACTAGGATGTAAGCCACAGATGCCCAGGATGACATCCTTCATATAGAATGTGGTACCCAGCAATGCGGGGCACACGATGACAAAGGAACCTGACTCAGGGCATTGTAACCCTGGGACTCTGCTTTCAATATAACCTCCGTCCCTTCACGTCTAGGCCAATATTCCCATATGAATGATAACTGTGCTCAGCAAAAGTAGATTAGGTGCAACAAATACAAAAACCTGTATTAACATGTTGACTGATGTACTTCAGTGGAAGATCCCACTTAAAGCAGCTTGCATATTTCCTAAAATACGTTAAAATTGTTCTACTGCAAAACGATTTTTTATCCAAAATTAGAGAGGCAGACAGAAGGGATACTACCAGAGAATTATTAGCTCACATTTGGCATACAGAAATGATACATTGTGCAAATATTTAAAGATACAGATGTCAATGGATGTCAGTGACAGAAAAGGGAGGAGGCCCTGTCTTGCGGTTGAGGGGAGGAGCGGCTCCCACCCTGACATTCAGCAAGGACAGAATGCGGCCAGAGGCGCCTGCCAGCGGAGGACTCCGCCCCTGCGGCTGCGGGGCGCGTCCGGGAGAGGCACCGCCCTGCCCCGCCTTGCGGGCACACCAGCTCCCAGGAGCCTGGCCAGGCACTGTCCAGCTGCCGGAGAGACCCGCCGAATCAGCGCACGGCTGCGAGGCCTCCTCGCGCTGCAGCAGGACAGCAGGACTGCAGGACAGCGCTGGGGACGAGCCGGCTCTGGGCGCGCTCCACATACGGTGGGCGTGGTCTGAGGCTCCGCCCCCGGAACGGGGAAACTCTGAGAACCGCGCTGTGCACGCGCCGCAGCAAAGCCAGCTGCCAGGTCGCTCCTTACGCTTCAGGAGGACTGCACGGTGTGCGTGCGTGCGCGTATGTTTCTGTGTGCACGCATACACACTCCCAAAAACATGCGTAATCCTGTGTAAGGAATATGAGTCTAGAAAACATGTACTGCCTGTAATTTGTTCTTCAATGCATGTGGATCTTTTAGGTTACTCAGTACACATCATTTTTCATCACGCCCCGCAGTGTGTGGAGGGAGGGCACACGGGAGCAAAAGATGTAATCTGTGCGTTAGGAGGCGTGTGGTAGCTCCGCTGACGTCCGTCCCGCGAGCTTTGTTCCGTTGCAGTCAATCAATCCAACTGCGGCTCCCCTACAGCGGCAGCATCCAGGCACCCGGGAAAATCCTCACCCTCAGCAGGGCTCCAGCCAGTCTTGCCATGTTTTAATTTTATTAATTGAAAGAAAGGGCTAGGAGGAGAAAGGAGCAAAAGGAAACATGAAAGGATTTCAGGAGTTTTTTTAATGCTCTTTTACAAAATGAAAGATTGACACAGTAAGACTAGAGATTTCGCCGCTGAAGATGTTTTTGCTGAATAGAGAGTCAAACGGAGTTCTGTGGAATTGTGTCAGTGTTCCTTTCCTGGAAGACACACGTCTCTTGGTGGTAAAGCTTCTCTTCTCTTTGTAAATCATTGTTTAAAATTTGGAGGATACTGTTTTTAAGATGTGATGTCAAGCCACAGTTATTATTCCTCTTAATTATTTTTTCAGGACTTCACCGCTTATATGTGATTATATTTGCTTTCTAGTGTATTTCATTGTGTAAAGGTAACAGGAGATATAATTAAGCACAAAAACAGCCATGGATGGACTGCAATGAAATAGCTCTTATATTGGGAATGCAGACACGCCGAGGCAAGCTGTCAGAGTCCCTCTGCAAGGGCTCGCTCGAGGTGGACCTGCTGGAAGTGATCATAAATCCTACTCTGAGAGCTGGGTATTGGGCCCAGGTACCCCAGGACTAATGCTCCTGGATAAAGGGAGTCAGCAGACATTTCCTTGAACCTTGAGGAAGTTTCCCAAGGGTAGATACAGGGAGACAAGGAGTTTGGCTTCTGTCCAGGGAGCCCTGAATAGGTGGCAGTGTCTGGGCCACAGTCTGGGAGGCCACCACAACAGGAATTCATCCACTCACAGTTCTGGGGGCTGGAAGTCCCAGATCAGGGTGTGAGCAGGGCCACACTGCCTCTGAGACTGTGCGCAGAAGCCTTCCTGCCCCTCCAGCTCCTGGCAGTGGCTGCCTTTCCTTGGCATTCCCTGCCCCGCAGCTGCACGGCTCCCATCTCTGCTCCACGGCCACATGGCCTTCTCTCTGTGTGTCTTCTGATTTCTTAGAAGGGTGCCAGTCATACTAGATGGGGATCCACCCAAATGACTTCATCTTAACTTGACCACATCTGCAAAGACCCTAAAATAAGGTCACATTCACTGGTAGCCAAATTAGGGCTTCAAGATGTTTTTTTAGAGGACATGATTTGACCCCAGCTGATGCTTTGGGGTTGGATCATTTGGATGGCCTCCGACTCAGTCCATAAAGAACTAGTCTTGTGTTTCTCAAAAACACAACAAAGAGTAACAGAGGGAATAAATACAGAGTTTTCACCCTGTCCAGCATTACAGCGTTTCATGCCCGATGCATTAGCAGCCTCAAGAAAAACCAGGTCAACATTAGCAGCAACGGGGATATGCTGATCCTGGGGCAGGTACTGAAGAAGGAACAGATCTGTCAGCAGTGAGGCTGGCTTCTCAGACCACCAGGAAAACACAGGGGAAGAAAGGGGTCCTGAGGGTGCTTAGGTCCCAGAGACCCCAGATGGGGCTCAGCTCCAGCAGTGCTTACTGCCTCTGGCCTCACTCCTGTGCTGCTCCAACTGCCCAGGTCTGTGGAAGTAAGAGGAGCACCCACACACTGAGCCCCAAGTTAGCCAGATGCAGAACTGGCAGGGTCTGTACTTCGTCCTGAGTATGCCCCCTGCTGTAAAGTCATGAGTGACTACGATGTGTGTTAGGTTATAAAAACAATCCTCAGGTTAAGTATAGCCAGGCCAGGGATTTCCAACTGGATTCCACAGAATTCTAGATTGGGAAGAAGTTCCCCAAGGAACACCGCAAGGAAGAAGGGGATGGAGTACCGAGCCTCCCAGCTTGGAGTCAAAAATCAGCACTTCACTGTCATTAGTTCTGTATACTGACAGTATATATGAATTATGTGGATTGGATTTGGGAAAAGAGTTGAACAAATTAAATAAGTAATTAACACATTTATTCATTGAACAAATACATAGGGTGCCTGTATTCCAGGCTCCATTCTAGATGTACGGACAAAAAAGGCAGTTCTGTTGGATTAGGGACATGCAGTTAAGGATCATAAATAAGAAGAATAGAATTATGATGGAAGGTGATCTATGCTTTGGGAAAAAACTAATACAGCAGTCTCACGGGATGGTAGGGTAGTAAGGGTAGGCTTTACCAAGAAGATGGCATCAGGGCAGAGTTGGAGCTGGTGAAGGGGTCAGTAACATGGAATATGTGCAAAGAATGTTCCAATCAAAGGGAAGAGCCAGAGACTAGGACATGAGGTCATGACAACAACCTGGAGGTCATGCAAGGATTTCAGTTTTTACTCTGAGTGAAATGGAGGGCTGGCTATTCCTGTTACTTAGAGGAATGGAAGAATCTGACATGCATTATAAAAGGATCCTGCTGGCTACAGGGCTGGAAATGAACAGGAGGGGACAAAGGCAGGAGTGACAAGACCAGTGGGAAGACACTGCAGAGCCCCAAGTGGGAGGTGATGCCTCTAGGAGCAAATGGGTAGTGGTTAGAACGCCAAGATGCTATCATAGTCTGAATATACGCTGAAGATGGAGCCGACAGCATTTCCTGTTGGCTTTGATGTAGGATGTCGTCGTAAAAGAGGAACGCAGGATGACTCTAAAGGGATAAAATTTAAGCATGAGCATTTTAGCAGGACACTGAATAGGAAGTGTAACACACAATATTTGAAGAAATAACCAAAAATAAATCTGAAATTAAAAAATGCAAAAATCAAATGCAAGAATCAGTGGATAAGTTTAAAGAAGTCAATGAATAGACACAACTGGAGAGAAATTATTAAACAAAAAGATGCCTCAGGAGAAAGAATCCAGAATATGATACAGAGTAACAAATTATGGGGGAAATCACAAAAGGATAAGAAATATTAAAAAGGCATAAGTGAGTTTTTCAAAGTCTCAGAAAGATAGAAGTGATCAAATGGGATAGAGGTAATAATTGAAGAGATAATGACTGATAATTTTCCAGAACTGATGAAAGAAATGAATCCACAGATTCAGGGAGCCCAGTGAATCTCAAACAGGATAAGAAAAAGATATCCTCACGAAAGCATATGATATGAATAGAAAATAGCCAAAGAAAAAAATTTTCAAAGAAGGGAAAGACTAGTAATTTCTCAAAGACATCAGAAAGGAAACCCGAGGGCAAGAAACATCCTCAGTGGACGCACTGAAAAAAAACAATGGCCGACCTGGATGATGAAAGACATGAAGACATTTCATTCAAGCAGTAACTGAAAGTGTGTCACCACAAACCCACACTACAGGAAATTATGAAGAATATACTTTAGGCGAAGGAAAATGAACCTAGATGGAAAGGCAGAGACGTCCAAAGGAATGAAGAGCAAATAATGAATATTTATTCATATATTTATGAATGGACAGTGATAATAATGACAAAAATCTATATTAAGTGTGACTTTATAGTCCAATAATAATGCTGTATTATGGGGTTTAAATGTAGAAATAAAATTCATGAAGATAATACCAGTACAGTGAGAGCAAGATAAATGTAGTTAAATTATTCTAGAGCCCATTTTATTTTCTGGGGGAGGATAACATTACTAACATTAGACTGTGATTAGATATAGATGGATTCTATCTTATCAGAGCAACATTTCAGTTCCCTCTTAAATTTCCATTTAAGTGGGAAATATAGGGAATTGCACACTTGCGCTGGCATTCACCAGAAGTGTTATGTAAATATTACCCCATGTATCCTTAACCAATCTCAGACTTACGTTGTCCACAGCTTCCTTCTTCATTTGGCATTACATCTGCATGAGGGCTTGAGCAAAGTGCCAGGGCCCTGCCTCCAACGGCCCCCGGGTCCTGGGCTCTGCCAGGCCTGCCCAGCCCCCAGGCGGCAAGGAGAGCTGAGTCAGCCCACCCCCATTCTGAGGCAAGCCTGCCCAGCTCCCCTTTCCAGAGCAGTTGTTGTCTTAGAGCTTTGGGCAATTTTGGTTGTAGAGGCCCCAGGCCACCACAGAGCAAACACTGAAAATTCACCACATCCCACATTAAATATACATGGGTTTAGTTAAATTGCAGGAAACCAGTTGGCATGATGTTGTATTTTGTGGACATTTAGTTAAACATTTACTTATTTCAAGTTTTCCATGTTTTTTCCACCCACAAATTGCAGCCAATTCTTTCTCTTTGTAGTTCTTAAAAAACCCCAAAACTCCAGTACCACAGGGCCTCTGTCCCTGCCGTAAAATCCTAACACCTCAAATGGCCTCTCCCCTCACACTCATGCATTGCCTGCCTGCTCAGACTTTTTTTTAAAACTTTTATTTCATTTAAAAAGAGCACCCCATGGAGAACTGATGGTGTGGGAAGGCATGGTGAGCTTGTTCTGTGCCAGCCCTGGTGCCACACATGGGAGGAGACAACCTGAGCATGGTGTCCGGAGCCCTGGGCCTCTGGCATCGGCCACCTGGGTGTACACCTTATTCAACTGCCAATGCAGGTCTGCAGTCTGCCCAGAGACCCTGCATTTCCAACCAGCTCCCACTGATGCCGCAGCCTTAGGCTGGGGTCCTTGCCATACAGCCTGAGTCCTCAGATTCCCGTCTAAGTAGTTAGTGAGGGTCCCCAGAGGGGCTGCCAGGAGGAGAGAAGCAGTACACATCCCAGAGGAATGGACCCGGATGTGTGGTCAGCGATGCCAGCTTTGACCTGGAGTGAGTGCTCCCCCCTCCCCACGGAGCTGCTCCCCTGGGGTGGGCAGCTCCCAGCCATTCAGTACATTCCCAGGAGCCGGGGCCCAGTAGAGGGGCCCCTGAGGACCACGCTGAGCAGAGCTTTGGTTCCCGAAGCCAGTCCGGGTCTGTGGCCTCAGCTGATGCACGTCTCTCCACCACTGTGGCTGCCAGGACCTGCCCCAGGACAAAGGTCAATTCCAGAAGCTTCCCAGGGATGCCAGCTGCAGCCAAGTATGGGACGCCTGGAATTTTAGCTAGAGTTTCATTGGCTTTAGCTCTCGCCCAGCACTGAGTGTGTGCAGAGTACTTCTCCCTGTCCTCTGAGCATGGGAACACCTAGGGTGGCCCCCGCGGGGCCTGCACACCCTTCAGCACCCTTACCTGGGCAGGTGCTGCCTACCCCAATAGACCCAGCCACACACCGGTGCCCCCAAGAGCCCTGTGCCAGGGGCTTCAGCAGCCAGGAGACCTGCTCCTCCTCTGGCCATACACTGCAAAGCAGAGCTCTTTGCGACCCTGCATCATACAGTTACCAGTGAGACATCCTTTTTGGTTTTTACATCATCCCCTGCTTATGGGAAGATGAAATCCTGGTAGAGGGGGAAAATGGAGTATTTTTCCGAATGATTATAATCTCAGAATGCCCCCATTCCTACACATGTGGGGGGTAAGGATGAAGGAGCAGCTCAGTCTGTCTGGGGAAACACCTCAATCTCATGCACGTCAACTCCTGACGGTGGCCGATGCCACAGTCCCAGAAGGGCCGGCTGCTCCCCGACGGTGCCTCATGCCAGCGATGAGAGAGTCGGATTCTCATCCTGGCCCTGGTGCAGGAAGCTGTCATGAGTAAATCCTTTCTTTCTCCCTCTCATGTTTTCCACCCGAAGAAACAACTTCATCTAACTTCATGAAATTTAGCAACTCTTGATTTCCAAAATCTCTTGGTTTCCCTACTCAACACAGGAAAATATTTAAGGAAAAATCATCAATATATTTGAAAACAAAAGAAGTCATAATATTTTGTATTCTTTCACAGAATTGCGCAGATAGGAGCATTCACTTTCCTTCTCTGCAAGAAGACCTGAGAAGAAACTGCATTTGCTGGGTAAGTTTTGCCCAAAAGAAGGGTCTGTTCAGCCTCAGGTTCATGCCCTCATGGTATTGCTTCACCTCTGGATGTTTTATGGTCTCAACACAGTTTGGAATCCTAAGGTTTTTCTCCTCTTGAGACAAGCTTCCTTCTACTTCTTCAGATTCCTGGGTCCTTTTATATTCATAGTTTTTAAAAACCAACATGGAGGAAGAAGGCAGGAGAGAAACAGGGGAAGGGCTGTATGTGCACACCTGCTGGGCAGGTGAGGGCCTGGCTTCCCTGCAGGGCCAGGAATTGAGGGGAATTCTGTTTGCAGTATTTCAAAGCCCTCTTTCTAGAGAATTGTCTTGAGTGCCCAAAGCTTGTTAAGACAATCCAATACTAGCCGAGCTATTGCTGCTTATATTTCTGTCCTTGAATGAGTTAGAAATTGCTCCCATCTGTCTCTCTTTTCTCAGGTCTTTGTACTCTGAGAAGGAGGAACGTATTCACTAACAATTAGATTGAAAACTAATACCAGAAAATTGAAAAACACCATCGAATCCTCAAGAGATAAACCCCCTCCCCGACTCTCTCATGTGAAAGTCATAGGTATTGCTTGTACGGACCCTGCCTGTAGACATTCTTTACATCCTGTTGCTGTTCCTCATCTGCACACAGCCCTCCACCCTCTGGCAAGGCCCGCATATCCTCTGCTGGCTTCACAAGGCTTTGATCCTTGATGTTTAGTTTCCAGAGGAGCAGATGGAGCTCTGCTTCGTGGAGGCCTCAACCAATCCTGCAGGGAGCCCTGGAACTGGGTGGACCCTATGCAGGTCACCAAACTGAAGTCGAGAGGTCAGCACCCCATCCTGGGCTTTGTGCTCCTCGCAGGCCAGGCGGCCCCGTGCTTGCGGCCCTTGTCCAGTGAGGATACAGCTCTGAACCGACGACAGCTGGCGTCCCCAGCACCAGGTACAAAGCATGCACAGCGTTGTCCTATTGATATATTTTTGGATTTTAGCTGAGAATCACTGAATTCTGGCAACATAACTTTTCATAGCCTGAGATGGGAAGATATGACTTAGCTCGTGGCAGCTAGCCCCTGGCACTGCGCTTGACCCAGCTGGTGACAGCACCACTTACAGCGCCTACCCCATGATGGGGACCCAACACCTTCTTTACAGTAGCTCAGGCCAAAAACGTCCAGAGGTGCTTGGCTCCTCCTCTCCCACACCCCACGCCACTTTCCCCGCGCCTCCAGCTGGCTCCCATGTCTAAACGTAGCGAGTCCTGCATCTGAGCACCGCTTCACTTCTGCTGCCCCAGAGCAAGCCTCCATACCCACACCAAAGCAAGCCTCTGAAAATAGAACTCAGATCACATTACTCCACTCCTCTGCTCAAAACCCTCTCACTGCCCTCTGTACCATTCAGCCAAAGGCTAAGAATTGACAGAGGTGCATTAGTCCCTGTGGGGCTCCCACACCCTCTCTGAGCACATCCACCGTGTATCCCTGCTCACTGCCCAGCAGCTTTACTGTTTACTGTTTACTGTTGCTCCAGGAACATGGACAGCGTCCAATCTCAGCCCCTTCTCCTGGAATACACTTCCCCCTGAAATGCTCTTTTCCCTGGAATGCTCTTCCCCCAGGCAACTGCATGGCCCATTCTTTCACCTTCTCCACCCCGCTGCCCAGTGACTGCCTGGGAATGAGGCCCACGTTGCTACCGTTCTATCAGAAATCGCAGCCTGCCCCGCCCCTCACCAGCACCTCTTCCAAGTCCCTTTCTTTGCTCTATTTTCCATAGCAGGTCCGTCTCATAGCACACTAAACAATTGACGTATTTATGTTTTATTTGTTTTGTTTTGTTTTTTCTGTCTCCCTCACCAGGCTTTCTGTCCCATGAGGGCAAGGAGTCATCTTATTCACGGATGTGTTTCAAGTGCCTAGAACCCAGCCTGGCCCGCAGTTGGTGCTCAGTAATTGCTGATGGACTCCACTGATCATTAATGTAGAGGCCCGGGTGACTGACTTTGACTTGTCTTTTCTCCAAACCTTACCCCCATTTTTAAAACCCGATTGTCATGCACATACTGGAATGTCACTTTCTTGAGCCTTAAAATATGAATTTACAAAGTGATTTGTTTTCTAAGGTTTTAACTCACTGATTTGCTTACCAAGTTCAAACCCTGTTTGAAATTAGATATTTTTTCTGATTGATGTAGCTTACAGACATGAATTCAGGGGAATATCCTTTCTCATAGGAATTTTATTTCCAAGGCTTCTGCTGGCACTGAAAACAGTCTGTGATCCTAAGAGACTATTCACTGTCCATGACCATATCCAAATATTTTAACACCAAGCACACAGCCTGCACAGTTGGGCAGCCCAGCTGGTCTGCAGTGTGTGGGGGAGGCTCGTGGCAGGCTGACGTCAATTGGCAGAGCCAGTCTGAAGAAGCTCATGCTCAGCCAGCCTCCCACAGGTTTCTCTCTTTTCCATCCAGTGTTATCAGCTAACTTTTGTTTCTCAGGATTCAGATTCCTCTTCCACAGTTTTCTCAACAAGGAAATCTGTGGCTTTTCTGGATTCTTTGGTCATGTCATTCTCAACCTATGACTATGTCCGTGAAAACTAGAGGAATGGAGTATGAATTGTTACAATTAATGACACTTCTAGGTACGCGTTTATTTCTCAAGATGTTGTTCATTTTAAAAATATATCTGAACCTATTCTTTCAAGGGTGGACATTTTTTATCTGCAAGGTGATGCAGATCTCTGCAGAGAAGAGCTGTCAGGTAGTGCAAAGCAGCAGATTGCAGACATTATGAACACTGGTTTATCAGCTCTTTCCTTGCATGCAAAGGTCTATGAATTTATCTTTTGTTCTTCAGTTTGTGGGAAGGCCGGTAGTTGCCTGGTTTAGGCTTTTTGAAGGGGACATCTCTTTGTCACTACAGTGTACAAATACAGCAAATGGGAAAATCACATAGCAGAACTCATGATAGTGTAATGTATAATTGGGTGGAAAAAAACAACCAGCACAGTTCATGATATAAATAGGAAATGTTTTCTTCTGCTAACATTTACTTTCATCTGCAATTTCTTCTGCTGTGTCGGCAATCTAATTTAATTATAGGATCCGAGTGCCTAAACCTCCAAAAATAGAAACAGGGAAAGGAGGCGTGAAGGCCGGCCAGGCTCAGGCGCCCGGATTCCTCAGCTTCTGCGCTGTGTGGGCTCCGCACAGCCCTCGCCAGGGATGCTCTCGCCCGTGGTCCAGGCTACAGTTTGGCACCATTTCCTCTCTCCTCAACTGTCCTTGTTTTCTCCCTCTGCCACCATCTTCTGGGACTTCTGCAGGTATTTGCTGACCATTTTTGAGTCGGATAGTAAAGTTAGTAACTTGCTGGTTTCTCCTATATTTCGCTCTTCCGTATTTACTCGTGAGCTCACCTCGACTCACCTCCTGCACCTGCTTCCAGCCCCATTTTGCTCTCAACTCTGAGACTCTCACCACAGCGTTCATCTCTTCAGTCTTTGACTTCCACCGCCTCAATGATTCCTCTTTCTTCATTCTTTTAAATGAAGTACCAACCTCAACCCTCTCACATTTATCCACGCCCACCTCAAGCCTTAATTCGAACACTATTTTTTAGTCTTGAAGATTCCAGGCAGTTAGCCAGCCCCCCTCTCACTGGCGTCCCCCTATATCCGCTCCTCCCACGTGCTCCGGGGCTCCACCAGGCTGACTGTCATTGAGATCTTCCCACGGAAACAACTCCGCAGCCCCCAGCGTCGCCTCCTTATCCAAATCTTGTCTGCATGTCTTTACACAGCTTTGTCAGAAAAAGCGTCTGTCCGTGAAAGCACGTGCACTGAGTCACACTTTCTCACTAATTTGCATTTTCATTTCAGATATGTATTCCTAGAGAAAGAAAATTACCTTAAGGCATAATAAAAATCACATAAACAATCATGGGGTTTACCTCTTACTACATTTGATGTTCCTAGTGCGCTACCCTTGTTTACTAGTGGAAACCATGTCTTGGTAGGTTGGCTGACCGTAAAGGTAGGTGGATCCGCGACAAATTCAGTGCGCTGATTAGTGGAATAATGCCACGTGAGCGTCAATACAGTCTCAGAAGCATGTCTTGAAAAAAAATAGTCTGCTTGTCACATGCATTCAAAATAGAAACCTCTCATGGATTGTAAATGTCTAAAAAAGCAAATGAAACAAAAAGGGAAAACCTCAGGAATCTGAAATATTGGTCTAAATTAAAACAATGAATTCCGTAAGTATCATACCAAGCCTTGCACTTGAATTGTGCACCAGATTAGCACAATTTAAGAGCAGTTTATCATTAAAGAATTTTAGGGTTTAGACACTCTAAAATCCCAAAGGAATTCGTGGCATAATCCACTGGCCCAAACCCCAAGTCCCTGTGTTCTAGGGCTGCATTAAAAGAGGTTCTAGAAGAATGAGAGACATTATTCCTGACCCAGCTCTTCTCCCAGCATGTGGAAAGATGGGCAGGTGAGCTTTACAGTCTAGCACACTCGTGTAAATCCAGGTGGGAGCCCCAGAATCCGGGGTAGGAGGGGAATAACAAAGTCGGTGTTTCTTGGAAAGGCTAAAGAAGCTGGTGCTGTTCCCCTTAGAGAAGAAAAAAGGAGGCGTGATAGTGGAGCCCTGGATTACAGCAGGTGCTTACACGATGAGCACATCCAGTCTGGTGTTGGTGGCATTTGGTGTGTACACGGTGAAGCCACCGGCACAGTCAACATCTCCACCACCCAGGGCTGCATGGCCATCCTCACCCACGGCCAGGCCACTGTGGGTGTGCTTTACACCATCAAAGGTTAAGCTTTCCTTCTAGAACCACATCTAAGCGGAACTATTCCCATGCAGCCTCGTGTCTGCCTTTTGATCAAGGTACTCCCCTTCATCCCCATCCCCCACACCCCTGCCTTGCCCTGAGATTTGACACATGTCTGATATGTAGCCAGGAACTGATAAGAACTCCCTGAAATGTCTCCATATCTGTTGGAAAATAATAGAGTCTAACTTAACAACATAATGTGGTCTAAGCAAATAACATAAAAGTGGTTTACTCAATATGATGGTTAGTTTTACACGTCAGCTTGACTAGGTACCCAGTTATTTGATCAAAGAAGAATCCAGGTGTTGCTGGAAGATATTTAACCATATCTGTAGTGAACATCTACAGTCAGTTGACTTTAAGCAGGAGAGAATATTCTGGCTGATGTGGGGGGGGGGCCTCAGGCAAACAGTCAAAGGCCTTAAATGCAAATGCTGAGGTTTCCTGGAAAAGAAGGATTCTGCCTCAAGACTACATAGAAATCCTGCCTGAACCCCAGCCTGCTGGATTGCCCCGTAAGTTTCAGACTCACCAGCCCGCACAATCGTGTGAGCCAGTCTTTAAGATAAGTAAATAACTGATGGAGAGATGAGAGAAAGAGATGGACCTAACCTATCCCTTGGTTCTGTTTCTCTGGAGAGCCCTGACTGACTCACCCGGTAGGCATATATGCCCTGTGGTTCTGCAACATGGTTCTGGTGTGCGCCCTGGAGTGTTGAGCAGGGGGCAATTTTTATACTTTCATGTTTTGGGGTATTGCCTCTGGCTTCAAAAGTTCTGGGAAGAACCATTGAGGCCACATAGCTGAGCTGAAGGGGATGGAAGCTCCTCTGAGACAGATGCAACCCTGCCAGGGGGATGCTGAACACAGACCCAGCAGCAGGGGGCTGCCCCAGGGGCCATAGGCACAACCCATTGTTGGGACAGGGTACCTGCTCCCTCTGGGGGGTTCTGTTTCCTCAGGTGGCATTGAGGACCTTTATGGCTGCTTATTCCCTTACAGGGCATAGCTGCTCCTGTGCAAAATGAAGAAACCCGAGTGGACAGAATCTGTTGGAATCATTACTGGCTGCAAGGGCTCAAGGGCCCACAGAGACCCAGGCCCCTCTCTGCTTCTCCCCCAGCGCCTACCTGCTCCCTCACAGGCAGACAGAGCCCCCAGGGAGACTCACCCAGCCTGCTGTCCTGCTCTGCCTTTCCTTCTCCCTTGCGCTTACCAGCTTAGGAGTCAGGCTCGGACCAGTGGGGCATAGTACCCTAAGGGGCATGGTACCCTGGGTGGGCATGGTACCCTGGGGGCATAGTACCCTGTAGGTCATGGTACCCTGGAGGGCATGGTACCCTGGAGGGCATGGTATCCTGGGTGGGCATGGTACCCTGGGTGGGCAAGGTAGATGGCAGATGTTGGCTCTGTTGTAAGTCTGGAAATGCGGCCGGCCCATGCCCACCCCCTCCCCTTCTCTGTCTTCTTCAAGTTTGCTCCCAGCAGCTACTGAAGGCATGGGGCCAGTTCCCCTCTGGTGAGACCTTGAGCAGTGGTGAGAAAAGACAGGATGGAAAGAGGGAAGGAAGAAAGGGGAGCAATGGTGAGAGGTTAACACCAGACACATGGACCCAACAAAGGACAGAGAGTGTGCCATCAACCTATCACCTGACACCTCCGTGAAGAATCCTTCAAGGAGTCTGAGGCTCTTCCTACATGAAATCATGGCCAAGACAGGGGAGCCATCCAGCCAGGATGTCCACACTAACAAAAAAGATTGCTTCAGCAAGTTTTCATGAATCAACAGATCACAGAAAATTATTAGTAACTGGGCAAGTAATTATTCCTCCCCATTGTAACCTACCACCTGGAAGGCAGTTTACAAAGATGTATAGTTGGAAGACTAAAGGGAAATGTGTTTCATTTCCTGATTTATGCATGAATTTATATTACCTTTCAGTTGTAGATACTTTAACATGACCCGTAGCTGTATGTTCTTTGCTTGTTATGTCTTCTCATGAAATGAGAATCATTGGGACGTGTGTCTGTGTGTGTGTGTGTGTGTGTGTGTGTGTGTGTGTGTGTGTGTGTGTGCACGCACACACATGGATATTCTGATCTCCATGTGTGAGACTAGGCTACAGCTACTGCTTCATGTCTTCTCTTATTTTCTCAGCACTGTGTTTGTAAGACCTATTCATTTTCCTTCTGTCTGGAAGGCACAGCAGGTATGTGTGCCCCATATCTGTCCATCATTGACTCCAAATTCCTGGCACAAAGACAAACACAACAAGGAACAACCCTGTGTATGAAACCCATGTTATTTTGACTAATATTGCCAGGTTTCTCTTCACAACTGGCTGCACCGGTCTGCACATGGAATATCCTATATCCCCAATCTGCCAAACTTGGCACTATCCACCATATTTCTAATTTGCCAACCCAACAGGTACCAAATGATATCCCATAGTTTCTTTTTGTCATATATGTCAAGTGAGTTTGAACACTTCTTACGGCCTGTCATTCTTCGGGTTTCTTCTCTGTAAATTGCCTATTTATGGAAGAGTGTTGTCTCTTCTTTCTGATCCTTCTTTCTTTCTTTCCTTAGGAACTGAAGTACAAATGTCAAATAATAGCAATGATCACGGATATCTTTACCTTGTTCACAATTTTGGAGGAAATATTAAAATATCCTTAATAAATATAAAGTATGCTGTAACTTTCAGGGCATACAACTTTAACAATTGAAGAAGTTCTTTTATATCTTGTTAGTTATTTTCACTATGTGTTGAATTTATCAATAATGTTCTCTGCATCAACTCAGATAATCATGTGTTTTATACTTGAATCTTAGTTAATGTGGTGAGTCCACTGAAATGCTTCCTGTTGGTGAACCATTTTGCATTTGTGAATAAGTCTTATTTAATTATCATGTCTTAGTAAAATACACTATTGGATTTTCTTAGCTGTAGCTTATTTAAGATATTTATATCCATGTTCAAAATAAACTATGCTTATAATTTTCTTCTTTTTTAAACATATTTTTAAATTTCATATTGAGGTACATACAATAAAATGCACAAATCTGAGCACACAGCATGATGAATTTTGACATGTGTATGTACTCACGTAATCATTCCCCAGATCAAGATATCAAATGTCCTCACTAGTTTTTCCCCCTTCATTCATTTCTTATTTTTCTTGAATTTTTTTCTCTCCAATTGTCCTCATCTGTCTATAGAATGAAAAGTACAATTTTTGGCCTTTTTGTATTTGGAGGAAATAACATCATAAAATAGGAATTATTTCTAAGAAGTTTAGTAGAACTTAAAGATAAAACCATCTGGGTCTTAGAATTTTGGTGAGGAGAAAGATGTTGTTTTTTAAATGTTGTATTTATAGATATACACTGGGTGTCAACTAAAATAAGGTTATAACAGTTTCAAAGGCCCTGGTTAATGGGGTCAATGAAGCACTCTCCTTGGTATAATCTGTTCTGTACCTTTTATTCCCACAGATCATATAAAGAAACCCTTCTTTATATTCCTGAATGAGTCACACAGCTGGCACCTCACTTGAACTGCACTGATCAAATTTGGACACCTGTCATCATTTGCCTCCTTCCTGGCCAGATGTCTAGCAGAATCTACCTGCCTTCTCTCACTTAAAATAGTCAGCATTTTTCTACCCCAAACAAATTCTCCTGTAACATCTCAAACCTCAGACATGAGAAACAACCAGCTGAAACCACAGAATTGGGTCTGTCTTCATTTTAAGAATTTCCATCACATACTATCCCATCCAAAAAGGAAATAAAATTAGCAAGATGTGGCTTATTGCTGGACTCTGAGTGTATTGCTGAACATTACACCCATGGCCCGTCAGAGAGTTCCCGCCGAGGTCTGTCTGTCCCCTGCTGGCAGGGGACCGGACTCGCCCTCCGGCTCCCACGTCCCCACGAGCCGTGCCGGTGCCAGGCTCTGCTCAGGTCCTGCTCATACATGTCCCCATCCACTGAGAGGCACGGAGCGCACATGCTGTGAGGGCAGCGGGCAACTCCCTGGCTGTCGGGGACAGAGTATCACTTAAACTGAGAACACCACCCCTTTCCAATATTCCTCAACCCTCCATCTCCAGACCTCCCATATCAGAATTGTTTAATCTCTGTTGTGGATTTGATGTTCGTGTCTTATTCAAATCCATGTGCCGAAATCTTAATCCCCCAGGTGAGGGTGTTAGAAGGAGGGGCCTACGGCAGGTGATTGGCTCATGAGAGCTGTCCCCACTTGACCAGGATTAGTGACCTCATAAAACGGCTCCCTCCCGCCTTGCAGCCTGTGAGCACAAATGGGAAGTGAGCAGCCTACGACCCAGAAGAGGGTCCTCTCTCACCAGGACCCAGCCGCACTGGCACCCTGATAGCGTGTGTCCGGCCTCCAGAACTGAGAGAAATAAACGTCTGTTGCTTGTAAGCCCCCACCTGTGGTGCTTTGCTGCAGCAGCCCAAACAGGAAGACAAGCATTGCAGCCAAAAAGCTGGCTCTGCTGTCATGCTTGTAAACCTTTACGTCTGACATTCGGGTCACAGGTCCCTTGGACTTCTCTGCTCAGTGTGAGCTGGAGGCGCTCATCAGGCACCAGAAGAGGCAGGGAAAGGAGCATTGACAAGGGGTTAGTCCCGGGGGGGTCTGCCACCTTGCTCACTGCGCTCTTCCGTCCGGGTTCCCTCCCGCTAAGGCAGGGGA
This sequence comes from Manis javanica, assembly GCF_040802235.1. Lineage (NCBI taxonomy): Eukaryota > Metazoa > Chordata > Mammalia > Pholidota > Manidae > Manis > Manis javanica. Next base: position 78,243,201 of record NC_133168.1, read on the forward strand.
CAGCAAGACTTTTCCTCCCAGCATCGTCTTTGGGAAGAAAAGAAAGAAGAGGGAAAGGAGACAGAAAGGTAGGAAAAGGATTCTTAAAATTGTCATTGGAGAGGAACTTGACATTCCTGGCCTAATCCAACTTTTTCCAAAGACATGGAAAGAACTTTTGTATGAAGTGGGTGGAAAATTGTCTGCAACACTTGAGGAATTTTGTAAATCATGGAAAAACATGTAAATCAGCTTTTTGTTTTCAAAGTGGACAAAGGAGAACATAATTTATGAGTAACTTGATCCCAGGACGTTCTCTCTTGTGTTATTAATGTGTCTATTCACATACACTCCAAGTTCAGCAATAACCCACATCTTGCTAATTTCATTTCCTTTTTGGATGGGATAGTATGTGGTGGAAATTCCTAAAGGGGCTGCCACTTTAATTTCTTAAGGATGCTAGAAGCAGCTAAAGATACTTCAGCTGACACACAGATCACCATACACAACAAATTTCTACTACTTCAGAATAAAGAGTATGCTGAGTGTATATGCGTAAAAGTTAATTTTAATCTAATGCCTAGGAGGGCTTAGCTAGTAGTTAGCTAATCAACAATCTACACTTTAGAGGTGGCTGAAGCCTGATTTTGAGGAATTGTTACATGCATTGTTCAGTATGCCATAGAAATTAACAAGCAAATTTTCCTCAATGAACTAAATGGTTTTCAAAAAATGCAATTGAATAGGAAAGTTTACAGGTTCCACTGCCCTTGCACAGACAAGATGCAAAAATATGGTCAACCCAGTCACCTAACATGTATGAAGCATGCTCTGAATCTGGGCTCTCCACCCAGCAAAAACTAAGGACAGGCTGCCCCCGATCCAGGGAGACTGACCCCAACATGGGCACCACTGGGCTCACGTTGCATGGAGGACACACGGACAGGCATCCACAGAGACCACCAACCCAGCTTCTTCTATTTGCCTTGGGGTCTGCCTGTTAATAAACATATGTGCAGCAGAACTGAGTCCTAGCCTTCTTCAGTTATAACAGCTCACCTGGTGCCAGGTGGCGCATCTCTAACCACCAACAACTAGCAGTGTTCCCAGAAGAATCTGAAAGCTGTTTGCTAAATCTTCCTTTATACCATGCAATCCACTGTCCTGCTCTAAATGACCAGACCAAACGTAGGGGTCTGAATCTGGCAGACGTCTTCCAGAGGGCCTGGAGCCAAATTATCCCAAGGGACCTCCACCGAGGTCTTTTCTTGGGGAATATAAATACAAGGCATAGAAGACAGTGAGCCGAAAGAGACATAGCACCAGGAGAGAGAAGTTGGTGGAAAGCCCGAGACAGTGGACAGAGATGGGCAGAGGTGGTGGTTGGCAGGAGTGGTGGGGCAAGGAGGAGTCGACGGAGGAAGCAACATGGCCCTCCGAGCTGCGGGAAACCAGGGCCGCCGCCAGACAGCCAGGGCCCTGTGGGGTCATGAGGTGCATCTCAGGCCATGGGGTGGGCGGAGAACACAGCAGAATGACCTCCAGACAGTGTGGTCCTGGTAGACCTGTTATCCCCACAGCCTGACGGTTGGTCCATAGGTCAAACCATTAAGCATTTTGTCAGGATGTTTTTAAAACCTACAAATGCTCACATGCACACGAAAGGAAAATGATAGTCTGCTCTCAGCCTGCTGAGATTATGTTAGCCGACCTCCCTTAGGAAATACACATTCTTCCCAAGAGGCTGTTCCTGTTTTCAGGCCTAATTAGAACTCTCCCCAGGATCCTCAGATCTGTGCTTCATCTGTATGAAGTAAGAATCAAGTAAGGGAGAGACTTAAATTCCAACACTTAGAAGAGAGGAATGACTGGGGAGCCTGACTCTGTGCAACGTGCATGGGCTGCCTTGATCTAAAAGGCTTTTCAGGTGATAAAAAAAAAAATGGTACACCCCAAACAGCCAGCCTCCTTCAGAATTTTTCGGGATGAAAGACAGTGTGTGATATAGGAGAGGCATAAATAAAACATTTGAATGTAGATAAAGACATGCTGGTGTTCTTGTATGAATCATTCTTTATTCAGGAAAAATATTCTTTCCTAAACCTGCATGTAATTCACCCTTCTTTCTTGCTCTAATGAAAATCTCTCCTAAACTCTATATTTGATCAAGATTTCAAAGTGATTGTCAGTGTTTCCTGTGTCTTAACCACTCATTAAATGTACACCCGTTACAATAAGCAAGGTTAGAAAGGTTTAAATGTGAAGTTTTGATCATTAACATGAGGACAACATTGAGTGGAAGGTTTTCAGAATAAATGTTTTCTCTTACTAATAGCATTAGGTAATGATATATGCATGAAAGGTGCCTGCCAAGGACAAAGCCAACACACAGGAAATCAAAAGCAAACGACAGGACCAGAGACAGATTCTTTACTTGGTCAACCACTCCCTACAGGAAGCCAATAAATAAGAGCCAATAAACTTAGAGTGAGCTGCAGTAATTTTTATTTATTCAACATTTGTCCTGTCATGGTATGAGGTCCATTTCTGCCAATATAAAACATACAATTGGGAAGCATTCCATTACATTGATTACATCTTGGAGTAGTATATAATCCACAATAATTTTCTTTGAAATTTTCAAATTATTTTCATAAGACTATATAAACGTGGTGACTTTGAAAAAATTTCTTCTATTGGTTATAGGTATATGGGCAAGTAATTAATTTTTCAAGGTGGAACACTTTAAACATTAAAAAGAGTGTTCCCCGGATGGATGCCAAGAAAACAGACATGAAACAAGATATTCCCAGGCAAATGAGGCCATGGTGGGGGTCTCAGGAAGGGAAGGGTTCGCCGGGCTCTGTGACTCACTCCTCCTCTGGAGGAACCAAAGAAGAAAGAAAGAAGAGAGAAGGAAGGTAAGGGGAGGGGAGGAGAGGGGAGGGGAGGGGAAGGCAAAGAAAAGAAAAACGAGAAAGAGACCCAGTCAAATTTTGGAAATATGCTCATCAGACCTCCTCGGGATAGTCACTAGTGGAAAGGTACCGGATGGCCCGCATCCACAGAATACTTTTAGCAGGTTGCACCTGGCCTGCTTAGGTTGCATGTGATAAACATAGGATTTATAGGTTTATAACACATGGAGCCCTGAAAAATATCAATGTCAAATACATAATTATTAGAATATAATACAGAAATACTTCATGACTGAAGTGGCCCCCATAGGGAGAGCAACGCCTTTTGCGTGCCCAACTGGGAGCCTCAGACGATAAATTCTCTGCAAGCAAGGACCTGAGAAGTGAGCTGCTGATCTTAGATTTCCCCCTGATTCCCCAGGATCTCATGAATACCTGTGCCTTTTGGGTCACAGTAAAGCTTAATAGTGAGAAAAATTTCTAATTCTTGAGAGTCCAATATTCTGACCATATTTCCTAATTTGTTATATAGGATTGTGCAGAATGTATATTTATAATTTTCTTAATCTCTTCTCTCCTTTGGCTATCTAGAATCCTCAATCTTAACATCATGTATGTGTGTCTTTTCTCTGTGTCTGGATTGCCCATGCCTTTAGAATTTTGCCTACACCTGTTCCGAACAATGCCACAGACATAACACCACTTTTACCCATTAATACTTTGGTGTGCATTTCTTAAAAACAAGTATATGCTGTCATCTAACCAACGTGCAATGATTAAAGTCAGGAACTAACCTTGAGACAGTACTGACCCCTGACTACAGAACCTTTTTAAATTTTGCCAAGTGTCCCACTACCGCTCTTTATAGAGAAACAAACCAGCCAAGTCCTGGTTCCAGCTCCCGTCCACAACCACATGCTACCCGTGGTCACCCCATCCCCTGCCCTCCTCAATCAGGAACATCTCCTTGGTCTTTGTCCTTCATGACCTTGATTTTCTTAAAGGCTGTGTGGCCTGTACAAGTTTTCAAAAGACATTTTTAAACAAGATGCTTGACTTGAGGGAGAATTTACCTCTTACCAGTTTTGTCAGAATAATTTAATCCTATTGAAAGACAGAAAATGCCTTTCAATTGACAGGGCTATAATAAAAAAATGCCAAAAAGCAAAATCCAATCAATGAATGTATGTAAGGTTTTTATTTGCATTTGTTTATTGTTAAACATTGAGATCAAAATAACTCACTGACAAATGAACATAAAAAACTTGAATAAACATGTCACTACTGAAGAAAAAGGTATATTTTCTGAGAACCAAATTTTCTCACCTTACTCAGGTGATGTTGATCGAAACACGAATTTTAGGATTATTTGTTCTCGTTCTGTGAGAAATGCCATTGGTATTTTGACAGGGATTGCACTGAATCTGTAGATTACTTTGGGTAAGAGGGATATTTTGGTAATATTAATTCTTTCAATCCATGAACACTATATATCTATCCATTTATTTGTGTCATCTTCAATTTCTTTCATCAGTGTCTTACAGTTAAAGGTCTTTTACCTGCTTGGTTAAATTTATTCCTCAGTATTTTATTGTATTTGATGCAATTGTAAATGGGGTTGTTTTTTAATTTCTCTTTCTGCTACAACTTAACACACACACACACACACACACACACAAATAAATAAATAATCCAATTTAAAAAATGGTCAGAAGACCTGAAGAGACATTTTTCCAAAGAAGACATACAGATGGCCAACAGGCACATGAAAAGATGCTCAACATGAGTAATCATTAGGGAAATCAAATCAAAACCACGATGTCATATCACTTCACACCAGTCAGGATGGCTAATATTAGTGATGTAGGAAATAACAAGAGCTGTTAAGGGTGTGGAGAAAAGGGAGCCCTCATACACTGCTGGTGGGAATATACACTTACATAGTCACTATGGAGAACAGTACAGAGAGTTCTCAAAAAAATTTAAAATAGACATGCCATATGACCCAGTAATTCTACTTCTGAGTATTTATTCACAGAAAACAAAATTACTACTTTTCAAAAAGATATAGCCACTCCTATGTTTCTAACAACATTATTTGCAATAGTCAAGATATGGAAGCAACCTAAGTGTCCACTGATGGATAATGGATAAAGAAGATGTGGTATATATATATACATCATACACACACACACAATATGGAATATTACTCAGCCATAGAAAAGAATGAAATCCTTCATTTATGGCAACATGGATGGACCTAGAGAGTACTATGCTCAGTGAAATAAGTTAGACAAAGACATATAATACCACATGATTTCATGTATGTATAGAATCTAAAGAGCAAAACAAATGAACAAATAAATGAAACAGAAATAGACACATAAACAGAACAGTCTGGCGGTTGCCATGGGGGATGCGGATGGGGAGCTGGGCAAAATAGATGAAGGGGATAAAGAGGGACAAACTTCTAGTTATGAAATATATAACTTATGGTGAAAGCAGGGCAGGGGGAGTATAGTCAATAATATTGTAAGTAATAACTTTGGAAGTAGTAACTTTGTGTGGTGGTAGATGGTAACTATACCTATCATGGTGACCAGTTTTGCAATGTATATAAATGTCAATCATGTTTTTTGCACGTATCATTTTGTAATGTACATAAATGTCAAATAACTATGTTGTACACCTGGAACAAATAATATATTGTATATCAACTCCACTTCAATAAAAGAACATTGTAAGCTGTTTGGACACCATACAACAACAAGGCCAGCTGCGCAGGGGAATTCACAGACCTCTGAATCAGGGCAGAAGAGAGGATGGAGCCCTGGGTCTTTCCTTTGTGAGTGGTCCTCCTCGTGAGGTAACAGCCCATCTACTTTACAATTATTGAAGACTGCTCACTGACACCAGCCATCGGTTGTCTATTAGTTCTCACTTGGGCTGCTTGCTTTACAGCCTGTCGGGTGCCAGGTTCGCTCTGAGTCCTTTTTTTGCACCGGAGTGGACAGTTCTGAAAGAGAAGAGGACAGAGAGCAAGGGAGGAAGAGGGGGAGAGAGGCATGGCGGCTTCTCGGCCTTCCTTTCGCCAGACCGAGGGGTCTACAGGGATAGTTGGTCAGTGTTCTTATCTCTCCTGCTCTGTTTTCTGCCCCCCGTCCAAGTACCAATGGTTTGGGCTCCCTGAAGTGGCCCAGAGACTGATGGAGACGCACTTTCCAACAGCCCCCAGCCAGCCTGTTGGGGGACCATCCGGTAGCTGTTTCCAAGGGACAGGGCTGCAGCCTCCCTGCAGTGGAGACCGTGCGCTGGGCGTCCAGCCCCAGGGGAGGCCCCGCTCCAGCTGAAGCACAGGCAGAGAGCAGACCCACCTCTGGACATGCCGGCTTCCCCCAGGATGCTGCCAATAGTCTGCATTTTCTTCCTTCGTCTGAAGAAGGGCACTCAAATTTTTATCCCACCCCCTTAATGAGTGTAGTTTTTAAATTCTATTTTATTCTCAAAAGAAAGGGAAACAAAACTATCAGTTACATGGTTCATAAATAAATCCCTGGAAAGGAGTTTGATGAAGAATCTCTCAATTGAAATTCTTTTGAGAAACATATGTTGTCAGCCAGGTGACATTTCAAACCCAAAACAAGTTCCAGCACACATGGATGCAATTTCCTTTCATTGAGGAGGGAGCTGGCTTGTTGAATTGACATCTCGTAGGTGAGCACCAGTGGCTGCCACTAGTAGGCGCTGTGTCATCAGGTCCCAAGGCCGCCCCTGTGCCTGTATGAACGACTAAGTGACCCTTTGGTTAAAGCGGTTGGGGCGGCTGGGGACGATGCCCACAGACCTGTGGCTACCTATCCTTTTTTTTGCACCTTTTTTGGTTAAGGACCATTGGCACCAGCACCCAAATCTGAAGAAATGTCTATGCAACTTTCTGAATTAAACATGAACCCAGGGAGCCACCGGCTAATAGAATCCGTAGAGCGTCAAAGGGAAGGCCCCGGAGACCGCGCTGTCCCGGCTCTAACTGCGGCGGTCACAGTCGGGCTAGACTCAGGCGGCCAACTGCTTGCCTCATTCTACCAAATAATGAAACTCTTCTGTGATTTTTCCCACACTATTCACGATAGAATAGTGTCTGTCTACATACTCTCCTAGAGGTCCTTCATATACATAATTTTCAAAGTTTTTGACAAACTAAAAATTCCAACAAATGCCATTACTAAAAAGCCATTTCCAAGCTATATGAAAGCACTCATACAACTCAACACCAAAAAACATCTGATTTAAAAAATGGGAAGAGGACTTGAACAGAAATTTCTCCAAAGAAGATACACAGAGGGCCAACAGGCACATGAAAAGATGCTCCACATCGTTAATCATCAGGGAAATGCAAATCAAAACCGCAGTGAGATGTCACCTTCACACCAGTCAGAATGGCCAACACCCAAACAACAAGAAATAACAAGTGTTGGCAAGGATGTGGAGAAAAGGGAGCCCTCCTACACCGTTGGTGGGAATGTCAGTTGGTGGAGCCATTGGGGGCAACAGTATGAAGGTTCCTCAAAAAACTAAAAATAGAAATACCATATTTTTAGTTTTCTGGGGATTTGACCAAAGAAAACAAAATCACTAATTCTAAGAGATTTATGCACACCTATGTTTATGGCAGCATTATTTTCAATAGACAAAATGTGGAAGCAATCTGTGTGTCTATCAATAAGTGAATGGATAAAGGAGATGTGGTGTATACATACAAATATACAGTGGAATATTATCCAACCATAAAAAGAAATGAAATCTTGCCATTTGTGACAGCATGAATGGACTTAGAGGGTATGAGGCTAAGTGGAAAAAGTCAGAAAAAGACAGTTGCCATGACTTCACTTATATTTGGAATCTAAACAGCAAAACAAGTGAACAAACAAAACTGAAATAGACACAGAGAACAGAATGGTGTTTGCATGGGGAAGGAGATGGGGGAAGGGTGAAACAGGTGAAGGGGAAAGAAAATCAATGAGAATGTGTGATATCTTGATCCGCTATAGTTACATGAGTGTACACATGCCTAAATTCATCAAGCTGTACACTAAGATTTGTGTGTTTTATTGTAAATATTTCAGTATTAAAATTTTTAAATTGAAAAAATAAGTCATTTCTCTGGGTACTTTTTTCCTTTCACTAGAGAGTAATCTCAGAATATACATTTGTAAGCAATTTCTAATAAGTATCCATATGGCATAACAAAGTATTGTGAAATAGGATATTTCTAAAAATCATAAATACAAAAAAGTGTGAATGCCAAAGATTTCAGCCAGCAACCACTTTTTTCCACAGATTTTTCTGGACAAAAACTCCTGCAGTTAAAATAATCAGAATCATATGTACCTCCAAATTTTGTAAATATTTTCAATTCCCTGGATTTCTTCTCTTCCAGCATTTCCAAACCAATTCTTCATGAGAACACAAGGAAATGCTAATGTGGGAGGTGAGTACATGTTCTCAGTTTACATTTTGTAATCCGGGTCTGATATATTTCAATGGCATGTTGAAATGACTCATTTCAGCATTTATACATGAGAAGGGATCAGAACCAACTGCTGAAGCTCTCAGGAAACTCACGCCTATCAAATAATTATTGTGCTGAGAGCATCCGCACAGCTGAGAACAATTTACTGAACCAAAAATCTAGACACATTTTACTGAAAGTTATCATTAATTCCTATTATAGTAGATACATTTTTAAAGCTTCTTTTTATAATTCGACTCATCATTTTAGGAGTATACAAAGCAAATAACACAGAACCATAGCAGGCTTCTTGAGTAAGCAGGGGGCTCCCCGCTGCCATGTTGACGTAGATGGAATTTCTCTGGCCCAGTCTTGGTGGGGCAGCAAGTATGGCCGGGGCCTGGCGTGGAAGGCCTCTGCATCAGTGTCCTGGGGCCACCACGACGGAGGACCACAACCTAGGTGACTTAGAACAACAGATGCCTATTCGTGCCTAGCTCAGGAGGCTCGAGTCCTAAATCAGGATGTCTGCAGGGCGAGCTTTCTGCGGACTCTGCAGAGGAGCACCTGCCTCTACTTCTCCCAGCTTCCGGCAGTTGCCGGCGATCTTTGGCATTTCTCAGTGGGACAGAGCGTGTGTCCAATGGGCCGTGTGTGCCCCGTGTGCGTTCTGGGTCTTCACATGGTGTCTCCTCTCTGTCAATCAGCATCCCAATTTCTCTCCTCTCGCAAGGACACCAGCCACTGGATTAGGCCCACCCCAATCCATACGATTTCACTTCAACTTGACTACTTACATCTATAAAGACCCTATTTCAAATAAATTCACATTCTGAGGTGAATTTTGGGGGACACCTTTCAACCCAGGAGAAGCTTCAATTCCAACCGAAGGCCCTTGGATTGTTTTACACCACGTAGTTGCCCCCAGGAGTGGGGGTCAAGAGAGGGACCTCCTCTGGGGACGAATCAGAACTGCGCTCCCCGGAATCACAGCCGTCTGGGCGTCACTACATGACACGAGTGGCCGTGACTTCTTGGGCGACCTACATCTCTTCGCCAACATGTTGTGCAATAAATATTTTTGGCCTGGATACAGGCTTGAAAGAAGGAGTAAAAGGAATCCAGGAACAGCAAGCAGGTACTAAATGTGCCCAATGGGTCCCACCTGTTCCCACATCATCTCCCTAGGCCTCATTAGACCCACTCCAAGGTGGGGAAACTGACAGGCAGGGAAGTCCAGAGACCTGCCAAGATCACACACAATAAACAGCTCAAATGTTTTGCTTCCTTGATGGAACCTGAGCACATGTCCAACGGCCCTTCACAGGGATGGATAGGAGACAGCAAGGACCCTGTCCTGCGGGAGGGGTCAGTGTCACCAAGACCCCAGGAATTTGGCCTCCCTTAGTGTACTTTGAGGAAGGTTATTTGAGACTGGATTTCCTTCCCAATTATTTTTGGTTGCTAGACTGCGCCTTTCTAAATGCAAGTGGGCCACATGGCCACCGGAATTTAGGAGTGATGAATATAAAATGTACATTAAAACTATGCAAGAAAACACTGTTTCATGGAAACAGATTACTTTTTTCTTCCTTATGCTTTTCTGAATCTTTTAATAAACATCTTTGCTTCTATAATATAAATAAAGAAGCATTAAAATTAGAAAGAGTAATTTTGACTTTGGTGTTTTAGGTCAGGACCTGAATAAGTATTTCAGCATCTACTGGCTAAGTGGGGCTATGTGACTTCATGATCATCTTTGCCAATATCTATAAATACAGATAAAAATAATACTTACCCCCCCCCCAGAGTTATGTAGACTCAAATAAGATCTTGAAAACCCAAGTGCCTAGCATAGCACAAAAGAAGAATATGTGGTGACATACATGCAGCTGCCATTTAATCCCGTCCCTGCGGGAAACAAGCCCAGTCCCAGCAAGGCGGCCACAGCTCATTTGGGCCCCCGGGGACAGCACCATTCCGGGGCATTGCCCTGGTCTCCTCACAGAGTATTAACCTTCATTAAAAGAAAATAAAATGGAGATCAGGTTTGAAAATCCCCCAAACTAAGTCAGGTCAATAAACTAAACTAACTTAAGCATAAACATAAGCAAAACTTAGTTTATTTCTTATAAGTGCTTCTGATAACCATAAACATAACTTAATTCACCTCCTAAAATGGCATGAGAGAATCACTTCTAACCAATGTCCAGTTGTCTGGAAACTGTCACCGAAAAGCCAACCACTATAAAGGGTCAGTGCCCTCATTTTCACTGGCTGGGCCATTGCTAACAGTGTACCCCTTAGCTCTATGTCACTTTTAGGTTTTAAAGCTCCCACGGTACTTATGTGAACAATAAACTCTTACTAAATACTATTTTACTGGTCTGGTGGCTTTAATTTTCACTGTTTCTGGATTTTTGACACTTTAAGAGAAGATGCTTAGATACAAAAAAAATGTAGGAGTTCCACATATAAGTGAAATCATTGGCAGTCACCATGGGGAGGGGCTGGGATGGGGTGAAATAGGTGGAGGGGATAAACAGGCATAGAATCTCAAGTATACTGTAAATTAGTCACAGGGATGGAAGTGCAGCATGCAGGATACAGCCTGTGGTCCTGCGACCTTTCTGTGTTGACAGTCACCACTAGGTGGGGTGAGTGTTTGATAGCGCGGGTAACCGTCAAATAGCAATGCTGTATACCTGAAACCAATTTAATATTGTATATCAACTATACTGCAATAAAAAAAATAAAAAAATGTAGGGGAAGACATGAAAAGGGGGAAATTAATTTTGAGCCAGATCTTCTACCTCCAGATAGAGTCCTGAAACACACAAAAATTGTTTTAGAGTTTAAGCTCCAATTCTCTTGGAAAACAGCAAAAGGCTCCTTCACACTACATTGTCATAAGCAGAGTTCTTAGTGTGGATTGTTGGTTTTTAAACAGCCTGTGATTAAACACCCATGCTCCGCTGTTTGCTGAAGCTTACAGCCTTACTCAGAGTGGTGGGCAGAGCGATACAGAGGTGTCCACTGAAAGATAAAGCTTTGCAAATACACCAGACAAGGTCTGTATGTTTTTGATTCTTTAGCAAGTACCCATAACCTGATGGAAATCACACTTAAAATTTTTGAATAAATCAATTTCCAAAATAGTACAGAGTAATCTAAGGATTTTAAATTTTGGCAAAGACCCCTTTTGCTTACATCAGTACAGAAAAGCATGAGCTGCTGTGTCATACACTACTCACTCTCAGACTTGCAAAGGCAATAAAAAGCTTTTCATTTCTAACTGCACCATATTCTCTCTAATGAAAAGGAAAATCAGATTCTAGACTGCCAAGTAACAATAGAGTAACACACCTGTTTTCCACTTCCTTTTTAATGGTAGTTTTTACCTATATCAAGCATTTTGTAAAATCTGGATGCTAATAAACACATAAAGTATTCTGCCCATATATTTTTGAGCCACTGGGGACAGTAGCAGATCATTCAAAACCATAAACATTTAAAATAACGAGTACTTATCCAGGCTTTACTGCCTATCGATTAGATAGAAAAACTGATTATCCAGTGTAAGTCCATTTGCTCATCTATAAATTTGAAATAACAATCCCTCGCTTGCAGGATGACCATTAAGGATTACAAACAGTAGCGAATATGTGAGTGGCTCCTGCATCTTACGGGGGTGCATGCACACAGAACATGTCCTTACAAATGTTAGTTCAGGAAAGAAGTAACAATATAATTGGTGTTTATAACATAATACTATATCAGTAACAAAATAATACGTTTGTTTTGGGACTTTCATCCCAAGTCCCTTCCTACACGCTACCTTCAGCTGAAGAGCCTCAAATGATATGTCTTCTCTAACCTTCTATTTTTCCCTTTTTCTTTCTCTTCTGCATCTGTTTTTAAGAGAAGATAAAACCCTTAAATATCTTTAAGATACTGCTGGGATGATTAGCAGCCTCCTCTGACCAAATTTGTTGACTGTTGAAACAGCTTAGGGAGAAAAAATTTAGTTTTGGAATAAAAATCATAAAACTGACTGCCTTTCCAAAACTTTGACAGCATGCCCACAGCCATTATGGTCGGTGGAGAGCCAGCTCGCACCTTCCCTATGGAAGAGGCCACATGCCTCAAGAGACGCGCCGTTAGGTTCTTCCATAAACAGGTGTTGGTTTCTCCACTTGCAAACGTAAACAACCCAACTTCCCCCAAACCTATCATTTCATTATTGGTCTTTTTCACAAGCCTCCAAATACCGTTCGGGGTAAGTTTAGAGATGAAAATCTGCTCTTGCTCGAATCACTTGATCACCTTTTCTTTAAAGGACCATCAGAACAGAGAAAAGCCACTTCTGCCCCACACACAGGTGGGCAGAAGTAACCTGCCGAGGGGCCCAGGTCCTTGGGACATTGCACACCTGCAGCAGCTGAACAGGGAGCCACACGAGATGGGTGTCATAACAACAGCCACATTTCAGGTCACTGGCGGCCAGCCTCTGGTTTCCGCACTGTCCTGGACTCTCGGGGACAGAAGCATAATTTACACATTCCAGGCTCAAGCTGGGTCAGAGATGTACTTCAGAGAGTCAGAGCATCACATGCAACCAGGTGACGGCAAGGACTTTCAGAACACCTGAAGTCTCGTGGGCCCACATATACCTATTACATACTGTCTGCACCTCTCACTCGTGTATTTGAATGCATAGTGAGGGTTGCTTTAAATTTATGTGGACCATACAATTGAGTAAAGTGGCAGCTGCACCTTGTTAACAGAAAAAAATCAAAGTACTTTGATTCCAGGGATAAACTCTTGCTCTTGGGAATAAATACGTTTTCCCAGTACTTCAGTTCCTTAGTTCATAAAATGGGTGACCAGATACCAGCACTTTGTAGAGTGTTGTGAGACAGAAAAAAAAAAGTTACATTTTCAAATTTCATGCACATACAAATCACCTGAGAATCTTGTGAAAATGCAGATTCGGCTTCATCCGGTCCAGGGTGAGAATACAGACTCTGTGTCGCTCACTGGCTCCCAGGAGGTGCTGACTGTTCACCTGGGACCACACTGGTGAGCAGCAAGGTGACAGAGCAGGAAGGCCGCTCCTGGGTGGGTGGACGGCTCTGTAAGGCTTGCTAGGGTGACCTAAGCAGGTAAGTCAGGAGAAAAGGATGGAGATGCTGTAGCCGAGATATGAAAGAAACCGAAGCGTCCATCAGCAGGTGAGTGGATAAAGAAGATGTGGTACATACACACAGTGGAATATTATGCAGCCATAAGAAGAAAATGAATCCTACCATTTGCAACAACATGGATGGAGTTAGAAGGTGTTACGCTCAGTGAAATAAGCCAGGCGGAGAAAGACAAATACTAAATGATTTCACTCATCTGAGGAGTATAACAACCAAGGAAAACCAAAGGAACAAAACTCAAAGAAGCAGACTCACCGACTTCAAGAAGGGACCAGCGGTTACCAAAGGAGAGGGGTGTGTAGGGGTGTGTAGGGGGGAAGAGAGGGAAGGAGAAGGGGATAGAGGGGCACCTGATGGGCAACCACAATATAGATAGGTCACAGGAAGGCAGTACAGCAGGCAGAAGAGAAGTAGTGACGCCGGCCTCTCACTGCACTGGTGGACAGTGACTGCAGTGGGTGGGGGGACTCGATAATATGGGTGAATGTTGAAAACACAAGGTTGTTCATGTGAAACCTTCATGAGATTGTACATCAGTGATACTCAAATTAAAGAGGATGGAAACATTTAAAAACATTTTAAAGCGAAATACAACACAAATGCCCCGATGATTATCAGAGCCAAACCACCTGAGATTCTGTCAGAAAGGAGAGGGCAGTGGGGAGGCCACGTCCAGCTTTCCGTCCACTCCCCCTGCTTTCTGGGGCCCAGCCTCCCGCCCTTCCTTCTGGCTTACATTCAGTTCCTGAGGATTGTGAGGCATCGCAGGGACCAGGCCTGGGGATGTGGACGTCACCACCCTGCTGGGGAGAGCCCAGTCACGTGGGTCCCCAGCTGCAGGGACTCTGGCCTCACTGAATGACCAGGAGGGAAGAAATAGCATTATCTCTGCCATGTCACCTAATCCGTTTAAACTGTCGCTGGGTGGGTCTGAATGGTGACGATTCACTGAGCTTGAAGAGCCGGAAGTGTAGCAGAAGGTGAGGCCCGGCGGGGCTCCGAGGTCTCAGGGCAGTGCCTCCTGCCGGGGAGGTGGGTGTCTGCAGACCCGCTAGCTCTGCAGAGCCAGTGCGTACCAGCAGTGCAGCGCCCCAGAAAGTCAAGGGGAGGTGCGGCTGGGGAAAAGCCCTGTGCTTATGGAACGACCCTCCCAGTAGTTAGAGGTGGAGTACAATCCTCCAAGTTAGACACACTGGGAATCAGGAAACACTGGCCAGGAAGAGGGGAGCCGGGACCCAAAGCTCTGGTCCTCTCTGGGGCACACTAACAACTGACACCACTTGGGTCCTCCCAATGTGGAGGCAATTCATCCACAAGTCTAACTAGACTGCCCAGGGGCTGAGGGTGTGTATGTGTGTTTATGCACATCTGTGTGTGTGTGGTCTAAGTGTGTGTGTGCGCCATGTTTCTATGTGTGTGTGGTGGTGTGTGGAGGGTGTGTGTGTGTGTGTGTGTGTGTCCAGGAAAGATGGAAGAGGCTGGTCACAGTTAATGTGTATGTCACACTCAGGGTATAGCCACACCACCAAGGTTTCTACCCAGTTATTTTTCAAATTCTGAACATGGAAAATCTAACCACATGGAAACACTGGCTAACAACACAAAAATGTTTTTTTCATAGTTTATTGAAAGTATGTGCTACTAAGGCCGACTTAGGGCACATGATCTCCAGTTTAAATTTGAATGGAAATGACTGACCATGGTGCCAGCAGAGCTCACACTGTGCTGCATCAGAGGTAAGTGGTCTTCATTTCTTACTTTTGTTGTGAATTTTCGATTTGTGTAGTTTCATGTGTGAAATAAAAGCCCTGATATTCAGAAAGAATCACATGGGCAGGCTAACAATGACTTTATTTTCTTGGGTTTGAAAGAACTAAGCCAATGGCAGGGAAGACAAATTCCCCCTTTGGAAATTTAATTTACACCCAGAGGAAAATCCATTGCCTTTTGAAAAATCTCAGGTAACATCCAAAACATTAGCAAATGGTTTAATCACAAACAGACACCATGTGGAAATATAAGGACAGGCCAGGCTTGGCAGCAGCCATCCTCCATATGCTCCTTTGTCCCCCCAGAACCGGCCTGGGGGACCCTCCTCACGCTCCCCAGAACCTGGGAGGAAATGCAGGATACCTTAAGGCTTCACTTCACACTTGCAAATCTTTATTTGACAAAGATTCAGGGATCACCCTTTTTAAACCTAAATGTCTTGTCACAACAAATACAGGCTTAGAAAAATGTGATGGGCCAAGACAGGCAGCGATGACAAAGTAGAGAGTCAGTTTCCCCAAGAGGCCAGCGTGCCACCTGGCCCATCAGCTTCCAGGAGAAAGCAGGGAGGGAGGGACGGTGAGCCAGGAATCACACACACAGCCATCATCGTGGGCACGCTTACAAAACACCTTAGACTCAAGTCTGAGTAGCTGGGGGCTGGCAGGCCTGGAGGGGACTTTATGCCTTCACCTGGCTCTTTTGTTATTATAGTTTGAAGCTATTTCAGTTGAAAACTGGCCACAGCTTCCAGTCTCAAGTTAGGAAAATTCCTTTCCATGAGCGGAAGGTTCTCTTGGGGTGTCTGGTTCTGGCTCCCGTCAGGGCCCCGCTGAGCGGCAGGTGCTGCAGGCAGGGGCTGAGCAGGTGAGAGGGCAGTGCACTGGCCTCCGTGCCCCTCCTGCCCACGGCATGGGACCCACCCCTGGAGCCACAGTCGTGGGCGCCTGCAGAGAGGCCTGTCATCAGCCTGCCACCACTGCCCAGGGCACAGCCATTGAGGGAACAGCCTCATGGATGACACACTTGTGCCAGGAAGCTACCCTGCAGGGTGAGACGCATCTGATGCCAGCATGTCTGTGCCTACGTGTTCCCAAAGAGAACACACAAATGGGCAACAGTACCATGTATGGAAAGGGACTCAGCATCACTAATGATTAGGGAAACGCAAATCAAACTCACACTGAGAGATCTCCCCACCCCAGTCAGAATGGCCACAATCCAAAAGACAAGAAACAACAAGTGCTGGCGATGGATGTGGAGAGAAGGGAGCCCTCCTACCCTGTTGGTGGGAATGTCAATCAGTGCAGCCACTGTGGAAAGCAGTGTGGAGGTGCCTCAAAAAAATAAAAATAGAAATACCATATAATCCAGCATCCCACTTCTGGGTATATACGGAAAGAAAATGACATCCCTGTCTCGAAGAGATATACATACTCCCGTGTTCACGGCACAATTATTTACAACAGCCAAGACATGGGAACAACTAAGTGCCCTTCAATGGATAAATGGAGAAGAAAACGTTACATATATATATATATGTATATATATACATATATATATACATATATATATATATATCATATGTATATATATACATATATATATACATATATATATATATCATATGTATATAACATATATTACATATAGATATCCACACATACACACAATGGAATATTATTCGGCCATATGAAGAAAGAAATCCTGCCATTTGTGACAACTTAGATGAATCTGGAGAACTTTATGCTAAATGAAATAAGCCAGACAGAGAAAGGCAAACACTGTGTGGTATCGTTTATGTGTGGAGCCTCAAAAAAAAGATTCATAGCAAAATGGGTGTCTTGGCAATGGGTTGCAGCCTCAGGGAAGTTTGCTATGGACTCAGTGTGACCAAAGAAAATTGACAGCAGAATGCTCTTTGGGATGAAAGGGTTATACCCAACTTGATTTCCAGGTGGCAGGTCAGTCACTAGAATCCTGTTCACTCAGAGCGAGTCTGCATGCAGCAAGCCGGTCTCTACCTCTGGGCCCCTCTGTCCGCACAGCCGTCCTCCGTGCCTCTGTCCTCAGTGCTACCACAGCTCCAGCCTCTGCTCTGCTCTCCCACAGCCTTGCAGCCCTGCCACCGTGTCGTGCCCAGAGCACTGGGCGGAGCTCTTTTTATAGAGTCAACAGCCATGTAGTGCCCACAGGTGTGCAGTGAGCTAGTCAAACACAGCCAGGTGAGAATCCTGGCCACGAGAACTCTCATTTTATCCACAATGGGGTTATCATGGGCCATAAATCCCTGGGTTTGGAAGCTGAGACCCTGCTTTCCGCAGGGCACATTGCATACATGATCTCATGAATCAGAGTCGTTCCAACTGGTAAACCATTAACCAACATTATTCAAGGTCATTCAGAAAGATGGTACAACAGCAAATCCACAAGAGGGAGTTAGAAACCCAGAAACAGCCCCATTTCAGGGCTCCAGTATCTGAGATAACGCGTACACTGCTCAGAATCACAGAGGCTCCTGGAAGCAAGAGTCAATGAGACAGACGTGTTTCCCACTGTGAGCACCAGGGAGGAGGTAGTGGGCAGAGGTTAAGTCCCATCGGCTCTCAGATACAGCGGCGAGGGCTTGAGGAGTAACCTTGTGGAAGGATGTTACATTGCAGGGAGACCAGAAGAAAACAAAACAAATATTCTTTAAAGTTGGAGGAGTAGGAGGTGAGCTCCAGGTCAGCAGTAAATTTCTTCTTTCAACCGAGGGCATGTTACCCAATCTACTCACAGGGTGAAATGGCATCACACACATTAAAACGGAGTAATTTCATTATCTTTCCTTTCTAAATGCCTTACAATAAACCTGTTGCACAGATTTTTCAGATCAATGAAATATCCCTAGAGTTCAATTGATCACATGTTTTCTATGTAACTTAGTTACTAGGATCACTGGGTGATATCAATAGAAGCATACTGACCAGACCCTGGGAGGTCATGATGCCACTATAATCATTATTCAATATATACGTTGAATATTCATTACTTTTTAACTCTTAGAACAACAGAGAGGCAGACAACTAGGGAGGCTCTGTGGCCCAGTGTTTCGGGGAACTGGCCCCAGACTGGCTTTGCGACTTTGGGAAATCATTTTACCAACAGCGCGGAGTTAAGGATTCCATGGGCGGGTGTCTGGGAAGCACTGAGCACAGAGCTGGTCTCGGTCAACACTGAACAGTAACGATCACGGGATCACTGCTTGACAAGGGGAACCCAAGAGTCCTCCAGTTACATGACTTACCCAAGAGCCCTGCAACTGCGAGGGCTGAGCTCGGGTTCAAATCCAGATCAGGTCTGGTTCTTAACTCCTAGTCGCTTCCTCTCACCTGCTTCTCAGCTGCCGTTTCCTCACTGTCTCGCCGTGACGACATCCCACACCACACCTTTCCTTTGCTCAGGATAGTGGCATAATACCCCATGGTGTCACAGGCCTCTTCCTTGATAAGCTGAACGTTTTCTCCGTTACTTCTATCTTCTGTGGTCCCCTGTCAGTCTGCTCTGCTAGGTAGTTCCCTCTGCTAGCACAGTCCCTGACAAACAAAGCACCTGTCCCCTCCTACCTGCCCGTCACCTCCAGACCCATCTTGCCCCTTCATGGCACACGCACACTTGCAAAGTCCTCTGCTGTTCACCCCATGCCAGCCCCTCTTTGGCCCCTCGCTGTCGTCCTGTTATACTGAGACAAGGGTCCCAGTGGCGATCCCGATATAACACAGAAAGCTCTCGCCTTGCCCTGACTTTGCTGCAAGACCCTGAAGATTCTTCTCCCCTATGACAGCCCAGTTCCTAAAACTGCAGCTCATAAAATACGGTTTCTTATTCTCCGCAGTCCACACTGAGCCCATTCCAACTCACCTACAGCTGAACTCTGAATCTCGCTTGTCTGAGAGGATCAGCACAAAACACAGGGGGCCGCTCACCCCCCCAGTTCTGGAGGGGATGCAGGCGGTCGGATGAAAAGAGGCCCCAGAAGAATGGCTATATAGAAACAGATTGATGAAGAAAAATTAGATTCATGCACCAGAAGGAATCCAGCGTGAAGCAGCGGCTCCGTAAGCTGTTGAACCAGTGGGCGGTTTAGTAGGCGGATGTTCTACACCCACACGCAGAAGACGGTGCCCCAGCCCGGGGACCACGGTGGCTTTGCCGATGTCGTTTCGCCACCGTGTGGCCGTGTAGACCATTGCAGATAACAATTTACAGCAGCTAGGCATGTGCACAAATGTCCAGATGAGAATAATTCTTGCTGTTCGCCTCACTAGCTGATGGAATTAAGTCGGAAGCCAGTATGACCTACTATGCTCACCTGCTTCCCTCCTGCTTCTCTGGCTGTACCTGTTTACATCCCTTAGATCTGGCATTTCCCTGGGGTCCATTTATGGCCTCTGCTTTTCTCTGGGGAAGTTTTTGCTGCCCCATTATACTTGCAGGCTGGCTGAGTGCCCACCTCAGTCATAGCCCCACACTCAGACTCTCGTCTGAAGCATTTAAAGCTATAAGCTCTTCTCTAAACCCAGCACTAGCTGCAGCCCACAAACTTACAGATGCTTTATTTTTGTTGTCTTGCAGATAAAAAATGTTTTCTAATTTCCCCTTGACTTTGTTTTCAGCCCACGAATTATTTAGAAGTGTGTTGTTGACGGAGGGGGGACTCCTAGATACTTTATTGTTATTGATTTCTAGTTGAATTCCACTGTGTTCAGAGAACACACGTTGCAATATTTTGATCCTTTTAAATTTATTAAGACTAGTTTTATGTGCCAGCATGTTGTCTATCTTAGTGAATGTGTCACGTGCCCTGGAAAATATTACGTGTTCTGCAGTTGCTGGATGTAGTGTTCTATAATCATTTGGATAAATTGACATTTATCAACAGATAACTGAGCTGTTCAGATCATCTAGTCTTATTTTTTGTCAACTTGTATCAATTGAGAAAGGGACATAATCACTCTTAACTATAATTGAGATGTCTATTTTTCCCAAATCTGTTCATTTTTGCTCTATGTCTCTGAGATTCCATTACTGAGCATAGATACATATTTAATTGCTAATCTTCCAGATGAATTGTTACTTTTATGATTGTGATATAAAATGTCTCTGGTCATACTCTAATATTACAGTAACCATTCAAGCCTTCTTATGCTTATTTTTTGCTCATGATATGTATTTTTTGTTCCATTTCTTTCAACTTATCTTTGTCTTTATATTTAAAGTGTGTCTGCTGTAGCCACCATATAGTTTGGTCTTGTTTTTTTATCCACTCAGACAATCTCTGGCTTTTAGTGTGTTTAGACCATTAACATGTAATATGAGTATTCACATGCTGGATTCAGGTTTTCCTTTTCATTATTTATTTTCTGTTTGTCCCCTCTGTTTTTGTTCCTATGATCATCCTTTCCCCCTTTCTTTGGACAACCTGAATTTTTTAATGTTGCATTTCAATTTGTCTATGATCTTTTCAGCATATTCCTTTGTGTTTTTAGTGGTTAATCTATGGATTAAAATATACATACCTAACTTTTCACATCTGACTTAGAGTTAATATTACCCCACTTCAAGTAAAATATAGACTTGCTGAGTTATCGGACCCTCTACCACCATCATCCCATGGACAATTACCTTTTGTGTCAGAGTATGATGTCCACACAGGCTGAAAAGCCCACCAGACAATACCATACATTTTTCTTTCATTAATTATAAGTATTTTAAGGAACTTCAGAGGAAGACAATAGGCACATATATCATCCAAGCTATTTATCATTGCTTTTCCTTTATTAGTGGAGATTCAACTTTCCCTTAAATGTTGTTTTCTTCAGCATGAAAGCCTGCTAGTGATTTTTTTAAAATTTTCCTTCATCTGGATATTTTTGTTTTGCCTTCATTCTTGAGGATATTTTTGCTCCATATGGCATTCTGGACTGACAGTTTTTTGTCAGCATTTTAAATATTTTGTCCACTCTTTTGTGGCCTTTGTGGTTCCTATTGTGACATCTGTGACAATTCATATTATTGGTCCCTGATATGTAGTATGCCATTTTTCTCTAGTCGTTTTAAAATTTTCTCCCTAAAAAAAATTAGAATGTTTGATGCCTTGACTAGAGTGGTTACATGAATGTATACACATGTGTAAATTCACTGAGCTGTATATTAAGATTTGTGCATTTTATTGTATGCATCTCAATAAAAATACATTTAAAATTTTTTCTTCATCTTTGGCTTTCAACAATGTGATTATAAAGTATCCAGGCATCATTTTCTTTGAATTTATCATCTTTAAGTTTCACTGAGCTCTTCGAGTCTGTAAATATATAACTTTCACCAAATTTGGAAAGTGCTCAGCCATTATTTCTTCAAATAATTTTTCTCTACCAACCTCTTTTTCTGATGCTCTGGGACTCCAGCAACACATATGTTAAATGTTTTGACATTTCCATTAGCCATCTCCATTTCTCTGAGATTCTGGCTTTTTTTTTCAATAATTTTCCCCTGTTCTTCAGATTGGATTATTTTTATTGGTCTACATTTAGGTCCACTGACACTTTATTCTGTCCTCTTTATTCTGCTCTTAATCACATTCAGTGATTTTTTTAACTTCAATAGGTTTATTTTTCAGATCTAAAATTTCCTTTTGATTTTTTAAAAATAATTTATTTTTCTTTGCTGTGGACTTCTATTGTTCTGTTTATATCAAATGTGTTTGCCATGCTTCATGAAGCACAGTGATAATAGCTGCTTTAAAACCCTTGTCTCATAATCCCTTCATCTGAATATCTTGGGGTTGAAATCTATATATTGTTTTACTTAAGAATCAATCCTGATTCTTTTATATTAAGTAATTTTGCATTATATCATGGACATGTGGATATTGTATTGTTTTTACTCTGAGTTCCATTATAACCTTCTGGAGAATATTGATGTTTTGTCTTATCAGATCAAATAAAGACAAGCTCTAAGAATGTGTCTTTTCCAAGGGCCCAGAGATCAGACAGTGTCAATTCTCTTGTTTGCTTCCAGATTTGGAAATTATGAATAAAATTCCTGTAAGCATTTGTGTGATTTACCTCTTGAGAAGAAATCTTCACTAACAGCATATGCTCACTACTGTCTGTTTTCCTGCTGAATAAAACTGATCTCTGGACAAAACATAAAAGATAACTACTTTGAATTTTGAAATGTAAACAAAAGCAGGTAGATTGTGAAGGGGAGTAAAAAGAGTTGGAGAAAATACATGAAGTGGACTAAGCTTCCTGTTTATTTTTAACAAGGATACCAAGACAATACAATGGGGAAAAAATACTCTTTTAAACAAATCATGTTGGGACAACTAGCTATCCACATATAAAAGAATGAAATTGAACCCCTTTCTCACACCATACACAAAGATTAATTCAAAATGTACCTAAGATCAAAATGCAATACTGAAAAGTATAAATCTCTTAGGAGAAAACATAGGTGTCAATCTTCATGACCTTGGTTGGGCAATGGTTTCTTAGATATGATGTCACAAACGCAAGCAACAAAAGAAACAAATGGATAAACTGGACTTCATAAAAACTTAAAACATTTATGAATCAAACAACATCAAGAAAGTGAAAAGACAACCTACAGAATGGGGGAAACATTTGCAAATTGTGTATCTGACAAGGGACTTATATCAAAATATATAAGGAACTCTGACAGCAGTGAAAAGACAAATAATTCAATTTTTCTTACTAGGCAAAGGATTTGAATAGACATTTATCCAAAGAAGATGTAGAACTGACCAATAGCACACTGTCTTACTCTGGGCTGCTGTAAGAAACTACCAAGAACTGGGTGGTTTGAACACAAACATCTGTTTCTCACAGTTCTGGAGGCTGCAAGTCCGAGATCAGGGCACTGGCAGGCTGAGCGTCTGGCGAGGGCCCCTTTCCTGTTTCACAGATGACTGTCTTCTTGCCGCATCCTCACGTGGCAGGAGGGGCAAGAGAGCTCTCTGGACCCTGTGGGAAGGTGGATCCCATTCATGAGGGTTCCACCCTTATGACCTTATGACCTAGTCATAAGGATTTGGCTATATGTATTAATACAGAATGATCTGTAAGAAATACGGTTGGACTGACAAAATTTGAAAAAAGTCTGTGGTTTAGTTAATGGTATCGTTATCAATGTTCATTTCCTGATTTTGATATGGTTATATAAGTTTTCAGTATCAGAGTAAGCTGGGTGAAGATGCGACTCTCTATACTATTTGTGCAACATTTCTGTAAGTCTAATATTATTGCAAAATAAAATGTTAAAAAATACCATACATAGTTTTGGAATAAATACGTATGCTGTCAAATACAACTATTTATGTGGAAAAGATCACCAAATTCAAGATACTGGTTTCTCACAGTCAGGAGTATGGAGAATACAATCAGGGAGATGTACAGAGAGGTGACTTCAACTCAAAATAGGGCAACTAAACTTGCAATATTTTGCTTTATAAGCTACATGATAGATGTTAAGGAGTCTATTCCATTATTCTTTGAAATGTTTGTGTATATGTTTTCATAACAAATAATTAAAAGGAAAGTGCACAGGGAAAAAGAGAAGATAAAAATTGTTGCAATCCATTTCATGAGTTTATAAATGTCCCTGACCCCCTTCTCCCCCATGCAATCCAGTCTTAATGCTCTTGGTTTGAAGAATGTTGTAGTGTTAGTAAATCCATTTGCTTCTCAGAGGTGCTTTTTACTCCACTGCCAGATGTGTCCAAAGAAGGAATGTTTCTCCTAGGACACCCTTCCGTCCCTGGGAAGGAAGGAAGGGTAGCAGGACAGAACAGAGAAAGAGGGAAAGCCCTCCCCAGCACCTGGTCCGTGACTAGAGCTTCCCGATGTTTGCAGGGAGCTGCCATCTGCCCGTTCGGGAAGGTGCAGTGAGATTTTCTGCCTGGGCTCCGCACTCTAGTGTGAACTATTTTGTCAGCATTGATGACTCACAGCCTCCACTGAAACAGCCAGTCCCTAGCAACCACCATCATTTCCCCAGACATTTCCAATCTCTCTGGGTCCCCGTGGAGACCGTTATTTTCTTCTTGCTTCAATCTTTGTGTGA
Organism: Manis javanica; assembly: GCF_040802235.1. Classification (NCBI taxonomy): domain Eukaryota; kingdom Metazoa; phylum Chordata; class Mammalia; order Pholidota; family Manidae; genus Manis; species Manis javanica. Next base: position 78,267,710 of record NC_133168.1, read on the forward strand.
CACACGACAAAACCTTCACAGCTTTTCCACTTTCTAATCTGTGGAGTGGATGTGGATTGAGCCAAAATAATAACCAAGAAACAGCTGTGGATGCGGTTCCCTCCAGCAGCCAGCACGGCTTGGACTTTCAGACCTCAAGGGACATCGTTGCAGTAGGAATCTCAGCGTCCTCTCGGCTTTATTACCTGTTTCTCGGCCACGCCACTCGGAGTCCGTGTGGCTCCCGATTTTGGAGGCTGATGCCGAATATCCAATAAAACACAAGTTACTAAGTGTGCAGGTGCCTAAGAATAAACAGAGAAAAAATGAGTTGTTTTTCTAGCGATTCTTCTACAACAGCTGGTCCTTGCCAATTCATGTCCCCCAGTCAGTCGTGTCTCGCGAGCCCCTGCCCTTTGCTCAGGTCAAAGGCGCCCTCCTGCTGCCTGGTCCTGTGCGCAGTGGATCGCCTCGCCTCTGGCCTCTCCTCTTGCCCTTTCCGGTGGGTCCACCTGGGAGTGGTGGCCTCGGATTTCCAGGGAGCCTCTGCGGGGCATGGCTGCTGCTCTGCCTGAGGTTCTCAGCCAGACCTTGCCTTCGTGAGCCCCAGCCTCCATGCCCAAGCCAGGCCCCTTCGAATGGCTATGTGACAGACCCAGTAGAAAATGGCACAGACGCATCAAACTATGTCTAAAATGGGCCCGTCCCCAGCGTGTCCTCCACCAGCGCTCAGAGCTCCACGCCTTCTTGTCCTAAAGCACCTGCGTGTCATCCTGCTCCCCTGTCCCTTGCCTCCCATCTCCAGCAAGTTTTGGTTACTTTCCATGGAGATCTCCCCATAGGGCCGGCATACCAGTGCCAAGGCTCAGCCCACGAGCAGCATCTGGACCCCCAGTGTTCAGGTGGCTGGGCCAGGGAGGGCGTTTCCCCTGGCGCCACTTGAGGGGCTATGAGAATGGCACCACACTCAGTCCTGGGTGGCTGCCAGAGTGAGGGGGGCTGGGGCCTTTGCATGGAGGCCTGCAAGGGCTTCACCTGGGTGAGGGGGGAGCTGCTGCAGAGACCTCCCGGACGTTCCTCAGAGCTGGGGCAGGTGTGCTGCAGAAGGGTGCCCAGCACTGCGCCCTTCCCGTCTGGGCCTGGGTGAACCTGGAAGCCAGGGATGCAGCTGTCCCTCCACTCACTTGGGCCAACTTGCGTCTTCCTCCCCTAGGTAAGAAGTGTTTTCACAGCATGATAGCTGTGTGGAAAGTAGCACCTTCCTCAAACAGCTGAGCCCGATCAGTTCCCTCCTGACCCCACAGCCACCCACCCCAGTTTCTGAGGAGCACGGCAGAGGGCAAGCAGTTTAGACACATAATATGAAAGCTCCAAGAAGCCAAGCTGCCTTCTCAGAAACACAAGCTCCTTGTGCCTCCCACCTGAGGAACGATGTGCAATCAGCACATGGAACAACTGGCAAGCTTCTGCCCCCAGATTCCAAGGGGCACCGTAGAGCACAAGACTGGACACAGAGAAGCTGAGTCATGGCTAAGAGGGTGGTGTACGTGACACATGCCAGGTCTGATGTGGAGAAGGAAGCAGGACTGCCTGGAGACACAGGACAGGGGGTGTGGGGGGACACGAACACGTGGCAGCCCTTACCAAGGCTCCAGCTTGAGCCCATCAGCCCCAGGGCTGAGCAGGCGGGCCGAGAAGCCCAGGGTCAGGGGCATGGGCCACACTCTAGGACAGGCCCTGCTGTCTAAGTACTTCCCCAAAGGGAGCTCCAGACCTACAGACATGGAGGTTAGGACTGCAAGGTTAACTATTAGTTAACTAATATTAATTATTATTGGCATTAAGCAAATTCCTTGCTATTTTGTAAAGATATTTCCTCATTGGCAAAATGGGGATGAGAAACACTTGACAAGACTGTAATAAGGATTAAAACATATGTGTGAATGGATATGCGTGTATGCATATGAATATGTATGTTATGTATATAAATACGTTTATGTGACAATGTATGTATGTGTATTGTATAAATGTGTATGAATACTCATATGTATTATATGAATTTGTGTGTGTGCATATATACAAATATGAGTATACATTTATGTATATGTATGCATATATGAATATACTGTAAGTACATATGCAAATATGTATATGTGTGCATGTGTCTCTGCATTTGAGTGCATGTGTATGTATATGAGTATGTAATGTGTGTGTTTGTGTGTCTAAGTATACACACATGAGTATATATATTGTATACAAAGTGACTACCACGTGTCATTCCTTGTCCTCCACCCCAGCTAGACCACCCTCCCCCATGGCTCACAGTGCCCAGGGCAGGAGGGCCCTCCCAGAGCCCCCAGCCCTGCCTGAGGGGGCAATGCCCTGAGAAGTTTGCCATGCCACATCAGCCTTTAAAGGACCCAAGTGTTGCCAGCATGCCCAGACAGTGCAGCTTGGGCTGATGACCCTGCAGCCCCACAGGTCCTCATCCTGCACATCCCGGCCTCTTCTGTCCCAGGGAGTCCCTGCCCAGGTGCCCTGCTCCCCGCTTGGTGCACTCCCCCACAGCCTCCTACTGCGCATCTGGAATCTCCCTTTGGATCTTAGGTCTGCATCACGTTACTGGTGTATAAGTGATATACAATAAACTGTACATATTAAAACTGTACCATTCAATGAGTGCTGGCATGTGTTACCCCCATGCAGTCGTCATCACCACCAAGATCACAAACATGTCCATCACACCTCAAATTTTCTCACACTCTGTGGAATCCATCCCTTCCTCCAACTTCCATCCTGCAGCAAACACAGATGTGTTTTCTATAACCAAATATTAGCAAGTATTTTATACAATTTTATATAAATGGAATAATATACTATGTACTTCTTACTGTCCCACTTATTTTATGCAACATAATTATTTTGAGATTCTTATCAATAGTCTTTTCTTTTTTATTACTGAATGTACTCCATTATGTGAATTTACCAAAATGTGCTTATGCATTCTCCTGCTGATGGGCATGGGGCTGTTTCGTTCTTGGGTATTACAAACACAGCTTCTGTAAACATCGTGTGTCAGTATTTCTGTGGAACAGAATCACCACTTCTCTTGGGTAAACATCCAAGAATGGAAAGCCTGGGCTGCACGGTAGACATTTCTAATTTTTTAAGAAACTGCCAAACATTTTCCAAAGTAGATGTACTATTTTACATTGCTACCACCAGTGTGTGAAAGTTCCCACATCTTTGCCAGTCTTTAATATGGTCAGTCTTTTTAATTTAAGCCATTACAGCAGGTGTGGAGTTTCACGTTGTGGTTTCAATTTACATTTCTATAATAATTAATTATATTGAACACATTTCATTTTTTGTCATCTATATATCTTGTTTTGTGAAATGTCTGTTCAAATCTTCTGTCCATTTTTACTGAGTTGTTTGTTTTCCTGTAAGATAGTAGTAAGAATTCTTTGTATGCAAAAGTCCTTTATTGGATAAATACTTCACAAATATTTTCTCCCAGTCTGTGACTGACTTTTCATTTTTATAGCAGTGTGTTTTGAAGAGAAAAAGTTTTCATTCTGAAGAAGTCAAATTCATCAATTTTATTTCATTTCTTATAACTAGTGGCTTTGAGGTCATTTGAAAGAAATTTTTGCTAAACTCAATCACTACAATTTTTCTCTTCTGTTTTCTTCTAGAAGCTTTATAGTTTTACCCATTACATGTGGGCCTGTGAAGTATTTTAAGTTGATGCTTTACATTGTGAGAAATAAGGGTCTATATTTTTTATTTTGTTTTTATATGGCCACTAATTGTCCCAGAACCATTGTTAAGATTGTCCTTGAATTGCCTTGGCACCTTTGTCAAAAATCAATTGATTATAGATATGTGGGTCTATTTCTACATTTTCTATTTAATTTATCTTTTTTCTATTTAATTTATCTTTAAACCAATATCACAGAGTTCTGGCTAATGTAGTTTTATATCTTGAAATACTTCAGGATAAATTAGCCAAATCTGTTCTTTCTCAATGTCATTTTTCCATATTAGGTCATGTTCTTTTCCATTTAAATTTTAGAATTAGCTTTTCAACAACTAACAAAACAAATTCTCTGAGATTTATTTGGACTTGCCTTGAATCTATAGATCAATTTAAGGAGAACTGGCATCTTATCAATTTTGAGTTTTGGCATGTGTCTACTAATCCATGAACATAGTATGTCTATGTATCTAGGTCTTCTTTTATTTTTCTCAGCAATGTTTTGCAGCAAGGCATTATAAATAAGAAAGATATCCATAATTGGATACTATAAACTATAATGCATGCATGTTTTATTAGTAAGAGACATGTACTACCAAATAAAATAGAAAACTCAGATTACAGTAGATTAAAAAGATTGTGTTTAATTCTTTAATGTACACTCTTGAAGGAGGCGGTTCAAGGTCTCTATGGGAGATCCGTGATGGTCTTAGAGGCCCAGGTCCTTCTAGAATTTGTCTCTATCAATCTCATCACACGACTTCCACCCATGGTCAGAGAGACTGCAAGAACTATATGCATCATAATTCAGACAGAAGTTCAGAGGAGGAGGTGGGTAGGAAGGAAACTGCCTAAAACATAGTAGGGATGCTTAAGACATGACTAATGAAAGCAAAGCAAAAAGAGTGGAAATGCATAGTAATTTAAAGAAGTAAAGGTAAAAGTGATATATTCAAATGGCACATATATGGGACCCGACACAAGGAGTGTCCCCAAAGGGAGAACCAAAATGACAGAACAGAATGCCAAGCTGTAAGTTATAAGCTAAAGAAATGAAAAATACATGTCTTTAGGTTGAAAAGCCCACTGCAACCACTGAAAAACAGAAACAGAACAATCCACAACTTACTGAAAATAGTGGTAAAGAAGAAACCTTTAAACATCTGGACAAAAAAGACTAAGTTTATACTTTTATAAGAAAAATATCAGACAGTCTCCAGAATAATTCTTACCAATATTCCATCTATCAGTGGAGCAATCACTACAGATTCTCAAAGATAGAATGTGTGACTGATGAATTTTCCAGCCAGACAAATTGTAATTTAAAGCATAGGAGGATAGACTATGAAGTATAAATGGATGGGAATAAAGCAACTGCCAGAACAAAGTACAAATGTCCAGTTGACTAGAAGTTCACACATAAACCAAAACAATAAAAACAAACACAGATCAATTTAGTGGAAAATATGTTTAAAATAAGCAATAAAATTAGTGAAAGTGACAAAAATCATGATAAAGTAGGTATTAAAAATATCCTACATTAAAAATAAACGTAACTGAACTAATTTCGTTTTTAAAATATAGACTCTCTCAAACTGGACCAAAAGGCAAAACCTAATATGTACAATATATTAAAAATGCAAAATGAAACCTAAAGTGAAGCGCTCCTGATGAGAAACTGTTAACAGGGGTTTCTCGGAGGAATGGCGCCACCCTCTGAAGTGAGTCGATTTTTGTCTTCCAGGGATTACACTGTGTGTACAAGAGTCGTAAATTCAGTTTCTTCATGACCAGGAAGGCAGCCAGTGTTGAACAGGCAGTAAACAACAGCTCCCACTGATGGGACCTCTCTGGGAAAGGCATCCGAGTTCTGTGCCCAAACAAGGCATTTCTGCAGGTCACAGGAAAACAGTTTCTGATCTTGATGTTTTCAGTCAAAAGAAAAAGTGTTTACATGGGAGGCAAAGTAAGGAAGTTAATTCATTGTTGTAGTGACGGGGGGCGGGAGTGGGTTCTGAATGGGGCGATCTGGGGGCTGTGTGGGAGAATGGGAGCTGAGCCATGCGGAACAGGCCAGCGGGTGGAGGTGCTGGGCTGCAGAGAGGGCAGTGAGCAGAGCAGCTGGGCATTAGCATCCTGTAAATTCAGTCGGTATCCATCCCATTACACAGCGACCTCCATATGATTAGTTCCTTGTCTTAGAAGAGAGACAGCCTAGAGAGACGTGTGGAGTCAGATGACCGTGGGTTCCATCCCAGCCGGTCGCTGCAGCCCACAATGGGGGCAGCTGTGCCGTCTGACTTGCCCCAAATACACTAAGATGCGCGATGCACCGAGAACAGTACTTCGGATTCTGATGTTTCTCCTTAGGACTTTATAGTTATCATTTCTACTTGCCAGTAAGACCCAAAATCAGGCAAAAGCAAAGGCTTCGCCTCCCACCGCCTCCGCTGGTGCTGCTGGGCATCACTGCCCAGGCCCCGGCCCAGCCCATCTGGCCTCTGACTACAACTCCGCTGCCACTTTCCATCAGCTCAGGGTTGTAAAGTTTCCCTTGAGCTGGGAGAGCATCAGGAACAAGGGGCCGAACAAAAGAACCACTATTAACTTGCGCACGGTCACCCTGGCAAGCCACTAACCCCGCTGTTTGCCTTCGGAGTGCTGAGGTCAGACCTGTTTACCTTCGCGATGACCGAGCACTCAGAAACACACAGGGATTCTGTTTGCCTCATCTGGGGGGATGTTCTCACCGTCAGCACTGCAACAAGTGGGTCATAGGTCACCCTCCACCCCTGACATTTTGGATTCACAGCCAGCAGGGAGGCTCTGAACAGACAGTCACAACTAATTAAAAGTTATGGGACCTAAAAGGGGTTTGGGAAACAAATGAAAACCCATCTTAAAGAACCCTAACTCACCACAGTTTCTTTCTAAAAATTCCATCAGAAATTTTCATGAGTCGTCATCATGATGTGGGGCAAAATACCCACACCAGAGCTGAAGGCAGATTAGCTCTGATGAGAGAAATCTGTGCCCACACAACACTCGGCTAGCTGGACAGAAAGCAGTGAGTCAGCAGCTTGGGGGCTATGGCCTGCATCAGCCAACAGAGGGGCACCAGCCCTCATGTCTGGGACTCAAGGCCACCTGCTGGGCCCATCCCCTTGGCTGAGAATGCAGAGTGGCACCACGGGGTCAGAATCCCTGTGCCTTCACCTGTAACAAGTTGGAAAAGCATCTCAGTAAATATGGTTCCATCAAAATTCACGATATTTAAAATCATTTCTGTGATTTTAAATGAATAATTTAGATGAAGACATAGAGAATGACTTCAAAATTACCCAGACTAGACCAGCCATTTACAGGCAGACCTCAGACTATTTGAGTTTTCAGCCCCAGATCAGAGCAATAAGGCACCTACTGCGCTGCAGTGCGTCACATGAGCTTTTTTGATTCTCAGTACAGATCAGAGTTGTATTTCCCTACACTGTAGTCTATGAAGTGTACAGTAATACTATGTTTTTAAAAACTATGTACAGAGCTTCATTTAAAAATACTTTATTGTTTAAAAATGCTAGCCATCATCTGAGCTTTCAGAGAGCCATGATCTTTTTTGCTCGTGGAAGGTCTTGCCCCGTGTTGGTGGCCTCTGACTGATCAGGGTGGCGGTCAATGAAGGCTTGGGTGACTGTGGCAATTTCTTAAAATAAAACAACAATCAAGTTTGCCACATCAGTTAACTCTCCCTTTCATGAATGATTTCTCTGTAACATGGGATGCTGTTTGATAGCATTTTACCTATGGAATTTCTTTCAAACTTGACATCAATCCTTTCAAACCTGCTTCTGCTTCAGGTTTCTAAATACATGTAAAACTCTCAGTCCTTCATGGTCTTTTCAGCATCTTCCCAGCACTCTCACAAGGAGCAGACTCCCTCTCAAGCAGTCACTTTAGTTGCTCACGCATAAGAAGCAGCTCCTCATCTGTTCAAGCTTTGTCATGAGACGCAGCAATTCAGTCCCGTCTTCAGGCTCTACTTGTAATTCAGGTTCTCTTGCTGTCCCCCCACGCCTGCACTGACTCCCTCCAGCGAAGTCTTGAACCTCAAAGTCCGCCAGAGGGTTGGAATCAACTTCTCCCAAACTCATGTGAATGTTGATATTTTGACCTCTTCCCATGAATCACGAATGTTCTAAATGGCATCTAGAATAGTGAATCCTTCCCAAGAGGTTTTCAATTTATACTTTTCCCAGATCCATCAGGGGAATCTCTGTCTATGGCAGCAATGGCCTTATGAAATGTGTTTCTTAAGTATTAAGGCTTGAAAGTCTACATTGCTCCTTGGTCCACGGGCTGCAGAACGGATGCTGTGTGAGCAGGCAGGAAAACAGCATGAATCTCGTCCGTCCCCATCAGAGCTCTTGGGTGACCAGGCGCCTTGTCAGTGAGCAGTCACATTCTGAGAGGAATCTTTGTTTCCTGAGCAGTAGGCTCAACACTGGGCTTAAAATATCCAGTAAACCATGTTGTAAACGGTTGGGCTGTCATCCAGGCTTTGTTTTTCCATTTCTAGAGCACAGGCAGAGTACATTCAGCGTAATTCTTAGGGCCCAAGGATTTTCGGAATGCCCAGTGAGCACTGGCTTCAACTTAAAGCCCCTAGCGGCACTCACCACCGACGAGAGCCAGCCTGTCCTCGGAAGCTGGGGGGCCGGGCACTGACTCTCCTCTACAGCTGTGGAGGTCCTGGATGGTGTCTTCTCCCCACAGAAGGCTGTTCCGTCTGCCTGGGAAACCTACTGGGTGGCACAGCTGCCTTCACGGGGCCCCTCAGCGGGGCCTCGAGACACCTGCTGCGGCTCCCCCACCAGCTCCTGCGGCCTCACCTGCACTCGGATGCCGTGGAGACCCCCTTTCCTGGAGCCTCAGAGCCAACCTCTGCCGGCCTCAGACTTTCTCCTGCGGCTTCCTCCCCTCTCGCAGCCTTCGCTGCCCTGCAGAGCCGGGGCCTTGCTCCGGGTGAGGCTTTGGCTTCAGGGGGTGCTGTGCTGCAGCTGGGTTGATCTTCCACCCAGACCACCAAGGCTTGGTCCCGCCAGCACAGGGCTGCTTCACCTCCCTGTCACTCACTGGAGGAGTACATACATTTCCTTCCAGACCTTCACCCTGGCTGGCTGGTGGGTGCAGGAGGCCCTGCTTTAGGCCCATCTTGGCTGTGATGCCCTTGCTCACTCAGCCTCATCACTTGCAACTTGCAGTTGAAATGAGAGACGTGTGCCTCTCCCTTTCTCTTGAACACTCAGGTCTACTGTGAGGTTATCAATCAGCCTGATTTCAATATTTTCATGCATCAGGGAATGGGGAGGCCTGAGGGAAAGGGAGCGAGACAGGGAACTGCTGGTCGGTGGGGCCCTCAGAACACACACATTCATGGAGGGAGTCCACTGCTCTGTACGGCACCGTTCGTGGCGCCCAAAAACAATCCCAATAGTAACATCAGAGATCACTGCTCACAGACACCATGACAAATATAATAAAAGTGAAAATGTTTGAAATATTGGGAGAATTACCAAAATGTGATACAGAGAATTTAATGTGGCACAGAGACAGGAAGTGGGCCAACGCTGTTAGAAAAATGGTGCCCGTAGACCTGCTGGATGCCAGGCTACCACAATTCTGCAGTTTGTAAAAAATGCAGTATCTGTGAAACAAAGCCAAATGCAATATAGCGAGGCAATTTTAGGTCAGTCACACGAGTGGAGAGGGACCATGCTCCTTGGTGACCGTTTTGTCCCGATGAACGAAAGTCCTGAGCGGGACACACTGGGAAGATCGTGGGCTGTAGAGACAGATGCAGACGCGGTCTCCCCTCTCAGCACTGCACCGACCCTGTGAGCCCCAACAGCATCTGGAACTCCGTGCTGCACTGAGGTCAGAAAAGCAGTTGAATGACAACTGTCCCATAGAGGCTGCTGCGGTGACAAACAGCTACAGGAAGACATCTCTCTAGCATAAAACTCGTCTGCTGACTTCCCTTTTCCCTCCTTTGGTTTTCCAAAGTTCATCTGGAATTCTGGCGTGTGTGACAACCTTGAGGTCCTACGGTGTCTGCTGTGTGAAGTGTGTGCAGGGACAGCCCTGGCCCCAGGGGTTAGTGTGGGGGTGAGATGATAATACGCTTTCTGGCAGAGAGTAAGTCGGTCTTTATATGTTAGCCATATGATCATGTTTTTTCAAAGTCCTGTCAGACTTTTTGAAGGGTCAGTAACTGTAACAGAAACAGACAACAGAAGTGTGGGAGAGATGCTGTGAAAAGTGCAGGAAATGAAAAATTAGAAAAGGACAACTATCGATACTATGGAAAGAAACTGATTCTGACCAACGAAAAAGCCATGAGAGAAATAATTTTTTAAAAATTGAGTTTATATGAGTACATTTAATGTGCTTATCCATAAAGATGCTAATGCAGAAATGAAACAAGGCACATGAAACCATTCATTAAGTCTTAGGTCATTTTGCTAATACATTTCTTGCAAAACTTACACATAATATAGTGGACACATTTTTACCCAGTCTTGTTTGGTGGTTTTTGCAAAACTCATACCAGAATGGAGCAGATTTCAGTAGATTTCGGAGACAATACTGCTTCAGGGCTCCAGACTGATTGACACACCAAGCTGTCAATCAAAAATTGGAGCATAGACTTAAGTAATGCAACAAAATATTTTATTTCTGGAAATACAGTAAACTAAAAATTTCAACAAGTAATTGATTCATTAATGAGTGCTTACAATGTTCCTAATGCGAGATTTTTTTAAATGCAGTTCCTTCGTGCTTTTGAATACTCTCTATATAGTAGCATTCGTTTGGAAAAGACAAAACCAGGTTATTTGTGATTCTAAAATAATGCTCGTGTGCTCTTTTAACGTACTTTCAATATATTGAATCACAATATGAAGTCATCTTAGAAACATTCTTAGTTCACAAACGCTGTCCTTTGGGTTTGTTCTTGAGGATAAGCAAATCCCCCAAAATGTTTGCCCTAATACAGAAGTAAATGTACAAAACTAATCACATGAATGCCAGCTGTAGTTTTTATAAGAGACGTTTTGTAAAGAAGTCAAATATAAGTCAAGGTTTAATCACAGTTAGTTATCCATGTCAAAAACAAACCCTTTAGATATTAATTAAGATGTGCCACTTTCTTCAAAAACCACTTAATTAGAATACACACTGCCTCCTGTTTTCTGTCCATTTCCATCAATCACTCCGACCCAAGGAATTTTCCTCAATGCTGTCTGAACTATGTGTTTTTCCTGATGAGAAGATTCTCCTACATAGGTGAGGAATGGCACTCATTTCCCACACTTGGCCTCGAAGAACAGAGCACACAGAAAAAAACTGGGATGGAGACGCTGCTGCTGCCAGAGAGTGAGTGATGCTTCCCCAGAAGAAACACGGGCTGCCCTCGCCTCAGCGAGCTGGTTTTGGGGCAGGCCTCCGACTCCTACCCAAGGGAGGTCTCAGCTCTTCCTCGGGGGAGCGCTTTCTTGCCTATGTAACATGAGTCAATAACAACTGTTTTAACAAAATCTTGATCCTCAAGGAGAAAGTAGCAATTTCAAAGATTGCCATCGAAATGCTGTTGTTTGTTGTGGGGGGAGGTTGCCTAAAAGAATACCAAATAGTCAGAAATACTCTGGAAGCCCTCTCTGGGCTGGAGGAAATTGGAGGAAGAGCAAAGTCATGAAAGAAATCTGCTCCTATACCTCATGAAAATTTTCAGAACATTTTTGGTTTGTCTTCTAGTATATTATTAAGCAACATTACTAAGTAGAAAAAAGATGGAGAAACCTAGGTATCACTTCAAAGCAAGGAAAAAGGATAAGGACAGAGGCACACACACAGCACCGTCTGAGGAGAAGCATGGTAGAAGGCTCCACTGAGAGTGGTGTCATTCATGAAGGACCCCAAAAGATGCTCCCTCGCCACCATACTGTTTTTTGACATGTCAACATCCATGTGATATTGGAATTTCCATTACCTAGAGAAACTTCAATAATCTGTGGCACATATAATTAGTTTACTCAACCCTCTTTTACCTTGTAGGCAACTGTCATGGAGGTAAGTGTTCTTTCCTCATCCTTTTTGAGCTTCCCATGGAGCCAGAAGCAGCCACAGATACAGCTGTGGCCAATGAAATATAGACAGCTGGTAGGGGCTGCTCGCAACAGGGACTGGAAACCGGGAAGTGCAGCAGCCCCAGACAAGATGCAAACCAAAGGGTGCACTCTAACGCGGTAAAGGTGGTGGAGCAGGCGGAGAAAGGAATCTTTGTTCCTGACAGCGACATGAACCCTCATCTTACCTCCTGGACTCCCCTCAACAGTTTTTACTTATGTAATACAAAGAAAGTCTGATTTTTACCCAGTCTTGTTTGGTGGTTTTTGCAAAACTCAGAATGGAGCAGATTTCAGTAGATTTCGGAGACAATACTGCTTCAGGGCTCCAGACTGATTGACACACCAAGCTGTACCCAATCGTGTGCACACGGACCTGGCCGGCCTAGGCAGTGATCGCGTACCAGCTGATTTCTACACGGCTGAAGAGCCGATGTGATGGGCTCGACCCAAGAACAAGGCCTCAAGGGTCAGAAGGAAAGAGTAATTTTTCTATGTTATAGTGCATGTCTTGATCCATACCTATATCACCCCAATGTCTGCACCTTAGGGGTTAGGTAGTTGTAAGGATTTCCCAAAGCAGAAAAAAACCATTTCACTAAATCTTTCAGTCCTTGAGGGACAAACAGACATGCTTTGGAGCTTCTCTTGGTGAGTGTAAGATGGAAGTCTGGGAAGTATGTTTCCTCACATATGCCAGTCATCTTGTGTATTTGCCACTGCAGACGCTCCATGGCTAGCGTGGTGGCCCCCATGCAGGGATGGCTCCGTGAAAGGCTTCCGTGTCCAGCCAGAGATGTAACACTGGACAAGCGGTGGCTCTCCAGACCCTCTGACAGAAAACCACAGGAGTCTCCACATGCAGTCTGCGAGGTCCACGCTGTGTGGAATGATGTGGGGTGCCCGCATGGGTGCCCAGATGGAGACCCAGCTTGCACCCTGTGCTGCCTGCCCTCCAGTGTGGCTGCATCACCCGGAGCCGGCTTCTCATTCTGGTGTGATAAGGATTCCACGGGGGCTAAAGCCAGCCCTGGGGACACCTTCCAGCTGAGGAGGCACACTGCCTGAGGACTCCTACAGTTACGATAGAGAAGTGTCGTGTGTCGTGGAATACAGCCTGAGTGCCTGAGAATGAGGCGTTAAGTTATCAGTTATCTTACCAGACTCAGTAGTGTCTGGGTTATTACTCTGGTGGAGGCCCCGGAAACTTGGGTTACATGGTCAGTGTGACTGTAGCATGAACCACCGTATACTTAATCACAAGCTAAATTACATGTTTCAGAAAGACATGCTTGAGAAATTTAAGTTATGATCATTAGGATCTTAAAAGTCAAGAAGTTCAGCTAGAAATGTGCACGTACACAGACAAGTTATCTCGGGGGAATAAGTGCTTCATAAAGACAGAAGGAGGGTAACACAACATCACAGCCGCTCTGCGTGTGCCTGTCTCCACAGGACAGACACACACCCGCATCTGGGGACCAAGGCCAGTCCCTGCTAGTGTAAAGCATGGCCTTACCCTCTCCATGGCTGGCCACGGGAAGAAATCACTTCATTGAAGGATGAGCAATGAAAAGGAACCTCAGTATGCTTTTCAAAATGAGAAAGGAAGCTCAATTTCTAGACTTTTAAATCACAAGTAAAAGGAAATCAGAGGATAGAAAAAGGAAAGCATTTGGTGTGTGAATGACACATCAGAGGAGTTTCTGCTTCTGGTGTGAATAAAAGACACTACTTGTTTGAGTTTGATATTCTGATGTCTGAGACCATGGATTTCAACTTAACAAGAAGAAGGAGATAAGCTAGAAATGTGCAGCATTTGTTCAGGCTCCTGAGGTCACACAGACAGGTCCGTGGACTAAACCCTGAAAAGTGACAAGCCTCCCATAGGAGGGAAGATGCCCAGCAATGCTCTTATTCGCGGCAGAATGACAAGAATAGGATGAGCCACCATGGATGAGGGCAAGGAGAAAATGCCAAATGTTCTACATCTGCATGTGAGTGGGAGTGACTGGCTGGAATCCCACATGATGGGCCCAAGGACACATACCTCACTTATCTTCACAGAGCCAGACACACATGGGTAGAGGGTGTGGCCCCCACTCAGGCACCTGTGCCCTATGTTACCCCCCCACCAGCTGTGCAGCCATGGACCCCACAGTTCCCACTCTGCACCTCCAGTTCCTTTTCTGAAACGAAGATGGTCTCACAGCAGGTAGAATGGCACGTGCAAGGCCCTCAGCACAGTGACAGGTGTGTAACAAGCACCACGAACAACAACAGTTACCTCCTGCCCAGACTGGAAACTGGCAGTCAGATTGGCCACCTTATCCTGCGGGGGGGGCGGGGGGCTGGAACTGAAGTGTCTGGCTGCTGGGAAGTGAGCATCTGCCACCACGTGGCTTCTCAGTGGCATTTGCTGGGGGGAGTTTGGGGGCCTTTACGATGCCCTAGAATTGAATGATTGTCTTGTCGTTTGATGTCCACAGGATTTCACACCTGAGTCAATGGAGGTCCTGGTCATCGGCAGTAAACCTTCCTTTTTAAGTGGAAGAACAGCCATAGTGACAGGGTGGGAACCCCCACAAGGACCTTCCTGAGCAGATCAGCTCCAAGGCAGAGCACACATGGACGTGAGGGTCTGCAAACATGTGTCACCCCACATTTCACCAGAGAAAGGCACTCTGCAGAGAAAGTGGGTGGGGTGCTCCACGCTAGTCCTACCATGGGTCAGACATTCACCAACATTTACCTAAAAGGCATCTCACCCTCTCACATAGGAGGATCTGGCTCTACATTTTGTTTTGCATTGTGTTGTTTGTTTCCTAAGGTATTTCACTTTCTGCATTAATAAATTTATTTATAATCGCCTTTTTCTCCTTCCTATTTTTAGAATCAAATTTCAAGAAGAATAATGTCTATAAACACAGAATCTCTGTAAATCAGTGGTTTTGGTAATTATAGGTTAAAAATGAAGGATAAAGGGGGATAAGCTTTTCTTTTACATGGACTGCTGGATAGTGTATGTTAATGACATCTAAGGTCATTTGTCAAACATATGAGGCACATGAATTAGAACTGAAACACAAATTTTTCAATAATGAACCTGAGAAGCCAAAACATGCAGCTGTCACCCCGTTGCACTGATGTAGGGCTTGGCCATGCTGCTTGATTTGGCCAATATAACATGGGGGAAAGTTAAAGCTTGCCCGTCATGAGTAAAGGGTTTAAGGAGCATGGAAAATTTCTGCTGTATCTGCGATCGCCCCCATTCTCAACTGTGAGAGCGGTATGCCCAAGCAGTGTGCCCCTTGAGACTGGGGAAAACCCATGGACCAGATTTAGACCTTTCCTGCCTGGAGTGCAGCCACATGATACACAGACTGAGCAAGAAATAGGGATTGGTTCTGTGAGCTCCTGAGATTTTGAGATTGTTATACAGCATTATCACATCAAAAAGTGATTAACACAGCGTAAGGATGGAATAAAATTCTACAGAATTGGGAGACCTAGTGATCAACATGAAACTCACTGGGAACATGGAAGCATGTGCAATTCTCTGTCAGAATGAAGTACTCGGTCCCTGCAGCCACTGGAGGGGTGCACAGAGGCTCTGTCTGTACAGACATCAAGTACAGCACCCTAGGATCGGGGGACCCCGTCCCTCTGCTCAGGTGCAGGTCCAGGCTTTGTTTTAAAGCTGGGTAGGAGAGCAAGTCTATCAGTGAGTTCCTCTTTCCTTAGGGATGGATTATTTGCTCCTTCTGAGATAGTAGAAATAACAGAATAAAGTCTTTTCTGAAATAAGGCCCTGAACAAACTGATTTGGTCTTCCAGGTCCAAAAGTTATCTACTGTTAAGACGTAAGGTCCTCCATAACCCCAAACTATGCAAATGAAGACTAAAAAGAGAAACACCTCCAAGCTACTTCCCATTGAATGAGAAAGAGAATGTGGGCTGACTCACAGTTGGGGGCCAAGACCCTCTTGAGCACCCCTAACTCACCAACCAGCAGGAAGAGAGACTGTGATGTCTCCAGGGGGCACCCATCAGTGCATCTCTTGGAGAAGATGTAGAAGAGAAAAGGCAGTCTGTATGTCAGCAGAGGACAGAGTGCCCACACTCAACTTCTGGGGGTGACAAAAAGAGGACCCCGGTTACTGTTATTCAAGGAAGCAGAACCAGGCCTTGGAACACAGGCAGACGATTTTCTAGAAAACTCTGATGGCCACCTACATGCAGGCAGAGGCCAATGAGTGGGCCTCCCTTAGTCTCAGCTGTAGAAGAGCTGTTGGGTCTGTGGTCAGTGGTTGGCGGGTTGGGGTCCCACACTGAAGGACAGAGTGGGGGAGGCACCTTCAACTAGGAAGTCTCTCAGTGGAACAATTGCATGATCAGATCTTTCTGAAACCGGGTTTCCGTCTCTGAAGTACTGTCACCTTTTATTTGTAGTGGCCTGTGGCTCCGGCAAGCAACGTGCTCCTTCTGCCCAGCAATAGCTCTTCCCTGCAGCGTGGGCAGCAGGCCAGTAATCACAGGCTCTTCCTAAAATAAATACCTGATTATTGTTAAATATCTTTTCTAAACTTTGCTCTCCATCTTCAATTTGTCTGTTTGCCTCTTATAGCTTCTGCTCTTTCCCCCCATCACAATCTTAGACTCTGCTGCTTTTTGCAAAGCCAGGTCTCGGCTCCCACAACTCCCTAAGAGACTCAGGCTTCAGGAGCAGGCATGTCCCTCCACTTCCCAGGTGAGTATTCACCAATCAAACGGAGCAAGATTCACATGGCCCTTGCAGAATGGAAACCTTTCTTCACTGAGTTCTGGTTACAGGCTCTCTTAGCTTCTGTTTCTAATATAGTTTTACCCAGAAAATATTTGTCAGTTTTTCTTCTTCATTTTTATTTTCTTGCTCCAGGGATCAGCCACCTTGGTCATGAGTGAAGGGTTTAAGGAGCATGGAAAATATCATCACTTTCTTTCTTTGCTTTATTTTTGCTCCGACCTTGAGAATCAAGATGCAGCACATCCTTTTTCACCCCCGATGGAAACAAGAGCTCTCTTGAGCCTTTCTGAGTCGTCCAGTAGTGTCTGGTCTGTTCTCCAAGCTCTGTCTGGAGCTGACTATACTTTCTGCTCACGGTAGCAACTGCCCCATGCTTTTGTAGTCGGATATATTCTTCTGAGCCCAAAGGAATTCATATTTAACCTTCTCTTAACTCATTAAGATATTTTTATTCCTTTAGTTTTAAAGACTTCTTTGTAGAGCCTTACAACAGTTCTATACATCTCTGATTTTTCAACACCATGTGTTTTTTATTAGCTGCTGATCCTTACTTTCAAATGCAGCCACACTTTTATTAGCTTCACATGGGTTCAAGTCCTCTGCTTTGTATTTCCAAAAATAAGCCAAACCGTTCCATCAGAGAGTCATGTTTGGTTTCTAGATATCTCTTGGGATTTTGTTCAGTATTTTTTCATGTTTCGTTAATATTCTAACATTTACCATCAAGTCCTTTCCAGCTCAATGGCTGTCCTCCATTTATTTGGAGGCCACCCTGTTGTCCCTAACAGCTCATGCACCCTAACACCCCATCCAACTGTTTGAAATTCTCTTCAAACACTTCATTCCAATAACACCTACTTCTCCATTCCCTGGTGGCCTCTTCTCTTCCTCTGGTATAAGACAACCCTCTCTTTCCCTGTCCACTATTGATTAAAATTCCTGGTGTCTTTTAAGTTGTGTTTCTTCTTGTTAAATAGATTTCACAGCATTTTTCAATTGGCCTACCAGTAGCCAGTGGGACAAGTGGCTGCCCTGAAGAGTGTGTGTCCCTGGTAAAACCAGCCCATGTTTTTAACACAACCCAGCTGACTGCAATCTGGCTTTATCTCTGCTAAATCTTGGGTGTGTGGCTTGGAAGAGGGAGAAGGCTGGTCTGAGACTTCGGCACAATATCCACCTGGCTCTCTCTCTTAATTAACTTCAACTTGGATTCCATGCAAGATTCCTCTTTTTGGAAGAAACGTTGGGATTCAAAATGCTCCCTGAGTTGGGTAAAGAGATGTTTCCTGCTCTTGTTCCTCCTTTCTGGGTGTCCCTGCCTTCACACCCTTTCATTGCAAGCTCAGCACAGACGTCACGCTGAAAACCGTGAAAACTCCCATTTCCTTTGATGATAGATCTCTGCTGCGCATGCCCAAACTTTTATGCTGGGAAAGTCATCTGATTCATGATGGGACACTCAGGCTGCATGGTCACCTGGATATATCAGGCAGCTATGAGACCAAGTCCCGAAGATTTCAGATCCTTGTCCAGCTGGAAGGGTTTTCGAGAATCCCCCATAATCCTTTCAAAAGTCTTAGCAAAGTTTGTTTACACCTCGACCTTGATTTGTCTTTGTCCTGAAACCGTGTCCTGGTGGCATTGCTCTTGATTTGGTCTTGACACCTAGCTTCACAGACTGGACATGAGGAATTGTTTTATTTTCCCAGCCAGTTCTGCAATCTCTAAATTCCCTCTAAGCTTCACTTGGAAACTTGACCAGCTCCTCTGAGGTGATTTCTCTTTTAACCCTTCACAGATGCAGCTAAAAGAAGCCAGGTCACACATCCAGCGTCAACTCGCCCAAATCTTCAAGTTCATTAGACACACTTTCTGTTTTCTGGTGATGGCAGGTAAATAGTGCTGTCCTAGTGAATACAGGCATCTATTTCCCCAAAGTTAAAAGTGTCCTTGTCTCCCATCAGGCATCCCAAAGCCAATACCACGTATTTTAGGTTTTGGCTACAGTGGCACCCCCGAGCATGCCAATTTCTGTATCAGTTTGCCTTCCTGCATCACAAGCACCAGAAGATCTTAGGCACTTGAAACAGTGTTCATGCGCCTGCAGAGGAAGCTGTTTGGCATTGCAGGTCTGCAAGTCAGGGAGGTGGCTGTGCTCCTTGGATACCTTCTGCTCAGTATGAAAGGGCTTAGCTCCCAGGGAAGTTCTCAAGGAGATGGCAGAAGCCTGGTCTCAAAACCAGCATATTGTCACTTTGACCCACAGTCCACTGGGTAAAGAGGGTCACGTGGCTGACCTCGGGATGTGAAGAAGTGGGGAAGGAGAGTCTGCCTTTTAAGGAATAAGCTGGAAAATTCCGTGGTAGGTAGAGAGCATGGATACCATGGAGACCAGGAAGAGCAGAGATTTAGGGCCACCAGTGCCAGCTGTCACTGTCCGCCGTCTTGGAAGCAATTCCTCACAGTATCAGGATTAAAATCCACAGCCTCCTGACCGACCTGTCCCAGGCCTGGACGCAGCTCACTGGGAGCCAGAATCCTAAATAAAGGAAGGCTTCTGCCCCCACACCCTACAGTAGACGTTCCCATTGGAAACGTGGAAGGATCAGAAAGGCAGCCAGTGCCCGGCCCACCCGTAGTGACAGCAGGCCCTCTGCCCCGGGGTGGGGGTGAGCCGGGCAAGGCTGAGCTCTGTATCCGACCTGGCTCTCCATCCTGTGCCCCTCGCCCTCCTCCTGGCCTGGCCGTCCTGACTCTGAAACCTGGTTGTCTGCTATTGACACCAACACTCCAGCTTTGTTCTGACTGGCCCTAGCATGGTGCATCTTTTTCTATCATTTTGTTTTTAACCTATTTGTGTCTTCCTATTATAACTGCATTTTTTACAGGGAGTGTATAGTTAGGTCTTGTGTTTTTATCCAATCTGACAGTCTGTGCCTTTTATTTGCTTAGACCATTTACTATGACAGTTGATGTGGCCAAGTTTAAAATTACCCTCTTGCTATTGGTTTTCTAATTGTCCCATCTCTGTTAATTTTCCTCTTATTCTGACTTCCTTTGAGTCAAATATTTCCCATGATTCCATTTTATTTCCTTCATTGACCTATTAGCTACATCTCTTTGTTATTGTAATGGTTGGTTGGAGTTTATGGCAGTCGGCTTTAACTCACCACAGTTCATCCTCAAGTGATATTCTACTACCTTCCACATAGTGTGAGAGCCTTGCACTACTATAGTTTCCCTCCCCTGCCACCCTAAAGCTATGTTGTTGTATGTTGGCTTAAACACATGTTATAAACACATACTGCATTATTATTTTTATACAAAATTTCCCTCATAAAAATATTGAATTTGCAGTCTAATTATATAATAGTTATATAATTATTTAATCTAAATTTGTAATTAATTTTTTTATACAATCAGAACAAGAGGACAGTCTTTAACCTCATCTTTTTAATGAAAAAAAATTAGAATTCTAAGCATATTTAAATATAAGGATAAAAAGCTTTTTTACTCAGAACTATAACCTTGGGGACAGGGGGAAAGGATTTTAATAACAAACTGCTCTTAGGTTTCCAGGTATATTACCATAATCCAAGGAGAGTCTTTTTATTATGAAGCACTGTAATTTTCCAGTTTATTAATACACAACTTTTTAATAATATAATATTATGCTAAAAAATAGAATTTGGGGTTTGTATCTCTAACTATGTTAACTTACAGTCTTAATTATGCTATAATTATCTCTGATTTTAATCTGATTACAGATGCATCATGCTGATCTTGTACAAATATCCTTTATTTACTTACCCACATTCCCAGTGAGGAATATTTTCATTAAAATTTCATCTTTTAAATATATATTTCAAATGGTATTTTTCCTTTTAGAAACCCTAATCCCTATCACACTGCCATCTCCCCCAAAAAAGAAAAAAATATATAATAAAACAATCAGGCCACACATATTAAGACAGTCACAGAGAATATTTTTCAAAAGGTTATGTTCACCTTATATACATACAGAGGGGTTGGTGGTTAGTCCCCCCTCCAACCCTGAAGACATGGAGCTCAGAGTGGCTAATTCCCTTTTTAAAATTGGGCTACATAGTTTTTGTTCACAGATAATTGCCAGCCTAACTGAATCTTAGTAGAGAAATAACTCACAGGCATTTACCTCCAGATGTGAAAGAAATTTGCATCCCAAATCAGGACAGATGACCTAGGATCTTCACTGCGTGTTTCATATATGCAATGTCTTCTAAGGTTCCTTAAATAGAGCTGGAGCTATACCTCGTTTTATTGGCCCAGAACCCTAACTACGATGCCTGCGGTACACACTGCTGTTTCCATCCACTTTCCAAGATTGTTATTTCTTTCATTTCTCTTAACAACCCTGATGGATACATCTTTTCTTTCCCCAGTCTTCAGATAATGAAGTTGAATTTCTGGAGTGGATAAGTGACTTTCCTGGGGGCCACAGCAAGTGAGGCAAAGGAGTGCTCAACTCCAGGTCCTCTGTACCCAGCTGTAGCCTCTTGCTCCACATGGCTGCCACTACCCCAGTGCGTGACCAGAAAGATACTGTGGGACTCATTAAAATTGTGATTCTTTGACTATGAACTCTGGGTCACCTTCAGAAACTCAAATGTGTCGAGACCTGTCCACTTTCCACCAGAGCAACGAAGGGCTGTGTGACTCAGTCTCCCTCTGGCAGCTCCGGCCCGGGATGGTGTCATCCAGGAACAACTGCACAAACCTGGGCAGGTCAGTCCTCAAATATTATCACCCAGGAAGGCCTGTGCAGGGCAGGTGCTGGGTGGACCGCAGGAACACAAGATCCTGGGCCATCCTGGCAGAGCAGTCTGGAACTAGGGGACACTGAGTTCTCAGTGAGGTGGACCCAGACCCGGGGACCACAGCAGGGCCACCCCCTCCCTCACAGGCCCCAGCCCGGCAGGCCCTTTGCCTGGGCTGGGGAGGGGCCACAGTCCACACTGGGATTGGTTTTATCTCCCAATTCTACTTGGGCAGTGGTTTATTTAAAAGATATGCTTTCAATATGTTTATGTCAGTAAGTCTTCTGATTTGGAGTATTCCTACCTGAGTAGCAATAAAACCTAGGAGTAAAAACCAAGAAGAACTTGTGGCAAAGTTCTTATTAAAAAACCTTATTAAAAAACCAAGTGGCAAATCTTTTCCAAGAAGCATGTTCCACTTGGAGAGCAGGCACAAATAAACTAAAAATTCAGTGATTTATACTTAAATTCTAGGTTTACATTCAGCAAGGCAAATGAATTACTTTTTGTCCTAGAAGGACTGGATGGAGTCGAAAGAATTCAGCCCACTGAGCAGCTGGCGGCGATGCCTGAGACAGTAAGTTAGCATTGCTGACTAAAAAATGACCCCCGCCCCTCGTTTTCTCACTTACGCTTTACAGTCCATAACCACATACGTCCATGGCGCCACTCTAAGCCTGCACTCAGGGACTGGCCATCTGTAACCTCTGGAACGCAGAGGTTCAGAATATCAAACTCAAACAAGTAGTGTCAAAAGGACTCTGCCACTAGATGGAGAAACTGCCCCAGTCGATGGCACGAGAGGGCTGACTGTCACCTGAGAACACCTGGCAGGGAAGATAATTACAAGTGCCACACTGTTTGGGCCACAGCAACTGCATCTTACCATTATTATAAACTAACTTTTTGCCAATTCATTGTGTGTACTTTCGCTTGAATTGGGTGATGTCCCATATTAACCTCTATGCCATCGGTATGTTCAACATTCCATCATTATCTGTGTTCATACATGATTCAGCGTTGACAATTTAAATTCCTGGAAAGTTATGAAAGATCTTTTGCATATTTGAAGCAATTAGAACTTAATATATGCAAATTTCACTTCCAGTTCTGCAGCTGATTAGAAAAATATTAAAGTTCATAATAGATTAAAATGCTCCTTGGGGACAAGGTCCTTTTCAGAACAGCAGAATCTCACCTTAGAATGAATGGTCTGAGTAATAACTAAAAACCAACCAAGTTTTGCATATTGCCTTTATTTTGCAGAAAACGCTTTCTGCTGATTGTCTCTGGCTACTTTTTCAAAAGAAAAATACAGTTGTCAGTTTAACAATACAAGGGATTAGCTACCTATGCTCGAAACAAACATTCTAGTGGGCAGAGCAGGCAAACTTGCATTTCAACTAAAATCTGCTTCCCTTGCCTAGGACGTCCGTCTGTCCTTCACAGCTCAGCTCCATCTACGAAACCTGCCACCACAGGGCCTGAAAACTACTGGAAAGCAACAAGGAAGAGATTTAAGGGTGTATTTTTTATCTCCTGAAGGGGAGCTGGTGGAGTTCAGATTCTGACGTGCCAAAGCCATCTGCGTGCTGCATGAGAAATCAAACGCTCTGGACCCTGACAAACAACTGCTCCTGTGAATCGTGGTGAAGCTGGGCCCCTGCACTGCTCCTGCACTTGAACTCACCTGCAGCAAGAAGGGCCCAGGCACACGGCTGCTGCAGACCACGGTTGGTGGGGTGGATCGTGATAAAGGGCAGACCATGTTTATTCCTCTTATCTTAAAGTGAGGCTAATAAAGGCCTGTTCCTTGCCTGGACCCATGAGACTGCACTTGGAACCTAATAAATCAATCAGATCAACACTTGGCCACAACAGAGAAGCCACTGTGTCTTCTAAGACACAGGCCTTGCTTCACATGGAAGGTGGTGACACGGGGGTCCATGAGGCTATGAGGCGGGCCTGGGCCGAGGCATCGTACTGGCTGTCGGGAATGTCTGTGGCAGTGGGGGCCCCTTCATACAGAGGGGATCCCGAGGAGGAAGAAGCCGAGGCTGGGTGGGTGAGGGGCGCGGGGTGCGTAGAGGAGCTCCGGAAGAACGGGGTGCCCAGCCCGTTGGACACCCCCGCCATCTGTGCACTAGGTGTGGTGGTCCCATTGCTCACAGACCATAGGCTGGGGTACTGGCTGCAAAGGAAAAGTGGAGAGACTCAGACTGGTGGGAGACAGAGAAGAGGCGCCAGGCCCTGTGCTCTTGCTCATAACCTGTCTATGAGGTGTCTTTCAAACGTCCATCTCCTATTAGGAGACCATACTCAGGTGTAGAGGAGTTCTCGTTGAATCTGTTCACAAGAAACAAATCACTGGAAAAGCTGATTAAAAAGGTTGTTTGCACCCACACAGCTCCTGGCAGAGCACTGTTGAGTTTAGCTTCTAAAAACTCCTGGCCAGTACTTGAGAGCTCTGTTCAGAGTCAAAACTCCCACAACACAAGAGTCACACATTTCAGAGGATGTCGGTAAGCATGTGTTAACCCCTGCAGCAGTTCCTGGGATGCAGACAACACCCTCCTGAAGTACGGGGCTGTGAGAGGCATTCTGCATGGCAACTCCAGCTAGGCACTGTCCCTGCCCTGCGTGCTGTGAAGCCCTAAGTGTGTTAGCCTGACCCATTGCAGAGAAATGACCTGGGAGTCTGACCTGGTAGCAAATCTGCCCTTAACTACTTGTGTTGCCTCAGATTGGCCTGTGCCTCCTTTGGAGGCTGCTTCCAAATCTGTGAAAGGAAAAGTTAGAAATAGGTATTAAATCCTTCAGTCTAAGAACATGGGTTTGGACAGCATTAAACTATGCTAATACTGTTTTTAAAAAAATCCCTTGTCACAGAACAGTCCTTGTATAAATAAATAATGAGACCTGTGCTGTATTGCTCTGTATCATTTACCCCACATCCTGTATTTCAGATGCATATGAACTTGCAGTAAGCCCAGGTAGGTCACCATTCCCACTTCACAGATGGAAAGAAGCGAAGCTGAGACCCAGTGAGACCTACCTCGGTGGGGCACCCCTGCGAGCAAGTCATACCAATTGCATGCATGTCTCCAAGTGACCTCGGAGCCCTTGAAACATTTGCTGGTTTGCACATTGCTAACTTTATTTTAAAGAGTAGGCCATTAGACTCTTACTATAAAGGAATTGTTTCCTTGACAAAAAGAATTCAGATGACATTCACATACAATAAACTGCATTACTGTTGAAGTCAAGATAACTTGTCTACAGACTCACTCTGCTGTGAACCAAGACATTTACTCTAATTTACTATCTTTGGGCCCATTTCCTTATTAAAAAACGAGTTGATGTCTAGATTTCTGTTTTTTGTTCTAACAATCCTATGAAGAAATGCAACATATTTACCCATCAGCTTCATCTTTTAAGACAATACCCCTCTACGTAATTTTCAAGTTAATAATAACATGGACATCGTTCTTTACTAGTTACCAGCATATATGTTAAGGACTTTGATAACTTTATATGCAGAAAGCCAACAATTTATTTTTCCTTAACAGCTCCTATCAAAATGAGTTCTTCACAATCCGTCTACTGACCAAGAAACCTGTAAAGACAGCCTAAGGCTGTGGTCATTTAGCGACTTTTCTCGAAGAAACAAGGCTTAGAGAGTTTATGAACCAGTAAGTGCCAGAGCCAGGATGGGGCCCTGGTTTCCCCTCATTACAGCCCAGCTCCAACCACCCTACCCTGAGAGGGGCCATGGAACCCCCCAAACCCTGGACAGGGGCTCACGGCAGTCCAGCAACCTGGGGTCCCCGGACATATCTGATTAGTGTAAAACTAAAATAAAAACCAGCCACCCACAGACAAAGGCCAACAAATGGAAATGGCATGATGTCCCGGGCACTCGGGCTCCCAGGACCGTTTGCGTCATGTCCCAGGTATACATTACCTGGAGCCAGTAGGTGGGCCGGTGCCGTGACTCATGGGGAGCATGCTGGTGTGGGCGGGCATTCCGAGGCTGGACCAGTTGTCATGGGATTGGAGCATGGATAAGCACGCAGATGAACTGTCAGAATAGGCTATGGGATGAAAGAAAGCGTCGTTGTGGTGGTGGGGGAGGGGGGTCTTCTTCCAAGATGCAGTGAGATACTACCAACTAGGAAGCTGATACAAATATGGGCTCTCTGAGCATGTGTGATATTGAACACAGAACATAATCCATTAGCCTGCTTATTTGGTCATCAAAGGCGAATACTTATTGCCAGGCTTTTTATCATGAGACCAATAGACGCCCCGTAGAGACTTAATTCTCCAGTCACTTGATTGGGGATTGATTATCTTTAAAATAAAAATAAATGTAACTTTAACCAGCCTTTTCCAAAAGCATTATTTCTTAAGCACTGAAAGGGCTTTGGAAAAGATTACTCCAGGCAAAATTATAACTATGATCTTCCAGCCCCAGTGTCCAGCCTCTGACTGAACAAGCCCAATGACTATTTCCTTACCAAATGAGCTCCTTTCGCTTCAAATCAGCTTTAAGTGACCAATTGTTTTACAGTGTTCATTAGCTATTTTTGCCCATTCGGAGCCAGACAAAATTAAGTCTAGGTATACGTGGTATTAGAATTAGGCAAAATATCTTAATAGTCTAGTGCAGTGTTCATAGTACTTAAGCAGCTTCAGGATCACTGGACAGCTTCTTAAAATGCTAAGTGCTGAGCTGCCCCTGGGGCTTCTGACTCGGTAAATCTAGGGCAGTTCTCAGGGGTGTCCCTGCTGCTAGTCCAGGCAGCACATGTGAAGAAGCATACTTGGTGGCCACTTGGAGAATCATACCCAGGGCTAGTCGGGCCACAAGTGCTTATGACCGGCTGACCCAACACCATCACTTCGGAGAGGCTCATGACATGTCCAGACCTGGGCACCTACAGGTGGACCCGCAGCTCTGGAGAAAAGAAGCTTCAGCAATAACTGAGCCACAGTCAGCACCAAAGCCCGGGTGGCAACCTCCCTGTGGGCGAGCCAGCAGTCTGGGCATGAAATGCAGGATCCTGGAGCTACTAGAGAGCTGGCCTGGGTGTGGCCCCTGGGCGCCTGCACGAGGCCTTTCCAGAAGCAGTCTTCCAGCCACCCCCCAACCCCTAGCCTGCTTGGTCCTGTGACTTACTTGGAGAATTGTTCCGATGCGAGTAGGGGCTTGGGTAGGGGGACGGACGGTGGCTCCGCAAGGCAGGGTACCTTTCACAGCCATGTGCAGAGGGAAGAGAGAGGG
Source organism: Manis javanica (assembly GCF_040802235.1). Classification (NCBI taxonomy): domain Eukaryota; kingdom Metazoa; phylum Chordata; class Mammalia; order Pholidota; family Manidae; genus Manis; species Manis javanica. The sequence goes on from NC_133168.1 coordinate 78,294,498, forward strand.
GGCCTCCAAACTGAGGGTGGGGGGTGGCAGGTGGACACAGGGTGCTGGTTCCAGGGATAAGCCACCCCCCTGCTGTGAGGAAAGAATGCTGAGTGACTGGCATTTGCATGGCCTCCATCATTTAAAGGACAGGACTAAGGCTGTCTCCTCAGGGTCCCTGAATAAGTGAGGATCAGGACCTGACACTGAGCACCCAGCCCAGTCTGAGGCACTGTGGCCTCAGCTTCGCACCAGAGGCCACAGTTTGACCAAGGTCTCCAAACCCACGGGGCACCACAGGAAACTGGGAGACCCCAGCGCCAGCCGGCCCTGCTGCTCCCAGCCACTCCCACTCAAACCTGCCCCAGTCCTGCCGACCTCCATGCCAGGCTGCCCAGCTTTCAAGGCCCAAAACAGAGCATGAATGAAAGGTTAAAAACAGGCAAAATCCAGAATCACGCACACTGGACAGTCAGTGGTGGCCACGCAGGCTGTGCATGCTCCTCCCCTGCTCCTCCCTGGGCCCACAGCTGCGCGGAGGGCGCCTCCTTGCCAGGGCTACTCACTCCCATTCACGCGGCTGCTTTTTGGGGCTCACGTTTCTCACATGCGCGTCAATCAGAAATTCATTACAATTCTGTCCTGCCCTTGAAAACTCCAATTTCTTCCCCACTCTCTTTTTCAGAATGTTGGGCTTTTTCTTTCTTTTTTTTTTTTTATGCAGAAAAGCAAGCTGTAGGGGGACAAATACCCTGGCTCCAATTTGCAAACCACAAACAATTCTTCAGATATTTAAATGAGGGAACATGCTCACAGAGCTCAGCGGCCCCATCATTTGCCCCAACAGTTGCTCATATTCTACTCTAATGTGGCCACCCATGAGCCACCTTAGAACGGCTGTTTGTTAAATTAGCCCAGAAGATGATGGAAGGAAGCAAGAAAGAAAGAAGGGAGGGAAGGAGGAAGGAAGGAAGGTACAAAAGAAAACACAACTGTTTCAGGAGCATTACATGCCAATCATCCAGCCTCTTGAAATGACCAGCAGACACTAGCTTTCCTCTCCCCAGTGTCATTACTTAAACGCGTCCCCTCCCTGTCTGCAGGGGCAGGCTAGACAAAGCACTTTCTCCTAACAGACGCCCCGACCTGGGCCTGCATCACTTTGCTCTGGCTCACAAAACTCCAACAGAAGCCAGACCTGAAGCAGACCTTCCCCATGCTATGAGCCACCAGTTCTACAGAAACCAGCTTGAATTAGCGGACCACACCGAGAACCGAGGTGGCCCAGACGGAAAGCCACACTTGCTTATAGGCATCCCCCCAAAGATGATCATTCAGTTTTCAATCACTAACAAAAACAGAAACATCTCAAAGCGGATATAGCAAGCTGCGTTCTCCCCCTGCCCAACCCAGCAGACTAGACGCCTGCCACAATCTCAACAATCCTCCCAGCGGCTGGGACACAGGAGCCCAGGTAAATCCTCCCCAGACTTCTGCGCCGGAGTCCCATGGGCTGGGTGAGATCCACAAGCCCACTCAGACCCCCCATACACAGCTTCAACATCACAGAAGGCTAGTCTGCCCCCTCCCTAAACCTCTCCCTGCTTCATCTCCAGCTCCTAGCTCTTGGCTTCTAGTCCCCAAACTAGGCACATGGGGCAAAGCGCAACAAACCGTACATTGGGAGTACCCGGGCTGCTGGCTCTCAGCGGGCTCTTCCATCAGATCTTTGTGATCACTTCTGTCAAAAAAGTGTATTGAACTGTCAAAAGGACAACATTCAGGAAAGGCACTTGCAGCAAGGTCTCATCTTTCCCAAAGGACATCTGGAGAATTCTCTCACCTTTCCTTTGCATCAAGGAAAGCTTTTGCAAATGGATTGTATTTAATCTTAAGAGCTGTGATCTGTAAAACAAGAAATTGCTTTACTAGTATATTGCTTGTTAGCCAGAGGATTTAATTTGGCACCAAGAAACTGGGAAACATCAGTACCTCCCTTTAAATATTCAAATATAATCAGACTTCTTTCCAGGTGTGTTTTTCTATTTGGGTCTGAAGGGGCTGAGTAATTATAGTATTTCATAAGAATAGCACATTTCTGAAAAGAATTCACAATAAATTTAACCTACTACCAACAGCATTCTGTGTGCACATACCAAACAAACATGGCTCAAAACAGAACTGGGACTGCTTGGGAAATAGCGATCTGTTTCTAGTTCGTGGTCAACACTGACAACTTAACCATAGGATCACAAAGAGTCTGCACTTTGGGGAAGGACTTACAAATTTAAGGGCACTAGACAGTGAGTGCTTTGTACCTAGTTTGGAGGGATACCCCCCTTCCCTTTCAGGAGGATTTCCAAAGTAAGACAATGCCCCCCTCTCACTTAAGCCTTGTTCTCAAGAAAATTCCACAGCACTTAACCTACTAGTTTTATGCATGTTTTCATTTTGATCATTTAGTAAATGCCTTCTAGTTTTAGATAGTTACAGAAAAATAAAGGGGGGAAATGCTAGAATGAGAACTTATTTTGAACTGTTCTCCCCTCTGTCCCAATTTTACAGTTGTGCTGAATTATTTGAAAAGGCACGGATTATCCGTCTAAAAGTACGCTCATCACACATGAGCTCCACCTTTGCAGAAATCTCCAGAGCAACAGCCCCCGCACCCACCGCCACGGCTCCCTCCCGCCAACACCGCACCTCCTCATTCTGATAAGCAGTCACGGCTATGAACTGGGTCTCTGGGAAGCAGCGGCTGGTGATCATGCGCTGCGGACCCCCGACTCTCACGATGTGGATTCGTGGCTCATACTTATGTAAGGAGTTCAACATAATCTGAAGGAGACACCAGTAAGGGAGTAATGACAAAGTCCTACAGTTAAGGCAACAAAATGTCCATTTGTCCTGCTGGTGAGGAGAAAAACACATCCCTGATGCAGAAAATCCCGCAGCTCGCAAGAGAGACCACTGAAGTTGGTGAGTGTCTCAGGACTAGTTTGGAAAAAGGAGTGTGAGATGCTGCACACTATTAAAGGCAATGAATGTGCATCGTAAAATCCGTTGACCGTATAAAATAAAGTTATAAAGCTTCCAGGCTGACTACGGACAGCTTTAAATGCCTGCGCTTGATCGCGCTTGCTGTAAAAGTTCCCAAGTATAGATGTTCTTCAGAAAAGGACAAATTTACAAATTGGTTCCGTCTTCAGGCAGTAAGTACAGTGGCATCTACACACCACCAAGGCTATTTTCTGCGCCCCTAGGAAGGGTGAAGGCTAGAATGCCTAAGTTCCCCAAAACTCCGCACATGTCTGTCTTCAAAGGCGAGGTGTTGGGTCCTCTCCCCGCCTCCCCGCCTTGGTGTTACCGTCATCAGTTTACTATAAACAACACCGAAGGCTTAATTGAGGAAGGCTGTGGCAGGGTCTCCAGGACAAATGTCGCCTCCTGTGCGAGCAGCGTCCCTAGCAAAGCACCGCCGCGGGAAGGTGCGGCCCGCGCGCGCTCGCCCCCGGCCCGGTCACACCTACCTGCCCTCCCCCGTTGAGCTTGTTGGTGAGCTTGACTTTGCTGAAGGACACCGGCGCCTTCATCCAGTGGGCCCCGAAGTTGGGCGAGTCGGGGTGGATGTAGACGCAGCTGGGCGCCTGCGGCTCGGGCTTGCCCCCGGGCACCCACTCCCCGTTCACGTACTTCCAGCGGTGGTTGTCGGCCGCCACGAAGTCCAGCAGGAAGGAGTACATGGCGTTGGGGTCCAGGCCGGACACGTTCACCTTCAGCACGGGGAACATCCTCCTGCAAGAGGAGGAGCGCCGCAGGAGGACCCGGACCGGACCCGGCAGAGCCACCGCAGAAAGCACGGGACGGAGACATCTGTCATCGCCAAGCGAGGAGGCGCCCCCTTCGGAGCTTACAAAGGGACGCCCAAAGTCCCCCTTCCCAGAGCCCTCCTAGGTTCCCAGGCGTCCCCTACACTATGCCCGGCCTCGCAGGCAGGGACGGGGAGGACCCGGTCAAGGGTTTCTGTCCCTGGGCCACGCTGGGTGGGGCAAGCGTGGACAAGGCGCGGGGGGCCTGGGGACCCCTCCGACTTGTCCCTCACCCCAATCGTCCGCGGGGGGAACCCCAGAAGAGTGACACTTGGAGGCCACAAGACCCCGTTCCAACCTGAACGGAAACGAGCCATAAGACCCCCACAAGGAGAACAGTCGCTGGACGGTCGGGACCCTCGCAGCCCGGGCGCCCCGCGCCCCCGGCGCGGTCGGCGCGCTACCTGCCGTTCTTGGTCACGATCATCTCGTTGGTGAGCTCCTTGAAGCGCAGCCACAGCTCGCCCTCCTCCAGGCCCACGCGCAGCTCGCGCTCCGTGGGGTCGCCCTTCTCGCTGCCCGCCTGCAGCTCGCTCTCCACGGCGCTCAGCAGGTGGTCCACGCGGTACTGCAGGCTCTTCCCCGCGCTCTCCGTGCCGGGGGAGCTCATCCTCCCGCCCGCCCCTCCCCGCCGCCCCCCGAAGCCCGACTCGCTACCCGAGAGCCACCTTCACCCCCGTGGCGGCCGCTTTTCCCGGGAAAGGGGCCGTTGGGGCCCAGACTCAGCGCGGAGCCAGGAGGAGGGCGAGGGTGGGGGAGGGGCGGGGAGGGTGGGGGAGGTTATTCCACTTGAACTCCCGCAAGGCGCAGCTAGAGTGGGTCTCTGGGGAGAGAAAACCGGGTCCCCTCTCCATAAATAGAGCCGCGGCGGCAGCCGGGGCGGGCAGCGGATTGGGCCGCGCGCCCTTTGAAGCGCGGGGGCTGCTGCTCATTGGCCGCTCGCGGCCATATCAGACCCGCCGGGAGGGCCGGCAGCGGCGGCCAACAATGGGCTCCCGCGCGGGTTTCAAGTAAATCCGGGCCCCGGCCCAGCCCCTACACCTCCGCCCCCTCCAAAAGTTTGCACCTCCATCAAAGCGGTGGGGCGGGCCCCGTGGGCCGGGAGGGGGGCCGGGGGCGGGCTGGGGGTGGAGGGGCCGGGCGCCGAGCTCGTCCCGGCGCGCACGTCCCCGAGGGGCTGCCGGCCGCCCGCGACGCTCCCGACGCCTGGCTCTCCCTGAGCGACGGGGCCGGCGGCGGTGCCAGGCCCGCAGGCGCACGACGCCGCCCCCCGGGGCCCGCGACGGGCGCGCGCAGCCCTGCTCGAGGACGCGTCTCTCTGCCGCGCGCGTCGCGCTGACCTCGCCGCCTGCCGGGCTCCGCGCTCCTCCGGGCCGTGCGGCGTCCCGACGCGTCCCTCGCCCCGCGGCTCTTCAGGGCCCTCCTCTAACCCCTGAGACTGGCCAGCCCGCCGGCGATCCGCGCTCCGCGAGGTCCTCACCCTCCGGGAAAGGGAGCCCTGCGCTCGGAGTCCCTGCCGAGAGAGGGAGAGGGGCGGAAATCAACCAAGAGACCCCTTTTAGGACGTTTTCTCGCTTCCCGTACAAACACAGGAGCTCGATGACGAGAGCTGCTCGAGCCCTGGGTGGGATCCGGAGTCTCGGTTTGCTGGACGTCTGGCTGGCTGGGCTTTGCTTTTGCGGGAGGCGGGAGGGGAGGGCTGGCCTGGGACTCCCCGCCCGCGGGGCTCGGGTGCGCTTTCCCGCCCTGCCCGGCAGCCGGGAGAGCGGGCGGTTTATTACCTCTCGGTGAGAAACTCCGTCAGGAGAGCGCAGGAAAGGTGACAATGAGCAGGAAATAGTTCAATAGGGTCTCCTTAAACAATAACATTCCTCCTAAAACTGGAGCCCAGGAAGGGGGAGGAAACAGAAGCCCCGCGTCGAGCGCTGGCTGCGCGCCTGCAAGCCCCCTGCCCGCCCCTCCAGAAGGAGGGCGTGTGGCTCCAGCCTCAGGTCCCCGGTCTCCTTCCTTTGCAGCCCCAAGCCCTCTGGGAAAAGCCAGTGCCCAGGTGGGGCATCCCCTGCGGAGCAGCCCTACGCCCCAGGAAGAGGGTTCTTCGGACAGGACCTCCAGGCTGTGCCCCGCGCTAGCCCTTTCCTGCCCGGCACCTGGCCGCTCCCTCCGGGGTCTGCAACTGAGTGACAAGCCACCGGAGGGATCCGGACCCGGGACATGGAGGGCTGCCCCTGCTGCGCCTTCGCAGACCAGCCCTGGGAAGGGCGTCCGCTGTGCCCCGGAGGGCCAAGCACACCTCCAGGACCGCTTCTCCGCCCCCTTCCCCATGGGACGGAGTCTGGAGCCCGGGCTACCTTGTTCCTGTCCGCGTTTCTCTGGTTCTCTAGTCGTCTACGACGCATGAATGCCCAGGGGGCTGACCCGAGGCCCACCAGAAGGACTTCATTTGCCCGCTGACACCCGGACCCTTCTGAGTCGCCTTCCACCCGACTCTTGGGGCCATGGGCTTTTGGAGCTTGTGTTTTCCGGGGGAATAAAAATATCTAAAGGGTCATCCCTGCGGCCTTAAGACGGCCCTGTGCTCCGCACTTGGAGGAAAGGGGACAGGGTGGGTGGCAGGCGGCAGACGAAGAACTCTGGGTCCCAGGCCACAGAGGATCCCTGAGACCCCCGGCGCGGGGGGAAGCTGCTCACGCCCCTTGACCCCCACGGCGGGAGGTCCCTGGGCGCTGACCGCCTCGGGGAGGGTTTCCCCGGAAGTCCAGAAGAGCTCCCGGATACTGGAGGGCTGACCGCGTCGCTCCAGAACCGCGGGTCTGATTGCAGTTCGGCTCCACAAACCGAAGGGAGCAAGGCCGATTACGAATAAAAACCCGGCTGGGAAGACCATGACACCTCAGACACGCGCAATGACCCGTCCACGCTTCGCAGAGAACCAGGGCAGCGCTCCAGAGCAGATCCAGAACTTGCACCGCAGGAACCGGGCGGGTGGGGGGGGGGGGGCATAGGCGGCCACTGACAGCGCGGTGGCCGGAGCTCCCCGGCTTCGCCACCGCGGCCTTGTCTTCTTCTCCCTGTGCCCGGGTTTCTGCATCTTTGTGCCCTGACCCTCGGGACAAGCGTCTCCCACCTCTGGGCCTTTTCAGAGAAGCCTGCAGTGCATGACAGTTTACAGCCAAAAGCTTCCTCCAGCCCGGCTGTAAAGAATTCTCAGTTAATCACGATGTGCTTCCTAGCGGGGGAGGGGTCGGCGCTTCCAGCTGTTTCTGCCCCAAGGTCTGATGCCTGGGAAACCAGCCATTCGGGGCAAATAAGACCTTATGGTGGGGTCTCAGGATGCAATGGTTCCCCCAAAGAACTTACGAAGCACTTTACAAGAAACCACACACACATACACACACCTCAATTCCCAGGAGGCAGTTTTCCCCAGGCCAACCCTTCTTAAGGAACAAAACCATTTGTCTTGTAGGAGCAAGTCTCCTTGGTGTGGGGCGATAAGAGGCTCAAGGCCAGTGGGAGCAGGGACAGCTCTGTGGGACCCTTACCACCACTCCAGCTTCCTTCTTTTCTGGAAGAAAAAAATTTATTTCTTTTGATTATATAATTTGTGCTCGTATAGGATACACTGTGTGTGTATATACATATATGTGTGTGTGTGTCTGCATATACATAGTGTGAGAGAGAAGATACAAGCACTAGTCACAGCTCACAGCAGGTCTTCCTCACCTTGTCACATTTTGTCCTGCTGAGCTCATTCTCCCAGGCTTGACAAAAGTGTTTGCAAGTCCCAGATTTAAGACAGCATATAAAGGGTGCTTAATAGCAGATCATTTCTGTCGCCAGTCAGTTTATTTGTCTCTTCTATTGAAAGAAATCCAGTGAATTTTGTTATGGTTTTTAACATTGCATAGTATAATTCTTCAGACTCGTTACATTGGATTTTTACAGGCCTTTGGCTTGTCCGGGGCACCTCTGGTTTATGGGAAAGAACAAAGACGCGTGTTGTAAAGCCTGTTCTGGAGTGCAGAGGCTGGGCTGTGGACGTGGCTGGTCCATGGCTGCCAGCACCAGAGAAGGCAGTCAGGCTACGGCATGGAGCCTGGGGAAGTCTCCCCTGAACTGCCGGGGTTGGGGGGGGCCTCTGCTGCTGGCATTGGATGACTACCCGCCGAACCTAACCCACCCTCTCCATGTGTTCTAAGCTGCCAAGCTGCGTCACACATGGCAGTGTACGGGTTTGTGACCGGCGTTCACGCACTCCAAACAAACAAGCACGCCGGAGACTTGAGCTCACAACATTTCTCCTCAAGCCCACAGGCTGCTGCCCCAGTGCCTTTACAACCGCAGCCTGCAGAGAGGTCTGTGGGCAGCCGCAGTGGATCGAATTGTGTGGCCACTTGTGGTGGGCAGCCTGCCTGCTTTCCAGTGCTGGCAGTTCACCGGTTTCCTCATGATGTCTCTGTTCTGGTCTCACTTGGGAGCAGGGAGCCCTTTCCACAGCCTCTTCGGTCACAACACTGCGGTGGCTCTGTCTCTGCCCGGGTTTGTCTACCCAAACCCCAACACCCTGCCTGTCCTGAGCACCAACCGGGTGCCTCTCTTCGCCTTCCTGCGGCGCCATGTCCAGGCGCCGCAGCATCACAGGTCCCTATTGTGTTTTGCTGCCTCCGAGGCAGATTCCATATGGCGCAGCTTCGGTTTCCCATCGCCCCTTGTTCCCTGGGCCCCTGTTGTTCCACCACCACAGCCTTCCTACTCCTCCAGGCTCGGCTGCTTTTTCTTGGAAACCAGTCTTCTGTGTCCTACTGAGACAAGCAGTTTTCTGAATTTGTCTTCAGGTTCCTCTCCTTCGTTGTTCCCCAAGGCCGCTTTCCCCCAGAGTTCCGCGACCCGCACTCTGTCCCTCTGCCCTTGACTCTCTGCTCCATGCTAGTGTCTTTTCCTGCTGCCTGCCCTTGAATAGCGGGTCTCCCCAGCCTGTCTGGAGCTCGTTCTCTGGGGCTATGGTGCACCCCCCACCCCCACACCATGGTTGCACTGTGAGGACAGAGGCAGGAACTGTTCACTCCCCGTGAAACCAGCCCTCGGCTCCCGGGGGCACCTACAGGTACCTGTTGTGGGACTGTTGGCAAAACTGAAGTGCAGCTGGCACACACATGTGCGAGGAGCAGGAGCCCCAGCTCCCTGGATCTCCCCGGGGGCATGCTGCGGGGGCTTAAACGACAACACCGGACGAATTGTCAACTCCTGACATTTACTGAAATGCAAGAGAAGCTAGAGTCACACACTCATGGACTCCAATAGTTGATTATCTTTAAAATAGTAAATTCCCTGTGGAAACTGCATGTAACATGAGACCCAAAGAGTGGGTGGAAATAACTCTTCCAAGAGAAGTGGGGACCGAGAAGGGAATGTCACCCCAGGCTTAAAATTACTCAGGAAATCATGACTGGGGACTCTGTTCAGTCATTTAATTCATGATTATATGTAAAATACCACTGGGCCTCTTCTTTCTCCTTTCTCTATATTATATTTTGGAACATACTGTTTTGGCAGGAAATGGACTGTGAAGTCCCAAAGTAACTCTCTTGTGGAAAGAACGTGGAGGTAAGGCAGGCTGCGGTCATCTGTGCATGCTTCTGGGCCAGCTCCTTGTCCATGTCACTGTGTGGCAGGAAAGATGGACGCTGTGTCCCAGATCACCACAGGCTGATCACTGCCCAGAAAGGGACTGGAGCAGCAGGCTCTGGACTCAGAGGTGCAGGGACCAGACACTTCCCTGGAGGAAGCAGAGGTGGCCAGGGATGAGGGGCCTGGAGAGAGGGCAGGGTTTCAGGCCCTGGAGTGGAAGGTGGTAGGCAGTACCATTAGACAGGCAGCAGGCAGGCAGGAGAATGTGGGGCACGCGGAGCCCACGGGGTTTTACTGTGCCCGATCCAGGGCCAGAAGTGAGAGTAACTGAGGGTGCACTTCTAACGCCAGAAGAAAACCCCAAAGCACATCACCTTTTTAATAAGAACAAGTGGGATGTAATGACAGGACAGCCAAGCCCACGGGAAATCTCATAGTGAGACAGGCATGCAAAGTGGAGCAAAAGATGGAAACAGAAGGCAGGGACCAAGCAGGTGGGTGTGGGCAGCCAGCCCTGGAATGGCTGGGACTTCAGCATCTTCCAGGACAAGCCAGGAAGAACTCTAGACAGGGTCGGCCATATACCCTAGGAACCAGGGCTGCTCCTTCTCGGGTATCCTGGAGAAGTCCCCAAGATATACAGGCAAGAACAAAGATAAGAGAGGGGTCAGACTGTACGAGTATTTTGGCGAGGGCTATCTGGGGGCAGAGGAAGAAGCGGAGGCGAAGCAGAGCAGCAGAAACCTGCCGGAGGGCTTGGATGGAGGAGGCTGCGGCTGGGGCGGCTGGGGAGTGACAGACAGACGGGCCTGACGGACAGCCGGTGTGCCCTGTAGCTGGTTAGCAGGACCAGCGGGAGGAGCTAAGATATGTCCTCCCTACAGTATCGAGTACCCGACTGATAGTAAAAATGGGACGAAGGGGAGGACTTAGCACATCTGTGAGAGGAGATTCCCAGTCAGCGGTTCCCACCGCAGGGACTCTTCCAGCTGAAAAGAAGCTGTGGAGGAGGAAATAGGCTGAGCACATTCTACAGCCTGACTCGCAGCTTCCAGGGTGCAGCCTGAACCAGCCCCAGAACACAGGGAAAGGGGTCACGTTCCCGAGGCCTGGGCGATGCCAGCCTGGGCACGCGCATCATCCCGCAGGGGCCGCTCTGCAGGGCACAGCACCGCCTTTCATCCAGGCAGACGAGGCTCACAGAGGGAGTGAAAATGGAGCAGCATTTGGATTTCTGATTTGTCTTATTTTGAACATATCTTATTTCCACTAGACTAGGTTAAATGCATGGCAAGTGGAAACAAATGTATTTTTATCCCTCCCACCCCCTACATTCATATAATCATCTGTGTGTTTGGAGAGGGAAACTGGTTGGCTTGAATACTTTTGAAATCTGAGCAAAAGCGTGGTAACGTAAAGAATGACAATATGCTAGGAGCTGGAGCAGGGGAATCTCGTCACTTCACCAGCCCGCGGTGGAGGGCAGATGCTGATAACAAGACAGAACAGCACAAGCCAGGGAATACATTCTCCTAACCAGGTTTCCAGAGAAGCCTATGGCAGTCATACTTATCCTTCATCCTTAAAAAGGTTCACAATAAAATACAAAGTAGGTAAGAGAAGTAAAGTGTCCCCAGGGTCACACAGTCAGTGTGGAACCAGAATTTCAAGTCATGCTAGTGGACGGTCCATAATTCCAGAACAGGAATGGGAAGACTCCGGTGACGTCCCTTGGCCTTTTACCAGCTCCTCACATGACTGTCAACTTGTATGACTTTCAAACATCATCACTGACTTCAGAGGCTGCCTCTAAAAAGACCAGACTTGTACTATAGCCTTATCATTTGGGTTTTAGAGGGATTAGAGCATTAAAGGAACTGAAAGAAAACCCTGGGGATGCCGTGGGAACTGTGCACAGGGCTGCCTGCTGGGGTTTGGATGCAGGGTGAAAATTCTCATATATTTCTCATGTTTGGGGACAGAGAAAATTGGGTTAAAAATTTTTAAACCTAAGGATGTGGAACTCCTGTTAAATTTTTTTTTACAACAGGACATAATGTGAAATTCATCAAATCCAGGCCTGCAACGTCCACTTATCTGTCTTTCTTGGCTGCTTGACTCTCCTGATGATGGCACAGTGATGCAGACAGCATGGAGGCTGAGCAAATGGGCTCAGTAGCTGCCTAGAGAGTAAATCATATGAGGAGCCCTGGACTCGTGAGCCGGTGTCAGCAGAGAAACCAGAGGGCAGCCCTGGGCCCCGCTCTCTCGCCCCGGTCTCCTCCTCATCCCAATGACTTTGGAGTGAATCCTAGACAGCAGATCTTTTCACCCAAAAAAGAAATATTACAGAAATATCCTAAAAGATAGGATTTGTTTTGGTTGAATCTAACCATAAATACCATTCTCACACCTAAGAAAATTAAAAGCAGTCCTTAATGTCATCAGACAGCTAGTCAGTGTTCAAATTTTCCTGTTAGTCTCGTAAGTCCGTGAGAAAATTCTTTTACAGATCTCTTGATGCCCATGTGCAAGAGTTCCCATAGGTGGGTTATAAGCCTAGAAAAGGAATTTCTGGATAATGTCCACTTTCACTATTTCTACAATATGCTGGTTTTACAAAGAGGTTGGATCAATTTTATATGTCACATGCATAAGGGTCCCCTTGCTTTGCATGCTGGCAAATCCTTGATAACATCAGACTTTACAGTTTTTCTAGTCTGATGAGTATAAAAAGGAATGTCATGGTTTGAAGTTGTATTTGCCTGTTACTAAAGATTTTGAAGTATCCTACTGAATCTTTTTTAAATTCAGCTAAAGAAGTTCTATTAAAATGCTGGTACTGATCATTGGTTGATTGTATAAGTAGCAAAACATTCTCCCACTTTGTGACTAGTCTGTTCATATCCTTGGTGATATTCTTTTAGGGACAGAAATTCTCAATTTTAACATGTCAAATATGTCACACTTCTCTCCATTTTACTCTTTTTGTGCCTTGAAGAGAGCCATTCCTATACTCAAAATAGTTTCTTGTATTCTCAGGGATGTAGAATTCTTTTTACTTTTAGTACTTAAGCCCATATAGAACTGCCTTCTGTGCCGTAAGATGAGACAGGGATCCAGGCTCAGTGCGGCAAACCAGCCCGAGAACCTTTCATTAAAACACCCATTGTTTTGCCAAAGACAGCAGTAGGCCCACAGCACACACCTCCCCCGGCATCTGATTTTAGGCTCTCTCATTCAGGCTCCCTGATCTAATTCACTGATTCATTTTCATAGCCTCCTAGTCCTTACACATATTCTCAAATTTCTTTTTAAAATTTGTTTAATGACATCAACCATATTTGTATTTTCTGCATCTGATGATTTCCATTATCCTGATTCTCTGTGAGTCTGATTCTACTAACTTTTATTTATACTGATTCTCATTCATAGTTCTGTATTTCTGTCCTAAAAATATTTTATTATAATGAGTATAATATTTATTTGATGGCATCATCATTGTTTACATAATGTTGAATTAAAGAAAGAGAAATCTGCCATTTGATTGTTTCTTCGTCCTTTTCATCTAGGTAGCATATGCTAGCTTATTCCTGGTCCATGTGACTAGTCCAATAGTTCCTCATTGCCATAACCTCCTAGAAAGAAGAAAAAGGGGAAAACTGCATAGATGGAAACTCTGACGGCAAAGAGCGCCGGGATGTGCCACCCACTGCCTCTTACAGTTCTGATTCTTGGCCGTTTGCTCTTATTCACCAGGGAGTCAGGAGAAAATTCATCCCCCCAGCTCCCACCATTACCCTGGGAATCTCCATGTCCCTGGCTGCTGTCCCATCTGATCTCCAGCCTTGAACTCCACGTGCCTTCCCCCCTCTCCACCAAGGCCGGGCTCTCCCTGTCTTGCCTGCGGGTGGCACCCAGAGCTGCTCTGACCACAGCCTCCCATCCTGCAGCCTCCTGCTTCCCCCTGTGCCTTGACCTACTGAGGAACTGCATCAGCCAACCCTCTGGGCAGAGGGAAGAAGGAGCCAGCTGCAGCGTGGTGGGTCTGAACAGCTCGTGCCAGGGTCAGGGGTGCTGGGGTTCCCGGTGCTGGGGTAGCCCCGGGAGGAGCATGCTCCCCCTCCCCCATGCTCTGGAAGGTGAATCCTAAAGGAAGAGAGAGGCTGCTCTTAAAGATGGTGTGTAAATTGTTTTTCCACATGTAAACTCTTTCAATAGTGTTAAAGCCAATGTATTTCTTTCTGCAAACATAAGTTTTTTTCCATTTCACTGAACTCCATGACATTAAGCTTTTTTTTGGACCATAGACCTCCTTAAAAATCTATTTTTTTTAAAAAAACAGTCTACGAATCCTTTCTCCAAGAAAATCATAAGTACATGATCATATACAACATAGTCAAGGGGTTTATAGCCCCCCAGCTCATGAATCTTAGGTTGAGCACCTCAGTCTGTTTGCCAATAGACGACCCCATTCGGTGGCTCTCTGAAGACTGTTCCACTTATAAATTGTTCACTGTGCATCCGTCTCTTTCCCTAAAATCCTTACCTCTTTCCCTGATCATATGAACCCTCAAGGCTATATCATATCTCAAGCTGAAAATTTCGACCACTGGAGAAATCATGAAAACATTCTTCCAAATTTTGGAAATAAAGCTCATAAATTTTGGATTAGCATTTCACACTCAACAATCCTGTATTTGGAACATGTTCTGAGAGCCACAGATATTGGCTAAGTAAAAGAGTATGTGCTTCTAACAAGAAAAAGTAATCTTCGCTAAAACCAGTATCAGAGAAATGAAAACAATTGACTGTTAACAAGTGTGTGAGTGTGTGCATGTGTGTGCAGGAAGAAAATAATCTCTCCTGCACTTTGCATAGAAATCCAAATGAATGACTCATGAGTGCACATCTGCTTTATGTGCTGGCTTGAAGTCAATATTCATAAAACATCTACGTCAATAGAATTTGCCCAGGAAAGGAGACAAAGGGGACACTTGGTGTCAGATAATCCTTTCCTGTCTTCAGTTTGGGGTCTACACCCAGGTACACAGGAAAACGGCATCCAGGGTGTTTCTTGGAGAACAGAAAGCAAGGGCAACCTGAAATGGAGAGAACTAGCAACTCCTTTCCAGCCGGATTCCTCAGGCTTTCTAAAAATTGTCTGCCTCTGTGCGAAGCTGCATTTTTATTGTTAAGAGACGGAGATGGGTTACTCTCTCAACTGTAAGGTGCATTAATTCAAGTATTATCTCTGTTCATTTCACTCAGGCTGGAAAGGACTCCCAAACAAAAGTGGACGTTAACAAGACACCAAAGTAATGAGACCAAACCCCATTGCCATGCCCCAAAGTCCTGCAGGCTTTACTGCATCAAACTGGACTAAGGCTAAAAACACCTGTCCCACAAGCGCAGCTGAACATAATCAGGGGCCAGGAGGCTTCTCCCTAGTTGGAGGCAGGCTCAGCAGTGCTGCTCCAGCTCCAGACCTGGAGCCCCTCTTTCCCCCTCCTTCCTGGGGTTATGGGGAATGGCTGCAAGGTGCCTGGCATGAACGGTGTGTTCCATCATATTCTGGACACTCATTACGACTGTACCCTGAATGGGTGTAACTCATCTGGTACCAAGAACTTGCCACTTAAAGAGCTGCTACCATGTGCCAGGCATCAGGTAACACACTTTACCTACGCCACTGAATGTAGTCCTGGCCACAGCCCGGGACAAGTCACTCCTGCACCCACAGTACAGTCTGAGTGAGGCCACTAGGTCACAAAGGGGCAGGCGGGTGCGTCCCGCGTGGTCCATGGCATCATGTCACCTCGGAGTGAGGAGGGGAGTGGGTGCTATGTGGATTGTGTAGGGGGGACTGAACCAGGAGCCCATTCATTCATTCATTCATTCAAGAAAAATTAACAGAGCCAGTTACCAAATGATCAGCAGACGCTTTGGTGAACAGGGCGGCCCAGCCGCTGCTGGGTTCCAGCCCAGAGGAGCGCGGGGCAGAGACAGGTAGACAGGCAAGCCAGGGCCAGTGGGCGTCCTGGGCACAAGGGCAGGAAAATGTGGGGGTGGGAGCCGGGGCCACCCACTGTCCTGGGGGCCCCCTGAGAGGATTCCGGTCAGAGTGGTGTCTGGGCTGAGATTATGGCAGGGCTGACCTGGGCCTCACATTCAGGTTTCTTAGACCTCAGTGCCCTTCCACTGCCAATTTCTTCTCAAAAACAGCAGTTGGCTGGTTTACAACATTGCTCATTTTTGGCATTTTTCTAGACTATTCACACGCCACATCAGCCATGTAGTGTCTCCCTGCTTTCTGACTGGAATCCTTTTTCCTACCAGCCCGGCTGCCACATTTCAGGAGGCTGAGGGCAGGCAACTGTGGCTGCTGACCCGCCGGCTGCCAGGCTTCTGTTCTGCTCCCCAGGCTGCCCTCTGCGAGGCCTGTGTCCACTGGAGAGCATGTAACCCAGCTTTCAGAAGCAAACATTGCCTTCATTTTTTGTTATTACTGTTTTCATTACATTCAAAATGTGAAAAATAAATTTTTAAAACAATTTGGTTAAGTTGGACTAGTAATATGTGTTCATTTGTTCTTATTTAAAATTTTTCATTCTATGTTCTTTGATATCTTAGAAGACAGTGCTCAGAAATACTGTCTGAGTCTGGGAGCCCATCCCCTCTGTGACGGCCCATCCTTGTGGCAGGGGAGTTTGACCACAGACGGCAGGTGCTGCTCTGGTTTCATATTGGCATCAAGTTAGAATCAGGATATTTTTATGTCCATTAAATCAAAACGAATCTCCCTGTCCTCCGGTCACCACATCCAGATCCAGCCTGGAATGCGTCTTTGTCCTCATGTCTCAATGGCGGCCACCGCTTACAGGCAGGCCTCCTGCAGGCCTCCCACCTGTGCCAGGATGTCTCTGGAGAGTCTGCCCACAGCAGCAGGAAGGACCCACCTCACAGGCAAACCCCCAGGGCTGGCCCCACGTCTGTGCACCCCCAGGTCTAAGACAGAGCTTCCCTGTGTGGCTTCCAGACCCAACAAGGCTGAGCAGACCTCGGGCTCTGCCTTCTCAGCCCTGACCTGCTCGCCACCTCCCCCGCCGGCACCCCGGTCAGGTAGCACCAGGCAGAGAAAAGCAAACAGAAGCTGTCAGGCCCTGCACCCCTTCAACACACAGTGTCTCCATGTTTCCTCCTCTTGCAAGAAGCAGTGGTGAAGCACAGCCCCGCCCCCAGGCACTAGGCTTCCATATATGAACGAGTTACACATATGGATTTTGTATGGAGCATGTTGACATCCACCCATTATTACAGCCCACGAAACCACATTTTCCTTTTGCACCTACAGAGTGTTAAAAATAAAATGGGTCTAACCTGGGAAGTTGGGGTGCCTCCTGGATTGGGGATTCCATCTCCACCAGGCTGCTTGCTGGTGTGGACCTGGGCAGCTCACTAGCCTGTGGGCCTGTTTCTGACTGCAGTACATGATGAGAACTCCTTACTCAGAGGGACATGCGAAGGGTCTGCACCCAGCCACGGCACAGAGTGGGCACTCACTAGCTACAACTTTTCTCTCATTGCCAACGGCAGATGCAACATTTGTTGCCACACTGTCCCCTCCCCTTGTGTGCATCCTGGACTGCTGTGGGACTTCGGGGACAGAGGCAGGGGCACTGGGCCTTGGGGGGGATTCCCTTCAGGCCTCCGCCAGCTCTGGAGGCTGGGGGCCTACAGGTTTCCTTTGGACCCTATCCCAGCTCAAGTTGCGGACCCCACACTGGCAGTTGCAAGGAGTCCCCTCCATCTAACGCCTGTGGTGACATCTGTGGACCCTACAGGCTCTCACCTGGTTTTCACAGCAGCTCAGAGAACAGGAGTAATGACCGCCACTGCAGTTGCCTCTGAGGACACAGACTCCAGGGCTAGCTGAAGAGCTCCTCAGCATCACCCTCTACCAACGGCGGCCCTGGGCTAGGCCCCAGGGGTCTCTTCTCCTGGTGAGGCCAAGCAGCTGAAGCAAAGGGCAGGGTGAGCCCCCAGCAGGGCCCTAGGGGCTCCGAGCAGGGCCGTTCACAGGCAGAGAAAGCAGGCACCGCTGCCCCCCTCGGGTGCCCTCTCATGCTGGATGAGGCATGTGCCCCAAGTCCTATTGCCATTTATCCCCGCACACACAGACAACAAACACTGGGGTAGGAACAAACAGCCTGTTGGCAGCTCCTGGGGAGCAACTGCCTGACAAATTGCTTTTCTTGGAAAAGTACTCAGGCCCATGGGAGATACACAATAATTAGAAGACGCGGTACCTGAGCACTTACAGCTAAAGAATGAAACCTGAGGAAGGGCAATTTCAGCCCCAGCTGAACCCTGGAGTCCCTCCTAGAGGAGGAGATGATTAGCTGACAAGAGGGAGGAGGTAAAGGAAGTGGGTCAAACCCCATCTCAAGAGAGAGAATTCACCTGGCCTCTAAACTGGAGCGGAGGGGGAAAGGAAGCTAGCCTATGCATTAGCCAGAATAGTCAACAGAATGCAGTTCTGTGTGCACAGATGTCCTCACAAGGTGCCCTCTGCCACCCTGCACAGTCCACAGCAGTGGCTGGATCTGGTCTTGGACTGAGCAGGGAGAAGCATCGTCCAGTTAGCTTGTGCCTCCCCTGACCTGGGCCTTGGGGTTTACACCACCTCCGGGTGCCTTTAGTGGATGCCCAGTGAGGATATTTGGCCAACCCTGCTACCCCCCATTTGGCCCAGGAACTGAAGCCCTGAAGTGCTGAGAGGCACCTCCGGTGGTCTGAGGTCTCTGCCCAGTGTCAGTATGCACAGATGCAAACCTCCCTGAGCCCTGCTCTGCGTTTGGCAGCAAACATGCCAACTTTGCAAAGACATTTTTTTACAAGTGGGTTTTCCTTAATCATATGTGTTTCTAAGAGTCCTAAATCTTCATGTCTCTACATGTACCATATAAGAAAATGGACCTCAAACTAACAGAAAAACAAAGCAAGCTCAGCATTTCTGAAAACCTGGTTTTCCATCTTTTTAAACTTAGCATTTTGCAGTTTTTATTAACTACCAAAAGTGAACAGAATGTCCTCGGCGTGTAAATTAAGTATGATAAGGTGTTCCGAGGAAGCGGGGGGCTTTGCCCCTCGCATTCACAACGCTTTCCACTCTCCCCCTGGGACTCCACAGAGCCTTTGGCCTTAAGGAAATCCGCATCAGCCATAGAAGAGAGGCCTTTGACCACCAGTGTGTCAATCCAGTGCCTTTGTGTTTGCATAATTATTTAGACTGGTTTAATCCAAGCCAAGAGAGTATTTGGAAGACAGAACCAGTTTCTGATTGTTAGGACAACAGGTCACAGGACCCCCGCCCTCAAGGAGCTGCCACCCCTCAGGGCTGCCGTGGGGAAGCCCTGGAGGGGGGCCGCATTTGCATTTCCGAGGCCAGACCACATGTTTCCTACACGTTGTCATTTCCCGACTATTTGACCAGATTAAAGGAGGATGGAAAAGGACTGAGGCCCCTAAATCGCAACACCAAAGGCTGGGATTCTCTCTTCAGTCAGAACAGCAAGGCCGCCGGATTCAAATGCTAATGGCCAGGTCTGAACCAGCCCCTAAAAGGAGATGCTTTCCCTGCAAATGACCAGAAAGTCCCTCCTCTGCCTCCAGAACCTGCAGGATTCTTCAGCCTGGACCTTCTGTTAAATGGCTGCGTGGGAGACACGGCAGCGGCAGTCGGCGTGCCCAGCCTTCCTGGGCAAGAGCAGAGGCCTTTGGCAGAGACAGGCTCTGACTACAGAGGGCGACTCTCGGGTGACTCCCACCCCCTGTTACACGTCCAGGGAGACATCTGAATGCACGTGGCACAACTTGCATATTCTTTGCCAGAAAGGCCACGGTTTTAGGGTCAGTTGCCACCGCCTTAATTCCTCCTAATTGTGAGGTGGCCTTGCTTCCCTGCGCTCTGTAGGAAGGAAGAGGCTCCTCGGCAGCCTACGGCCTCATTTCCCTGTCCTCCCACAGGGCCTCTGCTTGCCAGGGGAGCTGGAGGGGGTCCGGCTTGGGGCCAGAAGGTCCAAGTTCAAGTCCTACCACTCAGGGTATGACCTCGGGCCAGGTACAGGGCTCTGCACACCTGTGTGCCTGTTCAGTCTCAAGGGACGAGGACACCGATGCCAACCTCCTCCACAGGTGAGGACAGGGCACAGACCCAAGGCCGTCATGCCTCCACCACTGACTGACCTTGGCCAGGAGAGCCAGCAGGTGAGCCTGAGCCCCACCTGGTTACAGTGCTGCTGCTCTAACACCGGCAGCTGCTGGGTAAGGGCAAGGTGCTAACCTGCTGGGAGGGCTCTCAGTGGGTGTGAGGACGCAGAACAGGGGCAGGGGCAGAATCAGGGTAGGTGATGAGTGGACGCTTTGAAGCCAGCTCTCCTTGGTCTCTGTGGCTCTCTTTTGCCATTATTCCAGTCGTTAAACCTTTTTCCTGTTAGGTTTTGTGTTAGCCTCTCGACCACGTATGCAGTCACACACATTTTGACTTTGCACCTACCCGGTGCCCAGCTGGGAGCATGCTGCTCACTGAGGGATTTGCTCTGGCACGCCTCGGTGCACTGGCGAGACTCCGTTCCCTCTGCCAGCACGTGCATGTTTGGTAGGAACAAGGCCAGTTAAAGTTCCTATGGGTGGTGCTTCACGGAGTTCTAGTCCCCAGGGAATCGGTATACAACCCTCGGAGGTAACGCTCCCTCTACTCCCTCTACTTCCTGACAGTCACGCAGCACAGGCCACTTGAGTTTGCTTTAGAAATTTGCTGCACGCCGGATTCTCTCTTACCAGTGAGACTCCAGGTCTCCCGCAGGCCTGCCCTGGCCAAGCCGCTGTGACATAACAGGTAACTTTGGAATTCTGCTGCCAGCTCTTCATTTGAGGCCCTTCCTCTACAAAGGCCCTTCCCTTTTTGTATTTGAAATGTTTACTTGTTCCTCTGTCACTTTGGGGTGACTGAATTGCACTTACGATTCCCAATGAAAGTCTTCAAAATCTCTTTGGTGCCATTCATGTTTCTGTCTCTTTTAGGCACTGAAAATCATTCCTAGTTTCAGTTTTGGAGTGCGGCTATTATTCTGAAAGAGTTCATCTTTGTTGAAGTTTACGTTCTCTTGCCAAATTTCTTCTTAAAACTGAAAGTAGATTTCTCCTTTGCATATTGAAATTATGTTTCTGGGATATTTCAGTTCTGAAATTGGTTCAAAGTTCAATTTTATTCTTGCTTCTTATGGTAATGACTTAGGAAAGAAAAGAATTTGCAATGTTTAAGTGCTACTTTATATAATACATCAAAGAACCTTTAATTTTACTGAGGACACGAGATTCCCTTCCCATTTGCACTCTGAGCTGCTCTTTACTATAATATCCTAATTAATACTAAGTATGGCCAAATATACTTGGGACTCAAGCACAGAACATTCCTCATGTTTGGATAAAGATGCCAGTGTGTTCTAAGGACTCAATAGGAATGGATACTCTGTGGAGAATTTAGACAAGACCCAGTTACAGCTGGTGTGGGCAGCACATTCCCCTGCCCTGTTTGTGGTAGGCACCCCACAGCCCCACTGTGTCCATGTGCTTGTGCATCCATCCCATCTTCTCTATGCTGACATTCAGTTTCTTTGAAAAACTTCACTAAACTCTATTAACCTCTAGCAAGACTGACAAAAATAAAAAGACATGCATTACTATATCAGAATTAAAACAGGGACTATCACTACAGATCCTTCAGCTATCAAAATTATAGCATGAGGATACTACAAATTTATACTCATAAACTTGACAGCTTAGAAGAAACGGACCATTCCTCAGAACCCACAAGCTACCAAAACTGAGCCACGATAAGAAAGATAACCTTAATAGTGCTATAACTACTTAAAAATTTGAATTTAGAAATCTCTATACACTAGATGATTTCACAAGATAATTTTATCTCACATTTAAGGAAGAATGAACACAAAATTTGATGCAATCTCTTGCAGAAAATACATGAGGAAGGTGTACCTCCCAGCTCATTTCATGAGGTTAGCATTACCCTGATACCAGAAGCGAAGAAAGACAACCCACCCCAAAAAAAGAAACTATAGACCTTATGATATCAAGTCAAAATTTTTCCTGAATGTCGAGTCAAGAATTCTCAGCAAAATATTAGCAAATTCAATCTAGCAATATGCAAAAGTAATAATATACCACAACCAAGTAGAATTCCCAGATATGCAAAGCAGTATTCAGAAATCAATGTAAACCCCCAAATCAATAGGCTAAAAACTCAGTTTATGCAAAAAAATGCATTTGACCAAATCCTTTACCCAGTCATATAAAATCTCTCAGCCAACTAGAAATAGAGAGGAACTTCCTCAAACAGCATCTATGAAAAGCCTACAGCTAGTATTCTATGTAATGGTTAAAGACTGAAGACTTTTCCTTTAAAATTGGAAATGTGGCCAGGATGTCGGCTCTCACACCTCTTATTCAACATAAAATTGGATGTCCTAGTGCAAATCTTGGGAAAACAGAATATAAAACCCATACAGATTTGAAGAGAAGAAATAAAACTGTCTCTATTGGAGAGATATGGTTTTCTATGTAGAAAATCTCAAGCAATCTACAAAGAAACCTCCCAGAACTAATAAATGAGCTCAGTAAGATTACAGGATACAAGATACACAAAAATCAATTGCATTTCTAGATTCTAAAATTGAACAAGTAGAAATATAAATCAAAAATGAAATGCCATTTGTAATTGCTCCAAAGAAAACAAAATCTTACATATAATCTATCAAAACATTCACAGAATCTGCTTGCTAATAATGAGAAAGTGCTGATAAGAAATCAAAGACCTAAGTAGTTGGAGAGACTTACCATGTTCCTGGTTTATAAGGTGTCACTTCTCCACAAATTGATCCACATGTTTAATGGAATCTCTATCAAAATCCCACCAAAACTTTTGTAAACATAGACAAGCTTATTCTAAAACTTACATGGGAAGGGAAAGACCCTAGAGTAGTCTGAAAAAAATAGAAAAAGACTAAAGTGGGACGAATCACTCTTTCCAATATTAGCCTACCATATAGCTACAGTAGTCAACACTAAGATTGATATGATATTGGTATGATATTGGTAGGGGGTTAGACAAATAGATAAATGGAACAGGCCAGAGAGCCCAGAAACAGACCTACCAAATATGGTGGACTCATTTTTGATGTGCAAAAGCAATTCAATAAAATATTAACAAACCAAACCTAATAACATGTAAAAGAATTACGCTGTGACCAAGTGGGATTTATCCCAGGTATACAAGGCTGGTTCGACATTCAAAAATCAGTTAATATAACTATTACATCAGCAGATGAAATAGATGCAAAATGTCATTTGACAAAATCCAATAGCCATTTGTGATAAACACTCCCAGCAAACTAGGAACTGAAGGCAATTTGCTCATTGATGAAGAACATCCACAAAATCCCTACAGCTAACCTCATACCTATGGTGAGAAACCAGATGGTCCCCTAAGAACAGGAACAAAGCAAGAGTGTCCCCTCACCACTCATAGCCAACGCTGTTCTGGAAGTTCTAGGAAGGAAGAAAAGGTATATAGATTGGGAAGGAAGAAACAAATCTATGTTCAGAGGTAACTTGATCATCTATGTAGAAAATGCCAAGAATTGTTCCAAAACAAAATGCCCAGTAGGTGAATATACCAGACTTACAGAATAAAAGGAAGGTTAATAGGCAAAGTCACTCACTTTCCTATATACCAATAGTGAACAATTGGCATTTGAAGTTAAAAAGACAATACCACTTACATTAAAATACCATTTACATTACCTTAAAAAGTGCTTAGAAATAAACCTGACAAAATAGGGGTAAGATTTTTATGAGGAAAACTACGAAATTCTGATGAAATAAATCTAAGAACATCTAAATAAATGGAGAGATATTTCCTATTCATGGATAGGCAGACTCCATACTGTTAAGATGTTTTATTTTTATTACTTTAACCATACTAAAGATATTGCATGTCACGTGGCCTGGTTCTGGATTCCCCCGATTGTGCTCGAGTTTACCAGGAGTGACACAGTGAATTTGTTTCACATACGGTGTTACGTCTATAGCCTCATCCCAGGATTGCTTTCTGCCAAAGCTCTCAGTTGGCAGAATGAGCTACTCCTGTAGTTGTACTTTCAGTGATTTTCTGTGATTTTTTTAAAGTTATTCAGTCTTGAGAATGTATTTTTATCATACACACGCATGTGGTGATTCAAAATGTTTGAAAACCGGTGCTGCGTGGGACCCTCCCAATTGCATGGAGGCTGGAGTCATGGGGTTCCGCTGTGCACTGTGGGGTGGCCCAGGCAGTGGATGTGGCACAGGTCCTTGGGGCCTGGGCTGTTCCCCAACCTGCAGAGAGGTATTTTGATGTGCTCACAACCCCAGGTACTTCTCACCTCCATGTGCTGATACCTGCATACAAAACAAAATTCTCACACTGGAAATTTGTTGAAATACTCATTCTTCAAATCTTCACAAGGTTTCCTAAATGTCACCTGACAGCATGTGCATCAGGAATACATTCTCCTTTGTCACCTTACTGTTTTCTGTATATTATTTTGCCCATTTTAATCTCAGCTGAAAGACCAAGCTTTTGCAAATGACTCATGCCTGTTGCATCTTTCTCTAAGGAGGCCTCTAAATGACCCTCCCCAAGTTGGTGGAACTGTCAAGTATTGGCAGCAGTGGAAGTGATTTCAAATGTCTCAAGAACTGTGGCAGTTAATCGGAAAGTTCCCAAAGCTTGTTTTAAATACCTTGCTAAGTCACCAACTCATGGGGTTATCAGCTAATGCTCTGAGGGGAGAGTCAGCCTGAATGGCAGTGTGGGATATAAATCTACACGTTTTGCAGGGTTTTTATAACTTTTTTTCCCTGAGTTGGTCAAGCCACCTTTTCAGGAAGCTGACCAAGAGCTCATCCCAGACCCCAAAGACTGTCCCTCTGCCATTTTCCACGGCTTCTTCTTGCTGTTTTTGGAGCCTCACCAGTGCATGGAGAAGCAAAATCTGTCAGTTCACTTAACCCAACACATGAAAACTGCAGTGTGTCACAGAGCTGAAGGGGTGACGCAAGCACTGCCTGTCCCACTGGGCGGCCTCAGGACGCTTCACTCAGCAGTATGAATTCTTCCTGATAGAGAACCCACCTCTGTCCCAAAAAGTGTATGTGCTGTAGGCCCCCCAGCCCATGCCCCGCCCTGGCACCGTACGACCAGCTGACACACAGGACAGTGAGCCTGCTTATTAAATATCAGCTACACTTAAATTCCTTTTCATTTTTAGAAAAAATAATATAAACAGATGTTCTCTCCCACCCCTAAGTGGGTAATTTTGAGCAGCCCATTTTGGAGAACACTGACACACACCCTTAGATTTCAGGATTTTATGTCCTTTCCAGGGGAGGGAGTTCTTACCCAAATGCCCACGAGGGTGGCAGCCGGCTCTCTCCGAACCAGGCACTGGGAGGACCCCACAAACCTCCACCTGTGAAAAGCCTCCCAAGGGGGTGAATTCTGTCCACTAAGTGTTTCAATAAATCTGCCCCATTTTGAGGAGCTACAAAAAGAAGGTAAGTTTTCTGCCCTGCAGGGGTGTGCAAGCAGCCAACAAGCCAGCAAAGGAACACAAAGGTGAGTGGCAATGCCAGGTGGGCCCGAGGTAAGGGGTGAGTGATGTCAGGAACCCGGGGCGACTGGTCAGGGAAGCGGGGAGGCAGCGTCGAGGGGGTGGGGCTTTGCGTGGTCTTTGAAGGGAACGCTTTGAACAGGTGAGGGTGGGGGGAAGGGATAGGTGGTGGGAAAAAACGTCCTTAAACCCTGGAATGCAGACACGGAAGTCAGAGGATGGAGAAGAGCCCCCAGCCCCGGCTGGCGGCGGTCCGGCTCTGTCCCAGGGGGAGCAGAGGGTGGGCATGAGCTCCCGGTCCAGGGCCCTGACTTGGCCCTACAGGCAGCAGGGTAGAATTTTGAGCAGGATGGTAGGCTATCAAATAATCGTATTAGGGGATTAGATTCTGTGATGTGTACTTGGCGTGGGAGGAAAGGTAGTAAACTGGGGGAGGTTCTAACAACACCCGCGCTGGGGACCCCTGTCAGGTCTAAGTGGTCCTTAAGGATGACTGAGGACCTGCCCCCGCCCCCACCACCCCTGCCCCAGGCCCTTCACAGAAGAAGTTTGGAAACTATAAATAGTGAGTTCCAAATCTCCTATTAACTGTTGATACAATTAACCAGTGAATCTCTGAAACTTTCCACCTTCAGGTACGTGTCTCCCCCCAGTGAACGCAGCAGCTGATGTAAATACGGCCGAGGGCCGGGCCCTTTCAAGGTGGGTCCCTTCATCAAGCCCAGCAGATAAATGGTGTGGGGGGCCGTGCAGAGGGCAGGCAATCGGCCCGGGCTTCCTGTTGTTCCAGCATTAACATATCTACTCTCGGGATCAAAGGCAGCTTTTCTGTCCCTGTGTGCTCCCAACAGGGGACAAAAAAGTCTAATATAATTAAAAATACGCTGCAATTTGGTATAACCTGAAACTGTGACACTTTGTTACCAAGAATCAAGGTTTATGGAGGGCGGGCCCACTTTAGAATATGCCTGAAACCCCAACCTTTTCGGTAGGGAATTTCCTACCTTTGTATCGACTAAGACATTTTCTCACATCCCCTCCTTCCCATGCACGACGTCCCTTCTAAGGTGGATGCCATCTCATTTCCGTCCCACGTACAAGCAGGTGTCCCAAAGCTGGAACACTTCATTTACTAAGTAACGTTATCCTATTCGGTTCACTGCAAGGATAGGAAAAAGGAAGTAAATGTGTGAAGGGGCATTTTACATATCAGACTCTGTTAGAAGGCTTACCGCATATATTCATTCACTCCCATATTCGTTTTATTTATTCATTAACCATTTAATGAGAGTTTGCCCTGACCCAGCACCAGCCATGGGGACCTAACGGTGGGTGACAGTGGGGGATTCCGGCCCCCTGGAGCCCGCTGTTCACCAGGGGGTCGAACTTAACCTAACACCACAGAAGGGCGCTTGCAGCTATGGCTGGTGAGTGCCCCGGAGGACAGGACTCCATCCTGGGAATCCTAATGGAGGACAGACGTGTCCGGGGTGGGACACGGCTCTGTGGGTGTGAGGTGTGGGCCAGCACGGAGACGCAGGGAGGGGTGAGGACAGAGGGGCCAGGGAGCGGGTGTGCCCGGCTGGGGAAGAGATGTGCCCTCCATTTCAGGAGCCCAAAGGCCAGTGAGATGGAAGTTGAGGACACGGCAGGCCATTCCAGACCTTTCTGTCATGATCAGGGTTCTTGTCTTTATCTTAAGGGCACAAGAAGACATTTTTTGAAGAGGAGGCCGACATTATCCTAGAGGCATTTTTTTTTTAATTAGGGTATCATTGATATACAATCACATGAGCAACATCGTGGTTACTAGATTCCCCCCATTATCAAGTCCCCACCACATACCCCGTTACAGTCCCTGTTCATCAGCATAGTAAGATGCTATGGAGTCACTACCTGTCTTCTCAGGGCTATACTGCCTTCCCCATGCCCCCCCTACATTACGTGTGCTGATCATGATGTAGACGCATTTTGAAATCACTCCCCCAGTGACAATTGGCATCAGAAGAGCAGGAGACAGCACAGGGGGGCCACTGGTCCAGGCGGCAGAGAACGGCGGCCCGGCCCAGCACGCGGACAGCGAGGAAGGCTGTGGGCCTTCGCAACATCCGACATCCGGGACATTAGCACCATCCTGGGGTGGGTGTGATGCAGGAGGAGGAAGACAGTGAGAGAAGGCATAATTCCCAGGCCTCTGCATGGTCGTCCCTTCCTAGGGCCACCGCGCTGAGCACGCACCCTCGGGAGGCACTGGCCGGTCCAGGAAGGAAATGACCCGCCCACCATGGGGCCCCCACGTGCTCACCTGCCTCTGGGCCGGGCTTGCCTCCTAACGCCATGCTGCCCCCTCTCGGGGCACCCAGGGCCTCCCAGAAACCCCGCTGGATCCGCTGCCCAGATCAACCCTTGACCCTTTTTGAAATAAACCAACGGCCCCCCAGGGCAGGTGGAGCCAAATGGCAGGCCCTCCACGTGTAGCCGTGGGGCTCGACCCACCACCAGGTCGATGGCATCGGGCACGGTGTGTGTGTGTGTGTGTGTGTGTGTGTGTTCCGTACAGAAGCCACGTGTAGTTATAATCCGAGTTTCAAAATTTAGTGAACTACTTCTATAGTCTGGAAAAATATGACCATGAAAGACGTATTTCTAAAGAAAAAACAAAACCACCTGCTAAGTGCTTTGCGAAGACATGATAAAGGTCAAACTGCAAACACAGGGGGCCAGGTAGGGAAGGGTGAGAGTTTGGGGGGGATTCTGCACTGGGGCTGGGCGCCAAGGGTGTCGAAGTAATCACGTGACCCGACGTCTAAAACAAAGACCGCAGCATTCAAATTATAAATGATGAAAGAAAAACACACGCTGATCAGCAGATCCAACCTCAGTGGAAAAGCCTTGACACCCTCAAAAAGTCGTGGAATTAATATATGGTTCTACATTTAGCTTTGAACATATTTACATTAAATGATCTGAGAATAAACCCGCTTTTAATATTAACTGACTACCTACTGATCCAAACGGCTCTATGAGTCATTTGTGATTGTTTGATCGTGAATCTGTAGCTTCCCCCTACTTAATGAACCAAAATTTATGAGTGCTATTTAAAATGCAAATTCCACATCTAGAAAAGAAACCGGGAGGCTTCTTCCTATGTGACACGGTACGGGACTGTCATGGGGATCAGCTGGACAGAAGAGAAAGTACCAAACAGGACCCACGTATCTCTGAAAATAGAGTATGTGATAAAGATGGCATTCCGAATGAATTGGGAGAGAATGGACTGTTTAGTGGTTTTAAGATACATGGATAAATATGTCCAAAATATGTCATATTCCCTACCTCATAATCAAATAAATGTAGAAAATGAAATTATAAAAGTACTACAAAATAAAAATCAGTGGCTTTCCAGATAGGCTGCGCTGCGGGGTTACCCAGGCAGCTGGGTTGGTCCTAAGCATTCAGATTTTTTCAAGCTCCTTAGAGGACTCCAGTGAGCAGGCAGAGTGAAGAACCACAACATAGGTCGATATTTAGAAAAGGTTTGCTTTGGGAGGAAAGCATGAAGGAAAAGATTGAAATATTTAAATTACCTAAGAATTGACTCTATCTGTTGCTTCCATTAACTAAAAATATCTATATAGATAGATAGATAGATAGATAGATAGATAGATAGATATGCATTAAAAGGTAAATGACAAACTTGTAATTTTTGCAACTCTATGACTGGCATAAGGTTAATATTCTGATAATGAGATCTTACAAATCAAAAAGAAATTGGGCTATCAATACACAGGCACCCCCACACATAACAGAAGTGACTGATATTGAAAGCGACACATGAAATCTATAGTGATGAAATAATGAAAGTGTTTTCTTTCTCAAGAGTCATAAAAGAAATGCAAAACTAACCATGTTTTACTTACAATATTGGTAAAAAAAAAAAAAATTTAATCAAAACTTCCAAGTGTTGGCTAGAGTGTGGAGGTCGGAGCTCTCACATAGCCCTGGAAGGACTGACCAGCTAGAATATCTGGATGCTACACCATTCCCTTAGCTCAGCAATTCCTCCTCTGAACGTTTATGTCATTGTGTTCTGACCATTGCACGCTGGCTCTTATCCCCCACTGAGGACCAGCGGTTCCGGCGGGAAGGCAACCAGCTGCTCCCCTGTCCTGCCTGATTCAGGACCCCCAGCACCCTCTGCACAGCTTTGCTCACCAGTCTCCACCCTGGGGACTGTGGAGCACCAGGTGCCCAGCCTGCAGCCACAGTACTTGGTTATCTACACTCTCAGCCCGTCACAATTCCTGGCACACGGCAAGTGCTCACTACATGTGGAATTCACCCATGACTCTAGGCAGAGCTGGTGTCTAACATAAATAACATCAATAACAATGATTCCAGCGACTTGCAGCAACAAGGGAGAGAAGAAGAAGGTTGAGACTGGGGCACAGCAGCCTGGTGCGGCCTGTGGGTTCTGTCTCTGGCTGTAAACTGTTGAGACACTTCAGTTGCAGAACCGTGTGCCTGGATGGGGGGCTGTCGCTCTCCTCTCGGTCCGATTCAGTAACCACTGGCCCCACACAGACACTGAGCAGTTGATACATCACTGGTGCAGCTGGAGAATTGGAGTTTCAATGTTACTTCCTTATATTACATTTGTAATCGCGTTTGACCAGTGGCTACAGCGTTGGCCACAGAAGAGGTCTAGACCAAATCACCTGTTTTTCCATGTGGGAAACTGAGTCCGAGGAACTGATTGTTTTGAAGTGGTGAGAGATCAAGCACTTCAGCAATGGAACCATCAGGACCCAGCAGGGGGTTCTAGGTTAATTTCTACCCTACAAGAAAGGGTGCGGCTTTAACACTTTTGAAGAAAAAGTGTGAGAACTGTGAGAGTCACTGTTCTCTCTAAACTTTATACTGGCCTCACACATCAGAGATTTGATCCATTTTGCCTACACTCCATTAAACAGAAAGTTAAGAACATTGTTAAAATGAAAGAGTTCCATCTGGAAATCACAAAGCTGTCAAATATGAGATGTGCTGTGTAATTTGAAAAGAATCATTACACTTTTCTCACATGCATGGTTCAAACTGGAGCTGAGCCCCCTCAGTCCTGCGAGTCTCCCAAAGAGCGATGCGACTGGATGCACACACACGCATGCACATGCATGCACACACACACCTCGGGGGCATTCATGCTCAACTGTATTAAAGGGACACAGAAACGAAAATATGAGAGTC
Source organism: Manis javanica (assembly GCF_040802235.1). Taxonomy (NCBI): domain Eukaryota; kingdom Metazoa; phylum Chordata; class Mammalia; order Pholidota; family Manidae; genus Manis; species Manis javanica. Next base: position 78,324,949 of record NC_133168.1, read on the forward strand.
CTTTCTTAAACAGAAAGAGAAAAGTACTGAAAGCAAGTGGAAAGGAAAATCATTAATTGGAGAATAAAATTGAGATATGAAAATAAATGGAAAGCACAAAGCCAAAACTTGAATTCAGTCGGTAGTCACTTTAAGGACAAAAGTGAGAAGAGCTGGAGGTGCTTGGGAGGCGGGGGGCAGAGCCCATGTATGGAGGACCAGGGCCAGTCCCTTTTAACCTTAAACTTGAATCCAGAGAGCTCTCTGTATAGGGGTGAATGTGTACGCCGGGGCACGTCTGTGTTACCCATTAACATACACCTTTAGTTGAAATCACACTTTCCATCTGCCCCTTGCAGATGCCCCCGCCCTGGAGCCCACCCAGCACTGGATTCAACTCTGAGAATCACGCAGCCCCAAGTGTTGGGAGGAAGTGGGCCTTTCCTTGTAAAGTTAGCTGATAGTTCTCTCAACATACCTGGGACACCAATTTAAAAAGGAAAAAGGAAGTGGTCAAAGTCATGCTTTTTTGTAAACTTCAAAGGTTATCTCTCCCTCCCCCCTCTTTACATTTTACTGTCTGGTGAGCTGACTCGTCTGCAGCTGTTGGCAGAGACTGTGTTCCGTGGCGTCAAACCTGCCTCCTCACGGCCCATAAAATTACAGCAGGGAACCAGGACCGGCAGGTGTGGGAGGGAGAGGCCAGGATGCCCCTTAATGATTTCTCTGACACCCCATGCTGAGGTGCCGCGGGAGGCGCTGGGGGAGACCCGGGCCTGGTCTGCTTGTGAGGGTGCTGCCGCCAGCCACCTCTCTGCAGCGAGGCTGGCGGCTTTCGGCTCCTGCGTCTGTGCCTGAGATGACCACCGCCACACATGGCTCGGGTTTCATGCCCTGTGTATGGCTAGCCTCATAACTGCTCACAGACACTTACATACTACGCACACCTGCACCAAAAGCAGAAAGAAGCCACGTTAAGCAAACATGGGAAAAACCAAGTTTAAAAAGATGTCTTAAACAGCACCAACTGCTATAACAAAATGCTTCTAAAAATCTACAAGCCCAAGTTCTTTTTCCTCCTAAAATCGGGAGCAATACATAAAAATCATTTATGTTTTCAAAGATGTCAGAGCTCTGTCAGAGTTTAATAGGAAGAAAGTAATACATTTTGCCCTTTTTCTCTTCTCTGAGTGATAGAAGTTAATAATCACAGACTACCCGTTAGTCTATCTCAGTGGAACTGCAAACTACTAGCTCAGTATGTCTTTTGGTTTTGTGCCAATATTTTGAAACAGAAAATCAGTTTATTTGAGAAACCTTAAATTGTTTATATTTTTTTTATTTGGCAGATTGAGAAGTACACACATTTCCTTAAAGAAATGCAAAGTGGATTCATTCAGAATTGAAGTCACCCTTTCCGTACCGTAGGATTAAATGAAAATAAGAAATGCTCTTTTTGGCAAACATTTTCTGACGCTCTACCATATGTCAGGCATTGGGCTAGGATCTGTGCATATAAAGACTAAACATAATAAGGTATGTGGTTTATGCAGAAGAATATAAGATCATAATGAAGGTGGCTTTGGTACTTTCAGATTCCAAAAGATGTATGACATATTTGAATTCATTTTTCTGTAATTTCAGTTCAGAACGGAGAACCACCAAGCTAATATCCCAGATCAGAGGTCTGCAAACTTCAGCTTGTGGGCCAAGACTGCAGTTCTACAGTTTTAAAGGGCTTTTTTTTTTTTTTGACATATCATTGCTGAAGAAGCACTAGTATCTACTTCAGCAGTTTGTTTTTTAGATTAAGCATGAAAATGTCAGTTTAATACAGACTGAGGCAGAATGTGTCTTTATACATCACTCTGTAAAGCCTACCTTTTGATGGCCATAGATGATTGTGGTTTTTTTTTTTTGAGAGGGCATCTCTCATATTTATTGATCAAATGGTTGTTAACAACAATAAAATTCTGTATAGTGGAGTCAATGCTCAATGCACAATCACTAATCCACCCCAAGTTAAAGGGCTTTTTTTTAAAAAAAAGAAAAGGAAAGAAAGAAAGAAGAATATGACACAGAAACTGAATGTAGTCTACAAAAAAATCTAGTCCTTTCCAGAAAATGTTTGCCTAATAAAAAAGCCAAACTTTCTCCAGCACACTATTCCCTCCTGTTCTTTGAGTTTTCTGGATTTCAGACATTTGAGGGCTCTATATTTAATTTCAATTAATTTTAACTTATTTTGAACTCCTGGTTTAGCAATGATTATGTAACATTTTTCTTAATGAAATCAATACATTAAACATTTTAAAATATTCAAATGTTGATTTCTGAAAAATGTTGATTTCTGGATTCATGCTCAATCTGCTACCCCAGACATTTTATGTTTTGCCTTAAATTTTCCAAGAAACTGGAAATGAATATTGAGGGAAAGGGATATTGAGAAGCATGCATTTTTAAGAACCATGGTTTCTAATTGCAAGTTAAATCACAGGATTGTTTCATTTGGGGACAAAATTACCTTTCAGGTACAACTGAAGACAAGTCTTTATAAATTATGTCTTGTATTCCCTAATAAAATATCTGGTTGAAGCAAAAGTTCATACTATGTTAATTTCTACAAGAGTGAACAGTGAAGCTATGTCAACTTCCACTGGCAAATTTACGTGTCATCCTTATCACTTACTTGGTTATGGTAAACCACTCATATGCTGATGCTGGAATTTTTAGAATACTTATTTCATACATTTTATATTATTTTTAAGCATATTTGGGAGTGAATGGAAATTCATGCATTTTTGGGAAATTAAGGCAAAACGAGACAGGCTGGATTTATTTATGCTTATCTAGCATATCTAAAAAGAAAGCAAATCAGATGAAATTTATTTTGGATTTTCCTCATTTTATCGACTAAATATTGGTGCAATGGCAACATAGCAAAACACGTTTTCCTGTAATGAGGCAAAATAAAAGCTGGATCCTTGATCTAAGTGAAGTTCCTAAAACCAATGACTCCATTTGGCTGATGCTCGTATGAGGTAATTAATGCCATTTGTACTGCAAGAGCTGCAGTCACATTTCACAGCTGGCTGGACCCAACGGGGACAGGCATTGAGTTACATATTACAACTAACCTGCAGGTCCGTATAGGGTCTGTATAGGGTCTGGTTGAGTACCTGTTGCCCCCCACAGTTAGGCAACTGCAGGTAAAATTCCCAACTGAACCTGCAAACCAAGGGCAACACAAAGTCATTTCAGAACCCACGTAGCAGCAAGAAGTTCTGTCGCTTCATAAACACATTTCCCCAAAGTTTGTGTTCTCGATCCCTCTGCATACAATGTAGTATGACACATCTTTGTGGCCCAGTGGATTCTGCCAAGATGCAAAGTTTGGGGGGGATATGTAACAAAATAGACACAAGTAATTACTTATGAAAGATTACTGAAATAAACTTGAGGACCAAAGACTGCCTTAAATGCTCCAAGAAACTGGGAGAAAAGAAATATTGAAAAGCATGAATGTAACTTTCCTTATTACGCAAAACCAGTAGCATTTGACCTGCCCAACAGCTATCTCCCTCAGCGACGGCTTCTGCTGGACCCCCAAGGACCCACCACCCAGAGGAGGAGGGCATGGGACAGAAAAACAGAAACACTGACATCTTGTATCACGTCTGACTTGACCACGTCTATTGCCCACCAAGCACATCTTTCCATCCCTGCTCTCACAGGAAAGAGTAAAATTGTGCATTAGATCCATGTGATAGGGAATCATTTTTTAAATTTATAAGACAATTAGAGAAAGTAGCTCTGGCATTACCTGAATATTGAATTCATTCTGAATAAGGATGAAATTATAAACTGAGATACAGCATAGACTACTATTCTCTTTCCATCATTTTTGACTCTTTACTTGATATTCCTATCCAAATATTTTACTTGAGCATGGCTATTATATTTTAACTGAAAATTTATATATGGTTCTCATGAGTTGGAGAAATAGGAGGAAAGCACATTTAATAAGTGGTGAGTTTGTGAGAAGAAATTTGCATCATTTAATTTGTTTAACTGAACTCTTTAATAATCCTGTGGGGTAGGAATTACTCCTCCCATTTTAAAGATAAGAAACCTGACACATGGCAATCATAAGGGACTTACAAAGGTCTACAACAGACAAGAGCTAGCGTCCAAGACCCCAGATGGGTCACTCAGAAAAGTTCAACTACATCGCATGTTGCGGTTTAAAACACTTTCCAGTAAAGGTAAAAAAGTAAAATGCCTTGAGGCATAATTGTAAATATCCTATACATAAGTAGTGAACAAGCTTTACAAGCATATTTTCCTACCTCTCTATTTGCCCTATTATGGAGAATAATCAGTATTTTGGCTGTTCCCAATGGGGAAGAGTGTACCCAGTAAGTTTTTAACCTTTGCATGCAATAAATTCATGACTCTGCAGTTTCCACAGAAAGGCCCCATGAAGTCATTAATAACAGCAACAGCTTCAACACTTGTAAGATATCGCCACACAAGCTATCACAGGTCATTCCTGTAACCCAGTATGGTGGGTTAGGACTTTGTTCATTCATTCCTTGTATCTTAAATATTTATTGTATCCCTACTAATTCTGAGCCTGTAGTTGTGCTAGACCTTAAAGAGAGAAAAGACCTAGCTCTGGCCTAAAGGGACTCATAGACCTGGACACAGATTAAATGAGAAAACAAGATGAGTGAAAATATCCCACGAACTGCATAAACATAACCTACTAATAATTTGTATTCTCAAAGGAAAATAAAACATTCTAGAAAAGGAGGCTGATAACAAGAGCTGGCAGTGAAAAGTATACACCTGTGGGTAGAAAGAGGGAGGACATTGCTTAGGAATCGTCGAGTGTAGATGATGCTGACTGACTGGTGGAGATGTGTGCTACCGGGGCCAGCCAGGAGGCACACGGCACCCTCTGGCAGAGGAGCCCAGGTGCCAGGCTGAGTTGAGAGTGTGCATCAGTGCTGCTCATGTGCCAGTCCTGGATAGATGCGGAAGGGGAAGAGCTGGTCCATTCCCTCAAGGCGCTGACGATCTATTCAAGGACTGAATTGGACTGAAGCCAGCTTGAGAGATGGTGACATCAGCGGGATTCACCCAGGAAGTTTGCAGAGGAGATGAAGCATGAACTTGGCCAAGGGAAAAGGCTGGACAGGTGGGCAGTAGAGGCAGAGGGATAGCGTGGGCCAATGCAGGGAAGTCCCTGGGGAGATCTGGGGGATGCATGGCCCCTGGGGAGCTGGCAGCCAGATTGCCAAGGCCTAGAGCACTGGGTCTGAGCATGTATACTGCTTACAGTTCCCTTAGCCTACACTCACGGTTCAGAAACCATATGTAAGTAAATGAAATGAAAAGTATTGCCAAGGAAAATAACACTTCTTAGAAAATTCCCTAATCTTTTCATTAATTCATCGAGTATTTATTGAATGTCAGGCAGTTTTTGGACACCAGAAATATATAGAAAACACTACAAAGGCAGAGAAAGATGCTCAAAAAGATAACTAAATAAAACATCTATTGTGTTAGATGGTGATAAACACTAAGAAAGAAAACCAAAGCCCAAGGGTCATGTAATAACAGAGCAGGTGTGGCCACAGTGACCAAGAGTCAAATAGGATGGGCAGTAAAGATGTGGAGGGAGGAAGGGCATTAGTGGGGTTTTTGGGGAAGGACATTCTTGGAAAAGATGCTACATGTGCAAAGGCCTTGGGGTAGAGGGTTGCTCTGTATTTGAGGGTCAAGCATGCCAGAGCTCCTAGGCACAGAGCAGGAAGTGACAGCAGTGGGGCTAAAGCTCTGGAAACAGAGAGCTGAGACCCGAGACAGAGGGACAGTCACCAGAATGTTGCGAACGCTCAGCAGCTGAAGGAGAACCCCGTTTTCTACAGCAGCAGAGCAGCATAAAGATTCATCTCACACAACAAAGAACCTGTTTCCGAATCCTGGCTCCTTCCTAACATCATGGAGGGAGTTAGCAGGTCCATTTCCAGAAGCCACAATATGGGAGTCCTCAGTAGGCCTCTTAGGCATTAGAAAATCCTTACCGCAGGGACCAGAACCCCGCATAGATGTGACCCCAGCTCCATCCTGCGGGCACTAACTCAGCTGGGCGTGGAATTCCCCACAATGCTGCCTGCAGGGTGCACTCCAGCCCCACTAGGGAGGTAGGTTTCTTTTAAGAACAAACCCTAAATAAGACATTTTCTCAGATATGAGTGTGGTGTGCCCCTGTAAGTGACAAGCGGGGGCTGGGCCAGCCTGACGGGACAAGACAACCATTGAATTTGAAGCCAGTCTGAGAACACTGCTCCCAACGGAGATTCAGAGAGTGGAATGTGGACCCAAGTGGCATAGCCTGGAGTGGGTCATAAAGGGGCTAGAAAAAGTGGCCCCTGACCTTGCTCACCACTGTCATCAGCAGGAGAAGTTGCCGGGTCCCAGGGGTGCCCTGAAGCTACCTAGCACCAGCATCCCAGCTTTTTCCAGGACAGGTTGAGTCTGGGTAACAAAAATGAAGATTCTTTTAGGCACCACTGACCACAAGTGCATTTGGCAAAATGGCATCAACTTGAAACCTGAAGTGAAATAAATGGAAGTATTTACAAGCCGAGGCAAATGTTCAAAGGGAGATGCAGACGCAGAGAACAGATGGCCGATGAGGAAGCTGCCCGCATTCTGCCCACACCCACAAAATGCAGATTTGCAAGTGTTTACGGTCTGAGCACCCAGGACTCAGCCCCCGGGCTCCCCGACAGCACACACGGGGGTTTCTTACAGCACCCACACTGCCTCCTGGGAGGAGCAGCCCACCCAGGCTCCTGAGGAGCTGGATTTTTCATGAAAACATCATCTCTATCTTGTAAAAATGAGTCGGACTCTTCCAACCTTTTATTTTACAAGGTGAAAAGGGAAGAAACTATTTGCAGTTGATGATTTGTGGGCTGAAATAGCACGAAAAATGAAACGGAAAGGCCACCCCCATCCCCTAAACTCCTGTTTCTAGGGAGTTACCCAAACCCTCAGGGATCTTGGAATTAAGAACATTTCTTTAAAAGTCTAATTATAGGATCTCCAAAAGGAGTACTGTATTTTTTTTTTTTTGTCTCTTAGGAATATCTGCAAAAATAGTTCTAAACCATTGCTTCTACATTTAATGAAGAAAGTTTAGAGCGGGTATTAAGTACAGATGGAAGTATGTCTAGAGTAAAACAAAGGAAAAACAGAAACACTGAATGCCAACAGTCAATCAGGGAGAAAATAAGGAAAGAACATGTATTTTCACTGAAATTTTCCCATCAGCTGTTATTTTTGACCCCTTTAGACACTTTCTTATATTAGCATCATAAAGGAAAAAAACAACAAAATCAAATCGCGCATACACAACCATAACCAAAAATTATTCTACCACTGCTTCTAAAACCCCAGGCAAGTTGCAGTATAATGGATGCTAAAAATGTCCCCAAATGTCAGTCATTTAAGGAGCTAGCTGCTCCATCTCCTCACCTCTCTCAGACTCGAGTTGGTGCATTCGCAAATGTGTTTGTTTTTATTATAGATAGATGGATGGATGGATCATGGTATTTGATGAGGATTAGAGGCAAGCACCTGATTTTTAGAGACTCATACCCTCCACATACAGAACAATAGCCTCTCCTAATAGGAAAGACAGCCAGAAAACACAGCTAGTTTCATCTTCACAGGGAAAGGCTTTCACAAATACAATCTCCTTGTCACACACACCCAAACTTAGAGATTCTACAATTAATGTCCTCGAAACGAAGACCATTTTTCACCACACCCAGTCCTGGTTTAATTATCAGGTTGATAAGTAACCTTAAGATTTCAAGGCCACACTGAAGATTCTCATGTAGTTTAGCCGAGGAGGGGGAAGCTTAGGTCCTCACGTTTGAGGCAGGTAGGCGACTGGTTCTGGGGACTGTCTGGATCTGTAAAGAACATTAAATGTTCGATACCAATGAGGAAATACCTCATTGCACAAAGGCATTTCACAAAAACAAAACACCCCCTATTTGGAGATATTACTATGTATTTCAATACTTCTGGGATGAAACACATATTCTTACATATATATTTGGTACCTGGCATAACTTCTCCCCACTCAGAAAAATATAGTCTTTTATATCTGTCTGGATTCTCAACATATAACAAATGTCTGCATATACCAAGATGTCCAAATGTGCTATTTACCATTATTTTGTATCCTTTTTTAGAGGAAAATGATCTTTGGTTCTTGAAATTTTCCTTATATGTGAATATTAGTGATTGACAATATACGTGAAATAGCACCCAGTATCCAGAAGCTGTATTACTTTTTGCTCCTCAGAACATCTAGATATGCTTTCAGCCCAATTTTCTGGTCAAAATAAGGGTGGGCAGACAGGCTGTCAAGAAAAATCTTACAATTGGGAAAATTGAAATAGTATTTTTTTTTTTACAATTTCATATGCATTAAAAGTGGTAAAAATCAAATCAGTCTAAGTTTAACATAAGGGTAATTGTTTTGTCTTTTCATTTTGAAGCTCTCAGTGTTTGCAGGGTTCTTCCTTCACTCCTGACACTGCTCTGGGCCTTGAGGACAACAGTAAACAAATGGGTAGAAATGCCTGCCACCAGTGAATTCAAGTGAAGAGAGACAGACACACAGACAACCAAATAAACAAAGCAGCCCTGCAGGCCCTGACAGCCAGGACCTCGGCATTTGCAGGCTTTGGCGGGAGTCCTCAGGAGCTGGCTTACATCCGTGGGGGCTACTCTCCAAATGGAGCCCCAGCTAGCCCATCTTCATACTGATATGTGGCTGCTCCTATCGGGAGGTGAGAATTCCCTGCCCTGGGCAGCCGTGTGTCCCACTTTGATTCCTGGAATGTGACAGAGTGAAATTCTGGGACTTCCAAACCCAGGCCTGAAGAGGATGACCAGTTTTGCTTCCCTTTCTTAGAAGACAGCCGCCATTCAGGAAACATACTACCCTGTCAGAGAGAGAAAGAGACAGACACAAACCAGAGACAGAAACAGAGAAGGTGAGAGAGGACACACACACAGACCCAGGAAGACAGGCAGAGAGCCAAGTCCAAAGTCATCTCAGAGGTAGTAGAGTCAGCAGCTCTGCACGGCCACTGACTGAGCCTTGAGGGGACTGACCAGAGAAGCCTCCACCTGGGCCCCAAGCGGCCCTTGGAAATGATGCAGTGCTGTCATTTGAGGCCACTAAACTTCGGGACATTTTGTTACACAGCAATAGCTAACTGAACCCCAGCACAGAATTACTCTGGCTCTCGGGCTAAGCCTAGACTACGTGGGGGTGTGTTGGAGCTACATGGCAGCAAGACCAATGAATTTGGCAGGAGGGGAGCCTGGTGTGGATCTGGATGTTCTCAAAAATCATAGATGTGGTTAGAAGTGGTCTGATTCTGGAGAATGATTCCACTTATATGGCGTTCAAATATAGACTAAACTAATGTGTGGCTTCCTCTGGATGCAGTCTGAGAGAAGGGCCAGCATGGCCGCAGACAGACCGAGTGTGAGGCACAACAGAAGGCAAGTCAGGGACGCCTGACAAGACAAGTTGACCTCACCCCCTGACAGCTCATTCTTCCTTGAAAGCATCAGGAGCACAAACCCCTCCAAATTCTTCCTCGGCAGGTGCATGGTCTCACGGTTACAAGGACAACCATCCCCAAGAGGGGTGGTGCGGGAGGTTCTTGCACTCAGCAGCTCAAGTGTGCAGGAGCTGGGGGTGAGCAGAGCTGTCAGGAGCCCCTGCCCCTACGAAGACACAGGTGATTAGGAATTCCTTACGGCTCCACGCACAGGTGCTGGGACCATGAGGTGGGCAGCAAGCGCGGTTGATCACCTAAGACGGCCAGTCATCAGCACTTGCTTGGAGATAAGTAGGGACCACAGTTTCTCTCTAAAAGCTGAACAGTGGCCCAGGTCCCTTCTTGTTCTCAAGAAGCAAGTCCCGTTTATGTGCTCACAGAAGGGACACAGCATCGAAAGAGAGAGGAGCCGTCAGGGAGAATGGGTCGTGCACGGAAGCCTGGTGTCACAGGGACTTCAATCTGTAAACAGCTGTCATACCCTCAGCCCACTTCTCCCTGGACTTTCCCCCAGGAGAATGGCCTCAGCCTGCTGGCGCAGCCAGGGGTGCTGTGCCCAGGCAGGCCAGTCAGAAGGCAGGAGACACAGGCTGCTGCAGACTTGGGCTCGTGGTTCCCGACCACACCCTGGGCCCAGAACCACTGTGCCCATCCCCAGGGGGTCCCGCAGCACCCCGCCGGCCTGGCTGGAGAACGGGCTCCGGCATTCCGTTGGTTTTCCCTGTGAGTCAGTCCCTGACTTCTTCACAGGGTGCCTACCGTGTGCACCTACTATGTGCCTGGCACATTCTGCTTACTAGTTATCTGAAAGGAATTCTTCATAAAGATCGGAACACCAGAGTTCAAATCTGGCTCTTTGAAGAGCGTGAAAAACAAGGTCTATGTACGTAACTATTTGTAATATAGAAAAATCAGTAAGGTGATAATGAAATAAAGTATCAAGGGATCAATCAAAGGTGCCCTCCCAATGTATTCTAACCAGCAGTCCAAAGTTTGACTGTCAAGGAGGCAGCTCCCCCAGGGACTGGCACTTATTTTTTCATGGTCAACCAAATCCTTAATTATCTCCTTAAAATGCCACCGAGGACAACAGTGTCTAAGTTTCTGGGAGGTGACATGTTGGTGTGCAAATGGGACCTATGGCAATGTGGGCCCGGCGTGTCCACGGTCCATGTGACCCAGTTTCAGTATTTCAAGGACATTGTTTCTAGGGTTTTTGAAGTTCAAGTAATTAAACAGATGCAAGCTTCAGTGGTTAAATTTCACCAAGCCCGTCAACGCAGCGACCACGGTCACATACCCACATGAATGGCATCGATGACAGAAACCACAACCCAGGGCAACATGGTTGGGGAAAGAAAACATGAAACTACACTGGCCAAAACTGTCACAGAAGACACAGGAGTCCACAGATATCGCGACAGGCCGGCCACGTTCTACCCTTATCTTCTATTTTCCTTTTATTTTCTCCACAGTCCTTCCCCTAAAGCACAGCTTGCCGACCTGTCCTCTCTGACACAGTGTGAGAGCAACCACCTTAAATTCATTTTGATTTAATTTCAAGTGGCACTTCTCCTTTTTGTGTTGAAAAGGTCTTGCCTCATTTCGCTTTTATTTTTCTCACCTTTCTGTGAACAATCTCCTCCTTCAGTCGGCTCTGGGGTAACAGTGTTGCGGCACAGATATGTTTGCCTAAATGCAGGCAAACCAAACAGTAGCTCCTCGTGGACAGAGACCCAAGGGCGACATGAAAGGCCAGGAGCTTTCTCACAGCTTGGTGCGAGCCACACCGCTGAGCTCCAAATTCACTCGAAGCATCCTTCCACCGAAAGGTTTCTGCTGAAAATCACTTGCATGCAGCAAAAACCAATGATCAGGAGGGGACTTTCGGACTTGAGAGTCACTTTTCATCATTTTTTTAAACTGAAAAATTTGGAAAGAAGCCGTTTTATTTTCAGCATATTATAAATGTTGTGTTCAACGGTTTATAGTTTTGTTTTATTGTTTTTAATGAAAACTTTATTATTTTAGACAAGTTTTAGATTCACAGCAAAACTGAGGAAGGTGCAGAAACATCATGGAGCCTCCCCACTGTCAACATCACCCACGAGAAAGGCACTTGTGTCACCACGGATGGACCCACATTGACGTGAAGTCTGCAGTTTACCTCGGCACCCACTTTCGGTGGTGTACATTATATGGACAAATTGTATATAATGACATATATTCAACAATATAATTCGAACAAAGTTTTCACTGCCCTAAAAATCCTCTGTCCTCTGCCTATTCATCCCTGCCCCTTCCCCCAAATCTTAATCCCTGGCAACCTCATATTTTCACTGTCTCCATAGATTTTTGCCTTTTCCAGAATATCATTTCACTGGAATCATACAGTATGCAGCCCTTATGAACTGGTGTCTCTCACTTACTAATACATATTTAAGGTTCCTCTATGTCTTTTTCATGGCTTGAAAGCTTATTTGTTTTTAACATGAATGATATTTCATTGTCTGGATGTACCACAGTTTACTTATCCACTCACATACCGAAGGGCATCTCAGTTGCTTCCAAGTCTTAGCAATTATGACTAAAGCTGCTGTAAACATTCGTGTGCACGTTTTTATGTGAACCTAAGTTTTCAACATTTTGGGGTAAATAACAAGGAGCATGAATGCCAGATCATGTGATTAAAAGATGTTTAGTTTTGTAAGAAACTGCCAAACCATCCTCCACAAAGGCTGCGTCACTTTGCATTCCCACCTGCACTGAATGAGAGCGCCTGTTGCTCCACATCCTTGTCAGCTTTTGGTGTTTTCAGGGTTCTGAATTTTGGCCATTCTAATGGGTGTGGTTAGTTATACCCACATATTTCATTTTAATCTTATTGTTGTTTTAATTTGTTTTTCCTTGATTACATATGCTGTGGAGCACCTTTTCATATGTTTATCTGCATCTATATATCTTCTTTGAATAGCTGTCTGTTAAGTCCTTGGCCTGTTATTAAAACTAGTCGTTTTCTTATTGCCAAGTTTTATGACTTCTTTGCATATTTTGGATGGCAGTCCTTTATCAAATGTGTTTTTTGCAAATATATTCTCCCAGTCTTGTGGCCTGTCTTCTAATGCTCTTGACATTGTCTTCCTTAGAGCAGAAATTTTTAGCTTTAATGAAGATGACCTTATCAATTATATCTATCATGGATCATATCTTTGGTGTTACATCTAAAAGTTGTATCTAAACACTAGGATCACCATACAAAGTCCATCTAAGTTTTTTCCTATGTTGTCTTCTAGGAGTTTTAGTTTTGTATTTTACATTTAGATATATGAACCATTTTTGGATTCCACTTGCTAGTATTTTGTTGAGGATTTTTATATCCATGTTCAAGGAGATGTTGCTCTGTAATCGTTTTTTCTTGTAATTTATATCATTCTATCACTATACATTAATATTGAAATTGGTGGACTAATGTTCACTGGTTGTCAGGTGCATTCGCTGTTTCTTGACTTTGTGTTGTAGCCTGGCAGGTGGTACACCAGTACGGCTGGGTCTGTGGGCTCTGGAGACAGGTCAGCTTTTGTCCGTATTGTACTGATGTATATAGAAGTACTGTGCTAGGCAAATGAGTTATCGATTACCTTGTTTCCATTCCCTCATCTATAAAATGGGTTTGCTAAAAAGAAGTAGGTATATCATTTCATGGGGTTTGTGTAAGAATTAATGTGGATAATACATGTATAGTGCTTGAAATACCATATCAAATAAATATGTAGTTATTCTTTTAATCATTTGCCTAGCCCCTATTGCTTTATTATAAGGGAAGAACCATTTCTCTCATTATAGTATTTTATATAGGATGCTTTTTATTTTTATTTCATCCCCCAGAAGTTTTTAGTTTATTCTTTTCTCATAGCACCACAAATATTACAGATTAATGCCTGTAAGTCATTTAAATTCAGCCATGTTTTTTTATATGTAAAGTAATACATGTCCTAAATAGCTATAAAATGGAAATTGCATAGCAGGATTACATGTTAACAAGCACATGTGTATGGTGGTTTCTGGTTTCTGGACCAGTGTATGTACTCCAGCAGGTCTTTAAAGAGGGGGTTTCTATATAGCATGTTTGTTTTTCACATTGTGTGTTTTTATTTTTCTAGTTTGTGTTTTCTATGAGTTTAGGTGATTATACATTTTGAATTGGAAGGAACATCAATAGCCACCTTAGAGAATCCCTCTCAAAACTGAAACCCCTGGGTGGGGGTGAGGAGTAGGATGGGGGCAAGGGTGGGAGGCAGCGCCAGGTGCCTCCCAAGTTACCAAAGTCAGCCTGGACCAAGGGTACATCTTTAGTCATTTAAAAAATTCCCTCTTACTGAGCTCACATTTACTTCTTTATGTTTACTTCCCATTGGTCCTAGTCTGGTCTCTGAAGCTACTTAGGAGAAATGTGAAATGTGCTTACTGGAATATGAAGTGAAACATGAAATCCATGAGCACCCCATGTCTGAAGCCATGTATGATCCCCTGAGATGTGTCTTCCCAGGCTCAGGTAAATCTGTTTGAGACTTTCCTGTGTAGAAGTTTCTAGTCTTACCAACCAGCCCAGATTTCTTTTTAAAAAGGAACTCCACTTTCATCCTTCGTCTTGAAAACTGCACAAAATATTGTAAGTAATCTTCCAAAATCTTTCCCACTCTTGTCAGTGCAAATACTTCTATACACATGTACATGCAGATGAAGAAACTGCTCTCAATTCTTCTCTGAATACAGAGGGGTGACCACAAATCATGAACATCAAAAATGCTTCTAACTTCTTCAGTTTTTGCAGATGATAAAACTTAACTTCCAGGTGCATCATTATCTCTTTTCCAGAAGCTCCACATTTATAACATTACTGGGAAAAACCACCTTTTCTAGTTCAATATGTAAGATTCGTCTTGATTGGGAAGTGTGAATAGAACTCGGAGTCCACAGCCGTGCGGCCAGGCTGCCTCCTCTCCAGGGAATGTGGCACATGAGCCAACTGTTGGCATCTGCACGCACCTGCCAGCGGGGCCCAGGCACCACTGCCCAGCAGCTGCAGGGTGAGCGCTCCCTCCTCGCAGCCAAGTGCAGAGGCCCAGCCCCGAGCTGGACACAGTGCAGGACACCCCGGGCCAGGCAGGGCAGGGGGAGACAGCAAGCCAGAACAGCCTCCTTCCTCTAACTTTGGTGTTCATATGCACCTGAACAGTTTTCTGGTCAAGACAAAGTTCAGGACCCAACATACTGAGTTGTTCAGGAAAAGGATTTGATAAAACCACAACAAAACAAAACATATTTTAAATAGCATACATCCTTCATTTTTATCTTTACACAAATTTGTGCCAGGCAATTCCCTCTAAGATTCCCTCACAATAACCCCATAAAATGGGCATCATCACCACGTTCTAGATGAACTCGGGAGGTTGAGGACCTGCTCGAATCACCTGGGAAGGGGCAGGCTGGGGAGCCAGAGCGAGGTTCCCGCACCCGGGACTGAGCTTGCACCCCAGCACTGCTACTGTGCCTGAGTGTGCAAATCAGAATCCAACAATTAGGCCAAATATTATCTTAATTTTGAAATCCACCCGGCATAGTGTGGCGTGAAAATACATTCCTTAACATTCTCCCTGCTGTCCAGGGCCCTCTGCCTGTAGTTCCCCAGCGGTGCCATGCTAGCTTGGGGAAGGTGCACCTCAGCGTCGGAGTCTAGGGAAAAATGCCACACAGCGAGGGCACAGAACAGCAGAAGGAGGAAGAGGGAAGCACGAGGCCGTCAGGAGGCCCCGTTCCCACGTCCTAGCAGCACGCTGCAAAGCACACAACGCACCAGCTCAGAGTAGACGCCCGGGCCTGCGCACACTGTCCTTCCTCTCCAGGAAGGAGACGCACAACCCCGCTCTCCATTGGAAACCTCCTCTGTTCACGCTCACCCTGTCTGTGATAAGAACAAGGATGATGTATTTTCTTTCTCTCCAAACTTGTGCTTCTCCCTGGTGATTGTGTTCTTCCCCTTGAGTCATTTTTACTGTATGTTGTGCCTCCCCAGACATTCTACTCTCTTTGGAGGCAGGAGTCATGACTGTCTTCTCTTATGTCATCCTAATGAAGCCATTTGGATGATGCGAAACATTACATTGCATGCAACAGGAGTTTTAAATGCTTATTACATGAACTACTTTACTGAAATGAATATTTTAATTCTAAGTAATTAAAAAGCTTTAAACAGGCAAAAAAATATTCCCTAATGGATATTTAAGTCTAGCATTAGGAAACACATTTTTCACCAGTATGAGAAATCTCGCCTCTTTCCTCTGATCAGTGTTGGCCCACAGCCTGGTTCCTGGTCTCCAAGGAGCAGACCCTGGAAAGAGAGATTTTAGAGTTGTGAAGGACCAGTTTGCTCATGTGGTATTAGAATGTGTCATTTGATTTTATTTTTTCATTATCCTACAAATAGGGAAGCATATGAATTCACATTGAGATATACTGCTTAATACTTCAGATCAACTAACATTTGAACAATAAATTTGGGCATAAAACTGGAAATCTACAATACTTTCAGTTATGCAGGATTTATTCTGGTATTTCAGCATTTCATAATGCTATTTATGTACATAAGTGCTGGTGGATTTTCTATTTATCATTGTAGAAAAAATTATATCAACGTGTTTTAATTCTCAAAAGTCTGAGAAAAGTTTAACTGACGTTGTTAGACAAAAACACATCATATATACCATTTAAATATTCTAAAATATAGTAAACAACATTTGTAGACACTTATTTAGATCAAAGCCTTGTATTTTCTAGAGAACGGTATTATTTTCCTCTTGTGAATATGTACGCACAGCCTGCTGGCCTGGGTGCTCGGTCTCCTTCACATTAGACACCCAGTCTAGTCTCCCCACTGGAACCCATCTTTGATCACCAAATGACCATCAAGCCTTCTAGTCGTAATCGCGGAACACCTTCTTCACACGGTCCATAATAAACACAACACAGCTCCCGCCGGAGGGGAATGTTTTGAGGACGGATACTCTTCTGAGCTAATGGCAGAACCTTCACAAGTACAAAATTCCTTGCAGCCCTACTTTAACAGGTCACGTTCTCAAACCTTAACAGTGTAAAAAGAAAGGTTTCTCGTCCCACCTCCTATCTCCAATGTAAAACTTTTATTGAGATGTACTAGCTTTCTGTATCCATTCAAAAAGATCCACAGCCGCGAGTTCCCAGGATTTAAGTCCTGTTTATATAAACCAACAGGCAGTTCAGACTCACATGCATAAGCCATGCATTCAGTGACCAGCTCCAAACTGTGCCTCACTCCTTCCTTATCCTGGGAGTACTCTCACCTTTCCATTAATTCCCAGCTAGAGGAGCTTTCTCAGCAGGCTTTGGCACACCATTACCTCCCTTCAGGAGTTCTGCATGCACATGAAAAAGCAAATAGGCCCTTTTGCTCCAACTCACCACCCCCAAATTTGCATTTGAATTTTTCCATCTAAAAAAAAATCCATTCTACTAACAGTGTTTAAATCTTCCCTGGAAGATAGCTTTTCATGTTAAGTGGATTAAATGCACAAATTACTTAAGAAATCTGCAAGTCTGAACAAAAGTTCTTCAGATATTTTTAGGGAAACAATATTTGGAGTAATGGGAAAGATAATGTTGCCTATAAAAACTAAACATAGGTTAGAAGGAGAGAGCTTAGAATATTTATGCAGGATATTAATGCGAGTGCATAGTTAATAAAGGGTGATGCTCAACTGAAAATACTTTGCTTCAGCATTTTGCCCAAAGAAAAAGGTATGAATATCAGCCTATGTTCGCCAACTTTGCTTAGAGCAGTATCAGGCACAGTGAACATTTAATAAATATTTATGCGAGAATCTGAAAGGACTTTGTCATACCACATGCAGACCTCGGAGACAGCATTCATCTACCAAACTCGTCAATGTTCTTCTGCGGGTCACCTGAAGCATCGATTTCTCTGGAAGTGTCACAGCCTCCCATGGTATTGGTATGAGTTTCATACACTTGAAAACTTTTGAAATTTCCCACTCATTTAAAAATCCTGCTTCCATAAGCATGGATGATACTGCTGACGTGAACCCACTGCCTTATATCATTGGTCAGATGACTGGAGAAAGTAAATTTAATCTACAAAATTTCTTGCAGCCCCTACTTTAAAATGTCGTGATGTCAAACCTCAAACGCTTTTTTAGGAACACTAGTTTTTCATCGTTCAGCTGTTTATCACGTCTTTGTGCGCAGTTCTTCGCAAGACGTAAATGCTCAGCACTTCCTGAAATGAACTTCTTCATCGTGGTGAGAGAGGCAGCCCAGGCAGCACACCGGGCAGAAGGGCGTGTAAGCAGCTTTTCCTCGCTCTGAACAGGATTTTTTAATCTACTTGAGTTCCCCTGTTTTCACAGGTCTTAGTACGCTAGAGGAAAATATCAGGTTTAAGCTCTACTTTACAGCGGTTACTTTGTTTTAAAGAATATATTAAAAATTAACATAGTTTTCTAAATAGCTTAAAAATCTTCAAAACAGCTCTCCTATAATATTAACCGAACTGGAAGGCACAGTATATCACTCCCACTCAGAATTAACTGCTAAAAAGTAAACGCATCTATCAATACCCAGGAGAAAGCACAGGAAAAGTACAAGCCTTTAAACTTTATATTCTGGAGCTTTGGTTTGGTGTCTCCTCCACAGGCCCCCTCCTGGGTCAGCTTCCAGATTCCTCCGAGTGGCGCATGCCCTTCAAACTTCCACATTCAGTCAATCCATTTTGCAACCCTTATAAACTTATTTTCAAAGAGAACAGATATGTGCATATTTCAGTGACTTTTTAATGGCAAATTGTAAGTCAGCAGATAGTTAGAAATTTAAAATCCCATTTCTAAGCATCAGAGAATAACATCTGGATAAGCTGCAGCTATCTAATTATAAAAACTGACACCAAAAAAGTAACAGCCTTGAGCATCTCTGTCCCTAGACTCCAGGGTTCCTTTATATTTAAAAATTAAAGGGAACAGTTTGAAGGAAGGTAACTGTTTTTCTTTCTTCTTTTTTTAAATCCTAAATAGCAGTAGCTAGGAGTGATTATAAGGGGGATTCTTTGGGGGGGCGGTGGAGGGAGGAGGAGGGCCCGAGGACGGAAGGGGGCGGGGAAAGACAGGGCTGAGGACAATGGCAGGAAGTAGATAAAGATACCCTTCCCCTAAAATTCAACTTCTGATTTTCTCTCACTTTGACATGGAGACTTTAGAATTACCTGCCCTGCTGACCAGTGGTCACATGGGAATATGCTGCTTGGGGTAATAAATTATGTATTTGCCAGTCTAGTAAACGGCAGGCGTCAGGATTCTCACCTGTTAGTGTTAGTTCGTCTCTCAGAAACGGGAGCGCATGTCATACTGCCAAGTCCTGCGTTAGGAAGTGCCCCTGGATAGATGCAACGGCTTCCTTAAAGCAGGGAACCCACCCCACCCCCGAACTCCCCGATTTACCCAGTGATCCATAACTTGAGGGTGGAATTTTACATGCTCAATTCAAGGAGAATAAAATCAGAAAGCAGGGGCTTTAAAGAGGGTGGGGGCTGTTTTTGGAGGAAGCAAATGCAGCTTACATCAGCACTAACCAGACAATTTTTCAGTCTTAATTCTAGAGGAATCCTCTCATACGTGACGCGCTTTTGTGGAGAGGTGGACTTCCCGGGCGGTGGCCCTCGGGGCAGGTCCCTCCCCCTCAGCGGGAAGAGCATCCTTCCCCCCAGCTGTGCTCACACCGAGTGACAGTGCACTGCGTGGAGCCTGCCGCGGACTCATCACTAGTCCACGCCACGGCACCCCAGGCCGCCCCCAGGAAGTGAGGGGACGGGTTGGGGCTGTGGTGTTTGCGGCTCCCCCTCTGTTCAGCTCCCAGCATTTTCCGAGTGCAGGAGAGGCAGATGGGCGCCGGTATTGCTCCCACCTAATCCTGGGCAGAGGGGCTCCAAGAACAAAGCCTGCGAGGCCCCGGACCCCCCACCCCCATTTCCTAGGTCGTTTGGGCCCCGAGGCGCATTTCAGACGGCACACGGAGAGTGCGCGACCGCGGAAGCGCCGGGCCAGATGTTCTCATCCCTGTACCCCTCTGCCCAGCGTCCCACCAGGTCGGCGCCAGGGCGCGGGGTGCATGCGGGCTGTGGGAGGCGGTGCCCGGGGAGCATTGTGGGGGCGGGGTGCAGGCGGGGCTGGGGCTGCACGCGGGGAGGAGATGCGTGGGGTGCACGCAGGGTACGGGGTACACGTGGGGCAGCGGTGTGCGAGGTGCACTCGGGGCGTGGGGTACGCTCGGGGCGGCGGCATGTAGGGGGGCACCAGGGGCACGGGGTACACACGGGGTGGAGCGCCCGGGGATTGGGGGGCGCGTGGGGGCTGGGGGGCGCCTGTCTCCTGGAGACCGCTGCAAAGCAGGGCAAAGAGTAGAGGTCGGCCTGCGGTTCAGTAGCGGGAAACAAAGGCGAAAACAAATGACAAGTAAACACCCAGCCACAGGAAGCCATTAAGGAGAGTGGGCGCTAATGAGCGCGCAGCGGGGCCCCGCCGGGGAATCGCTGCGGGGCCCCCACAGCGCCGGATTCCCGCCGGCAGGCCGTAAACCCGCGGGGCTCCTCTGTCCCCCTTCCAGCTGTGCCATTAGAAGCCGCAATTACTGGCACCCCCAATAAGACTCCAGGAGTAAAGAGAAAATTGGGATTCTGTGATCCCGCTCCTTCCCACGTCTTCCCTTAACTAGCCGCGGTGAATACGAAGGTGTATCAACCCACTTTCCAAGGGGTCTTATGAAATAGTTTCTTGTACAAATCAACGTTTTTGAATAACCAAATATTCTTTTGTGCCCCCTTCCATCTTAAACCATTAGTTTTTTTTTTTCAACTAGCAGTGGTTTGTCAAGCAGGGTTAACGGCCTCACGTTAGCGTTTCTGTCTGGGTCCTAAGATATCTGACAGTAGCTCTGGTTTTGGGGGTGACGGTGCTTCCCCGGGTGGATGGGTGCGGAGAGGACGCTCGCGGCCGACACAGGTGGCGCCCCGGCCCTCGCGGCAGCGACACCTGGCGGCCAGCCGCCGCATCCCCGCGTCCAGGCGCCGGGCCCCCCAGGGTCCTGCCCCGAGCTTGAGCAGCCGACCACACACAGAGGGGCTTATGGATTTAGGGAGCCGCGCGGGAACATCCCAGGGAACCGCGCCTGGAGCCTGTTTACCTTAAACATCGTAGGAAGTAAGTGGGAAAGTGGTTTCGGATGCACTGCAGAGGTCGGCTCTAGGATTCGCTAAGCATTACCTAGACTTGAGAACTCTCTATGGTTTATTTATGTGTAGTAAGAAAAGGAGAATATACTTAATCATAAATATGTCTTTACAGATGCATAGGAAGATACAGATATCGGTAAAGCTTAAGGAGAAAACAAGAAGTCACTTTCAGTAACCCTAGAGGGAATCCCAAAGGCGGCGCGGTAGTCCCTACCAGGGCGCGCGCCTTTGTGTTTCTGTCAGTTCGTCTTTCTCAGTGAAGATTAATTCAAATATATTTTCGTAGTTAGAGTTCATGTGTTGTGCCCTGAATATTGAGTTAGAATAGCTTGATTAAACTTGAGTAATGAAATCACTCCATCCCATTCATTTTTAACGGAATTGGAAACACATGAATTCAGAATAGAATATATAGACATTCTACTATTTTTTAGTTCTAAACCAACATTTTTGGTCCTGACACTGAAACTTCTCTATAAAATGAGTTGGATTATATAGACGTTGTTTAGCAGGTCTGCCCATGGATCATCTAGGAGAATATATTTGGTTGGAATCACTGTTCTGCTGATTTAATGATTTTACATGTTAGGTATAGATTTCTGTCCATTAGAGATGCTGATTTCTGTCCAGTGGAAAAAGATAAACCCGAAGGTTATGATTGATTGTCTTCTAGGACACTAACCAGTTTTGTATTTGATACAAATTCATTTCAGCATTTCTCTGACCCAACTAGTATATTAAACTTTATATCTGAAATTCTTTTTAATCAGTCTTAACATCTTACTTATCTCTTATTAACTAATTAGGTGAATTATATCTTTGATACATTTTTTTTTCACTAAAAAAGACTAGGCCCTATTCACCCACTCTCACCCCCCAGCCCCCTGCTCTAATGAGCGACCACCAACTGGTCTCTGAATATTTTAGGTTCCACATACAAGGAGAGCACAGGCATTTGTCCTTCTCTGTTTAACCTGCTTCTCTTAGTGTAACATCCTTGAGTGCCATCCATGTTGTCACAAATGGAAAGATTTCATTCTTTTTTATGATGAAATAATATTCCATGATATATATCAGAATATTATATATAGACCCCTCATCATCTTTATCCATTTATCTATCAGTGAACACTTAAGTTGTCTCCATATCTTGGCTTTGTAAGTAATGCCACAGTGAACATGGAAGTGATTATATCTTGTTGAGTTAGTGTTTTTCTTTTTTCTTTAGATAAATACCCAAAAGTGGAACTGCAGTATCATATGGTAGTTCTATTTTCCATTTTTTGAAGAACCTCCATACTGTTTTCCATAGTAGCTGCACCAATTTACATCCCCACCAACAGTGCACAAGGGTTTTCTTTTTGCCACCACACTTGTTATTTCTTGTCTTTTTGATAATAGCCATTCTACAACAGGGGTGAGGTGCTATCTCGCTGTGGTTTTGATTTGCACTTGGTGGTGAGCGATGGTGAGCGTATCTTCCTGTTGGTCATCAGTATGTCTTCTTTGGGAAGATGGCTGTTCAGATCTCCTGCGCTTTTTGAATTGGATTGTTTGTTTGCTATTGAGTTGTATGAGTTCTTTATATGTTTGGACATTAGCCATTATCAGATAGATGGTTTGCAATTATTTCCCCCCATTCAGTCTGAGTCTCCCATACAGGAGGTTGCACTTCCATTTTGTAGGTGGTGTCCTTTGCTGTGCAGCAGCTTTTTAGTTTGATTTCGTCTCACTTGTTTATTTTTGCTTCTGTTGTTTTTGCTTTTGTTGACAGATTGAGAAAATCATTGCCAAGGCCTGTGTCAAAGAGGCTGCTGCCTATGTTTTCTTCTAGGAGTTTTATGGTTTCAGGTCTTTAACCCATTTTGAGTTAATTTTTGTGTGCAGTATAAGATCATGGTTCAGTTTCACTCTTTTGTATGTGGCTGCCCAATTTTCCCAAAAGCATTTATTGAAGACCCTATCGTATCCCCATTGTATATTCTTGACTCCTTTGTCACAGATGACTTGGCCATATATATATATTCTGTTCTAGTAATCTAGATAAATACTGTTTATATAGTATTTATATGGCTGTTTTTATACCAATATCATAGTTTTTTAATTAGTATAGCTTTGTAATATGGTCTGAAATCAGGAGCGTGATACCTCCAGTTTTGTTCTTTTTAAGATTGCTTTGAGTATTCAGGGTCTTTTGTGGTTCCATACATTTTAGGATTGTTTTCCCTATTTCACTGAAAAAGGCCATTGGAATTTTAATAGGGATTGCATTGAATCTGTATATTGCTTTGGGTAGTATGCACATTTTTAAATTATTTTCTTCCAATCCTTGAACAGAGAAAAGCTTTCCATTTATCTGTGTCTTTTCCAGTGTCAACAGAATAGAGGTCCCAGAAATAAACTCATATAAAACAAAAATGTCTTATAATTTTTGGTGTACAGGTCTTTCACCTCCTTGGTATTTTATTCTTCTTGATGCAATTATAGATGAGAATGTTTTCTTAATTTCTGTTTCTGATCGTTCATTATTAGTGTATAAAAGGCAACAGATATTTGTGTATTGATTTTGTATCCTGCAGCTTCACTGAATTTGTTGATCAGTTCTAACAGTTTCTTTATGAAGTCTTTAGGCTTTTTATTTATAATATCATATCATTTGCCGATAGCGACAGTTTTACTTCTTCCTTTCCAGTTTGGTTCTCTTTTATTTCTTTCTCATGCCTAATTTCTCTGGCTATGACTTCCAGTACTCTGTTGAATGAAAGTGGCAAGAGTAGGCATCCTTGTCTTGTGCCTGATCTTAGCGGAAAAGCTTTCAGCTTTTTACCATTAAGTATGATGTTAGCTGTGGGTTTGTCCTATATGGCCTTGATTATGTTGAGGTACAATCCCTCTATACCCATTTTTTTGAGAGTTTTTAATCAAATTATGTTGAATTTTGTCAAGTGTTTTCTCTGCATAATTGAGATGATCATGATTTTTATCCTTTGTTTTGTTAATGTGATGTATTACATTGACTGAGATGTGTGGATGTTGAACCATCCTTGCATCTTTGGAATAAATCCTTAATATACTGATTAATCCTTGTATTGATACATCCTTGATTATATATTGTTAAAGTAGGTTTGCTAATATTTTGTTGAGGCTTTTTGCATCTGTGTTCTTCAGGGATATTGGCTTGTGATTTTCTTTTCTTGTGGCATCCTTGTCTGGTTTTTGTATCAAGATAATGATGGCCTTGTGAAATGAGTTTGGAAGAGTTTCCCCTTCTGTTTTTCAGAACAGTTTGAGAAGGATCTGTATTCATCTTTGAATGTTTGGTAGAATTCACCAGTGAAGCTATCTGGCACTGGTCTTTTGCCTGTTGGAAGATTTTTGACTACTGATTCAATCTCTTTACTAGTAATTGGTCTGTTCATATTTTCCATGCTTCCTGCTGTCACTCCCCAGCTCCTGTCCCCCTGGAATGAGGTGGTAGGGAAAGGGTGCTCCCCTGTCCACGCTCAAAGCTCTGCTGAACTCATGGGCAGCTCTTACAAGTTCCTGAGGGCTCAGGTGGAATGCATATCAATGACATTAAATATCAGATTTCTTCTATTGTTGATCAGTCCACTGCTCTGTCCTTCACTTCTGGGGACATCTCCGGGGTGCTCCTGGGATCCTATTGGTGCCAGAGTCCTCCTCACAGTTCCCCTGGGGGGTCTTGGCTTCCACATGCCTCATCATCTAAGAGGCCTCTGCAGGGCCTGCAGAGCCACAGACACAGGACACATTACTTGCCTCTCGGCCACACTGTAGGACTGTGGGTGACTCCTCTGTGCTTTAGTGCAGTGACAATCTCAGAGTTTACACAAACGGGCCATTCCCTCACCCTTGGTCTGTCATCCTACTGCTTTTTATGCTTCCCTTAGTGTTTTAATTCACTACTTGTAACCTGCCATAGGCTTAGAAATCAGATATGCATCCCTGTTACAACTGGAAAGAAAATAAGGGTTAAAAAAGCCTATGAGTAAAATGACTGTGTTTTATAAACAACAAAACTGTGGCCAACTGTGTAGATAATAAGAAATAAATACCCCATAAAGTCCTGATGAATGTTTATCCTGCCTAAAAGGAAAATGCACAAGTTTACACGAATGCCTTAACCCAAGAGACCATTTGAAAGAAGCTAGAATCTAGAGTTACCTCAATTTTTCTCATCTATAAAATGGACTTGAAAATAACAGCACCACACTTATACTTCTTTTGCAAGAACCAAGTTAGTTGGTACACAGTCCTTCAAGGCAAGCCAGCTGCAGTAAATCCCATGTAAGTCCTTTGCTGTTACTGTATTTTTATCAGGATGTCAACAATTATGATTATGTAGAGCATAGACTCTGTAATATTGGTTTTGATTCTTTAAGGTCACCTAGCTTATTTCCTGCTGTCACCAAAGTTTCGGATGGCTAAGGGTGCTGGATGGTTAGGTTCTGTAGAGGACAGCAATCACTGCAAATGCTTCAGTGATGCATTAATGCTGGATCCCTCTTCAGGCCTAAAACTGGGGGCCCTAAAATCCCAAATCAGGTTCCTCTTTTCTGGGCATGGAGATCAGGCTGGGGCTGCTATCCTTCCTCTGGGCTCCAGAGCACTGGCGGTGCTGGGCTCTATGTGGCATTACTATCGAGCTCATTTAAAGGAGCCCTGACATCACAGTCCTTCCACGTGGATAGGCACGTGCCGTGGCCAGCTCTTTCTATAATACCTCTCTGCACTTGTCTAGCGCTTCCCTCTAAACTGGAGGCTTCCTGCTCTTAACAGCTGATGCCTTCAGCAGTACGCTATGTATGGGAAATCAGTGGCACACATGCTAATAGCTCCTTGGAAAGAGCGGGCTTCAAATTCTCCTCCCACATATAGTGGTACCCAGGCAATGAATGCACTGGCAGGCCTGATCTAGAAAAACCCAGTATGGGCCCTACGTCTTAGGGACTTCCGGGGGCTGGGGAGGCGGCGGGTGGGAGGTGCAGCCTGCTCCCACTCAGCATGCTGATTCTTGCAACTACACTTGTTTGCTTTGCTATTTCCAGTCTGCTTATTGTCAATATCTATTGATTTGGTTAAATGTGAAAGTCTAGGTCCTCTAAATGAAGGAAAAATCAAAACCTGGGAAAAGTGAAAACTTCAAATTCAAATTCAGCCATTTGGCAAATGTAGCACAATAAAACTCATAATTACTAACCACTTCATTACATCCTACGTCTCTGGCAAAGAACTTCAGATGGAAACACTGAATGAAGAAGTGTTTCTTTATTCATGCAATCGAGAAAATAATCCATCTTTAAATTTCAACTAATTCAAACCAACATACATTTTACTAAGAGCATGAGATATATTCCTGTCATTAGTGTAACTAAGTAATGAAATAAACACGTATTTTGATATTGTTGTCAGACTACCAGGATAGCAACCCCAAAGCACGCCCACACTATCTTATGAGGTCTCTCCAGCTTTCCAGGTCAGATCCTCTACCTGAACAAGGTTGGTGTTTTCCCGAACTGATTGAAAAATTTCTCCTTCCCACTTCCTCATAAACCCTATGAACCAACCGCCTTCTCTTACTCATCTTTATGTTACTCCAGCATTAACTAAGGTGAGTGACAGTGATAAAAATAATTCTATGGCCCTTCACCATACTATGAAATATACATTTTTCTATTTCAGTGTCATACATTTAGGTTATCCATGGAAAAGCTAATGTTTTGCCTTTTGCCAAGTGACAACACATCCTGTTAGATAGGCTTTTATTGTCGATGTGACTCATTGTATAAAAGAGATGTATTCTGGAAATCTGGATGCCATGTACATCATGTGGGGGCCCGGCCTACGGCCGAGGCTGAGCCCCACTCTAGCTGGACAATGCCCTAAAGATGGCGCCTGCTTCCTGCTCACCACCCTTTCCCCTCTTCCCTGTTGGGGATTGGCCCAGCAGACTTCCGTACCCGTGCACAGCTCATGCTGCCCCTTAGAGTGGCGCGTGACACCTATCCGCTTAAAGGTCACGCATGATGCTATCCCAGATTGGTTGGGTGGCTGAATATAAGGGAGCCCGCCGGGAGGGAGAAGAGCTTCCCAACAACTGCTGTAACCGCCACGAGAGATTAGACAATAAAGCCTAGAGAAGAATCAAGACCTTGGGCGTGTTGCTTCGGTCCCTGAAGGGTCGCGACACATCAGATCTAAAATATATGAGCAAGGAAATGGTGGTTCATTTTCTAGGTTGGAAATTCACTCTAGTTATGTTTCTTCTAAACATAACCATACAAAATCTACCCAATCCCTTAAAAGTCAATTTTTAAAATGCATTTTAAAATGAAGCTTCTGCCCATCAAAAACTGAAGCCCTTAGCTTTTGTGCCTGAGGAAATTACATGAAAATCTGGTAAGGCAGTCGTGGGCTAACCAACTCCACACTACAAGGTTATGTGAAGAGCATCTGGGAACGTGAGAGCAAGGGAGACCCAGGGCTCACCCTGCCCCAGCTCTCCACCCCCGCCCTCCTAGCTGCCAGCCTGTCCCATTTGTCAAGGAGGTAACCAGGGCTGAAATGGGTGGGGATGAGGAAACCTGAAACTTAGGATCCTAAAATTCAAGTCTCCTCTCCACGGTCTGATTAACACAGACTTTAAAGTCTGCGGGATGGTTTTATGAATAAGTGCAGGAACTTTTGAGATGCGTGAGCCTTGATTAGACTGGTATAAACTAGGTCCTTCCCACATGGAGGTAAATATTGCTGATAAATAAATGGGCATTCCATTCATTTCTAATTAGTAGGGAAACAGATTCCTTTAGGGATCAAAAAATGGTAAATAGTGTTGCAAAAGAATTACTTCTGAAGAATCTGGTTCAGACAGACAGCTGGTTGTGGACAGAGCTTGGGGCGGAGGCTGAGCCAGCCCAGCCTGCTGCTGCTCCCCTGCACTGCCTCTTTTACCTCCTGGGAAAATAAAAGCTTGGATGAAATGACTTCTAAGCTCTGTTTAATTCTACATTTGAACAAATTTTAAGATTTTCACATCTTTGGTCAAGAGAAAAAGAAGATAGCCCATTAAATTAAAGCCTTTAAGATCTTCAATAAACCAGTCTCAGAGACAGAATTTTTTTTGTCAGAAAAAAAACCCTATGTTGACCTCTTCAAGCAGCACAAATTTACCTACAATATTTGCTGAACTTTATTAAACCCTTTAAACCTTGGCACTAGAAGTGGGTTTTTTCCCCCCTATTTTTGCTCCTGGCAGCATTTTAAAATTTACTTTAATGGTAGCATGCTATTTTCAGGGGGAAATCCATTCTTTAATGTCCATAAATATTTAGTTAGAGATCTTTTTATAATTACCTCACTGGAAGGCTGCTCCAGGTCTGCTGCTTTTGGGTAATTATTTGCCCTGCGCCAAAACGTAAGCAAAGCCAGGCATTGGTATAAATTCTACGCACACTGCAAGTCGTTTGTAATGACTAAATTTTCTCAGAATATTTTCTGAAGAGTCTCGCCTACAGCCTTAAAAAGGGACAGGAAAATGCCAGCTGCAATCTGCTGATTCTCATTAAGGGCTCCCTGTCTGAAATTGGTTAAGGAGAGGGAATAAGGGGTAATTTTCCTTTAAAATGGAGAGGTGTTTCTTTTAGGAAGGAAATTTCCTGAGGAAGTTGTTTTAAAACAAATAACTTCAGGAGGAAGCCGGCAAAAGGTGGGGAGAGCGCCTCTTTGATTTCCCAGTCTGTGTATTTGGGCTCAGACGCAGACAACATTTTATGCACATATTAATAGAATGCTAATGCGCCTCCTGCCAGGACAGTGGCATTTGACACGAAGTATTGTCAACAGCAAGGTTTTTGGAGTATTTCTTAAATCCCATCAAGGAGCCTAGGCAAGCAGTGCCGGGAGGTGGGAGTTCCCAGGGCCTGGGAATGGGTTGGTGGTTTGACGCCAGGCGGGTGGAGAGCAAAGCGATTTACGGAATTATCTCCACATCAAGGAGCCTCCCGGAAGGGCGCAAGCGCCTCCTCCAAAGCCTCCGGGGGGCTGGATTACTTACCGCACTCGGCGGGGAGCAGCCTTCAACCTTGAGTGGTGTGGGGGGTCGCCTAGGGGCACTGACGGCCTGCAGGCTCCCCAGGGGCTCCCCGGCCTCCGCTGACTCCCAGGAAGGTTTCCCCGCCCCTAACAGGCGCAGCCCACGGGAGCTTCCACCCCGGGTGGGGGGGGGGCGCTGCCACGCCTTCAGTGCCGAGGGGAGCCTGTGGCTCCCCGGGCGGCCCCCAGGGCCGGGGCGGGCGCCGCGGTGCCTCCTGCGCGCGGAAGCGCTCCGTGCGCGCAGCTGCTCTGCGCGGCGCCCTAGGACTCCAGGCTGGACGCCGGCTGCTCGCCCCTCAAGCGCCCGTTCCTTCGGCCAGGAACACGGATGAAGTGCCTGCTCTGGGGCGGGCACTGTTACGGGCCGGGGGCTTCACAAAGCCGATGGACTCCAGTCCCCGGGGGCCGGGCTGGGAGAAGCCGCAGAGAAACACTGAGAAGGCCAGGCAGCGTGTTGGAGACCGCAGGGCGCTTCTAACGACGAACAGGCGGAGAGGCTTGGGGGTCGGGGAGCAGCCGGGAGGCGGGCAGAGGGGTCGGCCGGGCCCGTCGGCGGGGCGGCAGGGGAACACCCAACGCCCCTGGTGAAGGGTGCGGCGGTCTGGGCACAGGTCCCGGCTTGGGATCTGCCCGGATTTCCAGGGTGCCGCAAGGGGGCCCAGAGACCACTGAGCAGGCGGGACCGGCCAGCGCGGGGGGCGGGCCGCGGAGGGGGCCACGTCCTGGGGCGGACGGGGGCAAGGCGGCCAGGGCGACGGGGTCGTGTACATGATGGGCCGTGAGGCCTGCGTCCGTACACAGCTTGCTCGGGTCCCTTGGCACAGGCGCACACAGAGGCCCAGGGGCGTCCTGCATGGTCCCTGGACAGTGCTCGTGTCTCAGTGCCGCCCTAACGAAATAGCACAAACTGGACAGCTCAGCACAAACTGATGTCCCCTCGCGGTCTGGAGGCCGTGCTCTGCCCAAGGCTGCGGGAGACGCCTCCCTGCCTCCTCCGGCCTTTGGCCCCGCGCACAATCTTGGCATTCCCAGGCCCGGAGAGGCGCCTAGTCTCTGCTCTGCCTCCCATGGCCTCCTTCTGCGTGTGCACTTTTCATGGGGACACCAGCCACAGTGGATCAGGGTCCCCTACTGCGGTGTGGCCACGCCCTGTCACATTGTCCATGACCCTGTTTCATGCGGTCACCGCCTGGCGTGCTGAGGTCGGACTTCGGCACGGCTCTGTGGAGGGGACATGGGGCTTGTTCACGGCACCCCTGATGGAGGGTCCCTGCTCCTCTGTGGGAGCCCTCTCTCCCAGGCTTACCTGCCACGCGCCCTGTGTGGCGTCTGGCTCCTAACCGCCCCTGGGCAGCACAGCTCATCAAGGTGAATTCTGCTGCCTGGGACGCAAGCTGGAGTTCTCTGCAAATGTGTCTTTGGTCACCTCACAGGTACCCTGCCCTGTCATGTTAGGGTTAGGAGCGTTTCAGACATATTCCAGCTGCTAATTACACAATGTTAAAAAGACACAGAATGCAAGTGCGCCCAAGGACACCTGCACAGCAGCAGGCAAAGATGCGCGGAAGCATGAGCCTGGACTCTCACGTCGGGAATTCCTAACGGTGCTGACAGCCTGGGCCACACCAGTGCCAATACCTTACAGTGGTTCCTTTTGACCCAGAGTAAAAGGCAAAAAGTCCTCTCTGGGCCCTATAGGCATGTTGTCCCCACCCCTGTCCCCTGACCACTGCACCTCTGACTCTGTCGCCTGCCTCTCTGACCCCCAAGCACACTGGTGCCCTCACTGTTCCTGGAACGCCATGTACCACCAGGGCCTTGGCACCCACTGTCTGTTCTGGGCGAACAGACCCAGAGACCCACAGAGCTGCTTCCCTCTGCTCCTCTGGGGCCCCGCACTGGAGCCAACCCTGGTGGCCCCATTTAAAACCACAACTTCTATCCAGTCCCCCAATCACCCCATTTTTCATGGGACATGTCCACTCCTATCACACTATCTATTTTACTTTTCTTTTTACAATTTTTTGTATTATTTATCTCTCATTAATACAAAGTAAATTCCACGAAGGCTCCAAGTGTGTTCATTCATGGGACCTGAGGGCTCGGCAGTAGCACTCATGGGCCCCAAAAAAGTTTTGTGTGTGTTTGGGCTGTCCTGGCAGTGGACGGAAAGGTACTTTCTAAATAGGGTGGAATGTGGGTCGCCCAGCCTTACTGATGCCAGGTGGGTGATCAAGAAGGAAGCTTGAGTGACCAAAAAGATAAGTATTAGAGCTTAAATATGTTTGAGATGTTCACACAGCCTTCTTGGGGAGCCTTGAGAAGGAAACACAGAGAAGGAATTCAGAAAGGGAATCCGGAAGTTGCCAACCTCTGCCTCAAAATGGGCACCCCCGGGCCCTGGGCGGGGCTGAGAGGGCCTGGGTCCTGAGGCCTTGCTTGGCCACGGCAGGGGGGGCACTACCGGGCCTGTGTCCTGGTGGGTCCTCTAATCTCCCTGACCTCCACGTTCTTGTCCGTGAAATGGGTTCATTAGAACCCAGCAGAAGGGCTCTCCAGATGATAACATGAGATGAAGAGCCACCAGGCATGTGCTTGGAACAGGAAGGCTGGAGCACCTTAACGGCGGCAAACCGCAGTCGGCATGAAAGCCCAGTAACAAGATCTCTCCCTTCTTTTCCTTCTTAGGGGCCTGCTGGAGGCCACCCGCTCTCACCTGCATGAGCAGCTTCTTCATTTTCTCATGGAACAGACTGATGAGCTTCTCGTGGGTAGCATTTCCCAGTCTGGGCGTGTCCTTGCAGAACTCCAGGTCATGCTAAGAGAAATACCCACCATGGAATTAGGAATGACTCATTTATTTATTTATTTTTATTTTGGTATCACTAATGTACAATTACATGAGCAACTTTATGGTTACTAGATTCCCCCTATTATCAAGTCCCCCCACATACCCTGTTACAGTCACTGTCCATCAGCATAGTAAGATGCTATAGAGTCACTACTTGTCTCCTCTGTGCTGTACTGCCTTCCCCATGCCCCCCAACTACATTATGTGTGCTAATTGTAATGCCCCTTATTCCCCTTCTCCCTCCCTTCCCATCCATCCTCCCCAGTCCCTTTCCCTTTGGTAACTGTGAGCCCATTCTTGGGTTCTGTGATTCTCCTGCTGTTTTGTTCCTTCAGTTTTTGCTTTGTTCTTATACTCCACAGATGAGTAAAATCATTTGGTACTTGTCTTTCTCCGCCTGGCTTATTTCACTGAGCATAATACCCTCTAGTTCCATCCATGTTGTTGCAAATGGTAGGATTTCTTTTCTTCTTATGGCTGAATAATAAGGAATGACTCATTTAAAGAATGCCCACAGGACAGGGAACATATTAAGGATGGCATCCTGATTAGGGCAAAGGGTTATAGGTGGGTACATTTATCAGAAGTTACCCATTAATACACTAAAAATGTGTGAACTTTATTGTGCATAAATTTTACATCAATAAAGTTGATTAATTATATCAATTTTTAAAATAATAAAATATGTCCCTACCCTCCTATTCTGTATCATGAAACTGAGATGACTCTTCAGTTAAGAAACCTTTTGAGTTCTATATGGAAAAACTATAAATATAAAGAAAGAAAGCTAACATCTAAAAGCAGGCATGAAAATCAGTCTTATTATTTGGGGATCACATAGTCAAAAAAGGGTAATTTAGAATGATATTTGAGAATCACATTTATCCGTTTGACTTAATCCAAAAGACTGCATGTTTGGGTCCAGAAAGCCGAGAGAAGAAAAACAGGTGTAAGCATAGAGCTCTTCAATCTCCTCATGGCAACTCTTACTCATTAGGACACATACAATAGGAGGAAAGGCTAAAGAAGCATCCACTTTCCAAAATTGTTACACACTTTTTCCTTAATAGTCCAGAGACTGCAGATTTAAAACTCGATGTGGATCCATGGAGCACACAGATACTCTTACACAGAAGAGAAGTAGTTTGTCTTTGAGCAATGCCTCTGTATTCTATTTTGGGGTTGGGGAGTGTAAGTGATATTTAAATCAAATAAAGTAAGTTCAAGGGGCCAAATGTGTGACTGCATTTTAAATTCTTCCTGCTTTGTCCTGTTCAATCCTTTCACCTGAGAGGAAGTTCATCTCAGGGAAGGTCCTTTCTCTTTGAAGAAATAGAACATTGGCGAACGTTCAGTGGGGCTCAGTGAGAAGCCCCCCTCCCTGGGCCTCAGCTGACTTAAGATGTGCTTGTTTACCGGCTGATGCACTTAACCGGCCATGAAGTCATGCAGATGTAGACATGGATAAACTGAAACCTTGCTTTAGCCATTTTAGTTCCTTTGCCTTTGTATATAAATATATAAATTCTGTTGTGCTCAGAATAATTTTTAAACTTCAGTTCTTTTAAACTTTTGGAAGTTTGTTTTATGTCTCAGGATATGGTCTATCTTGGTGGGCACTTGAAAGAATGTGTATTCTGCTGTAGTGGGGGGACTGTCTTTCCCCATTGTATATTCTTGCCTCCTTTGTCATATATTAATTGACCACATAAACGTGGGTTTATTTCTGGGCTCTCTATTCTGTTCCATTGACCTATGTGTCTACTTTTGTGCTAGTATCATACTATTTTGATTAGTGTAGCTTTGTAGTATAGTTTGATATAAAAATGTGTGATGCCTCCAGCTTTTTCTTCTTCCTTGAGATTGCTTTGGCTATTTGGAATCTTTCCTGGTTCATACAAATTTTAGGGTTATTGAAATATTTTCTCTATGTGGTTATATTATCACTTTGATATACAGTTAGCTTCACTTACTATAGCTTTCAATTTTAGGGTTTGCTTTTTTCTGTTAATTAAATCAGAGGATTGGAGGATTAAGGAGTGAAGTCTCCCTTTCATCCCAAGCTTGCTCTTCCCTACTGCATCCCCTATAGGTAGCCATGTAACCATGAGTTTCTAGTTTTTCTGTTTCTTTTTGTGGATATACATACCTATATTCTTATTTCCCACCTACAGTACACAGATGTAGCATTCCATTTATCCTGTCTGACCCTTGCTTTTTTTCTTTTTTTAACCTAGTATGATATTATGAAGATTTTAATGTATCAATACATAGGGTTCTTCCTTCTTTTTGTAGCTTCATATCCATCCCTCTATTTGTGAATATCCCTGCTGTTTCCACCTGTGCCACCACAAACCCTGTGCAAGTAGGAATGCCGTGCGTGGGTCATGCTGTCTTTGTGCAGGTACACCTTCATGGTAGGTTGCAAGAGGTGTGGTTGCCAGGTTGAACGGTAAATGTAGCTGTTATTTTGTGTTTATTGCTTTTTAAAATGAAATAGTGTTTTTAATCTAAAAGCAATCATTGCTGATCTCACCTGAGTTGGGTGAAATAATCTCTCAAATCTGGTTGAGACTATGGATTAGGCCTTTAGCTTTTCCTGCTGTGTTACAAAGTAAACTTATTTTATGATACTGTTCGGTCTGTAGCCACAGAATGACTCCCCTGTTTTACCACTGAAACTGTGCTGCGGCCATTTGGTTTCGCTGTCTTCTCAGTCTTTGTGTGTGGGGGGGGTGGGGGGGTGTGCTCATGTATGTGCCTGTGCCTGTGTCTGGCTCCTGTGTGTGTGTAAGTCTCATAAGTTTCAGGGTGTAGGGGAGGAGCATGAGGTACTGAGGGGAGGCAGGGCCTACACTTTTTCCAATATTAACATTTTGGGTTCATAATATTTTTTTGAAATTTTTGGCTCTCCATCGGTATCTTTTAATTTATGAACAAAATAAGGGGAAATGTTAGTTTGCTTAACTGGAGATCCAACTGCCTGGAGATAATAGATGAGAAACAACAGCTGAATTAGCTGCTTTGCCCATGTTTTGTTTCAGCTGCGCCACATGAGAACAGTGGCGGGTGTCACTGAGCTCCACTGTGTGTGTGGTTCGCTCTGCCAGCACTCCCCCAAAGCCCCCTCTGGACTGTATCTAACCCCTATGTCACCATCAGTCCCATTGTCGTCACCCTCATTTTTCCTGTAGCCTGTTGAGGGCAGGTACAGCTCTAAGTGGTTTATACAAATTAGCTCATTAAACCCGCATGGAGACCAGAGGTGTAGGTATGAGTATGAGCCTAATTTACAGATGTTAGCACAGAGGGGTTAAGCAATGCTGCGCAAGCCACACAGCACAGAGTATGAACTGCGGACATCACATAGAGAAAGAGTAAAGGCCACAAAATCACTTTGCTAACACAGTTGCCACCTGTTCCAACAGGATCCAAATCTTTGCATTCTGGTCATGACCCCAGCCTCACCTGGGCCCCCCTCGGGCCGGTTCGTGGACTCACTCTGTGCAACGGTGTTTCCAGTGTCCTGCCTCCACCCACACGCCTCAGCTGCAGACCCGGCCCTCCTTCACAAAGGACACAGGAGGCTTCAGGACATCCTCAAACTTGCTCCACCAGTTCCCAGGACCTGCCCTCCCTCCCTCATGTCCTGAAAGCTCCTGTGGTCGTGAGAGGAGGGGGGCTATCTGCCTTCTTCAGGGGCTGGCCTCAAGGTCCAGGGTAGGGAGCAACTCCTCTGGATTTCAAGTTTCTCAACTTTAATTAAGGAGTGGATTTAGGAGACCCTCGCACTTTTACAGCCCAGGAGTTCTTGCAGCCTGAAATGTCTGCACCCATTCACACGGATGTTGCGCGGGCCACATGCGGGGGCGCATCTGGTTTCTCGGGAGCACCCCTGCCTCCCCCTGCCAACCCCGGAGGTCCAGCCTGCCACCGCGCCGCTTCCCCTCTCCTCCTCTAGAGGGCGCCAGAAAACAAGGAGCCGCAGCTCAGGGCGCCTCTTGGTGCGGGGCCCTTAGAGTCCAGAAGGGTTTAAAGCGCAGCAAGTGTATGGGTTTCCCGTATTACGGGTTGAATTCAATTTGTCATGTTCTCTTCTGTGACCGTGGATGACCAAATGCTGCGTGAATTTTTCACATGCATTCATGTGAAAGAAAACTGAGCTTTTTCTAAAACCTCTGTTAGTAATGGCAACTTCAAATACTCCGAGTTTTGATTTTGCCTAGATTATACGCTTTTAATATGCACTGTGGTATGTTCTGCCACTAATAACGCCATGTTGTCAGATCTGACCTGTGAACACCAGAAAGGCAGCAAAGGTTACGACCCCGCCAGCCCTACTCGGCTCCTGCCGCCCCAGGTCTGCTGCCCCCTCTGTTCTGTTCGTCAGCAGCAGGGGAGTGTTTATCCCTGAGCTGCTTCCCATTAGCTTTTGTCAAGAATGGTTAACATAACATAGTATCTTTCTCAGCCGCACCTCGCAATGTTTGTACTTTTCACAAACATCAGAAACATAAACACTAGTTGTGCAGCCCATTATTGCATCCTATGTAGTGATTTTGTAGTTCATCCATGTGGGCATTACCAAACTTGTCTAGAGCTGCATGTGTGCACGTATGTACATGGACAAACCATATGCATGTGTGTTCTCTTCCCACAGGACTAGATCATCTCCTGGTCGTGAGCGGCTTTGTCTGTCATTCTCACAAACCATATATATAGTTTACTTGTGTAGAATTTTAGATATAGTTTCATAAATGATTTACTTACTTACCTGGCTTCCTAGCTGTCTCCAGGGACTTGGGTGTTTTGTCCACTGTTTGTGTCCCTACCACCAGAATACGAACTGCCACACAGGAGTTTCTTGATAAACATTTGCTCAACTGGATGTATATTATGATAGTCAGAGGTAGAAAAAAATAGCTGATGAGCTGATAAAAGTCATGGCCATTTTAATTGGAATGATAATTTAAATTTAATTAGTCATCATTTTAATTGGAAGAAAGAAGAAAATGAAGGGTGGTACTTCAAGCTCAAGAAATACAGCACCTCAGGATGTCTTAAATGAAATTGTTTTAAATTTGATAATGAAACAATATAGTTGAAATATCTTCATGTCAACTTGACTCTATGCTTTAAAACAATTACTCAGAGCACTTGAGATCTCAACAAACTTCTTCCTAACAACCAGCCTTGGGCTTTTCCATGGTAACAGAAATTGGGGGAGGGTACTTTGAAAGAAGAAAATCTTAAGACAGGAGCAGATGGGAAATATTGCACATGATTAAAACATATATAGACATGAAGCTTAAGGAGCAGTGATGCATCAGATGATGTCATAAAGCTTTACAAAAAGAAATTGTCGTCGTCATATTGAACCCAAACATTTCCCTCCCGGTGTTGCATCAGAACACAATGGACTGGTCAAAGCATGGTGGCTTGACTGAGGCCTTCCAGAATCACATGTTTTAACTTCACAATTTTCACAAAGCCAGCTGCTAAAATCAGAATTAACCTTTGAAAATCAGAGGTCTTGAGCTGTGTAATGCTAAAAAGTTGCTGTTTAAAAAGGAAAGATACAACTACATTTGACCTTACCTCTCATGGGTTGAATTGCGTCCTATGTTGATACCTCAGCCCTGGCACCTGGAATGTGACCTTATTTGCAAATAAGGTCTGTGGAGATCTGATTAATAATGGGGGAGGGTGGGCCTCTAACCTGCTATCCCTGGCATCTTAAAGATGGGGAGGTCTAGACACAGGCACACATACAGGGCGAGAGCCACATGAGGATGGAAACAGAGCTCTTGTGATGTGTCCACAAGCCAAGGAACACCAAGGAGGGCCACCTGCCACCAGAAGCCAGGGGGGTACCTGGAGTAGGTCCCCCCATGCCTGTTCCCAGACTTCTGGCCTCAGGTACTGAGAAACCATCAATTTCAACAAAGTTCCCAGTTTGTGGGACTTTGTTACAGCAGCTCTACCTGACTGATACAATTCCCAAGTCTGAAACCCAAATATGTTTATCTGTTTCCCTGGGAGGGGGAAATATTTTAAAAATCATAGAATATTAGGGTCACACATTGGCCTGAGAGTTGGTGCGATGAAAGCCACTAATCTAAGAAGGGAGAAACCTAAACTATTAAGATCTGAGGACAAAAAAGTAAGATGCCCCAACAAGAAAACTGCAGTTCCGTTTCTTAGGTGGGCCCAGGGGCACATGCGGAGCCAGACCTGGCAGGCCCAGAGGCACATGGAAATGCCGGGTTCTGGGGACACCACACCTGCTCTAGGCAAAGTCCCCAGGCCACTGGGCATCTCTTCTTCCTGGCGGACAGCCGACACACTCAGCACGGGAGAATCTCCGTCCTGCCTGCTCGGATAGTCAGCAGCATGTAAACGTGCTCACATTCTGCCGTGGCAAAAACAGAAGGCCAGGGTGCAGAGCGGCTGTGCCGGGCCAGCCTGGCTTCCTCCTGCCAGTCTGCAGGAGCGCCCCCACCCAGACCCTCGTCTCCACCCTAAAGCTGCGCACCCTGGTCCGCATCCTACATGTGCGTTGGGCACCACGGTCCAGACACCACGACTGCTGCTGCTGCACGCTGCCTGATGCCCTCCTGTCCCTGTGCCAAGGTTTCTTCTCTCAGCACTGCCCAGCAGAGGCTCATGCCTCCTGGCTGTGACTGGCTGGCCCTCCATGCCTGCGGGGACACCGGGGTGTCGCCTCCCTGAGCAGCGCCTCCAGCCACACGGCAGCTCCACCCAGGACCCCCCAGCCTGCCCAACCCTCGTCCCTTCCGCGTGGGTCCAGGCCCTGCTACCCTCGCCATCCCTGCCACCCCAACATCAGGTCCGTCTGTGGCTCACCTCCAGCCTCCCAACCAGTCCCTACATGTCAGGGCGGTGCCTCTAGGATGCAACCCTCCTCGTATTGCCGCCTATGTAAGAACATCCCGTGCTCTCCCGTGTCCCTGAGGATGAAGCCCAACACTCCGTACAACCTGCACGCTGCCTTTGGGTCTCCCCCTGATTACTCCCCAGCACCTGTCTCTGGGCCATGCCCTTCCACCCCTGGAACAGACCCCCATTTGTCGCCTCTTTGCTCCATGCCACCTTCATGGCCACCAGTCTCCCCCCAGGCCATCACCCGCTTTCTCAGGGAAGCTGTACTCTCGATCCAGGCGTCGTAGGGCCTCCAGGCTCCCGGTAATGGCACATACCACATGCAGGGGCCTGTGCACTGGTGCCCCTGCCCCCATCAGAGCACAGATTCCGTGATTCAGGGCCCTGATCCCAGACCCCAGCCTCCGCCTTTCCTGGAAGGCCGAGTGGTTTCTGCTCTGGTTAATACCCCCTGAGTCATTTTTGTTCTTCACCACTGGGCTATCTCACATTAGCCCAACTGTGCAAAACAGTGTCATACAGTCCATGGGAGAGTGACCGTGAACAGCCATAAGCCACAGCAGGGGCCGGGGATGACTGACAGCTTGGAGGAGGGTCACAGAGCTCAGAAGTGTGCACAGATAGCCCATTTCCCAGGTTTCTGCCCACTGTGGCTGGGCTGTACAGAAATCCCCCGTCCTGCCCCCGCAGGTCCTGGGAAAGCAGCACCAGAGGACGGGCAGAGAACATCCAGGGAGACCTGGGAGGACAGCCCCTGCGGTGAAGCCAACCTTGGATACCACTTGCCCTGGCCTCTGCGGCCAGCGTCCACCACCCTGATACAGAGAGCATTAGAATCAGAAGCAGATGGAGTCCACCTTGAAAGTGCCTTGAGCAGACAAGGGAAGTACAGAGCTTGATTTAGCTTACTTTGCAAGACTAACTTGACCCGGGTCATTTCTTGCTTATGACCCTGGAAATGATAAGCAGAGCTTGAACTGTTGCCCAAGGTTGATAGGAGGCGACCGCTGACCAGGTCCCTGTCATCTAAGGAAGTTCCAGTATTAACAGAGCGGTAGTGAAGGATCGGTGGTCAGGGTCACCGCCTGCTCACGTATAAGCGGCATCCTAATGATGTGCCCCGAGCCTCACCCTGTCTTTGCCTGAGAGCTCCTGGGGGGCCAAGCCTTTGGTGTGCACGTAAACCTTTCCTGACCACTTCTTCCGCAATACATTGGTTTTACTTCTGCAATTTCTGAACATTTGACAAAAGAAACACCTGAAGATAGATGTTGGGATCCGTGAGAACCCCTGAAGCATGTCGCTGGGGCACAGGACCTAAAAGGGCTCAGAGATGCCGAGCAGCAGCTTCTGGCACCCCCGGAAAGGCCACTGGGGTCTTAGATGGAGGTGCCCTCAGGCTAAACCTGTTCTATCCCTAGCATTTCTTGAAAGCCTGCTCTGGTTTTCTTCATGGAAGGAAGCCCCTGCCCCATCCCACGAGTCCATTGTGCATGTCTTCAGAATTCAGTTCACAGTAACTGAGAAGTAAGACCCCGTGCAGTCATGCACCACCGTGGTGTGGGCTCAGCCATTCCCACACTTTCCTTGTCACCTCAGAGTCCTGAGTGACAGCACATGTTCCTTGAGTCCTCTGAGCCCGTGATGACACCACACAAGCAGCTCACACAGACCCTGGCCACCGGTCCCTCTCCACAGGCCTGCCCTCTGCGTGCCCGGGGCTGGCCACCTGCCCCCAGGCCCCGGCCACCATGGTCCCTGCAGGGAAGCTCACCCTGGGCTCCATCATCACATCGATTCATTTAAGAAAACATCAGTTTTTCCTTTTCTCCCAACAAGATCCTAAGCCAGATCTACTCATCAGTCATTACAATCTTGCTACTCAGTCCCCGCAGATACAAACCCCCAGGCAGCCTCCTCGCTGGCGTGAGTTAAATGTCACGGGCAGCCCCATGCCAGGCGGTTTGGCTGTTTCCCTTACTGCCTCTGCTCTGCCAGGAAGGGCTTGCACCCCGAGCTGCTGGGGCAGAGGCGGGGGAAGGACAGGGAGCCCCGAGCCGCCGGCAGGGCAAACAGCGTCGGGGCAAACAATGCCTAAATGTACGCGGGGGGCACTTCAAAGGGAAATGACTACAGAGGCTTGGGTCTAAACACACTCTGAATTTTTGCTGCTGTCTCCGCACTGAGTGAGGTTCCAGGCAATGCCTTTGAGGAGCACGATTTACGGCAGTAGCTGGATCTAAGTGACAACTTTAGATCCCTCATTACTCCAGGCTTCTGGCCCTGGGCTTCCCAGGGGAGACAGGGAGCTGTGGGCAGGCTCTGTTCAAGAGGATTATCTGTGACCTCCTCCAGCGTGTTGGAGGACGTACTGACTGGCAGCATGATGTCTGTAAACTCTCACGGCAGATTTCAAGCTTCCAGTGCAAGGCCAAACAGCTCAGGAAATGATAAACCATTAACAAAGGTCCTGCCATACCCAGATGTTGTTCCTTATCCTAAATCCCAAGACACGCTCTCTGGGGCTGGAGGAGAGCCTCTTGGGGAGGCAGGCCTGGATCACAGAGTTCACCTCTGAGGATGCACATGTGCACCCGCACGGCCATGTGTGCAACTCTGAGTACCAACATTCCACTTCCCAAAACATTAGCAAAGCAAATTGCTCAGGACTCTGCCCAGGGGACACAAAGCTCCCAGCAGGAGGAAACCAGGCTTTGAGGCCACTTTGTGCTTCTTAGGACAACGCTGCAAACTGCAGATCCGCTTCTGCCACAAGCTGCCATCTTGGGGGCTGGGGGTGGCGAGGGAAGGCAGGAGGGACTATGAGCACGTGTAAGACGTGTCACCTGTCTAAGCGGTCAGCACTCTGAGTTCCTTTGACTCTCCTAATAAAGGAGTACGTGTGTGGGTCTTTCACTGCAATTCTCCAGATTCTAAATCAAAAGTGATGGATGCCGCCTTATGGGGTTTCTCTGGGGCTCCACTTCAGGCAGGCGGCAAATTCCCAATGGTGGTGAGCATGGCCAGGCATGGGGGAGTGGGGCTCAGAGGGACCTCTCTCCCCCACCCCACCCTCCAGGAAGGTGAGCTCAGAGCCACTGCAGCTGCCCCTCATGCTCAACAGAAAGCCTTGTTCTCCCAGAGAAAGATGGCATTGTTATCTGTTTTGTCGCATCGAACTCAACTTTCTCTCGCCAATCTGCCAAGCCTTTTATGTCTTCATTTTAGAGGGAATCTTTGTAAATGGTGCTGTGTATCACCAACAGCCCATGCTGTCAAGGCTGGCGGGGCCAGGCCGGCTCAGCCATCCCCACAGAGCTCCCTGCGCCAGGCCCACCAGAGTGGAGGCCAGAGGACAGGAGCACGCACGTCACACCACTGTTCAGAGGGGGCCAGCACGCTCAGCCTCAGGGACGCATGCGGGGAGAGGGAGAGACCGACTTACCAGGGACTGGAGAGCGAAGGGAGGGAGGAAGGGAAAGAACCAGGAAAGCACAGAACCAGGTTTTGAATTTTAGCTCTTACTCATCTTTGTGAACTCTCATAGCTCTGTGTTTCTTTGTAGAGTTTTATTTCTTCAGTAAGTTAATTGCACTAATGGCCGTGGGCCCCTACTGGTTCACCATGTGGTCTAGTGCCCAGAATTCAAACATTTCTGGCACTAAATTCTAAAAGTAGAAAGAAAAGTTTTAAACTGTATGAACTCAAAGTTAAAAGAAAAAAAAGCAGAGGAATTTAGTTGCAATGCTTTGACTGTGTACAAAAACTTTCCAAACTGGAGGAAATCCTCCCAGAAATTTGTCTGAACTTTGAGGTGATTGCTTTGGGAAATTTTGAAATCCTAAGAATGTTA
Source organism: Manis javanica (assembly GCF_040802235.1). Classification (NCBI taxonomy): domain Eukaryota; kingdom Metazoa; phylum Chordata; class Mammalia; order Pholidota; family Manidae; genus Manis; species Manis javanica. The sequence continues at coordinate 78,367,643 of NC_133168.1, forward strand.
ATGCTTATCCCCCAAAACACTTTTACTTTCTTTTTAGAAAGGGAGAAAAGGATATTCCTGTGCCTCCCCACATGGGTAGAGCCTTCAAGCCAAGGCCATGGCAGTTCAGTGCTGGCATCCTCATCACCGCTCTGTCCATGGCCCCCGGCCCAGGCAGAGACATGTGCTGATTTGCCCGCGCCATGGCGATGTTCTCTTTTGAGATTCCTTCCTCCAAGGAGACCCCTGAGGTCTCAGATCTTGGCTCTTGCCTGGAAATGATGGGCACCCAGAAGCAGCCTGTAAGTTCACATTTTAAAAATCTGCCTGCACCCGTGATACTTAGAATTACACTAAATACATAGCCTGATTACCCCTAACTAGGCTAAATAGCTATGAAAATAGAAGTATTTTCTGTGTTTATTATTCAATTGCATCATTCCATCTTTTCAAGTGCTTGCAGAATCCTGGCTCCAGAAGGGAGAGAGTGTGACTTGGCCTAAGTAGGTTGGGGGAACGGTGGCTGAGTCCCCATTTGTGGAGTGCATGGCCCAGTGATAAGGAAATACAACTGAAGTTACTTCCTTGTGCACTTCATTTATTTACTCCAACAGGGAGGTCAGGAGGCCCCACCTCTGCTCGCTAGTCTAGCCTCATCCACCCAGGCCTAGGAGCCAGAGCCAGGGCAGAGTGCTGACCTGATAGGAAGAAAATAAAACAGTTTGGGATGAATTTCTTTACTGGTTGTAAAACTACAAGCCTACTTCCCCCTGTTCTTAAAGCCCTTGGCAGGTGCGTGGTCAATCGTCAGGAGCTGGCCTGCCTAGGATTCATCTAAGCAACCACACGTGCTGCTGTGTGACTTGGGGCAAGCTCATCAGCCTTTCTGGGCTCAGTCTTCTCATCTGAAAAATAGTGCCTATCTCCCAAAGCTGTCAAGAGAATAAGTGGGTTCATCCATGCACATTTGGTGTAAAAAATGTAATGATCCTGGCACGTGATAAAATGGTATCGAGCACTGAAGGTGAAGGGCAAAGATTGTCACAACAGGGGAGGTTGGGGCACCTCCACGCAGAGCCAGGCCTGCCGGGGATTCACAGCCAAGGAGCAGAATCCCAGGGGAGACACCAGGCCGGGGAAGCCTTGCCCAGGGCAGCCTGGGGTGGTCGGTGTCCAGGGTGGGGAACCCCCCTTAACTGACCGACAGGATTCTTGCTACCACCGGACAGGGCAGGCCAAGGACAGGGCACAGGACCAGGTCTCATCCGAAGCAGGCTCAGAGGAGCCAGTTTCCAGCTGGTCAAGGACAGTGTGTCATTGGAAACAAAGCCTAGTAGATATTAAATACTTCATAAACATTTGCAATTATTGTCATGAATCATGTGCTGAATATTTTTAAAACAGCCATGGTAAACAATTCATTAAAGAAGAAATACAAATGGTCACCCCATGGAAATAAAAAAAAAGTTTTTTACTATTAATCAGAGCAATCCAACAAAATTTCTTTTTTCTTTTTTTTGGCCTACCAAATTAACATTTTAAAAAATGATCACTATTATGTTAATGTGTGTACACAATTTAATTAGTAGTTTAAAACCTATACATGCTTATGTTACTCTACAAGAAGATATGTCAAAGAAATAATCAATCTTCCCATGTTTTCTTGTGTCTGCTACTTCTATAGCTTTTCTTCTTCCTTCCTAATTACAGCCCTTTAGTAGAAATCGTGCCTCATATTGAAAATTACTGAGTATCATAATTCTTCCAAGTGGTAAAGATACCTCAAGACAAATGCTGGGCATAGAAGCCACAAGGCATAAATCTGCAAAGAAGTAAAAAGCTAACTTTTTCAAAGAATATTGCCTCTCTCTCACTTACCAACTTTACATTTCCCTGTATGGCCCCAGAGATGACTGGTTAGCCAGAGACGGGTAAGATTCCTCAAGGGAGGAACAACCTAAGACAGGCACAGTTGCAGGGGGGCCATCAGGTGAGAAATTGGGGATCAACAGAGGTGAGGCTTAAAACCTCACCCCCCCTGTTTTGAGAGAAATCTTCTGCATCCGTGGATGTTTTGCTGCCCTTGTCTAGCTTGGATTAATACTTAGTCTATAGGCACAGACCTGATCATCTACATTTGCCCTCTTACAGCACTAAATTATGTTTTCTACCTTTATCTTGCATCTACCTACCACCTCAGCATTTTATTAAAAAGTAATAATAATAATAATAAGGGAGAAATGTGGGATTCACATATAAATCAAGTATAAAAATCAAACAAATAATCATATCTGACTTGATTGTTTATAGTTCATGATGCGTGATCAAAGCCGAAAGTTTTTGTGATGACTGCGCTTGCACTGTTCACCATGTAAGAACTTATTCACTATGTAAGAACTTGTTCACCATGTAAGACCTCGTTTGTTATGCTTCAGAAGATTGGACATTGTTGAGAATTAGGCTTGGGGTTGATTAATGATTGTGCATTGAGTCCCCTATACAGAATTTTATTGTTGTTAACAACCATTTGATCAATCAATATGAGAGATGCCCTCTCAAAAAAAAAATGATCATACCACATACTTGCAGGGACAAATGGAAAGGACATTCCTAGGCACCACTTTGGAGTGAACAATGGTACCATCTTTCTGGGGAAAGAGTCATCAAAATCATATCCAATATTCTCATACCCTCAGCTCCCTTTTCCAGAAGCCCATGCCAAGAAAAATCAGAGACATACAGAAAGATACCTGAACATACCTGTTCACTGGCCTGTTATTTACAGCCCATAGCTACGTGAATCCGGAAGACACAGCCATTCACTCCCATGGTGTTTCAATGCCCCGCACCAGGGAGGGAGCAAACCAAATGTCCGTTTAGGAAATTTGATTTTAAAATTCTGGTAATAGTGGAGAGCTACACAGCCCATAAAATCATGTGGTAGGAAAATACTCAATATGTGATGAAATTCTCATGTGAATTATTAATAACTCTCTTTGCATATGCAAACCTACTAAAAGGGAAATACACAGAGGTGATGGGAGAGGCGATACCCGGAGTGTGGGCTTCTGAATGATTTTTATTTGGGGACTTATGCCTCTCTGTCTTCTCCTAGGTTTTTTTTGCAGGCAGGAAAAACCTAGTTATTAAAAAAGAACAAAAGCTCCTCATTGTGCTGTCGTATTTAGAAGAAACCGTCACTCTACGCTAAGAGTTCCTTAGTACCAAGGATGATGGGCAGTCCCGGCATCATCCTGTTGCCTGGTGTGTGTCGCGCCCCTGTCAAGCCCCTCACCTCCTAAGACATAAGGTCTTTTTACCCTCCACCCGGTACCTCCATCGCTAGAACAATGAGACAAAACATGAACATGCTCTGAATGCTTCTGTCCGGCAGCCAAGTGTAGGGCACTGTCACGACTCGGGGCAGACCCTCACCCCGCTCAGAAAATGGGTGCCATGTTTAGGAGGGTCGGAGCCTCCGGGGTGGCTGGCTTGGTGCGTGCTTGGCGAGCTTACTCACTTCCCCAGATGAAGGTGACAAATGAGTGACTGACATGGATAAAGCCATAGCATTTGTCTTGATAAAAAAATTAACTTATTTTTCTCTTTTCATCCTTAATTGCTTTCTAAAAATAGTTCACCTTCCCTAAAGCTTCCCCTGAGAAAGCTTGGCAGTCTAGGCGCCAAATGAGCAGCTCGCTGGCTCCCTGGAGGGCTTTACGGAGGTGGGGACGGTCCCCAGGGCTGCGGTGATGCTCACGGAGGGCTGGGGCCTTTCTCGGGAGTGGAAGGCAAAGAATTCCTTAGGTTTAACCGTCAGCTCTGCCACTTACTATCTACGGAGACTGGGGTGAGCCACTTCTCAAAATGACCGACCCTGTGCTCACAAGGCCCCGCCAAGACCCACGCACCCCGCGCAATCCCCACCCCTCCTCTGGCTCGCTGTCATCCCCTGCTCAGGCTTCCTGTGGCTTCATTCGGCCACAGAGCTGACCCCACCTGACCACGGGCCCCAGCGCCAGAGTGGCCAGCCCCTCACCTCCTCAAGGTCTTTGCTCAGACTCACCTGCTCCAGGACACCTGCCTGGCTATCTGATCAACACCGTGACTCGCCACCACCCCTTTGCACTGGAGCTGCCTTTTCCTTTCCCGTTTCCTGCGGACAGAGTCCGTCATTTTCTCATGATTTGGGGGGTCCCACCAGAACACAGCCCTGTGAGGACACACAGGGTGCACCCTAGCTCTCAGGCCAGCGCCAGCCTGACTGCACATGGTCGGGGGGTGCAGGGCATCCATGTGGCCCACGGCAGCAGGGCCCAGGGCTGGGAGACGCTCCGGTGCCTGAGCTGCAGGGGCACTTAGCATCCACCACGCACTTCCCCGCTCAAGCCCCCTCTTTTCCAGGCCCCAGTGTGCGCACCTGCAGGGAGGGAGCCCAGGAAGAAGCTGGGTCTCCGGGAGCCTAACAGACTCCCCAGCCTGGCAGCGGCAGGCCCCCCAAAGCTGCTCTGTCCCCACCCTCCCCAGAGCCCGCCCCTGCAGCCTTCCCTCCCGTTCTTTCCAGACCCCATTACCTTGTCAGACTTTCCTTTATGCTCAAGTAGAAGCAGAGTTGACTTCTATTTTTAGAAACCAAAGAACCCTAAAAATAGATTTTCTTCTTCTATTTCTCTATTTAGATGCTTTTATGGGTGATGAAAACCAAGCTTAGAACATCACTTTTTTCATTAATTAAGAACTGGACTAAGCTCCCCGACGTCCTAGTGTGTGATTCCTGTCCCCAAGCCCCTGGAACAGTCACTTCCTGGAACTGGGAACCACACCGCCCTACGGCATTCTCAGACCATCAGGTCAAGAAGCCGTCACCGCAGCAAGCAGAGCTGCACATTAACCCCAGCAGAAGCTGCGAAGCGCAGACTCCAGTGTGACCACCAGCAGGAGCTGCTGCCCAGGACTTACCTCCCATGCTTCTCGTGGTCCGTGGCCCCGTACATCACGATCTTGTTGACAAAAAGGACGTCACTCATTTGCCGTTTCTGGTCGCTACTGGTCCCTCCAGTGAACCGATCTTTGAGTTACCAGCGTTTTTTGCTGCTGTGTTAAGAAATCACCTGATCACAGTTGGCTACTTAATAACTTTAGGTAAAGATGGATATAAAAGATAATCAAGGAATGAACAGGGCACATTTCCAAGTATAAACTGGAGAGCTAAAGTCTAATCCCACCCAGTTAAAACAAGTGGGCAGAGAACTGGTGGCCCTGGAACACAGTTTCATCCCTGATTCACCTCAAGCCTTCACCTCGTCATGCCACCCGTGTGCTGGGGAAGCAGAGCACAAGCCCCTTTTATGGGGTTGTACTGCCCATCTCTGATTAGGGAGGATGCCTCTACCAGGAGAGAAGAGACAGGGCAAAGACAGCCCCAAGTCTAGACGGCACATGGCCCCCATCTGGGGAGTGGGAAGTCGGGGGAGCTCTGGGCAAAGGAGGGCTCCAGCTAGGTGACACCTGAGCGTGCAGGTGTAACCATGACTTCTGCTTTTCTTAGCAAAAGCACACCCACAACAGGGGGCACCACTGGTGGCCAGAGTCTGCACAGGAAGCCGCTGGAGATGACAGTGACTTGGCAGGAGGACAGAGGGGGCAGGACTGCCCACAGTCCTGAAGTACACAGCCAGGCCATGTGCAGAGCAGCCCCCAGTGCACTCCTTACAGGGTCACCTTGCCTTCAATTGGCCGCAGACCACCAACATTGTTAAGTGTGTTTAACATGATAAAAGAGTTCATACAGTGATGAAGGCCAAACGGGGGCTTCAGATCTTGATTAGGGAGGAAAAAATGTCAATAACTTTTTCCACCTTCCATGCAACAGAAACATCAAGGAAGAACCAACCCAAACTATCTCATCCTTGGAATGAAATATCGATTTAAACTTGAGCCATACCCATATTCAAGTCTGAGCTGACTTTAATTCCAAGTGCAAACCACATGGAGTACTTTTCCTTAAGCCTTATCTCTTTGCCTGCCTGATGAAACCCAGATGTGGGAAGATGAGAGAAAATTAATCTTTTGACCAAGATTGCCGTCGTGATAGTGGGGAGCCTCCCCTTTTCCTGTGCTCCTGGGTCATCTGTTATGTTTAAAATGTACTATTATATAGCCATGACAGTTATTTTTTTAATGTCACTATAGATCTAGTATTTTTAATTTTTAATTATGAATTATAAAATTTGTACTTGATTGCAATCTTTTATAAGATGCTAAGGTGTTTGAGAATGGAAAAACCAGATGTATAATGTCCTGCAGTCAAATTAGTTGCTATAGCAGTAAAACAGACTTCTTGAGAAGTCAGAGGGAACTTGTAGAAGCCAGGTGAGAAGTTTTCTTATTTATTCAAACATTTCTTGCGTGTTCGTTTTGATGGTGAATTTAAGCCCAAGAGCACAGGTGTGTACATACTGCCCTGGGCTCACTGTGTGGCTTTTGTTATTTGAAGAAATGACTATTTGACCAAGAATCAGAATTCCAAATAAAGGCATGCCTTTCTCACTCTGAGTATATTGTGCATTGAAGGGCCCCTAATTTATTTTAAACAAGCTAGGAGAAGCTACTACACAAGAATCCGGACAGCTGGTGGAGGAAAGAAGCCCACCTCGGCCTCACACTGTGATGGCTCTTTCTCCCAACATGAAATTAAAATTGGCACAGGGAGAGGAATCTTAGTGAACTGGAATGTCCCTGGGAAATGTGGAATCTGTGTTACAGCCACAGAGTGACGTTGCATTCCCCCTCCAACCAGGAACTAGGGGCTCACGGAGAGACAGCTGAAGGTGCCTCTGCCCAGCCTGGAGATGCCAGCTCCTCCTGGTCAGCAGGTGCGGGGAGGTAGGGTCTCCCTGCTGAGCCCAGAGAGAAGGGGCCACAGAGCAAGTCTGTGTCCTGAACAACAGGCTGACCTGGCTGGTACACACCCCTGGGTGGGGTGCTCAAACAGCCCTGTCCTGACGGTTTGTTCCCACGGGAACAATGGGCAGGTGCTCCCGGGGACAGGGAACTTAACCAGTGTTTGTCTGAGTCCTTGGGGAGGGCTGGTGGATGGGGCCTGGGTCCCTTTTATTCACATTGCCAATCACCAGTCTTTTTCTGGAAAAAGGGAAGTCTTTTTCCTAATGTCAGATGAATATTTTTTTATGAACTATTTTTAAAAGCATAATTTCATTTGCCTTCAGTTTTCTAAAGTGCAAACTGCACAGTCTAGTCTCACGCCCAGCCAATGATCGCACACCTCATGCTGACTGGAGAAGCTGGAAGAGCCCATCCAGAATGACGCCGGCTGCACACGGAGGCGGCCTGCGGGCTACGGTCATGGGTGCTCCTTATTTTTTCTTTGTATATCTGCTATCTTTGGTCACCATGAGCATGTAGAAATTTGTAATTTTTAAAAACCTGATAAAGCTTTAGCTAAAATTATTCTACTACATGAGGCCTGTTCAGGTGCATATGGTTGGATCCTGTCATTCCATCTGTGCCGTGTCTGAGATTATAATTGTGTGAGGCAGCTCCCAGTTCTCCCAAGACTACGGTAAGTAAACAGGTACCGTGTCAACACAGCCCCCTGTAAACACGCCGCCCACAGTTCACGACATCCAAGAGCCAGTCCTCAAGTTCCCGGGGGTCGCCCAGGTGTGTCCTGCCTGGCAGCACCAGTCCGTCCCTGACACAGGCCGAGGAGGGCGTCCACGAGGCCACGTGCCCGGACCCCATCTCCTGGTGTGCTGAGCAAGTCCGCAGCATGAACACACTGCACAGCCAGCTCATCGTGCCCTGCAACCCGCAGCAGGCCCGTGGCCCCAGCCGAGTGAACAAGCCCTCCTTCTCCGCAGTCCCATGTGGGGGTGTGAGCGGTTCTGCTGCGTCAAGGAACCGGCATGGGCAGGGCAGTGAGGGCTCCGAGCCGCAGCCGCTCCGCTGGGCTGTGGAAGGCAAGAGCCACCAGGATGTGTCCACAGAGCAGAGCCACACGCAGCAGTCTACGTACGGGGCCCGTGCGCCCCAGGCCGGCACAACGCCAGCAACCTGCTCCACGCGCTTCTGTTCGTAGGGCTCCCGTGAATAGGGTCCGAAAGAGTTCACACACACGCTCACATACAGGTTTGGACAATGAAGTAAGGAGAGTGACCCGGTTTGTTTCCTTCAAAGCTCACTCTGAAGGCGTTCATCAGAGCTATTTTAGCTCCGGAGGGCTTGGTGGACCTTAGAGGATGAGGGGGCTTTTGGAAACCCCTGCCCAGGAAGGTGGGGCCTGGGAGGGTGAGCAGAGGGGACCCTCGGGCACGCTAGGGAGCTGCAGGACTCGTGGCCTCCCTCCCCCACCCTCCAGGCAGCGGTGCCCCCTGCTGTGTGTCCGGGTGGGGGCAGTGCATCCACTCTTTTGCTTAAAGAAGCAGAGGCAGAGGGTGAGTGCAGACTCGTCCTCCTGGTATTCAGTCTGACGAAGCACGTGACAAAATCGAATATACCTGTGCCTCGGACATGTGACTATCAGCTGTTTTGCCGACAAGCCATATATGGGCCCCGGAAAGGAACACGGAGGAAACGTTGGTTGGTGCCTGCTCTGAGCACCACTGCAGGCAGTAGGCTGGAAGGGGGCACCTTGGCCTCCCTCTGTCGATGGCATTATCTGATTGCCCTTCCAGATCTCTGGAGTCATCCTCATATCCCTTCTTGTATTTCTGATCTTAGCAATTTGTGAAGCTTTCTTTCTTTCTTCCTGAGCAGTCTTGTTATGATGTGCTCAATTTAACTGATCTTTCAGAAGAACCAGCTCAGGGCTTTGCTAATTTTCTTTTTTGTTTATGTCCTATTTTGCTGATTTCTGTTGTGACCTTTATTCATGGATGCTTTTAAATCTCTGCTCCATGGAAACCTTAAGAGCCTAAAATCCACCTCGAAGGAGGTTCCTGGAAGTGAATCTGCAAAAGTCCTTCCTGTTTGCTTGCTCGCGTCATGAAGTCCTTTTCAGGAAGGTTAGGGATGTGAACTCAGGTTGACCTGGTGTAGGGCCCAGCTCTGCTAGGTGGCTGTGGGGTTGGTGTGATTCACCCTCTACGTCTGTAAGTAGAAGGCTGCTGTGGGGACCAGCGGGCCCAAGCACAGCCCCTTGGCCCTCTTGTAGGGTGGAGGTGCCAGGATGGTGGGGGGCACATGGGGGAGACTTGGGGAGGACACACATTCTGTCCATAGTGTACTAGCTATCTATCATCCATCTACTGATCTACAGAGTTCTGTTGTAAATGTGTGTTCACTTCTGTTCAATTTGCCACTGCTTAAAGATGTAATGAGGGTCCTGCTTGATTTTCATAACATGTCACAAATAAATTCATAAAGAGTATCAGATCTTCATTGACTGATTCCATAAACTCTTAACCCTCAGCCCTCATCACATGTGAATGAAAATTCTTTCATTGCTTCAGTCTTTTGAATATTGACACCTGTCACCTAATGATACAAACATTAAAAAGTCCCAAAGATAATAATGAACATACTGCTTCAGTGAGCATACAGAACCACCCAGAAGGTGTGGGAATAGGCACGGTTTTCCGTAAGCACTTGGCCTTCAGGACACCGGAGGGGAATCATGCAAGATGTCTCACGGCGACTCCTGTACATGTTCTGCATTTTAGAGATTCTACTGGGTGTGATCTGAAGTGTGTCTTAGAAGTAGTAGATCTCACCATCTTCCATGGAACTGCTCACCTAATTGTCCACATAGTGGTGTGTGTGTGCGGCATGTATGAGAGCAAGATTATGTATATGTGTCCACATATGCATGTGTGTGCATACACGTCTGAGTGTCCGAGTGCATGTGAGTCCACTCATGCACACGTGCCTGTGTGAGTGTAAAGATGGACACATGTAATGGAGAAGGAGGGCCCAGGGCAGTGTCAGTAAAGTCCCCATGGCGGCCCAGGCTCCCACAGGCTCTGCCCAGGGCCTGCAGGCTTGCAGGCATCTCCTTGGAGTTTGACGGACTCCACCAGTCGGAGCAGGGAAACCAGACCCCGACCTGACGGCTTCAAAGAAACAACAGTAACACACAAAGAGGACTTTTAGGAGCCAAGACAACAGCCAAGAAGTGGTCAGAAGAAGGACAGGGAGAAAAGGCGAGAAGAGAGGGAAAATCCAACCGACAAGCATAAAGAATACCTGCACATAGATGACATGATATTGTACATAAAAAACCCTAAAGACTCCACTCCAAAACTACTAGAACTGATATTGGAATACAGTAAAGTTGCAAGATACTAAATTAACACACAGAAATCTGTAGCTTTCCTATACACTAACAATGAGCCAATAGAAAGAGAAATCAGGAAAACAATTCCATTCACAATTGCATCAAAAAATAAAATACCTAGGAATAAACCTCACCAAAGAAGTGAAAGACCTATACCCTGAAAACTATAAGACACTCTTAAGAGAAATTAAAGAGGACAGACACTAAAAAATGGAAACTCATCTCATGCTCTTGGCTAGGAAGAATGAATATTGTCAAAATGGCCATCCTGCCCAAAGCAATATACAGATTTGATGCAATCCCTATCAAATTACCAACAACATTCTTCAACGAACTGGAACAAATAGTTCAAAAATTCATATGGAAACACCAAAGACCCTGAATAGCCAAAGCAATCCTGAGAAAGAAGAATAAAGTGGCGGGGATCTCACTCCCCAACTTCAAGCTCTACTACAAAGCCATAGTAATCAAGACAATTTGGTACTGGCACAAGAACAGAGCCACAGACCAGTGGAACAGATTAGAGACTCCAGACATTAACCCAAACATATATGGTCAATTAATATTCGATAAAGGAGCCATGGACATACAATGGGGAAATGACAGTCTCTTCAACAGATGGTGCTGGCAAAACTGGACAGCTACATGTAAGAGAATGAAACTGGATCACTGTTTAACCCCATACACAAAAGTAAATTCAAAATGGATCAAAGGCCTGAATGTAAGTCATGAAACCATAAAACTCTTAGAAAAAAACATAGCAAAAATATCTTGGACATAAACATGAGTGACGTCTTCATGAATATATCTCCCCGGGCAAGGAAAACAAAAGCAAAAATGAACAAGTGGGACTATATCAAGCTGAAAAGCTTCTGTACAGCAAAGGACACCATCAATAGAACAAAAAGGTACCCTACAGTATGGGAGAATATATTCGTAAATGACAGATCCGATAAAGGCTTGACATCCAAAGTATATAAAGAGCTCACGCACCTCAACAAACAAAAAGCAAATAATCCAATTAAAAAATGGGCAAAGGAGCTGAGCAGACAGTTCTCCAAAGAAGAAATTCAGATGGCCAACAGACACATGAAAAGATCCTCCACATCGCTAGTTATCAGACAAATGCAAATTAAAACCACAATGAGATATCACCTCACACCAGTAAGGATGGCTACCATCCAAAAGACAAACAACAACAAATGTTGGCGAGGTTGTGGAGAAAGGGGAACCCTCCTACACTGCTGGTGGGAATGTAAATTAGTTCAACCATTGTGGAAAGCAATATGGAGGTCCCTCAAAATGCTCAAAATAGACTTACCATTTGACCCAGGAATTCCACTTCTAGGAATTTACCCTAAGAATGCAGCACTCCAGTTTGAAAAAGACAGATGCACCCCTATGTTTATCGCAGCACTATTTACAGTAGCCAAGAAATGGAAGCAACCTAAGTGTCCATCAGTAGATGAATGGATAAAGAAGATGTGGTACATATACACAATGGAATATTATCCAGCCATAAGAAGAAAACAAATCCTACCATTTGCAACAACATGGATGGAGCTAGAGGGTATTATGCTCAGTGAACTAAGCCAAGCGGAGAACGACAAATACCAAATGATTTCACTCATCTGTGGAGTATAAGAACAAAAGAAAAACTGAAGGAACAAAACAGCAGCAGAATCACAGAACCCAAGAATGGACCAACAGTTACCAAAGGGAAAGAGACTGGGGAGAATGGGAAGGTAGGGAGGGATAAGGGTGGGGAAGAATAAAGGGGGTATTATGATTAGCATGTATAATGTGGGGGGTGGGGGAAAGGGGAGGGCTTTGCAACACAGAAGACAAGTAGTGATTCTACAACATGTTACTATGCTGATGGACAGTGACTGTAATGGGGTTTGTGGGGGGGACTTGGGGTAGGGGAAGCCTAGTAAACATAATGGTCTTCATGTAATCGTAGATTAATGATAACAAAATAAAAAAAAAAGAATACCTGCATGTAGCATGCACCATGAAGGGCACAGGGCGAGCGGGAGGAGCTCGTGCAGATGGAGAGACGACGCAGAGAATCAACCCAAACCGACGTCTCCGAGCCTGTCGGCTTCCTCCACCCGGGACCGGTCGGCAACGACACCATCAAAACCTCAGAACAGAAGTTAACACTGAAACAGTTACGAAAAATAGGCAGGGGCAAAGGAAATCTTTAAAACTAGGTTCCAGCCCCAGCTTGGGTCCTGACACTCAAACATCTCACCTCCGAACCCCCATATATGGGGAAAAAGTGGCACTAATTTTTTTCAGATTTCAATAAAAACTCTGTCCTTTCTCATGTCCTCAAGCTCCCCAAAGCTCTGTGTGTATGTGTGTGTGTGTGTGTGTGTGTGTGTGTGTGTGTGTGTGTGTGTGTGTCCACCTCACTGGCAGGAAGCTCATCCTTTCTTGCTGTCACATCCCATAAGGGACCTTAAAAACCATCCAAAATCCTGGATAGTATTATGACTGGACTGCACCCCCCAAACTGACATGCTGAGGTCCTGACCCCAGTGTGGCTGTACTGGGGTTAGGGCTTCTAGGGAGGTGGATAAAGCTCAGTGAAATCCATGGGTGGGGCCCTCACCCCATAGGACTAGTGTCCTTTTATAAAAAGAGGCAGAGACACAGAGACCCCGTTCCGTGCAGGCACAGGGAAAGGTCGTGTGAGGATACAGCAAGAAGGTGCTGTCTGCAAGCCAGCGAGAGAGCTCACATCAGACACAGAATTTTCTAGTATGTTAAACTAGGACTTCCAGCTTCCAGACTGTGAGAAAACTGCTGCTCTTTCAGCCGCCCAGGCTGCGGCATTCTGTTACGGCAGCCGAGCTAACACAGACCAATTGCTGTGCAAACAGCGGCTCAACAGTGACTGTCCTCCAACCCAAATTAGTGCTCTTGGCGGACAATATCCTAAATTAGTCCTTTAACAGGTCCCTCTGTGTAGTTACAGCGGGAGCAGCGTCTAATTCGTTTTGTATCTCAGGTACCCCTCATCCCAGAGAAACAGAGTAAATATTTGCTGACAGAATAAATGAATAATTCTGGTCCTATCCTGCTCCAATTAAAATATTCCATAAATATCTATTAGAGTGGGTTTGTAACATCAGAAAATACTGAATGTGTTCGGAGGTGGCTTTTCAACACCTAAATGCATGTGTCTGCAGCCCCGAGAGCACAGAGATACTATGGGACAGAGCCTTAGAAGGTGATGCTTCCTACGCATTATCAGGGAAGCAATTACATTACAGTGACAGAGGTGGACCAGGACCTGGCACACCCATTGGTGTCGGGGGTTCTGGCAGAGGGGCTGGGGCAGGGCCCCCAGAAATGGGCCATCTGTATGGCCCAGCACCATTGTCCCCACGGCCACGCTGAGCCGGGGCAGAGCTGGCATGGGACAGCTTTCGTTATTTCTGTCACCATGTCTCATTCTCTCTGTGTGTCACCTGTGGCTAGGAAGAGGGGTGTGACACCCAGAAAAGGAGATGCTGACATTGATGTCTGGGGTCTCAGGACAGAACACAATTGCTAAGATCTGCCTCAAGGATGTTCTGAGTACTGTTGTTTCTTGCTTTAGAGTAGTGGCTCCCAAACCTGCTTCAATTCGGCTCCACCAGGGACGCATTCAAGTCTCCTGAATTAGGACCTCCAGGTCTGGGGCCTGCATCATCTGTACCTTGGACTGTGTACCTAGTATTTCAGATGTAGCCCACTTGGCCCAGATGACAGCAAGAGGAACTGACGTATATGGTTCTCAAAGTGTGTGGCTCAAAGATATTTGAGGCCTTTTTAGGTTCTCTGCTTTTCTTTCTAATACAGGAAGTGTTGGCAGACATGGTCCCCATAAACAGCTCAATACCTTTTAAGAGTATAGAGGAGTCTTGAGACCAAAAATGCTGGAAATTGGTGTATAACTTTCTGGGGTTTTAGGGCAGTATTCGTCAAAGATATGAGTGGATCTAAAACTACTTCCTAAAGATTCTCTACCATTTTTCACAGGTTTCCATGTAATCCACCTCCCACAGGATGGGATGGCCCAGTGTGGGAGAGGATGAGACTGAACAGTGATATGAGGAACATGCATGCATCTTCCAGAAACTGCACTAAGGATACTGTGTATTATATTATATATCATAAATATATACTTAACACAGATAATTTTCTCTAAGAAAAAGTTTTTCTCTTGTAATGGGTTAGTGTTTCTTGTTATTAGATACTGAGATTTTTTACTATTTTTAATCTTACCTTTACTACCAGGAGGCTCGGAGCTAAACTTTGTGTTCAAGATATAAATAATAAATAAGTTTGAGATAAGAAGGCAAAACACAGTAGACATTTTTATTTTTAAACTTTTCAGGGAAATAAAAGTGTAGTACCCCCACAGGTGTGCATTAAATGGTTAGAGAGAAGACTGTAGAATACTGTAGCCAGGGAGGGTTTTGATTTTGCACATATGAAGTGCCAGAGAATAATGTTTTTGGAGTAGTGAAGATTTCTTAAAGTAGTAATAATTACAGCTGACCTTGACCTGGTGACATGTAGGCACTGTAGTAAATGCACTACATATACACACCTCAGCACAATCCTTACAGGATCTGCTATGTCCTCTCATCCCCATTACACAGAAGAGGAGACAGAGATGCAGAAATTTAACAAGAGACGGCTGACACAGGACAGCATCAGTACGGAACTAAGGCTCCATGGCGACCTTTGACCTGGTGAGATGCCTCCTCCCAGACCACTTGCAGAGGGGTTCCAGTTCTGAGCTAGGGGCCAGCACCAGTGGCAGGTCCCCAGCCACCAAAGCAGCAGCCTCTTAACAAGTTAGCATCTGGACAAAGGCAGTGCCAGTCTGAAAGGGGCCACCTTGAGCACCCCACAGGTTACAAAGGCATTTGTGTGCATTTCTGGTAATGCACACATGTTCTCATTGTTTATTATACATAGACATGGTTCAGGGCGTGCTGTGAATGACACATCACAGTTGGCCTAAATTTCCATGCTAAAACAAAGGTACAAATGTACAACTTCAGAATAAGTGATATAACCAAATCCCACTGCTTACCCACCCTCAGGCAGATTGTGCAATTTATGAGGAAGCTACAGAACTAAACGTTCTGACCTGTTGGTATCTACTTTTTCCAGAAATAAAGCAGATAGACAGAAAAACCTATCTTAAAGGGCCCTAAATATATGGCATTAAGTCATATGCACTCAACCTCTGGCATGGCACTTAAGGTCTCATTACTACTGCTCTAAGCACTGGGAGTCCCGCCTCCCCTGCCAGGGAAGGTCTCGTGATGGGAGAATTTGACAGTAACATCACCATTTCTACAGTGAGAGTGAGGGTGGCTCCCAACCTTATTTCCGCAGACACCCTTTATTACTTTTTTTTCACGAACCCAAATATTCTAAAACAAACCACATTTATGAAGTGGTATCTCCCCTCTTTGGTAATCTAAGAGTCCTCGCCATTATTCAATTGACCCCCAACTTCTGAGGGGTATCACCTACCAGTTTGAAATTACTTTTGGCCAAAGAAAAATGTTCCAGTGAGCATATGTAGGAGCTTTTAACCTGGGGTCCCCGAGCTTCCTGAAATACACACAAATTCTAGTTACATAGTGCATATTCTTAGGGATAGATTTGGAATATGGCTCTCATGGGGGTTTGTGACCTGACAAAATGTTAAGTAACATTGCCACATAGCCTCACTGTGATATTTGATTATCATTAGAATTCTCAGAATCCTGGTAATTGCTGACAGGCACTGAAGCCAATGAACCTTTGGCCACCCCTGGAAACCTGAGTCCCTCAGCGGGGCAGCTCTATGGGGAGACCATCTCAGACAGAGCTGAGATACCTCTGTGACCTCCTGACCAGCTTTTACACTCTCCTCAAAAAGCAATGCACAGCATTGAATTTCTCTTTTATTTGAACATTAAGAAATTGCAGTGTAAGGACTTGGAAAACTTTCTCAGAACGTCAGTAACAGCACAAACAGACGCCGTGTGTCATCTATAGAACCAGTTTTGTTTTTTATTGAGGGTCATCAACCAGAGTAAGATAAACGCTCCACTCATCTTCTTTTAAAGGGAGGAAGAAGGCACACAAAACTATTCAACAAATGCAGATGAGGAGAAAGGATGCAGTGTCCGGTTGTGGCCTGTGAGACAGGGATGGGCTGGGGAACCCAGGGGCAGAGGGAGGAGGAGGCACGGACCCAAACGAGGGGGCGGGCAGGGACACAGAGACCCACAGACAGAGAGCCCCCGCCCTGTAACAGCAGCAGGATTGGATGGCACACGGCCAGCACGGAAGGGTACTCACGAAGCCCCTACTTCAGGGAAGTCTTTGACAAGTGTTATGGTGCCGATGAGCAGAACCCTAGACCTCTGAATTACTGGGAGGTGCTGCCCACCTTGAACACAGTCAGGCCCCTCTCCTCCCTAGCACTGGGCTCCGCAGATTCCAGGGCCACAGCTGGGGGCACACCCCTTGCCTCTCTCGTATTAATGTGCTCATTTTCAGTAAGAGACAACTAGCTCTCTGTGTTCCAACTGGAGTCAGAAAAGACAAGCCCTTCAGTGGATAGGGGTTTTGTTTTTTGCTACGCATCTGGTGGCTGATGTAGCTCCCACTGAATTAAATGCTTCACGTCTAACTAGATTTGTGCCCAACAGAAACAAAGAAGGAGAGAGAGGGGGCAGACGAGGGCAAATGGCCACAAGAAAAATACAAAATTGGTTTCTAAAATGTAAGGCTTCAATGTAAAATATAATTAAGACTTGACACTTTTAAGGAGATCAATATTAATCTAGTTATTGACTTTTACAAAATAAGTAAAAATTTGAGGTAATACATTGCTCTTCTATAAGTAGCCTTACTGATTATAACATTTTTTCCTCCTCAACCTTAGAGTTAAATACTCAGATGAATGGAGGAAATATCTAGAAATCAGCCTGGAGTTAGCAGGAAGAGCATGGCTCCTAAAAGGCAGAGGAGTTTTACCCTTTAAACAATAAATAGAAATGTTCTTTTTTAAAAATCACTATGTACAACTGTATATGCCACCATGTCACTGATTTTTCCACAGTGATTAAAAATACTGAAGCCCCTGCATCCATCCTGCACCCACGTAGGGAGTCCCTGCTTTCTCCCTCAAATAAACTGCTCTTCTGGCCCAGAACACTTTGTTCTGTGTCTGGATACAGCTTTCTGCATTTTCCCCTTTCCACTTGGTTACCCTTTCTTTCTGTTGCACAAAAGCTGTTTTGTGAGCACTTCAAATAAAAACAGTGGATTTTAGCAGAAGCTAACCCTTGCTTCTGCTCACACCTGAGCCCAGCCAATGAAAACGGTTCCCACAGCTGTGCTTCAGAAGAGACTTGTGTAAGGGTGTGTGTGAGAACATGTGTGTGAGTGTAAGGGGAAGTGTGTGCATGCATTATGGGCATGTATGAGAACATGAGTGTGCATTATGAGCATGCACATGTATGTGTGCACACGTGCAGTGTGAGGGCATTGTGTTGCAGGCAGGTACAGTGTGTGAGAGCATGTGTGTGTGTGCAGGTGTATGTGCATGTGCAGGTGTGAGCACATAAGTGTGTGTGCGTGCTTGTGTTGGCTTGTGTAGCTGCAGAGCACCCAGCCTCACCGTCACTGCAGAAACCCAAGAGCTGGGGTTGGCAGCGCGTCCACTCACCCGGTGGTGATGCTGCTAATCCTCACCCTTCCAATTTCCAAAACCCGGTTAGTTTGAGTTTCCAGCCTTCCAACAGCCCTGAATTTCTATTTAGAAAAACCAAAATCGGCCATCCTTGTGGTCCCCACCCTCCAGCCAGCTGTCACCTGCCGCTCAGACCAGGGCACCCTACCAGAATGGCACACACAGACTGCGGTCCGCCCCAAAGGCAGAGGGTCTCCAGGACCTACATGAACCCTGGGTGGGGGTGCAGCTGAGAGGCATTTCCACCGCTGCTTCCTCCCCCACGAGCCGCAAGGTCACCTGTGGGAGCCAAGAGGTGACCAGATGGTGCAGAAGGCATACTTGTTGGGTAGAGACCACCCACAGGCATGGTGAGGGAGGGTGGTCGGCTGTCCCAGGCAGGAGGTGCGCCACTGGAGTCAGGCAAGCCTGTCTCATGCGGGCCCACCTGGATCACAGGTGACTCGGAGGGGTGCGGTGGACGTCAGACAAGCCTGTGTGTCTCCCCACACACAGGGTGCCCAGGTAGGGTGGTGTGTCCAGGAAGCAGGCTGTGGGCATCGGGTGAGCCCACCCTGTTCGACCAGGCCCAGGCGGCTCGCAGTCGCCCAGATGGAGCAGTGCGCTCGGGAGGTGGGTAGTGGCATCTCGAGGCCGCGCGTACCCTGGAGCCGGGGCTCACAGCGTGCTCAGGTGCGGCAGCATGTCCACCGGCTCAGCGCGGTCGCGCGCAGCGGCCGCCGACTCCACGCCGCGCAGCCACTCAGTGCACTTGCGCACCAGGCCCTCGTCCAGGGCCTCGGCTTCCTCCTCGTACTCCACGTCGTCGTACTTGTGACGTTCGTTGAGCAGCGACACCTTGAGCACTGGGCGCAGGTCGGCCGGCCGCGGGACGGGGTCGGGGACCTGGAGGCCGCCAGGCAGCAGCGGGGCGCGGGGAGGCTGCAAGCGACGGCGGAGGCCCGGGACCGGGGGCGCCTCCAGGCCTCCCGGGGCGCCGCCCCTCCCCGGGCCCACGGCCCTGGCCCGGGGGCAGGCGGCGAGCGGGCGCCTGGGGTCGGCGTTGGGCGAGGGGAGCAGCCGGCGAGGCCGCGCCAACAGCTGCTTCTCCAGGTGGCGCCTCTGGATGACCAGGACGGCCTCGGGGGTGAGGCTCAGGGAGAAGCGCACGGCGTCGTCGGGCCCGGCCCCCGCGCAGGCAGCCCGCGGCCCCGAGGCCGTGTCCCCCGCGGGGCTGTCGCCGCAGCCGGCCGGCCGGAGCGCGGGGCACGTGGCCGGGGCGCGCGGGCGGCCGGGCGCGGCCTGGGGCGGGGCGCGCGGAGGAGCCGCGCCGGGGGCGCGCCGGCCGGGCGGCCGCCTCAGGGTGGCCGAGGGCCAGGAGCTGGACAGCAGGCCCTCGGGCCGCTCGGGGGGCCGCCTCTTCTTCTCCCCGGCTGCGGCGGGCGGCGGGGGCCCGGGCAGGGAGCAGGCGGGCGCGGCCGCTTTCCGGGGCGCGCAGGGCCTCCGGGGCGGCGGGCGCGCGGCGGGGACGCCCGGGGCGGGGGCGGACAGCGGCGGCGGCACGGGCGGGAAGGGCATGGCGCCTCCGAGCCGGCGGATCATCGGTGCCCTGCAAGGAGAGCGCGGCTCAGCTCCGGGGGCGCGCCGCCCGGCCCTGCCCTCCCCATCGGCGGCCGGGCCCGGCCCCGCTCCCTCCGCACCCACCTCCGTGCGGCCGCGGCATCCCCGGCTCCCTCGCGTCCCGGCGGCCCCCGCCGGGGGCTCTGAGCCACGGCACCCTCCGATCCTTCCGTCCTTCCGGGCGCGGGGGCTCTCCCCTAACCGCGGGGCTCCTGGGCCCGACCCGGGGGGACAGCCGCCAGCCGCCGAGCCAGGCGCGCCCGCAGGAGGAGCCGAGCGCGCGGGCCGCTAGGTGCCGGCGGCGCCCAGCCGGTGTCACGGCGACTGTTCGCGCGACGAGCCAGCGCGGGGGCAGCGGGAGGGCGGGGAGCTCGCCTCCCCCCGGCAGGGGCGGGGTCAGGCCCGCGGACAGGCCGCGCGGGGCGCCGGCGGTGTGCTCCGCACTAGGCGGAGTCCGTGCCCGCCGGAGGGGAGATGCCGGCGCTCAGCGTCCGTAAGAAGGTGGGGAGGCGGCGGCGGCAAATCTGGCAGACGCGCCGCAACCGGGTATCCCCGGAGAAAGCTGGCTGGGACTTCGAGGGGCAGAAAAGCCATTACGGTGAATCAGTTTGGTTTTTTATAACATGGAGTGCTGAAAAAGTCATTTTTAAATTTAAAAATCTAGTTTTCGATGAATAGGCCAAACAGTCCAGTTTCATAATGTTCTACAGTGGTGATATAGGAAATATTAGACATTATTTTAATGAATGATTAAGCAGAGCAGTGTTTTTTGTTGCTATAGCAGTGGTTCGACATGAATGAGGCATTGTCTAGTTGTATACTAGTTGTAAACGAAAACATTTCTGGACAGTTAAATATTTGTTGAATAAATGAATGAACAATTACAAAGCAATGCATCAAAAAGCGAAGGTTTCATACAAGCAGTCCCTGCATTACCTACAGAGAACTATCAATTGTTTAGAGCTCCAAAAACTATTTGCTCATAGGATATGTTTTTCAGGACTAAACAGGCTGTGCAGGCTATGGCCCGTTAGCGAAACACATGCAAATGTGAGTGACCTCAAATGCGCCCAGTGCCGCCACCCGTCAGCACGTGACCCACTCAGCTCTGGTCCCCACTGCAGCCCTGGGCGCCCCTGAGGTCACTGGACTCAGTCCCTTCCTCTTCCTGTGTATTCCAGTTGCAGTGCTGCTGGGTAGGGCACAGGGCAAGAGCAAAACTTGGTAGGTGGCCCCACGGCTGAGGGTGCAGGGGTAGATTTGGGCCCCGCAGCCCCCACCAGCACCCCAAAGCCATGCCACGACGTATGCACTGTAAACTATGTGGGACAGCGTCAAGACAAGCCTTGCAGCCTCCCCACTCTCCCACGGGCATTCTCCCCTCCCCACCACAGCTTCAAGGGCAGCCCCACTCAGCCGGTCCGCAGCTGTGAGCGCGTTTGAGGCAGTTTAGGTCATGTGATCTCTGTCACAGGTACTGAAAGCACACGTGTGTTCTATTCAGGCTTCCGGATTTCGAAGGGGTGTGGAACTAGGTGTGTAAACCATGGTGGTCGGTGGGCTGTTTGATGTCAGGAAAGTGGAGGACGAGCTGAAGACACTGAAGGCAGGGGAGGGGGCAACAGAGGCAGGAGGGGTAGGTGTCAAATACCATTTCTGGTGGGCATGGCCCCAGAGGTAACGTAGGAGAAAAACCAACAAATAGCTGGGTACCCAGCGACTCGGACCCCAGCAGTACAGACGCTGCAATCAATCAGCGCTGGGTTCTCTCTCCATGCTATTTCCTAACTCTTGGGCACTTCAGAAGTCATGACAGCTGGAGGGAGAGGACCAGGAGTGAGGGGGGGTTGGTGGTCCCGTAACTGTGAGAGCTAATATGCACTGACCAAGTGCAACATGGCAGGCACTCTGCTGGCTATTACTACCTCCAGTCGAGTGGGAAATAGGGGCTTCATGGAAACACCCCCCACGTCACACAACTCCAGTGGCATGGAGTAAGACTCAATCCCAATGATGGGATTCCAGAGCTGCATCCGAGCCATCACACACAAGAGGAGGCTTCTGTGGGCAGGGGTGATGGGATTAGGGGGCCACCACACCCCCACGGTAGCAGAGATTAGGCATTTCCCTCCAAGAAGAGAAAGCAAAACTCATCAGGCTAATATGCACATCTGAACACACTGTTCCCCGGGACTCCCCCACACATCTTGTCCCAGCCCAGAAACTTGGCAACTTGGGGAGCAGTTAAGTTTGCCTGACCTCTAAGGCAGAAAAGTAAATGCTGAGTGCCCGACCCTCTGTTACCCACCAGGTCAGAAGGGCAGTCCTCTGCCCTGTCTTCCCCAAAGCAGCAGACCTGTACCTCCTGGAGGCTGCTGGCCCCGGTGAGGGGGAGGACCTGGCATTCCGGGCGGGACTCTTGTCTTCAGACTCAACTAAAGCATCCAAGTGACAGCATCCTGGCTCCCTACCAGTGCCTCTTCTACTTGAAGCCTTCAGTCCCTTGAAAACTAGAGGCTGGGAGGACCAGCGTGGGCCTGGAAGGGAATATGGGGAAGGAGGATGTTGGTCGGCCCTGTCACCAGTGTGCTGGCTGTTAAAGAATCCATTACACTTTCTATTTGGCTGACTTGAATAGCCAGCCAGTGCCCGTTACAAGTAGGGAAAGTCACAGTAGGAGAAGACAGCCAAATTTAAGTTCAGAATAGGAGATGTGGCAGGAAAGTTATCAGAGTCAAGAAAACAGTCAAATTTAACTTGTAATCTACATGGGATTTTACATAACATGCCCAGCACTCAACTACAGGGATAACTCTTCATATATTAAACAGTAAAATCTGAATATTAGAATATTGTGATCAGCTTATCAGGTACACAGCTACATTTCTGGGAATCACCAGAGTAAAACAGTCGATCTCTAAAATACATGATTACATTTCATCTTGAGGTTACAAAATTTACTATTTCAAATAAGTTGGTTGATTTGAAAGGTCAATTAAGAAAAATCAAATATATGTACCCCAAACTGTCTATATATTTTACATTTTCATTTATTTTGTTAATTAGGTTTATTTGATTTTCAAATTTCAAATAAATAACACAATTATAATCCACCATTTGGGAATTAATGGTAATTTTTTCTATTATTGTATCACATTAAATTTATAAATAAAGACTTTTCATGTAACGACCCTTTAAAATATTTCCAGAATGAATAAAATGTATGCAGAAAATATTTCAATCACCAAAATAAAATACTAAGAAGATATATAAGCCCAGCTATAATTATAGATGGTAACCATCCCCTAAATTTGAACTGAACACTACGGAGGCAGTGGTTTGAGGACCCTGCTCTGCATAGAAGGGCCTTAGATCCAACCATGCTTCACTGCCTGGACCTGAGATGTCGTCCAACATGAAAGGCGGCTACTGCATACAGACACATGGATACATTCATTACCACTGGCTTACCAGTTCATTAAGTTAGAGCCACTAATCACACTGTAATGCCAGAAAATTAGCCATTATTTTAAGAAATATTCTATTTTTCTCATTAACTTATTAATTTCTTGGTTTTGCTAGGGAATATAATACTTCCACATACATTCAGAATAATGTCAAAAAATAAAACAAATCAATGCATTGTTTTTCCTAAATTACCTCTTCTCAAATATTTTACTTCATCTCTATATTTTGATTCAAATAATTTTACTTAATATCAACCATGTAAGCAAACATCTAAAACTAAATCTGAATTTTAAAACATAGAAGCTAACTTGTTTTAAAAATCTTGTTTTATGAAGGAACAAAACAGCAGCAGACTCACAGACTCCAAGAAGGGACTAGCGGTTACTAAAGGGAAAGCAGTGAGGAGGGAGGGAGGAGGCGACTAAGGGGCATTAGATTGGCACACATAATGTAGGGGGGGCACGGGGAAGGCAGTATAGCACAGAGAAGACAAGTAGCGACTCTATAACATCTTACTATGCTGATGGACAGTGACTGCGATGGGGTGTGGGGAGGACTTGATAATGGGGGGGAATCTAGTAACCACAATGTTGTTCACGTGAAACTTTCCTAAGATTGTATATCAATAATACCTTAATTTTAAAAATCCTGTTTTATTACTGAGAAATAGAGAACTTGATCAGTAGCTAAAAAGTGCTTCAATTTCTTCCCCTAACACTGGGCTTTTACTATGAAAGGCTCTGGGAGTAGACAGCATTTAGGAAAGTGTCCAAATGCAGTTTGCTTAGAAGCCTGTCTTGCTTCCCATCACTGTGATATGAACCCACGTGATCTGGATGACCTCACGGGAGGGAAGCACCCGGAACACGGGCACCTTACCGGAGAAGAAACTAAAGTTTGCCCAAGTAGCCCCCCAACTAGCACATGGTCAAGCAATACCCCAGAGCATACTCTCGATGCTAGTGGGCTGGTCTCAAGGCCCCCTTACGTTATTAGGTCCAAAGAGTTTGTTTTTGTGGCCTGTATCTACTGACATTAATCTTACTAGAAGTTTAAATTGAGACTTAAAAAAAAAAGGTTAATTTATACATTTTAAAATCACAACAAACCCATTATGTTCATGTGTTGTGAAAAATAATATTTTATAAAACAAGTCAGATGTGAGTGGTGGGCTCTGCTTGGTTCTTGTACAATCACACACCTGTAGCCATGTACCTCCATGGTGAGCCCACGGTGGTGGGAGTGAAAGGCACAGCCAGGGAGCCCTGACAAGATCTCTGGGAGCCACAGACACAGCCCTGGGCTGCACTCTGAGAACGGCTACATTGCTGGCTGTGCTGCAGCAGGAGCCCTGTGCACCGACATGGCCAGTGGGTGTGCCCTCTTGCCACCTGGAGAGCAAATCTTAATACTTGGCTCTCTCGTGTAACAGCCTGGGGAAAAGTGGCTCAGGTAAGAACATGAAATCACGCATGGAGAAGTCATAAGCTCTACCATTAAAAATGATGTAGCTTAAGTGTATACTATGCCTCTTTCTTGCAAAGCTCAGGTTTTTAGCTACAGTAGGTACTTACAACCTCTGCAGGGCAGGGAGCAGCAGCTGTGGTCTCCTGATTACGTGTGCGGGCTCTGGGCTGAGCGGTCACTTACAAACGCCCACAGGACACTAACCGGAGAGTGAAGTTAGGCAGCACGAGTTGTAACACAGCTCCAATCACTGCAGAATGAAGGACAATGACGCTGGCGACAGAAACCCACAGGGGTCCAGAGGCGCCTGGGGGTGGCACTGCCGCAGTGAATGTGCCAAACGCACCCAGCAGCCCGTGGTGATTGAGCTTCCCAGGGAGAACGGTCCTGCTCACCTCGATTCATTGCATTACACATCAAATGCAGACGCTGAACACCTCCCAAGAGAAGGTGTGGGCATTAAGTTGTTCCTTAAGTAATTCACTAGAGAGCAAAAGACAGTTCCCAAAGCCACGTGGCCCTGGCCGGGCGCACCAGGGAGCAAGGGGGAGGTGGAGGAGCCCCCACTGCGCACTCAGGGCTTCCAGCCGGCACTGCAGGTGCAGTTCCAGCTTCAGAGCAGCTCAGGGGAGCGCAGTGCACACACTCTCACTGCTAGTTTATCCTTCAAGAGATGGTTTGATTACCATTTAAAGACAGAAACAAAGCGCGCATTTCCTTGGGGCATGCCAGTCTTGGGGATGAAGTCTGCCAGTGAGGGCAGGGGGCTTCCTTGCCTTTTCCCCATCCTCTGGTGCTGGCCCCTCTTCAAGATCCCCATCGGTTTCCTGTGGTCAGTGTCACAGAGGTGGCATTTCCTCCAGCTCCAGGTCGTGCCACGACACCTGCCCCCAATACCCCCAAACCCCGTCGTCACTGCTGTCACCAGCACCGGCAGCCGTCGGCGTCCTTCCCACCAGTCCGTGCTGGAGGCAGGCTGTGCCACAGCCCCCACGCGGCCTAGCTTGACACGATCAGACTGTGCATCTGGCCACGCTTCATCTGGGGCGCAGAGGACATGCCCCTCCTGCATTCCTGAGATTCCCAGGGAGCACCCAGGTACAAGTTTATGTCCCTAAGTCTCGCAGAGATGCATGTAAAGCACTTTTCAGATGCCCGTAGCATCTGTCTATGGTGCTGCATGCCAGGCACTGCTCATTCACCACTCCCAGCCATCCTAGCAGGCAAATGCCAGTAGGACCTCACTTTTAAACTTTTTCTTGAGGGAAGCACCTTGCCCAAGCATGCAGAGCTAGATGGTGATGGAGCTGCCTGCACCCCAAAGGCAGGCTTACCTCCAATGGCAGTGGCGATCATAGTGAGGGTCACCTACACCAGCTTCAGGTCCCCCGCAACGGCTGCCACTGGCCTTAACCCAGGGCCCTCAGTGGTTTATGCCAATAGATTATATAACATGTGGGAATCCTTTGAGGAGCTGGCAATAGCAATGGAACAGAAACACTAACTTTTGCATGTGATGTGGGGAGGTCATGACACCCCCATAGCTTATCTGTGGACCCCCACTGTGAACCCTGGCACAAATTCCTTTTGGGGAGGCCGAGTGGGCCAGCCCAGATGCGAGCCCAGGCAGGGGCAGAGCAGCCACAGGGCTAGCGGGAGACAGGCAGGTGGGGTGCCATGCAGCATATGAGAGGAAAAGCAGGTGGATGGGTCCTCGTGCCAGGGGCAAAGGCCAGCCCTTGAAGCTGTCCACACGCCCACTCCCTCCACAGCACTCTGCACAGGCCTTGCTCCTTGTCCTGCAGGCCCCCCCAACTACTCCCACCACTCTGTATACATGGCCTCTGCCAGCAGTGAGGCCAGTGGCCCCCACACTCCCCTGAAATCCTGTGACCCTGGAACCCTCATGACTGGGGCCTCTGTAGGGCGAGGGTGTCCCAGTCACCGGCCCCCGGTGTGGGTGCAGCACCCAGGCAAGTGGCCACTCACATCTAGCACCTCGGAATGCGGCCCGGCCCTGGCAGCTCCCCACCCCACTTCCGCACCACCAGCACCCTCATATGTGCCGTTCTGGTCAAACCTCCGCTCCTGCAGCCTTTCCGCCAGACACCAGCCCGCTGGAGCGCTCTGCCCACGACGAGGTCACCAGGTTCACACTAAGGGCCTTCCGTTACCCTGCCCCAGGGTCGTGCACTCCACAGCAGGTGGGCAGGGAGCTGGCCTGCGCTGGCATCTGAAGCAACTAGAATCACCCAGTCGGGTGGGGGCTGCTAGCAGGGGCTAGGGGACAGGGCCCCATCTCCTGCTCTGCCCAGCCCACAGAGCAGGCCTTCCCTGGGGGCGCCGCCAGGCACCTCCTTCCCACCCTTCCCTCTGCTGCTGCCTCGGCCCGGTTTGCCTCACCAACCAGCCCCCTACTTTCCATCTTCCTCCTGGGCCTCCTGGCACTCTCTGTTCAGGTCTGCACCCCAAACAACACGCTCATAAATGCTTCCATCCTTACAGTCCTATCATCTCTTACTAATTTATACTCAGTAGCATTATTAGAACAGAGATGTGTCTTACTCATTTTTCTACAAATTGCATAGTCCCTGAACTAAATTTTATTGAACTGAATCAATGTATATCACCCACTTAAAACATTAAAAATTTGATCCACAAAATGTCAGTTTTCCAAATGTGGGTTTATTTCAAAACTGTAAAGCTTTATATATTATTTTCACTATATATAATAAGCAATTTCAGCTTAAAGTTAAAACCTTCACATTTTTCTTAAAGATTATATTTAAAAAACGTAGAAATTTTTAAAAAGCCATAAAAGCTTAATACATCTTGCAGCGTAGGTTTGTCCTTAAATATTCACATCTCAAATGCTGTTTAGAAAAGATTTAAAAAACTGGCTAAAAATTATTTATAATTGACAATGATTAGAATCACCTTACCTTTAGAAGAGCATATTAATGACACATAATGAATTTAACGTTACAGAATTTAACAGTTTAATCAAGCGTATAGTTTTTGCCAGTTTACAAAATGGGCTTGAATTGTCACAGTATTGTTTGTGGAGTGATTATTACACAGGAAAGGCATCCTTCACCAAACACAGACATCAACTTTCAAAGGCCCTTTTCAAAGAGTTTCTGATTTTCAATTTAGGAGAGAAGAACAGCATTTAATTACGGCATCCCTAGTGAGGGAAAAAAAAATAGGAGAAGAAAAAAACAATATAATAATCTGCCTCAAGAGCAAACCTGCAGAAAACATTCTTGCCAAGACAAAAATGCATAACCGCCTCTCCATATCCGAACTCAGGGACCACCCGACACATCTCCTGATGAACCAGAACTCTTTGCCTATCACTTGAAATCAATTACAATACTTGGAAACAACTTTTATATTTCTGAAATGGTATTTATTCTAGGAAATCTTTACAGCACACATGCTAATCTTAATATGAAGAAATAAAATTTAATACCAAAAATAACCTAACAAAAGAACTAATTTCTAAAAAGAAGTAAAGACCCTGGATTTTGAAAAGCAAAATATTTATGACTGTACCCTAGAAATTCAAAATGATTCATGTGACAAACTTCATTAGCCTTTCATATTTTTTCCCCAAAACACTTAACTATTAACAATTTTATGCCTTTAAAATTATTTTTATATGAACTGTTAAAAGCATGTACCAATAAACTGGGAACGTACAGACATATTCTATAGTTACTCTCAAGTGCTGGACCCTAAACTTCTAGGGGAGGGAGTGGTCACTTTCCAGAAACCTTGCCACAGCCACGAGCTCACTTGTAGGTGGCCTCCTCCCCTTGAGAGACAGCAGGAGACCTTGCAGCACACATCCTAAGGACTGGCAGATCACCTCCAGTGCCCCGTTTCACGGCCTGCCCACCTGCCACTGACCCTGGTGTGCTTTTTCTCCTTATAGCTACTCATCAAAAAGAAATCATCCATTTGAAACTGAATACAAACAGAATTTCTACCAATTTCTTCCAATGTTCATATTAGGCTTAATTTTGCTGGTTTTCATATACAACCTGCATTCCCAAGTTTCACAAAGCAGCAAAGCTGTACCTCAAAACAATCTTTTTCTGATCAGATTCAAGATTATAATTAGTTTTTGTTTTTCTCACCATAACTAAGCACATTTCTCTGAAAAATGTAAGAAAATGGCAGTCACTTCTCGACAAAGAATAAATATGTTTCCATGGGCTTAAAATTCACTAACTTCCTTTTTCTAAAAATAGTAGAATTTGCTTTACTGGCGTCTCTACATTCTATTTACTGAATATCTGCAGTCATGGAAGGACCTGGAATCTCTTGACAAAAAAATTTCCTAATTGCAAATGTTCAGGTGGTAAAAGTGAGAGTAAATTTCCAACCTACCCATCACACATGTTTAAAATGGTTTCATTCGCATGGCAACCTTCTATTCCTCTTAATTATTATTTTAATAGTACTTTAAAAATAATTTCCTTTTGGGAAGAAAATCAAAGTCAACAAAAAACAGCCTTTCGAAAAATACTGCAGTGTAACAATTACTAAAATTCATGTATTTGTATAAATTAGAGGACCAGAAACCAAGATGAAATTCCAACAAGCTCACCTTGCATACGGGATGTATGACAGGCTATACCTGCAAGAAAAATTCGAGGAGGTTGGAACGTGATCTAACATTCTTCTTTATACCACAAGCCGACACCATGAACATAAAGCACCACACTGCAGGGATGCAGGGATCCTCAAGTCTGACCCCAGGCCAGCTGAAGAGCATCCCCCTGGAGCTAAACTGTTTAAACTCCCAATTATGGGGCTCACCCCAGACCTCCCAAATAAGAAACTGCATTCTGACAAACTAAGTGATTCTCACACCTGCTAAAGTTTGTGTCTGTTATAAAATAAGGTTACCCATTTTAAATTGTTAAAGAACTATAAAATAATTGAGAATAAACTGCATTCTCCTTTAGAGAATAAACCAATCATTAATCACAGATTATGCAATAAAAAGCAACATGTTACAGAGAACAACCAAGGGATTCAACTGAACTTGTCTCCCATTTCTCTGAAAAAGAGAAAAACGTCATCCTATGGCTCCTTTGTAACATGCTGAGACCAGCCTTCACCATCTGCTGTTTCATTTACCATGGGGAGGAAGGAGTCCCGACAGAGACGGATCTCAGGCTGGGGAACATCACAAAGGAGGGACTTAAACAGCAAAATCAGGGAGGGCTTTGCTACCAGAAGGTGAAACAAGACTTAGCTCTGTTTTATATGTGAAAAACACCTTCCTGGTGTAAGAGGGAAGAACTGAGGGGTGCCTTCGACTCAATCACACATTCCCCAGACCATTTATGCAGCCGGACTGGTTATAGTCCAAGACATAAAGGCTTCAGAACAGGGGAGTCTGGTCAGGAAGAACTGGTGTGACTGAGTATTTGGAAAGAGGGGAGGAAACTGGCCAGGAGACCCAGGAACACCATGGACCACTTCGTCACTATCAGAGGGCAGCCCCAGATTTACAGGACCCCCCAGATAAGGACAAATTCTACTGTAGCTGTCAGCACCATGGCACATGAAGAGCAGTAAGCCATGTTCCCTGGGGCTCACCCTGTGACCATGGCCTTGCCTGTATGGATTCATAGGGCATCACCTACATTTCTTACCATCTATCTTTCTTTCACGTATCAGACAAGAAGCAAAGCCATCATAGTACATCTATTAGCATTGCATCCCACCCCACCCTACTCCTGATGTGACCCCCCGCCAATAGCCCTCCCCAAGGTTGTTTTAAGTCTGTTATTTTATAACAGACTAAAACAGAGCCCTGTTTGAAGTCCCACAGGACACTCATCAGACCTCTCAGGGGGTCCGTCTGCTCCACAGCACATACTTTAACCCCGAGTGTAATGCCTTTCCTAGGCTTATTGGTTCAGAGTAAAATGCTGATCACTGCTTAGGGAAATTTTAACCTAATGAGTGTAAGACTTACCAGGTCATTGACAAGAACTGCAATATGCAGAATAATAATGCCAGTCCCTTCTTATGCCACTAACAACAGGAAAAACAGAAATAATGAGTTAAGAAGTATAAAAATATAAAGTATTTTTCACAACCAAATTAAATTCCTCCCCTTCAAAAAGTAGGTGATAGTCCATTTATTTTATTATTTTTGAGTATGACCAAGATTCAGTAGATCTGAATTTAAATACCCATAAACTACATTTCCTTTATAAAATTACCTGTATCCATTAGTTTAATTACTGCTAAACATATGGCATTAAATACCTGTGACTGGGGAAACTGCACGGGCTGAACACAGTAAAGCTCTTTAATGTTAGCCCTGAGATCAATGTTAACTTGCCCCAAACCAACATTTGAAACCCCACTTAGTTACTAGATGTGTATCCTATGTGGAATTTACCTGTTTTACCACTCACTTGTTCCTTAAGTTATTTTTGGAAGAAGAACTGTATTTTACTGTGATTTCCAGAATAAAGCAAAATAAAGTTTCCATGGTTGTTTTAATGTGATCTATTTTTAGAATTCCTTGTCCATTTTTATTTACTTCTTTATTTTTACTCTACTGCTTATAAACAGGCTGCTAGACCACTCCAAAACCAAAGATGCATGTTCCACAGGGATACGCAAAAATTGTTTTAGAATATTCTTCCAAGTTAGCATTGGGGATGAGGTGTGAATGAATTTTCACACATATAAGTTCAGTCCTATATCATGAAAAAAGAAAATCAAAACTTTTTTTATAGAACATTTTTGAAACACATTATATACTATCCTTTCTTCTTTAAAATGTGTAATTTTCTTGATAGCTTAAGAACCACCTCAAACCCTTTTTGGGAAGTAGACAGGGAAAAACAACTCACTGTAATGAAAAATCAGGAGTATCAATAAGAAAACTGGATTGAGGCCTGTAACCTCCCTAGAGGCCAGAGGGCCGTTCACCTCATCAGTCAGAGGGGTAAGGTTCATCTGGGATCTTCTGTCTCTTCAGTTACTTTGTTCCGGTTGCTTTCTGGCCCTTTCTCCTCTTTAGGTCCCGCACCTTGTTCCTCATAAAGTACTCCCTCCTCGGGAACATCCTCCCTGCCAGGGGCCCCAGCAGCCTGCCTGCTCCGCACAGCGGCCGGGAATGCAGACCCTCTGCAAGAGCCGCTCCGAGGCCGGGGGGGGGGCCACAGGAGCCGGCTTGACCTGAACGCAAGCACAACGCACCTCTGTCTGTTTCAGTGGCAGAACTGATCAGAAGTCTGGCCACTAACTTCATGTCACTATACACAATTTTAGGGGCCCCAGTCTTTGGTGGGCTTTAAGAAGCCAGACTTTGATCTCCTTTGAGATGATGGTGGGCACTCTCCCCAACAAGGGGCCACACGGCTAAAAGGCAGGCATGGCTGATGTAACTTACCCAAAAAGCAGCACACAGGGTACACAGGAAACACATCTACAGGGAGGGAAAGAAAAATTGCAGATTTGAGTCCTTTCAAAAGCTTAATAAAAATGCATCAACTAATCTGCATTCATCTGAATGGCTAATACACTACAGAACAAAGTTAACGGGACAGCTGAACTGCTGACTCGAGTCTTCCCTGTTCTGTATTATTTTACTTTGAAGTACAGAACTGAGCTAGTCCTTAGCCAACTGGAGGCACCTAGTAGGTGACCTGCTGATCAAGTCACCAGGAAGCCTGGAGAACAATCTAGCCACGGCGGCTGTTCTGGGAGTGCTATGGTCGTATTCATGAACAGAAGGCCACCGATACTGCATTAGTGCAGCTGCTCACACACAGCAAGTTTCATTTGACTTGACTTAAACAT
This sequence comes from Manis javanica, assembly GCF_040802235.1. Lineage (NCBI taxonomy): Eukaryota > Metazoa > Chordata > Mammalia > Pholidota > Manidae > Manis > Manis javanica. Next base: position 78,400,063 of record NC_133168.1, read on the forward strand.
CACGCCACCTCTCTGTGTCCCCCAAGGACGCAGGAGGTGAACAACGCACAGAGGGTGACAACGTTTGGGGGTACAGGGATACAGGTAAGATCCCAGCTCTAAGGCCTACCAGCCAAGCGTGCTTGGGTAAGTTAGTTAACTGGTCTAGACCTCAGTTGTCTTCTCTTTAAAACGAGGAAAGAATCTACCCACCTGCCCTCAAGGGCTGTTGCGGTGATCAACTCAGAATCTGCCTGTAATGTGGCTGGGTCAAGGGCTGGCACTCAGAAGGTGCTAAGTGGCAGTATTTCTTTACCATCATTATTAGGCATCATCTTAGGTCAGCAACAAATCAGACACAAAGCCTTCAACTGGAAACATTATGACTCAAGTAACTGCCAAAGTTAAATCATATAAATAACTGATAGTTGATTTGGGGCAATATATTTCTAAATGTTTGAACAGTCTCTTAACTTTATGCTTGTTTGCATAAGGCAGAGTACATTACTAAGATAGGTTCCATTTAGGATATCCTGGAACCTATTTATATAAAATCTTCATGGAATACAAACTTCTCCTAGTCTAACAGCATAAGATAATTTCTCAGTAACCTAGACAGAGGTACATGTTAATATGTATGTTATTATACAAGCTAACTTAGGAAATTCAAAACAACTGGAAAAATTAGAAAAATGGCAATAAAATATGAGGAAGTTGAGTAAAGATATAAATTAAAAATTAGGCTGAAAAGAGAGTTTTTCCTCTGGTACAGAGGTGGGAGGAGACACACATCACAGTTGAAAACATTTCCTTACTTATAAATCTACCAAGATTAGCTGTGTTTGAAAGCTAATTAATGGTTAAAAAGACCAATGCACTAATTCTGATATGCAAATTCAACAACAAGCTTTAAGAAGAAAGAAATCTGCAGACCAAGAAAAGATGGTCTACCAGTTTGTCTGGCTAAATAAAAACAAATGCTTTCAAGAAAAGAAATCCTATGTTGGTTTATTAATAAAAATCTCTCAATAAATGTTTTATTTTTCCTGAATATTAAAAGGAGACTTCAATCTTCCCAGCTTTCTATGACACGAAAATGCCTTTATACAAATTACGCATAGCATTATTTTAAAGCTACAGGGAAAAACAACGGTCGAAACACCCTGACGAGGCAATGTTCCCGATTTGTGCCGACGTGGCCACAGCCACTTCCTGACTCCCATGCACATGACCTACGCAAACAGTGAGAGACCACCTCCTGGGAATCTGTCAGCAGAAAGCCTCTAGAGCAACACGACGTGAAATTACTAACTTGGGCTTCAGTCAGAAGGCAGAAGGGGACTTGGAGCTAGCAAGTCAGGAAGCAGAGGCATGGTGGATAGGACCTGGGTTCCTCCTCCCAAAACACCTAAACGACAGGTGGCGGGAACAGAGAACCCAAATGCAGACAATGAAAACTGTTCTAACTGCAAGCGTACCTCTACCCCTGCTCAGAGGAGGAGAACACTGAATTTAGGAGTGACAGCCGGACGGCCGTGTGCAAACCCACCAAACGATAAGCTGAACACTTCACGGCAACCTAATAGAAGCCAAACTGCCGGAAGTACAAACAGTCCAACGGGCCAGAAGCCAAGTGACAGGCTACCTCAGCCAATTGCGAGAAGACACAAACAGACTCCCGAGGGACTGGTGCCCAGCCCTGCCCTCCACAGGGCGCATCCAGCAGTCTGCTAGGGAGGCTCCACCAGCTGGAAAATGAGACACATCAGCTCTAATTTTCACTTGAATACCCAAGCCACAGGTCAGATCCATGCAGGATTTCCCCAGTCACTTAGGTAATGCTGTCTACCCCAAACCCTTAAACCCACAGCTGTAAGGATATGATTCAACAAGATAAATATAACTAACAACGGCACATACAGAAAAGCAGGCAATTATCTGTAAAGTAATAATGAAAAAATACTTCAATGAAAGTTTTTTTTAATTTTTATTTACTTACAAGCATAATAATTGTTGCAAGCAATCTTGTTGTTTCAAACATTTTCTTCAGTTGCTTCATGGGGCCCATTAGAAAGCACGTACTGTTTGAAACGAGAAAGAAAAGATGGTCTACCAGTTTGTCTGGCTAAATAAAAACAAATGCTTTCAAGAAAAGAAATCCTATGTTGGTTTATTAATAAAAATCTCTCAATAAATGTTTTATTTTTCCTGAATATTAAAAGGAGACTTCAATCTTCCCAGCTTTCTATGACACGAAAATGCCTTTATACAAATTACGCATAGCATTATTTTAAAGCTACAGGGAAAAACAACGGTCGAAACACCCTGACGAGGCAATGTTCCCGATTTGTGCCGACGTGGCCACAGCCACTTCCTGACTCCCATGCACATGACCTACGCAAACAGTGAGAGACCACCTCCTGGGAATCTGTCAGCAGAAAGCCTCTAGAGCAACACGACGTGAAATTACTAACTTGGGCTTCAGTCAGAAGGCAGTCTGCGTGAGAAGCATTACAGGATGAGCCCAGGAAGCCCGACGGAGCTCAGCCTTGGCTCAGGCAGACAACTGACAATCCCAAAAATGCCTGAGGAGACAGAAGGTCCCTCTGAGAGCAAAGTGTACACAGATGCAGGGTGTGCATCTGAGAGCCACCCCAACAGACATTCACACCCCCCCGGCTACACCACAGAGCCCCCAAGGAGAATCTCAAACCCCAATCCAAATGCTGCTGGGGCACTGGCTCAGCACCCCGTCCAACGTCTCTGCTCAGCACCACTGGTAGTGGACCTTCCAGCCACTGGGCCAGCGGAGCCCTTCCAAAGATCAGGGCCTGGAGCACAGTGGTAGCCAGGACCCACACCGGCTGGTGGAAAGCCTGCCTCGTCTCTTTACCAGCACCTCACCGGGACATCGACTACTCGCCCTCTCTCTAAGAGCACTATCACCCCAGCTATGTCAAGAGACATAAACCCTTAAAACAGTCCCTGGCACACAGTAAGTGCACCGCTAATGCAGGCTACCCCACCATTAACACTGCCTATCATGGCAGCTGGCACGCAACAGGGGTCAGTTAGTATTTACTGAATACAAATTCTGTGGCTAAATTCATGATTTGTATAGAGTTACAGAAATATATCCTACTAGGAAAGTGCTTATTAGGAGGGAGAATTTTGATAGCAATAGTAAATTAAACATTTTGAGAAGCCAAACTTCTATACATACCTGGCTAATGCAGCAATATTTCCAAGGGTATAAAATACTGCAAAAAGCTTTACACCACCAGGGAGCCACAGCAATCCAGTTCCCTGAATTAATACATTATGGTTTTTAAAAATAAGTTTACCATTGTAATGACTTAAAATATAAATGTGTCAATAGTAATAACAAATATTATAAAGTTTAAGTATAAATGTACTGGTATGTAGTCTCTATATAGCCTAAAAAAATTAATTTTCAATGTTATTTGCTAATTTGAATCTTCTATTTGCACAGAAGTATATATAAATAAGCCACAATGTAACCTTCTGCATACATGAGTAAATCTCACTCTACTTAAATATTTTTCTTAGATGGCAGGTTAAAAGTAATTAACACATCTGAATTACTGACTCTCTTAACACACATTGATTTGTCTTCATTGAAAGTATTTTAACAATCCATAAAACTCCCCATATTATCAATTTCTACATATTTTTGTATTGCTCCCTACCCCATCAAAAGCCTCATAGCAATTCAGATAAAGAGGACTGCTGGTTGATACTAACTGGGATTATTAGTCTGACACAAAATTATTAAGCAAAGTAAAGCCTTAACTCACAAGGATAGAGAAGCAAATGCCGCTCACGAAGCATATGGCGAACCACTTCAACCTGGTGTTGAAACTAAGGGACGAGGCATCCAGGACCTTAGGGAAGGAATCAGAACATGTTCTTCAGGCGCCACTCCACTCTGATTTATTATGCTAAATTAAGGCAGAGCTTCATTTAACCTCTACAATGGATCTTGGTTTTCTTCTGCATATTGTAGTCATTTAGGGATACTCAGATTCCATGGCTGGGAAGGGAAATAGGAATGGGGTCCGGGGATCAGCTGGTCTCAAGGAATCCCTGTGAACTCTGCCAGGTGTGGAAACAGCACTGTGCTCAGGGTTCGAAAAGCACTTGCCAGGCAAGGATGGCAGACACACACTGAGGTGGATGGAATGATGCAACGTACGAACTCCAAATACTGGATGTTTTTAAAATGCGGGAAAGAGGCAACAAGACAGGCAAACTGTGGACGCAGGCTCTGGCTGGGTCCTGGGCTCTCGGGGCTGCCCACACCTCTCAGTGTCTCTGAGACCCAGTCGGCGAGGCTCCCCAGGGCAGAGCCTGAGATGGGGGCTCTCACACACAAACTCTCAGGAGAAGCCTTGCAGGGGCGGAGGGAGGCTGGAGAGAGAAGGGGAGGAACCAACGTGCTTTCGAGTGGAGTCCAGCTCGGGCCTGCGGGGTAAGCCGAACCTCAGTACCAGACCTGCTTTGAAGCGGGGGCCCATCCTCTGCACTGCACCGCAAGGCAGCTGGTCACTGGCGGTGGGTGCAGTGGGGGCATCTCCAGAGTCTCCAGCGTGAAAAGAAAGCTACAGTGTGAGTCACTGGGGTGACGTACACCCACCTAATGTTGGGATCCAGGCAGCCCCCAGGGGGGCCACCGTCAGGCACATTTGACAACTTTGGTTATAAAAAGTTCATTTAAAACCAACTCAGGAAAGACTTGGATATCTACTCAAGCATTATTAAAAACATCTTTTTTTTTTTTTGAGAGGGCATCTCTCATATTTATTGATCAAATGGTTGTTAACAACAATAAAATTCAGTATAGGGGGGTCAACACTCAATGTACAATCATTAATCCATCTCAAGCCTAATTCTCGTCAGTCTCCAATCTTCTGAAGCATAACGAACAAGTTCTTACATGGTGAACGAATTCTTACATAGTGAATAAATTCTTACATGGTGAACAGTACAAGGGCATTCATCACAGAAACTTTCGGTTTTGATCATGCATTATGACCTATAAACAATCAGGTCAAATATGAATATTCGTTTGATTTTTGTACTTGATTTATATGTTGATCCCACATTTCTCCTATTATTATTATTATTTTTATTTTTAATAAAATGCTGAAGTGGTAGGTAGATGCAAGATAAAGGTAGAAAACATAGTTTAGTGCTGTAAGAGGACAAATGTAGATGATCAGATGATCAGGTGTGTGCCTATGGACTAAGTATTAATCCAGGCTAGACAAGGGCAGCAAGACATCCACGGATGCAGAAGATTTCTCTCAAAGCAGGGGGGGTGAGGTTCTGAGAAAAACATATTTTTGAAATGATAATTTATTCTAGAGCAACTACATTTCCATGTCATGCAAACTCTAACCAACTCATGTGGGAAAACATAGTGCATGCTAGAAGTGCATACTTCATACAGTACGATAACCCAGCATTCAGTAATGACTAAGATGACACACTTAGATTACTAAATACACTATTAACACGGACTTTCCCAGGAAGACTGAAAGAGTGTCAACAGCTATTTCCAGAAACTAGAAATATACATTAAGAATTTAAATTTCTAACTATATTATTATGACATATATTTAAAAATAGGACACATGCTTTTAATGTATTTTCAAGAACAGTTAAGCAAAAATAGAAGTTTTATATGCAAAAACTCAAAATACCTTTGATGCATTCCTTACCTCATAGAGTAACTTGGGAATCCTTATGGAGCATGAAAAGTAAAAATAACTAAATAAAGATTCTGTCAATGTAATATATACCACTTCTTAACACATTTTAAATGTTTTTTAAAATTTGCTTTAATTTGCAAACATTTTTATTTCCAACAATATCATCTGTTTTTAGCAAAACTGATCACTCAATTCTAAAAGAATGACCTTGCTTATAAAAACACCAAAACTTCATTGTTTCTGACCAGTACATCTCAGCTACACGGAACAGAATAAATCCCAAAGACTGAATATTACATAAGAAATGATCTACTGGCTCATAAAGAAATGACAACAGTGTTCTAAGCAAGCCTGACTTCTAAATGCCCAGCGTGAGTACGTGACGGTGGGAGGACATGCAGAGAGGAGCAGCATCCATTTCACTTTACAAGTTTAAATCTCCCCATAGTTCTTAAGTTCAATTCTGGTTTTCCACAGCCAGCTGATTTTTCTCTCAGTGTGGCTATTTGTGTGATGGAAGGTATCCTCCCCTTTTTACCATCTTCCATTCGATGACCTTTACAATGAAATGTCTAAGTTGTTTCCATTTGTAAATATGGAATATTCAACTTACAAGCAAATGATTGTCAAGCCTTACAAACTGTCCAGGATACAGAAGTAATCACAGATTTCCTAACCCTAACGGGGAAAATTATACAATGCTTCACCATGCAAGACCACCTAGCGTGCATTCTCCACAGAGGAGACAAAGGGACACTGACCCTACAGACCCCGTAAGCATTTGGGGGCTACGTCCTTGTACAAGAATCAGGAACGAGCCCAACAAAACCAGCAACTGTATTGACTTTTTTAAATGTTATCTCAGAAAAGAAACACATGGACGTGGGCACCAAGCACTTTACTTCTTTGCTATCAGAGGCAGAGAAAGCAAAGCAAACCCCCAAGAGCAGGCGTTGACTCCCCCATTCTCAGGTGCCTCTTTCCTGCAATAAACAAACAGCACTGTCTGGACCTAGAACTTGACTGATTCAAAAACTAGCTGGAAAACCTAACAGAGGAAAGCAAACCTCAGAGGGAGAGAGGCCCCCCCCAACCCCAAGTTACACCAAACCTCCTCCCAGGTCCACTTCACACTTCAGACTTCACATTCCAGGAACCAGCGGGTCACCCCGCAGGCCCTGGCTTAGAAAGAGCCGGTGCAAGCGAGGCCCAGGCAGCCAGATGAGGCACATCCCATCTGGTGCCACCGCTAAGTTCCCAGGCAGAAACAGAAGGCCAGGTGAGCAAGAGAAAGCCAACGGAGCACGGCAGCCTGGAGGAGGGTGGTGGTGAGGTGGCGAGGGGGGCAGAAGCCGGGCTGTGCAGTGGTCTGGGGCGCCTCGAACAGAGGCTCAGTTCTAGTGGAGTGCTCAGGAAGTCGTACGATATGACTTTAAGACCTGGCTCAGTCTCTCCCTCAACATCTTCCCAGATGCCTTATAAGGAGGGGCCCCAGAGCTCTGGCCTGCGGACCACCTGAGCGGGAGGATGCGGCAGCCCCAGATGGCAGGATGCTTCCCACCAGTAGGCACTGCCTCGCCCAGCTCCCTGCGCCCTCCTCCTCTGGTCCGGTGGAGACCCCTGAGGAGTGCTGCGGCTCTCCCAGGACACTCCCGCCCAGCCCACAACACCCTGCCCTCTTCTCTGCGCACTCCACCTCCTGCTCCACCTGTAAGTTGGTCTCCCCAACACTCTCTCAAGTAGGGCCCATCTTCTCATCCACACAGTCCGTTCCACTGGGACAGGAGGTGCGCTGAGTAAATAGCCCTCTTCACTGCTGGTTCTGTCGCTGCCTTGACTCCAGAAACACTGGCTTTCAGGACCCTGCCAGCACTGTGCACGCTGCTGCTCCCACCCTGCAGGGCCTACCTGGATGGGCACACCCCTCCTTCTCGGAAGGTCTGCGTGGGGCTCACTGTATCTCTCTGCTCCAGCCTCCATTCCTGCTGGTCTCACCACTGAAGGAAACAGTCCTTTCAAAGCTCTGAGACTCCTGGCTCCCCGACCTTCTCTCCCACAGCGGTCTGGCCCTGATTCCCCACCTTGCCTCCACCGCCAAAACCACATCTGCGGTGATCTTTGAATCACCGAAATTGAGATCCTAGAGATCAAAACATCAATGATCTCTAGGATCTCAATTTCAAATGCTCCCCCCTACCCTCCATCAACACTGGTCACCCCTAGACCTACCCGCAGACCCCCCACCGGGTCCCTCTCCCTCCACGGCCCTTACGGCCCTGCCATAACCACTCCTTATTTCCCACCTTTCAAAATTAAAAAAATATCTTCCTTATCTTGCTCCATCCTCCAGCTACTGCTCACATTTTTGCTCTATAACCAGAGTCACTGAGGTATCTATACGCACTGTCTCCACCTCTTTCTTTTTTTATTGAAGTATCAGTATACAATCTTATATTGGTTTGGAATACACAACACAGTGGTTCAACAGCTATCCACATTATTAAATCCTCATCCCAACTACTATGGTTACTATCTGTCAACATAGGAAGAGGTTACAGAATCATTAGCTATATTTCCCATGTTGTACTACCATCCCCATGACCAACCTAAATTATGATTGAGATTTTTGTGCCCCTTTATTCCTCTCACCCTCCCCACCCACCCACCCCAACTCCTCCCCCATGGTAACCACAAGTCACTTCTCAGCGTCTATGGGTCTACTGCTGCTTTGTTCATTTTGTTTTGTTTTGCTTTTATATGGTAAAACAAATAAGTGAAATCATATGGTATTTGTCTTTCCCCACCTGACTTATTTCACTGAGCATAAAACCCTCTAGATCCATCTATGTTGTTGCAAATGGATTTCTTTTTTATGGTTGAATAATATTCCATGGTGTATATGTACCACATTGTCTTTATCCATTCATCTACTGATGGACACTTTGCTTGCTTCCATACTTTGGCTAATATAAATAATGTGGTGATAAATATGGGGGTGTATATATCTTTCTGAATCAGGGATTTTGTTTTCTTCAGGTAAATTCCTAGAAGTGGAATTACTGGGTCAAATGGTATTTCTATTTTTAGTTTTTTGAGGAACCTCCACACTGCTTTCCATAGTGGCTGCACCAATTTACATGCCTACCAACAATGTAGGAGGGTTCAATTTTCTCCACATCCTCACCAACACTTGTTAGTTCTTGTCTTTTGGATAGTGGACATTCTGACGGGGAGAGATGGTATCTCACTGTGGTTTTGATTTGCATTTCCCTGATGATTAGCGTTTGGAACATCTTCATGTTGTATTGGCCATCTGTTTTTCTTTGGAAAAATGTATGTTCAGGTCCTCCACCCATTTTTTAAATTGGGTTATTCGGGTTTTTTTTGGTGTTGAAGTGTATAAGTTCTTTATATATTTTGGATGTTAGCCGCTATCAGATAAATCGTTGACAAATATATTCTCCCATACTGTACGATGCCTTTTTGTTCTACAGATGGTGTTCTTTGCTGTACAGAAGCTTTTGAGTTTGACGGAGTCCCACTTGTTCGCTTTTGGTTTTGTTTCCCTTGCCTGGGACATATGTCCAGGAAAAAATTGCTCATGCTTATGTTCAAGAGATTTTTGCCTAGGTTTTCTTCTAAGAGTTTTATGGTTTCATGCCTTACGTTCAGCTTTTTTATCCATTTTGAGTTTACTTTTGTGTGCAGAGTTAAACAGAAATCCAGTTTCATTCTCTCGCATGAATGAATGGGGAAGCCGCCCAGCTTTCACAACATGTTATTGAAGAAGCTGTTTTATTCCCCAGCCGCCTTCTCTTTTTCTACGCTCTCTGGACCCACCTCAGTCAGGCTTTCATCCCCATCTAGCCACCAACACTTCTCCAAAGTTACCAGTGGCCTCCATTGATAAATGTAATGGTAACTTCTCAGTTCTTAAGTCCCAAGACCTATCAATAGCGTCTGATACACCCTCCTCGGAACTCTCTCCCTTTACTTTCTATGGCATCACTTTCTAGGTGGCCGTTCCTCTCCACCTCCTGACCTCCACACTCGGGAAATGTCCACAGATAACCTTGACCCTTATCCCTTTCCTACTTGCACACAATCCGTTGGTGATCTCATCTATCTCACAGTATTTCTTCTCACAGACTCTAGAGTACTACGTCCAACCGCCTTCCTGCCACCTCCACTCAATGCTACCTGGCATCCAAGACTTAACATCCGGGTGATTTTCCTCCCTAAACCTGCTCCACCCACAGCTCAGCTGATGGCAACTCCATCTTTCCAGCTGCTCGGTCCCAAACCACGGACATATCCTTGATAGCTTCTGCTCCTGCACATCCAGTCCATCAACGACTCATCCTGCTGTCTCGGTATTCAAACCGTTGATGGAATCTGGCCCCTTGTATTTTACAGCACAGCACTTCCATCACCCTGATTCTGGCCCATCATCGTTCCAGTCTCCTGACCAGTCCCGGGGCTGCCTCTCCCCTGGCCCCTACATCTGTTCTCCACAGACCAACCAGAGTGACCCTTTAACATCCAAGTCAGTAACCCTCCGCTCAAGCCCACAGCTCTGCAGTGCAATGACAGAAAACAAAACAGTAAATACCCTAAGTAAAGAGTAAGAGTATCCATAAAGGGCCTACGAGACCCCTCAGGACCTGGAGTCCCACTTACAGCCTTCCCTTTACTCACTCTCTCTGCTCCATCCACAGTGGCTTCCGTACTGGCCTGGGATATGCTGAACACTCTGTTCTCAGGGCCCCTCTACTGCTGTCACCTCTGCCTGGGATAGTTTTACATGCATGCTGCGCAGACAGCCCATTGGCTACTCAGATTTATGCTCTCATGTCCCCGACAGGAGGGCCTTCCATGACCATCCTACATATGTTACTCTCAACCTCCTCAACCTGCCTTAACTTTTACCACGGCACTTATCACTGGCAGACATGCCTTATACTTATTTGTTTGTTAACTGTTTCCCCCAATTAAAATATAAGTTCCATGTGGGGAAGGTCTTTGTTTTGGTCATTGCTGTAACACCAGCATCTTGAACAGTATCAAACTGTGTAAAATATTTGTTAAGTATATTTGTTGAATGAATGATCACCTCCTCTGAACTCACAGTACCTGTCCACTCCACTCATTCACCCCAATTTCAATTACAACTCAAAACTTTCTCCCTGCAGTTCAAGAAAAGTGGCTCCATCACCTTCACATCCTCAAGTCTTAGAGTGGCTCAGTCCAACAGAACTTTCTGCATTGGAATGTCACACTCATGCACCATGGTTTGCAGCAGTCACAAACACATGATGTGCCTACTGAGGATCTGAAATGTAGCTGGTGTGACTCAGAAAGGAATTTTAAATTTTATTTAATTTTAAGTTTAAATAGCCACATGTGGCTGTGGCAACTGCATTGTATAGGCCAGATCTCAGCATAAAGTGGGATACAAAACAGTGACTCAATAAATGAAATGGGCACGCCATTACTGCCTGACATTTCTCATACTATTTATGGGTTCCTGTATTACCAGTATGATTTGCCAAACTGCTTACAGAGTTATTGAAAGCAGAGCTTTCCTTTTAGTCTAAGAACCCTCACAGACTAGCCCAAAATCCTGCCCCTAAAAGGTGCTGAATAAACAAGTCAAGGAAGGAAGTTAGGAAAGGAAAAGGGACAGATGCAAAGGCCTTTATGGAACACGAACACCATCAGATTTTACACGTTTCACTTCTCTGATAAGCCAACAAGAATTTGTCAGCATGCAAACAACAAAAACAGAAAACAGACCCTGCTCCACTCCTATTTTTAACCAGAGGAAGTAACCCTTGTCAAACCTCAGGGGAAAGCAGAGACAATGGTGTTTTCTACTTTTTTAATTTGTTACCAGGGCTCAATGATGTAACAGACAACTTTTGATCCAGTGTTATTTCGTTATTTCACTTCTCGGGGACCTGTTCCACTCTTTCAGTCTCTCTAGTTCACACACACACACACACACACACACACACACACACACACACACACACACACGGCCTCGTTCACCTCCAGGGGCAAACAGATGAAACGTAACCACGATCTCGGCCGACAGCAGCTCGCGGGACAAGGCGCCTGCACACCCGGGCGCTGCACAGCCCGAAAGAGGGGTCGGCCTGCACACCCCGCCGCACGCCCAGAGCCCCCGCCCCGCCTGTCCCCGCTACCTGCGAGGTCAGGCCCTGCTCCTCGTCGTCCTGGCCGCTCAGGACCCGCCGCAGCTTCTCCATGTCCTGCCCCGGGGCGCAGCGGCGCCACCAGAAGCCCTGAACTCAAGCCCTGAGAACAACCGGAAGTCCGGGTCTCCCGCGTCGGGCGCGCAGGCGCAGCTGTCCCCGCAGCGCGCATGCGCATGCGGGCCTCCGGGCCGGCCGGACTCCGCGCCGCGCAACCGGCTGAGTGGACGCGGTCACGCAGGGACGTGGAACCCCTGCGGGTCACCACTGCAAGGATTTCAGCAGTCGCTGCTCCCATCAGCCGCAGTCGCGACACCGCGGCCGAACAGCAGTTGCGTGTTGGGTGGATAGACCCACGGACGCAGGTCATGCCGAGTGTACACGACCTCGGTGCTGGAGACCCACGACCAGGCCCGCAGCCTCGAGGCCAGTACTGCAGACCAAGGCCCAGTACCGCAGCCCCGAGACCCAGTACTGCAGACCAAGGCCCAGTACCGCAGCCCCGAGGCCAGTACTGCAGACCCGAGGCCCAGCACTAGAGACCAAGACCCAGTACTGCAGCCCCAAGGCCCAGTACCACCGCTCCGAGGCCCAGTACTGCAGCCCCAGGCCCATACTGCAGGCCAAGGCTCACTATCGCAGCCCCAAGATCCATTACCACAGCCCCCATGTCCAGTGCCACAGAGCCGTGATTCAGGCCAGACACCAGGAGAAGCATCCTGGGGACCAGTTTGGGAACACTGTCAGGGAGGATGTCAGTTCTAAACTGGTCATCTCTTCAGCAGGGTGCAGTTCTCAAAGCAGCCTCTCTGGGGAGGGCCAACGAGGGACAAGCCAGGCACCCCGTGCCCTCCCATCCTTGCTGCTGCACTGAGGCGTGCAGGACTGGTCGGCTCCTCCCTGGTCTAATCAGAACTAAACGCCTACGGGTAAATGAGAGTAGACTACTTCATATTACCTTAAAAAATAGCAGGAGACCGCCTGACTCCTTTTTACTTGTGAGAGGTATTTATTTACTTAGTTTATCTTCCAACTAGGAATTTTAAAGAGTGAGACCCTACTTATAAGAGGACCCGCTAATCCAACCCATCTTTCCAGCAAACCTTTGAACAAATGTTCACTGCTGCTTGGCCGTGCTGGATGAATGAAAACTAGCAAATGGGGAAGTGGCTTTTTTTTCTTTTATTATCTACCATGCTAAAGAAAGATTAAAAATTAGGGCTGCCTATGCAATATGAATTATGGTGAATCTTGCAGCTTTCCATAAATATACTACTCTAAGGTCACCATATGTTTGCTTTTTGGTTTGGTAAGACTATAATGAAAACATATATTACTATTTTGTTACATCACCCACTCTGTTCTGTCCTAATATCTGATAATTAAAAGTGGGCCCCCTCCCAACTTTTCTATTGTCCATCCTACTGTCTTTAGTGTAGACTTTATCTAATCTCAATTAGATAAATACAGATATTATAAGATCCCTAGAAAAGTAGATCATGCACTTGCTCTGATAAGACAAGGCAATGCTCAGCATTTTAGGGTCAGAAAATACTAATATTTGGCCTATTTATATGAAAGTATGCAATCTTAACCTTTTGTCTTTTAAAAGCTCAGAAAATAGATGATGAGAGTCTGCTGAAATAATAAATTTCTATGCTTTTTAATAAAGGAGTACATACATACATTCTTTAAAGATTTCCTTTTTGAAGTATAACTAGTTGTCTATATGCAAAAAGATGAAATATCTCTAGGAACGGGGAGAAAGCTTTTCAAGGATATATGAGGTTGAACCATGTAAAATTAATGACATCCAACTATCTTTAACTTAAAAACGGCAGTTCTTCTGTTTCAGCCTGTACGTGAGTGTAAGTTTACTTTGAAAACAATACTGAAGGTTTAAGAATGTGGTTTGGCCTTTCTTCTTCTTCCCTAAGAAGCAAGCTCAGTTTCCTGAAAAATACTGCACATTTATTGAAGGCATAACCTGTATGGAGATGATAAAGTGATTAGGAGTCTAGACTCTGGAGTTAGACCGCCTGGGTTGGAATCCTGACTCTCCAGTCTTGTGACTGGGGTTTGGGTGAGCAGCCTAGCCTGCCTGACCTTCTCCTAGGCGAAGAGCACTGTGATGATGGTTCCTGCCTTGCAGGGCTGCCATGGGGATTCAGTAAAAGCATACTACGTTGGGTCTTCATTATTCATGGGCTCTGTAGTTCCAAATTCACCTACTTGTCAATGTTAATTTGTGACCCTAAAATTAATATTTGCAAGCACTTTCACGGTCATTCAAGGACACGTGCAGAACAGTGACAAATTTTAGTCCCCCGCATGCAGCATGGAACAAGGGAGCACTACCTTCTTGCTCCAGCCCTCACCACAAACCAGCACCTGTTCAAGGTCTACTCAGTACCACATTTTTCACACTTCTGTGCTTTCTGTGGGTGGTTCCACTGTGTAAAATGGCCCCAAGCCTTGTGCTGCAGTGCTGTCTAGTGTCCTCAGTGTGAGCAGGCTATGACGGGCCTGATGGAGAGAATATGCATTAGAGGAGCTTCGTCCAGGCTGAGTGCTGATGCCCGTGAGCTCCGTGTTAGTGAGGCAGCAGTATAAATAAGATGTCTGCACGGAAGCACACATAAAGCTCACTTAGGCATTAATAGGTTGAGGAAAATGTAGCCACAGGCTGCCGGGAACTAGCCTTTGTTCCCCTCGGGTGGTGCTTCAGTATTTGCTCATCAGTGTTTGCAGCAATTTCATGGAATGTAACTACTGCAAATAACAAGGATTGGCTGCATGGGTAAACATAGGGCCTCCCTCATGCCAGGTGCTGAACAAAGGCTGGGTTTTGTGATCATCATTCATGTTGTTTCGACACATATAATTTCTCTGTCTCTGCCTCCCTTTCCGTTCCCATGAACTACTGAACACAGAACAAGGAAAACATAAAGCGAGCCTTTACCTCTTGCCCATAAATCTAGAAAAATACCAAGTAGATTCCTGCTCCTGCCCTCTCCTGCTTCTCGGTCATGTAGCCTTCCAGAGCCAAAGGTCTTCCCAAGCGCAGGGCGGCCGTGTACCCGGAGGTGAGGCGTCTCCCAGGCCCCTTTTCTCCGCCAAAGGGAGCTCAGTGGTCTCCGCACCTGAAGTCAGCCTCTCCCTCCTCTCCCGGCCTCTCCTTCACCAGGCCGCAGGGAAGCGGGAGTGAGCAAAGGTCAGGTCAAAGAAGAGCCCTGGGGCGGCGAGGTGGGTGTCCCCGCCGGGAAGCGGCCCCGGGAGCTGTGGGGGGAGGCCCCTTCCACTGCAAGCCCAGGCCTCGCCCAAACTCCAATGGACACCCCATCCCCGACGGGGCTCTGCCCCCAAGGGCCCGGGCACAGCCCCCGCCCATCACACAGCCGGCTTGGTGGCAGGGGGCTTGGTTCCCAGAGGGTTCCGCAGCAGAAAAGGAGCCTCATGAAAGCGCATGGGAACCTTTCCCCAATGGCAACATTTTAGGCATTTTGAAGGAAAATAATATAAAACCTTTAATTTCCTATTTCCAACTCTAAGATTTGATATAGTACTTGGAAGAAAATGTTGGTGTCAAACGTTCAGTGGCAAATTCAGGTAGGAAATGATAAGTGAAACAGCAGTTGGAAACACCTTGTAAGAGTGTAGAAATCTCAAGTTTGGGGTAGATCCAGTAATATTTAAACACTGGCCTTTTACTTTCTTTCTCTACTTGTCTTAAGCACTTCTGGGCACATGATGGCAAATCTTGGTAAAGGAGGAACATAAATACCTCTTCTTCCTGAAGGACTGAGGCCCCAGAGGGAACAGAAGCAGTTACCAATTAGCAGGCCTGTTGCCGTGGTTACCCGGGGCTGCTCAGCACAGAAGCAGGAGGAAGCCAAGTGAGATCCAGGTTTGAGTGGGAGAGAAGAAATTTGGGTAAATGCTCGGAGGGAACATGACTGAAATGCAGAAAGGTGAGACAAGCCTTCAGAAAAACACAGGCTTGGTTCTGACTATGCTTCCCGTACTGCCAAAGAGACTTCAGCTCTTTTCCATCACGTTTCCATGTTTGTCCTGGCATCATCCCAAGAAACCCCGTGAACTGCTCTGACACCTGTTGCCAGGAAGGCTGTCCAAGGGAAGAGGGGAGTGTCTGATGGGAACAGAAAGGTAGCACCATCCCTGCACTTGCCCCCAAACCAGCAGGGACACCCTGGCCCCAAGGGAAGGCCCACACGCATGAGGTTTGACCCCACCAAGGATCCTGGCACGCGCAGGGCACAGACAGCCAATGTCAGCTCCGGATGCCACTCCCCGTTGTCTCTGCCTACAGCCTTTCTCCTTGCTGTGTCTGTGGAGGTCATTTTAAATCTGTGTATCTCACTCTGCTTACAAACCTCCAATGACTCCCCCATGTCCCCAGAATAACTATAATAATAATGACAAAGGACATAATAAATTAGCACAGTACACAGAGCTGCTCATAATCCAGACCAGGTCTTCTCTCCAGCCCCGTATGTTACCACATCCTTTCTTTCCAAAATACATGTGTGCACCTGTGTGTACACGGGGGCATGCACGCTGCATGAACATACATAGAGACTCACATGTTGAGCCAGATGACCCTGTTTGTTGCCTGGGACCCCACAGTTCCCCCTACAGGCCTTTCTACACTCCTCTCTCATTGCTTGAAATCTTGCTCCCCCAAAATACCTTGACCCCTGCGCCCCTCTCCCAGCTGCTTTTCTTGGCCAGTCCCCATGTGACCTAGGGGGCTCCTCCTGGGGGAAGCCTTCCCACACCTGTTACATTCATGCCAGGTGCCCCTTAAGTGCCCCATAAATATTTTTTTGCACAAATGAACAAGCAAAGAGCTGCAACTCCAACAGCTTGCTGGGGATCTGGTTTGCCTCTCCTGTCCCTTGTTTGAGCAAACCAAGGATCTGGGGACATTCGGTGACTTCCGTGCAGTCTTGTAGCTGTCTGGATGGAAAATGGGCAAATGACACTGAATTTACAAATCTTTCTGACTAGAGACTGACCCATTTTGATGGGTCTTGGGAGAGAAGGTGAGGACAGGCTCTCAGGCACCCTTCCTGCTGGGAAAGTCTCCTTGGCGTACCACCTGCACTTCCCATTCAGGTTTATTTATAGAGGCACCCTCCATTAAGGCGTGTCTTTCGTTTCTGGAGGGTTATTTTTATTTTTTGCATGAGGGTTGTTTGTTAATCACTCTTGCAAAGGGTTGGTTACAAACAAAAATAAAAGCCCCACAATCTAAAGCTCCTTTCTCTACCTCTGCCTCGCCCAGCCCAGACACTAAACCTGAGAATCTGTGAGCTTTTTGCCCTAGGTTTTGTCCTAGGAGATAAAAGGTATATTCTGATGAGGAGGATGTATGTGTTTTAAAAAGTGTTTTCATATTCCTTACCACAAATATTAGCTGAACACAATCAACTTATCGCTCATGGCCTCAGTGTTTGAACGTTGTGAGACCACAAGATAGCGTGATTTTGCCACAAAATGGTCTCAAATGGGCTCACAGGTTCCAGGTTCTGGCTCAAGGCTGCGGGCTCCTCAAAGCCCTGGGTGGCTCTCTTCCAGCACCGCCCAGTGACTGTGCTCCTGCGACCTCACCTTACAAACAGGAAGGTCGTCCCTGTGGGTAGCTCAAGGGCATGGGAGACTTTATGGATATGTATATTGTTTGCAAACTCAGAATAATGAATTGGTTGCTAAAACTAACAACAAACCAACAGTTCCTCCCTCCCTCCTCCCACCCCACCCTCCCTCCCTCTCCCCCCTCCCTCCTTGCTGATGCAGATTTGGGGGCCCCCAGCCCCCTCACTACTCTTGACCTCTTCCTGGCAGTCCTGGCGAGGGGCCACCCAGAAGAGCCGCAGTAACAGGAGAAGGAGCAGCTTGGTGCCACTTTCTGGAAGGACTTGGGTACAGGGTGTGTTCCGTCCACTTGGCATTCGCGTGCCTGGCTGTCTGTGCCTTCCCAGCCCGGGTGGGAGCCCTCCAGCAGAGGGCGGACGCCTGCGGGGCTGCTGTGGACCCTGAGCCGAGGCCGGGTGAAGGAGTAGGGGGCAGTTAGCCCGCGAGGCCCCAGCAGCGGGCAGGCAGATCTCCTGGCCTCGGGGGTGGCCGGTGACGGGAGCCTAGAGCCCAGACAGCGTGGCTTGGAGCTGCTCATCCTAAGAGCTGGGATCAAACGCTTGCTGATGCCGGACAGCTGTTAACTCTTTGCATCCAGCCTCCTCGTCTGTGGGAGGGGATGGTGTGGTGGACCACGTGCCTGGAGCATCTTGAGGGCGTCCTAGACACCGTTGCTGTAATGTCATCACATTTACAGTGGCTTATCTTTGGCTTCAAAATAACTTGGCGGCTCCGTCCCCCCAGGAGGCCCAGGCAGCCACCCCCCACCCCCTGCCCAGCCCCATTCACGCTCACGCTTCTTGTGCCTGTTTTCGTGCTGTTTTTGTCTCTTTTGTTGACAGTTTATTTTATTAACACGAAATCATCATCATCATACTTTCAGACTTACGAACACGCTGCAAACGGCCGCACGGTCATGCCCTCTACCCACCTTCCACTCCCGCTCCCATCAGGCCCCCGAGGCCCCGCCCGCTCTGCCTTCTCTGGGCGGCCCGCCACCTCTCGCCGGTTCTCAGCACCTTCACCTGTGCAAGACTGGCGGCCGGTCGCTGTGCAGGCCGTCCCTGCTCCTGGTTAATCTGACACTTCCTCGTGGTGAAGTCAAGCCAGGATGCTTGCTGGAAGTCGTTGTGACCCTACTGGGGACAGTGCAGCGCCCACGCCTCACTATAGGCGCTATGAACGCTGATCACCTGGGGAGGTACCCTCCGCCAGACTGCTTCCCGGTGGAGTTGTTTCCCTCATTG
Source organism: Manis javanica (assembly GCF_040802235.1). Classification (NCBI taxonomy): domain Eukaryota; kingdom Metazoa; phylum Chordata; class Mammalia; order Pholidota; family Manidae; genus Manis; species Manis javanica. The sequence continues at coordinate 78,418,900 of NC_133168.1, forward strand.
CAGTGCCTTGTGGGGAGGGCACCGGGCCTGCCCCTGTCGGCTCTCACCACTCCCCAGCCGGGGCTCAGCGCCAGCAGACCATCCCGGCCTGCTCCTGTTACCCTGTGGCACGACCCGCAGCAAGCTTTCTATTTCCGGCCCCCCAATCTTCGTTTATCCTTCGGAATTCTACCTCAGGGAAGAGTTCCCTCCTCCCCCATGCGTCTAGGTATGTGCATTCACTCATTCATCATTCAGATGTTCATTTGCATAACTATGGACTCTGGGTATTTATTTTACCCCATGGGTCAATAATCACTATCATTATTTATTTTGTTGCTCAAGTTGTCCCAGATTAGCCACTGGAGGGCTTCAAGTGGTGCCTGTGTTCTCTTAACGTGCGCTCATCATTTCTGAGCATTTGTATGATGATTTCTGGCACTGTGAGATGTGCCGAGCTCATGCCTGTGTTCTTTCTGGAGCCAACCACTTCCCACGGAGCCCTGGTTCCTTTTACTGAAATTCCCACCTAGAAACAGTATCCGGCCTCTGTGGGCACACATCGTCCGTGGGGTGTCCTCGCATCCACGCCACCTGAGCAGCGAGCTGGCGGACGTGTGCACGTACACCATTGCTCTCTTCGTCCTTACACCCCCCCATGCAGTCTATCACCCCTTGCCTCACTGCAGTGTCTTTTTCTGGCGGGAGAAACCTGGCTCTCATAGTCCATGGTGTATTTACACATTTGCTCAATCCTAGATTAAACATAACGTGGTTTCAGAATTTCTTGGCCAGACTACTGTGGAAAACGCGTTTACTCAGGAAGGCAAAATGTCTGTGTAGGTCTTTCTGTATCAAGCTATACAGTGTGTGGTCAATATGGTGTTTTCCAGACAGAGGTGAGCTCTCTCCGCCCCCTCACTTCATTCACCATGCAGTTAGATTCATCTGCGCTATTGTATTACACCGGGGTCCCCCTACATCCCAGCTGACATTAAATATTTATTTTTGGGGGGAGTATGGAAACCATTGTTCTCAGAGTCAGAAGTATACCAAGGGATACTCAGAGGTGCCACTGTCCCTGGCTGTTTGCCTTCATTCTTTCCACGCCACCCCCACCCATGCCCACAGGTGACCAATTCATTAATTTCTGATATGTCTTCTGCACAGAAGAGCAGCTTCATGTACACCTTCTTTATCCCCCTTCTCTCTTACATGAAGAGGGTGTACTATACATACTCCTTTGTATTTTGCTTTTACCACTTAACAGTATGTCCTGGAGATCAGTCCACATCAGTTCTCAGAGAACTTTCTCTTTTTTTTCTGGCTGCATAGCACTGCACCATCTCCCATAGTGTTCTCAGTGGGTCCTTAGGGTCCCTCTAACAGTAATTTTATAAAAACAGTGCTTCAGTGAATAAATTAACACACATATATACATGTACATGTATAAATTATTGTTGGGTTGTAAGTATTGCTGTGTAACAAATTACCTACAAATGTAATAGCTTAGAACAGCCAACATTCATCGCCTCGCAGAACGTGTAGGTCAGGAATCTGCACGTGGCTCAGCTGGGCCACTGGCTCAACGTCTCTCCCAGGCTGCAATCAAGGCACAGCCAGGGTTGTGGTCGCATCAGAACCCACTCCCAAGCTCACTCCAGACTGTTGGGCTGAACTCCCAGGTCCCTCACCGGCTGGAGGCGGGAGTCTGCCCGCAGTCCCGTGGCTGTCCACAGAGCAGCTCACAGCCTGGAAGCTGGCTTCCATCAATGTGAGCAAGACAGGGCGAGGCCGAAGCCACAGTCTTTTTGTGACGTAATCTCAGAAGTGATATTCAGTCACTTTGGCTGGATTCTGTTCAGTCGGTCCAGCTAACACTCAGGAGGGGATTACATGGATTCCAGGAGATGAGAACCTGTGGCTATGTCAGAGGTTGCAGATGCAGTTCTGCTGGGTGTTGCCAGTTTCCACCCCCAGCAGGACGTACAAATCCGCATTCCCACCAGTGACGTATGAGGATGCATTTGCCACAGCCTGGCCAGTGGATGTCCTGTGGGGCATTTCTGTTTACATCAATTTGACCGGTGAAAAATACTGTCTCAATGCTGTTTTAATTGAACTTCTTCAGTTATGAGTATGAACATTCTTTTCATGCATTTAAGTGCCATTTTCAAATATTTTTCAGGTGAATTGCCTGATTGTGGATTTTCCCACATTTGCCTCACAGTTGTCTCTTGTTCTTTAGTTTTAGAGTTGTTTACAGAGTTATTAGCCCTTTGTGACATAAGCGGCAAACTTTTTCTCCCAGCTTGACAGCGCCTTTCGACCTTGTGTATGGCACTTTTTCCAGGAAGAACTTAAAAATTATTTTGGTGGTCAAGTTTATCATCTTTTCTTGTATTGCCTCTGAAGTTTCAGTGACAGCTTTAAAGCCTTTCTTTACACTAAGGTTAAAGAGGAATTCACCCATGTTTCTCTCTAATATTTGAATTCCCATTTTAACTAGTATCCTTGTTTCATTTGGTATTTATATAATGTAAGATACAGATCTATGTCTAGTTCCCAATGGCCACCCAGTGGTCCTGGCAACATTTATTAAAAATCCTTTTATATCTTTTGGTATTGAGAAGTCCACTATCACTGACTTACTCTTTGCCCCAGGGGTCTGAGAGGCTACCTTTTTGTTATATTTAATTTCCTTTTGTGTTTGCATCTATTTCTGGACTTTCTGCTCTATTCCACTGGTCTACTTGTCTGTTCATGCACAGTTTTAATTTAAAAACTGCAGTGTTTTAATTTAAAAGTTTTAGAGTATGTTTTAATGTCTGGTTGAGATAATCCACCATCATAGTGTTTCATTTTTAGTGTTTTCCTAACTGCATTTGCATGTCTATTTTCCGCATGAACTTTAATGTTAATTTGTCTAACAGCATAAAAAGAAAAGGCTGCACACGATCCCTCCCTTGGTCTCCCTCTTTCCTCAACCCCCATAGAGTTGGTATTTTTGTTCTAGGATGATGTGGGCGTCCACAAGCCATTGCTTGTGTTGGTCCTGTAATAGACTTTACCTAGGTGATCAATCACCCTAATTTCTATGCCTCTTGTAGCAGTTTCCCAGCTTTTTCTCTGTCTTTTATCCTACTCCTTCCTTTTAAGACAATTTCCAACTTGCAGGAAAATGTTTGAGGCTTTTTATGTGTGGGACTACTAATGATATCCTCCCATCAAATGACAATGTGGATAAGCCATTTTTTAACATTCAAAGTCCTTTTCCTTTAATACTTTAAAAACACTACACCTTCATCCTTTTGTACCATTTTGCTGTTGAGAAGTCCACTGTCAGTCTCTACGTTATTATGTGTAGAGAGGGTGCAGGTAATTTGTCATTCAACCGGGACACTTTTGAGAATGAAGAGGCTCTGCTGATAATGAAGCCTGGAGAGTAAGTGTGAACCAGGATGGCGCTGGGCAAACTAAGACATATGGTTCACTTATTTATAGTTCGGTTAGTCACCCTTACCACATGATTCTTTCTCTCGGAAAGCTTTTAGAATGTTCTGTTTGCATTTGATATCCTTAGGTTTTACTGCAATACTCTAGGTGTGAGTTTTCCATTGTTACCCGCTGCACCATCTAGAAATTCTTTCAATCTGAACCATTTCTTTCTTCTTTCCTTCCTTCTTCCCCACCACTTCCTTCCATCTTCCCTCCTTTCATCTCTGTTCCATTGATTCCTGCTCTCATTTCACTCCCAGACTTTTATTGTAGCCACTTACCCAGGCAACACAGGCGGTTTCAGTCCATGTAAGATGAACTTATTATGCAAATTTTTAAAAGGCATTCTGTTTCATCCTCTGCCTCCACTACATTTTAATCTTTGAGGGCTTGCAGAGCCTTGGACACTGATAAAAGTCTCTGGGGCTGCATTGTCAGGAACCTGGGCCTTCCCCAAGAAGACAGTGCCCTGTAATAGCTGTAAAAGATTTCCAGATGCACATGGCCTCTGCTCATTTCTCAGCAGGCTTGTGGACAGGAAGACTTGGGTATTGTCCTTAGTTGCGAACAGAATCACCCTGACCAGTTCAAGCAGGAAAGCTGTTTACTCAAGGCTAGGATGTAACTCAGAGAAGTGAGCAGAATGGGAATGAGTTTTGAGACTATGCTTGCAACACCCAAAAAGTCTGGGGGACTGGACAGAAGGTTGCCATCGCTGCAGCCACCACAGAGTAACACCCGGCCTCTGCCTGAACAGGCACCCCTTCTTGGCGGGGAGCACTCTGCAGGCCGCCCACTTCCTGCAGCACTGATGTCCAAACAGCAGAGGCACGAGAGGGGCCTGGGCACAGAGGGACGCCCACCCTGGCTCCAGCTGCCGGAGGTGGGATGGGAGGCAGAGCTGATTCACAGGGTGTTTGGGAACTGCCGGAAATATAAAAAGGCTATTCAAATCATTATGGGCCATGATGATGACAGATGTTTGCCTTGCAGCCCCTGGGAGCTACAGTCTAGCAGAGGAGGGAGACACGCAAACATTTTCATAACTGCCCAAGGCTGGAGGACCGAGATACACCTAGGACGGCCTATCTCATCTAAGACAGCTAATACCAACCGGAAAAAATGGACAGTTTCTTCCAGTGTTTGTTTAAATCTGTTTCTAAGAAAAGGAAGCCTTTTACATTTTAAATAAAGTTTGCAGACTTCTCTCTCATATGTCCAAGAATATTTCAGGCTATTTTGAAAACATGGTAAGTGTGCCTGTCCAACTGAGACATGATCTCATTTATTTGGAGACCGTTCAGAACGTCTGCCCAGAAAAGTGACAAAGATTCGTTCCCACCCCTCAACTGGCCTGTGCACCCCAATTGTTTTTAATGAGTTTCTCTTTGCTCTAAGCAGCAACTTTTGAAAACCACACTAAAAAACCATTAAGTTTTCATCACTCTTAATTAGAAAGGCTTCTAGAAGAGAGTAGAATGTGGCTGAGTTTAAATGAAGCAAAACTTAAAACCCGGAGTCTGCTGGTTAATCCCTTACAGGTAAACCGTGTTCTCTTACGCTTCACTTTGCAGACACAGGGTTTTTTTTCCCTACAAACTGCAGGTTTGTGGAGGCCTGTGCCAAGCAGGCCTATGGGTGCCATGTTTCCAACAACATTTGCTCACTTTGTGTGTCTGTATTACATCTGGGTGATTCTTATGATATTTCAAACTGTTTCATTATTACTTTATTGTGGTGATCTGTGGTAAGTGAGCTGTAATGCTGCTGTTGTAATTGTTTTGGGGCATCACAAATCATGAACATATAAGACAATGAGCTTGACTGATAACATGTGTGTTTTGATTGCTTCACAGACCAGTGGTTCCCCATCTCTCTCCCTCTCCTCAAGCCACCCTAGTTCCTGAGACACACAGTATCAGAATCAGGCCAGTTAATAACCCTACAGTGGCCTCTAAGTGTTCAAGTGAAATAAAAAGCCACATGTCTCTCACTTTGAATCAAAAGCTGCAAATGATCAGGTTGAGTGAGGAAGGAATGTCAAAGCCAAGACAGGCCTAAAGCGGGGCCTCCTGCACCAGTCAGCCAAGTTGTGAAGGCAAAGAAAAAAGTCTTGAAGGCAATGTACGTGAGTGACACGTACATTGTGAGTCCCAGTGAGTGACAGGGAGGTGAGGCAGCCCTGTGCTGACAGAGACCAAGCCTTGGTGGTCTGGGTGGAAGATCAACCCAGCCGCAGCACAGCACCCCCTGAAGCCAAAGCCTCACCCCGAGCAAGGCCCCGGCTCTGCAAGGCAGCAAAGGCTGCGAGAGGGGAGGAAGCCGCAGGAGAAAGTCTGAGGCCGGCAGAGGCTGGCTCTGAGGCTCCAGGAAAGGTGGTCTCCACGGCATCCGAGTGCAGGTGAGGCCGCAGGGGCTGGTGGAGGAGCCACAGCAGGTGTCCCAAGGCCCCGCTGAGGGGCACCGTGAAGGCGGCTGCGCCACCCAGCAGGTTTCCCAGGCAGACGGAACAGCCTTCTGTGGGGAGAAGACGCCATCCAGGACCTCCACAGCTGCAGAGGAGAGTCAGCGCCCGGCCCCCCAGCTTCCGGGGACAGGCTGGCTCTCATCGGGGGCGAGTGCCACTGGGGGCTTTAAGTTGAAGCCAGCGCTCACTGGGCATTCCGAAAATCCTTGGATTTTAAGAATTACACTGAATGTACTCTGCCTGTGCTCTGTGAATGGGACAACAAAGCCTGGATGACAGCCCATCCGTTTACAACATGGTTCACTGGATATTTTAAGCCCAGTGTTGAGCCTACTGCTCAGGAAACAAAGATTCCTCTCAGAATGTGACTGCTCACTGACAAGGCGCCTGGTCACCCAAGAGCTCTGATGGGGACGGACGAGATTCATGCTGTTTTCCTGCCTGCTCACACAGCATCCGTTCTGCAGCCCGTGGACCAAGGAGCAATGTAGACTTTCAAGCCTTAATATTGAAGAAATACATCTTGCGAGGTTACCACTGCCACAGAGTGATTCTCCTGGTGGATCTGGGCAGTCGATTGGAAACCTCATGGCAAGGATCCACCATTCTAGAGCCCACTCAGAACATTTAAGATTCTTGGGAAGAGGTCAAAATATCAACATTCACAGGAGTTTGGGAGAAGTTGATTCCAACCCTCCCAGAGGACTTCAAGACGCCAGTGGAGGAAGTCACTGCAGGCGTGGAGGAAACAAAATGAGAACTGGAATTACAAGTAGAGCCTGAAGACAGGACTGGATTGCTGCATCTCTTGACAAAACTTGAACGGATGAGGAATTACTTCCTGTGGATAGGAAAGTGCTTCTTGAGATGGAATCTGCTCCTGGGGAAGACGCTGTGAGGATGTTGAAATGGCAACAAAGGACTTAGAACATGACATAAACTTGATTGATGAAGCAGCAGCAGGTTTGAGAGGATTGACTCCAGTTTTGAAAGTAGTCCTATTGTGGGTAAAATACTACCAAACAGCATCATAAGCTACAGAGAAATTGTTTATGAAAGGAAGAGTCAGTTGATGCAGTATATGTCATGCCGCAAACTGTCCTATTTTAAGACATTGCCACAGCCACCCCAGCCTTCAGCAGCCACCCCCTGACCAGTCAGCAGCCATCCACATGGACGCACAAGCAGGAAAGCACCATTTAGCTACCCTCATGGAACTGTCTGGGTGGGAAATCTCAGGTGGGCCTTCCAGAGCTCCTGAAAGGACAGGGCCACTTGGGGGGGAGCCGGGACGAACCGCGGGCTCTGTGACTGGCGCTAACACAGGAGCCATAGGGAAGTGGATCTGACCTAGGACTAGCTTCCCTGATAAAGCCGTCGGAGCAGCTAGTCCCAGGCAGCCTTTCTGGGGTTCCTGTCATGTGATGCGCACCACCACCACCACCAGGGCCCTGGGAGGCCTGTGGGCCAAGCTAGTCAGCTTCCAGCAGATGGGGCATTTCGAGCTTATTTTTCTCTTATCTATAAACACACAATGCACATGACTGAGAAAACAGGAGCAACCCAAGATGAAAGATGTAAAAAGAGAGCAACTGGGCCCAGCCTGAAGAGCAGCTGGGCAGAAGTCTGACGAGCATGGGAGGCCTGCAGAGGGTAACTGTGCCAACTGCTGCCACAAGGGGTGAGGCAACACAGGCTGCATTATTTCTTCACTATGTCCTCACATTGACCCTCTGGACCACCTGCACAGCCGAGCAGCCAGTACAGGGCCAGGACCCACACATCTGGGAGGGGAAGTGTGGCTGTGGGGAAGTGTGGCTGTGATGTCACCTCTGCCCCACAAACTGAGCACAGCAAAGAGAGGAAACACCCTGTGGCTGAGGCCAGCAGCACACTTCGGTGCTAACCCTATGTGGCCACTTCATCCTGGGAGTTCACCACGACCCACTGTCTTCAAAATCTGTGTTTTATGATTTGAAATGAAAACATTTTGAGCCCTTCAGTGTTATTTAGAGAGAATGTTGTATGCAGCAATTAAACATTTTGAATATGTATTACTGGGCTTTGAAACTCAAGTTTTGCATCAGCCCAATCCTTGGGTTTCACCATCATGCTGCTGTTACGACTGAATGCTGGCTCCCTTTCAGGGTCACTGGGTTTAGTCGCTAGCAGCGTTCCCTACTATACCCACGAGGCTAAGGTGCCAAATGCCCTGAGCGCCCAGAACGTCTAGAAGACAGCTCTGCCAGTCCCCAGGATGCGGTGGCGAGGGCCGGGCACCTGCCAAATCCAGTGAGATCTAACTGGTCGGCCCTCTTGTGATGGGCTTACAGCTGAATTCCCAGTTGTTCTAAGTGTCCCTTCTGTGGATGACAGACCTTGGTAATTTTAAAGCAACCAAGAACCTTAAAGAAGAAATCCTGCTCTGGAATGCAGTTTCTCCGTTGGTGTGAATGGTGGGAATGGTGGGAAATTAGGCATCAGCTGCCTGCAGGGAGGACCTTTCACACCTCTAATCTGGTCTATCCTCACCTTTGTCCTTTCAAGTGCTCGGCCAGTGCAGGGCAAGCGGGACAGTGAGGACTTCCTGAGACCCCATCAGGGCGCCAAGGACCTGATCAGCCTATTGGTCCTGGCTCCTCGCTTCTGCACGGGGACTCCCAGCCTCCCGGTCCGCAGGGCTCTCAGCCTGCTCCTTCCTGTGCGGCTCCTCCTGGGCCCGCAGCCCCTTGCCCTTGCAAGTCTAATGAGCAGATTTGGGGAGCAGAAATGGCCTCCTCCCACTTCCTCCTGAGGTGTGAGAGCCGCTCATGGAACCAGCCTGCCAACTGGAGCTCCTGGGAACCTCCCTGCTCGGATCCCCGCACCCCTGTGCCTGCCTCCCGGGGCCCTGGCGTCTGCAGCGGGGTTGATGCCCAGGCCTCCCCCAGCAAAGTGGGGAGACCCCTCACTCCTCAGCCCCGAAGGCAGGGAGAACGAGATTCTTCCAGTGGCAAAAGGCCAACGGTGTCTGCCCAGCAATAGGACACCTGGAGATGGGACAGAAGCAAGGGCTCAGATGGGTCACTACTCCACGGGCTGCAGGAGATTTGCATTTTCCCCAAGTATTGTTACTTGTGTGACAGCATTGTAACTTCACTAACCCACTCACTCTGGGTTCCCAGCACCAGGCAGCCCTCACCTAGCCTGGGGCTGGTTACCTGCAGAGCAAGGTGCCTGAGGCGCCAAGAGGCAGCCCTGGCTGAATGCCTGCCACATGGGTCCAGCAGTGGAGGCCCAGGGTAGGGTAGAGGCCTGACCCTGCGGTTACGATCCCCTCCCAGATGGGAGGGGGCAGCACCAGTCCAGCGGCCCCAGCTCTGAACTTGCGCAGCTCTGTCAGCTGCCGAGCGCCTCTAACCAAAGCAGTGGGGAAGGCAGAGAACTATTCCGAGGGACTGCCAACAGGAAACGGCGCTACTCTTCATGGCAAAGCCTTGGAAACCCTAACTTAACACATGAGCTGAGCTGAGCTGAGCGGTCTGGACGCCGCTTTCAGGATCCCTCTGGTCATCTGGCCCGACTCTCTGGGGCAGCTCGGGGTTTACAGGCCCTGGCCCTGCTGAGGCAGGCCTCCTCTCACCCAGGTCCAGCGCAGTGCTTGTGGGGTGGCACCGGTGCAGCCTGTGGGACTGCGTCTCGATGGCTTCCTCCAGACAGCACAGTTCTCAGGTCACTGACTTCAGAAATCACCACTGCAGGGAGGCTAAGCTCCAGAACGCTGCTGTGCTTGGCCTGGTCGGCTACTCAGGCATGCTTCAGGTGCAGATTTTGGGGCTGTTTTCTCTGTTCCCTGCAAGGAGGAATGCAGCCTGAGAGGCTGAGATTATGCTACTGGCCATGTTTTCCAGAAACTTGCCTCCCCCTTTCCATCTTGAAGATTTTGAAAGCGTTCCATTTTTCACCTCATTGTCTTTCCAGGGTTACAGATATGTTTCTTAAGACACTTAGCAAGATATTTAATATCTCAGTTGACAAATATTTAAATCACTTATTGCCATTAAGTTACAGCATTTCAATATACACACTGCCTGACACTGGCAACGAGTGTGGGTATGTGGTGGCTATTAGCTGTCTCTCCGTCATTAAAGAAAAAGCCAAGAATTTTGAGTACTTAAAGTGCTAATAGCACAATATAGTCCTCTTTAGTTTTTCATTAAGTACATTTTAATAGATAATATACATATCACTGCAGATAAAACCATCACTGGGAATTACTAAGTTGATTGCATATTTTGAGTTATTCTTTACAAAGAGAAGTAAATATTCACTGGTAAGGCAGCAGAGAGTGGGTTCAGGGACTCTCAGCTACTTCTATAAAAATAGTCTGATTAGTAAAAATAGCATTCCGCATATTTTCCTTAGCATGATTATTCCCGACGGTTCTGTGGCGTTGCAGCAGCTGGAGGAGCTGTCCCTTCATAGAGCCGGTTCTCCATTTTCCATTGTTATGCCGATGCCTTTTTAGTCATTCTGGAAATAAACACGAAGTTCAATGAGATAACTTCACTACCAGCCTCAAAGGCCTTGGATGGCTTTAAGATGACACCTTGCAATATTTATTTCAACTTAAATTTTACAAAGACAGTAATTTCCTATTTCATGTTCACTTCATGTTTTAATAAGTGAAATTCCACCACATTGTATTAGCTGCCCGATCACTGTTTCAAATTCAAGAGCCCAGTTCTGCCCTGAATAGAGTTTCCCCAACTGCTACCAGATATCCAGGCACTCACACCCCCGAACCCCACTGCCTAAGATTTTGGTTTCATTTTCCTCAATACTTCAACACACAAATAGTTGAATTGGATTCTGCTTACTCGTGTTTGACAAGCCGTCCTCCCTGAATGAGCTGAGCAACTTCATTTGTGGCATGGCACGCGAAGAGAAGCCAGTTTCGAGGCTGTACCTTGTAGGCAAATCTCATGAATGTCAAGGAGTAACAACAGAGGGCTGCCAAAAATACCAAAGCAGAGAGAAGCCATGACTTGCCGTTTAGAAACCTTAGATTTGACAGCACCAGAGATGCCCTGGCTGCTAATCCCAAGAAGAACCTCTCCTGCTAAGACCACAGACAGATGACAAAAGCTTATATGCTTCCGTTTGAGGAGGAAGGAGGCTCACCAGATACTTTGTGCTACTCTCGGGTATCTTGTTACTTACTACTCAACTGCTTTGGGAGCACATTTTTAGGTAGAGTGGGCTGATAAGTTGTTTACAATCCATTATCTAAAAGAATTGCTATGTCATCCCCTCAACAACAATTTTATGGTCAAATATCAGGGTTTCAAGTAAACTTAAAGACACTATTTTCAAATAAAGTTCAAGAGGACACATTTTTCACCTGGGTGTACTAAACTGAAAGGCAAAAAGAACCTTACTCCTTCCTAGGTAAATATTCCAAAGAAACCCTGTTCCTTCCTCCTCTCCGGAAAAGTAATGCCTTCAAAGCCACCATATTCTTCATGTGAGTTTCTAATGGTGACCATAGTGTCTGGTGCTACAAACTTGGAATGGAAGCAGGAGCTAAATTATGCTAATTATATACAGAGAAGTCCTCCCAATTATTCACGCCTGCATCCTCACCGAACGTCATCCGCCCACTGATGATCTCTGGAGACTTTTTCATGTCATTGATGGCAGCAATGGGAAGACCCCAATTGGCTACTGGGCCCCAGAAGTGCTATAAAAAAGAAGAGGGAAAGGAGAGAAGAAAAAGACAGAGCTGTTTCTCTTAAACAATAATGTGCAACCTGAGAAAACGAATATTCACACATACATCTTGGACTTTTCCTGGTTGGCTGATGGACGCATTTGTTCAAGAGTTTGCCTATGACTCAGCAGTTCTTGCAAGATGATGAGCCCAGAACCAGAAAGGATTTGGCAGTTAACGAAGGTCCCCACCAACTTCCAGGTCACAACTAAGTGACCTGATGTCCTACGAGAACTGGTGTTAACTTTATCCCCAGTTTGCTCCTCATAACTTAAACTGTGTCAGAACCCTTCTCCATAATGTCATCTTTAAATCCATCAAACTTCTTTCTCAAATTGTCCTTAAGCTATTTGTCAATACCTCTGTCAGTGCAGAGCCTAAGTTGGGTATCTTTTTGAAGAAAGGAACTAACAGGAGAAACTGCTTCCCAGCTCATATGAGCTGACCTAAGATCAGAAAACCTCAAAATCTACACTAAGAGCCCCACACACTAAGACACTGAGGTTGAAAGATACTCTTGAGTAGCAACAGTCTATATTAAGAAATGGACTGACCTATTTTACTTCTACAACTACAACCTCCCAGGATACCCAAATCATGCTGTCCCTGTTTAGCAGCAGGGATATCTATCCAATTTAATTTAATTTCTAAGGCGGAAGTCTGGCTTTTCCCATTAAGTTTAAAAATTGTTTTATTAATGTACAACTTGCAAATAACACTTTTAAATATAAAAGAAACCACACACTGTTGGCTAAACACCCTTTTTAGTTATCAGAATATTAAACAGTGCTTGACTAAAACAGAGCATTTAAGATAAATTCAGACTGTGGCATACCATTCTAGACCTGCATTTTTAATACTGAACAGGAGTTATTAAAATAAAAGAATTCCGTAAGAACTGGCAGACAAGGGAAATACCAGAAAAATCAATGAGAATACATTTGGAATGATAGTAAGAATATTTTGAAATGTTTACTCGACATGCTTAAACGCAAACAAGAGGCCTATGCCTTGACTGGCTATAGAATGGCAGAGTTCCTACACAGCCAGCATGGTCAAGCATGCGGCCTGAGGTAGTGCCCTGCACAGTAGAAACGGCTGGTGGAAGGCATCTCTGAGGGGCTCTGGGGGATCATTTGTCCAACTGTGTTAACTGGGTGCTTCCTGAGACGCTCCCTGCTGACACTTTAACATTTTTTTCATCTGGAGGAGGCACAGCCATTTTCCTTTCTTCCTTGGCCCCTAGGCCCCTGGGAAGGACGGTTTCTGCCCTCCACGACTACTTACTGCTTTCCCACCTGTCCTTTTCTTGCGTGTCACTTCATTTTTCAGCTCTATTATTCCATAGTGATCTTCCTTTCCTCCTTTCCTGACCTGGCCTTTCTCCAGGACTATATAGACACCTTGATTGTAAACACTGAGAGGTACTTAAAATATATTTCTTAAAAAAAAATCTCAACACTAGTTCATTAAAGTATCTAACCTGAGAAAGCTAACTGTGCATCCTTTCAATCTAGTGCAAGCTTCTAGTTTTCAATTCCCATTTTTGAAGTAAGTGTTAAGCGTATGCTCTGTCAGACATTCGCCAGTCAGCGTATGGGCCCTGCAGAAAAGTTAACATCCGGGTAGACGAGCCCAGCCAGGGGCGCAGGGGGCCCTGGGCCCGAGCTCAGCAGCACAGTGGCTGGCTATGCCCTCAGGCAAAGGAAGCCGGGTCTGCTGTCTGTAACTTTGTTAATGCAGAAAGTCTGCAAGAGCCTGAAGTCAAGGAGAAATGATTCTCTTACCGTACTGTTTCATGAGAAGCCACCAAGGTTCAAACAGGAGACATGGAGGGAAAAAAAACAGATCAGACGCTTTGAAGGATTTCAGTTCCATCAGATTACTTCAACAGCAGACGCACCATGCGTTCAAGTTTCAGTAACAACTATGCTGTGAGCAGCACACATTTTCTTTTCCTTGAGAATATCTAGTAATATTTCTAATAACAAATTTGACCTAAGGAAATAAAATCTTAATTTTATGAAAAATAACCTTAATCCTTAGAGTGCAGCTGTCCAACAGAAACATAATACAAGCCACCACCAGGAGCCACGCAGGTGATTTAAAAATTTCTAAGCCATATTAGCAAAAGTAAAAAGAAACAACAGAAGTTACTTTTATTAAGTTTATTTATTCTAACATACCAGAACATTTTTTACATGTACTCAATAAAAACTTGGCAAGGTATCTTTTTTTTTTTTACCCTGTCTCTGAGACCTGGTGCGTGCTGACCCAGCACGGCAGCCTGGACTGGCCATACTTTAAGAGCTCAGCTACCGCCTGCAGCTTGTGGCTCTCGAACTGGACAGTATAGGCTTAAAGGGGGGATTTCTCTGAAAATGACAAGTTGGAGATAAGTGCAATGCTGCAGAATCTAATAACAATGAACTTTTACTAATATGTTCACAACAGAATGTGAACCCCTAAAATAGGCTTGTAATTTTATATTTTGTTCACTACTGAAACTAGAACCTCAAGTGGTGCCTTTCCCATTTATGAAGCATTCAAAAACTATTTGTTGAATAGTTTTTTTTCAGTGTGTTTTCTTGAATGTTAAACTTCATATCATTTAAAAATACACCAAAATTTTATAATGAATGACTTTTATTTCTAAATGGCAAGTCGTTTTTCCAGGATATAGCTTAATTGTTCTGTTAAGGCAAAATCTTAAAGTTTAGCTCCTGAAAGAGTCAGGGAAATAAAATGATAAAGCCCTTTATAAATGCACTCACACTCTAGTTGTTCTGATTTAGAGGTCGAGGAGGTTTTAATTTCCAGCATGATAATATTTGTTGACAGTGCTAATAATATGCTTCAGGTAACTTCCATATGAAATGTGAAAAGCCTAGGAAAAGCCTGTCTTTCAATGTCAGAGAATTCACAGAGAAGGGGCTGGAGTTGCCAGAGGCAGGAGTAAAGGGTAAAATAGGTGAACTGGGTTTTTTTTGTTTACATAGTAAGTAAATTTTTTTCTTTAATACAGTAATGTTGATCCCTTTAATAGTGATTTAATGGTTGTAAAAAAAATTACAGAATAAAGTCTTTCTAAATATTCCTGCTCAATACTAAAATCCACAACTCAATATCCCTTAATTTGGACAACATCAGAGTTGTCCAAAACACAAATCAACCACTCAAAAAAAATCTAAAAAGCATACTGGTACCCAGCCAAGCTGAGAAAAAAAAAATTCCAGTTTGTACTAGCTTCTGTCCCAAAGGAAGCAAAATTCATAAGCAACATACAAACTGCAATTTGAGGACAAAGTAAAACTGTGTAGCAAATAGACTTGATTTTCTGTTACGCTGCTTTTATTTTATTGCAGTGAAGGTTACACAGAACAAAACAAAACAAGCCCCAAAACACGACTTTCTTGCTCCTGTGTGACACCAACCCTCCCGGAGGGGAAACGCGATCTTCCTGGTGGAGGAGCATGGAAGCCCCAAAAGGGAGTGAACTCTACCCACCACCAAAAAGGGGGTGAACTTTATCTTGTTTTCTCCTTAACGGGAATAGTGGCCAGTTAGTTCAAGGTTTCTTCTAAGCTCGTTTTTATTTTCATGTCTCCTGGTCACTGTCAATCTCACTTTTCTTATTTTCCAAAAATTCCTCACAGAAACTCTTCTTTGAAAGTACTGTACTTTGGGGAACTTACAACTTGCTTATAGAAATGGACCAAACCAAATGGTTTATATTTCAGAATATAAACCTTATAGAAATATAAACGGTCTATTTATAACACAACCTAAAGTAAAGCTGCGTGAGATTTTGAGATACTCCAAATTGAAATTCTCTTTCTAGGTTGAAGGTGCTCACCTGTGTTTTATTTATTCTCACTAACTTTTATCAGATTTTCTAGTTCAAGTTAAAGCGAGGGAGAGCTTTAACAATTAAAACGTGTGATACTCAACAGTACTTAGCTGGTCAAAACGAAATTGGATAAGAGGACAGACCTCTGGAAACTGGACTGAACAGATACGAGACTGTTACAGCCAGTTCTGCTTCAACACTCAGCTTCATTAACTTTTTCAAGGTCAGTTACACAGCAGCAAAGTTAAACCAGGAGCCAGGGATGGGAGGCCGTGCAGCAGAGAGAGGGGGCCGTAGAGGGAAAGGAGGTGCACTACATGTACCTAAGCTTTCACTGCTTTTCAACACCAGTCTTGTGCATTACTGTTCTCCTCTAAAACCTAAGTCAACATTCCTGTTTTGGCTTCACAAGTGTGGTGCCCACAGGATCTCAAATGTTCTGCTTGGTCTAGATAATCAGTTTTCTATGTAGCAAGGCAAGTGTTGGACTCTGATTTCTAAGGTCCATTCCAACTCTAATATAATTTGGGAAAGAGTTTGTTTTCTGCTGCAAGTTCTCACCTGGGTAGTAAGTATAATGCCTTAAAGCTCTCTTGGAAGCAGAAGTTAATATTAACTCAGAATATCTTATTAACTGGAGAATATTCACACCCTCCTGATTAACTGACCTTAAAACATTCCAGGACCCAGGTTGTACTTTAGAAAACAGCCTTTGCACATATATCCAAATACATACATACATATGCATATATGTATATGTGTGTGTGTGTGGATATAGAGACACACATCTGTTCACCTCTTTCAGGACGGGAAGTAAATCTCTAAATGAACTCTGCACAGACCTTGATTAACTTAATCATCAAAATCTATGTCCTACCTCAGAAATTACCTGCTCATTCCCACTTACTCTTCTTAACCAAAATTCACGAGGGAGAATGAGAAGAGGAAGAGTAAAAAAAAAGAGCTATCACCTTTTACTCCATCAAGAAGGTATGTGAGGAAACAGTTCCTTAAAAAGAAAAAATGAATAGTGATCCAGAAAGTTCTTGATTCGAGATCCTCATTAAGAAGAAATCGGTGAGACAAGGTGGAAGGCACCAAAGAGAGGACCAGAGCGCAGGGGCTTAGACGTGGAACATTAATACAATTCAAAATAAGCTGAACACATTATTTTTGTCAAGCATGATGTCATTAAACAGCTACCAAAGCACAAAAGCACAGTTAACTGGCCGAGGACCACATGATTGGAAAGCAACAGAGGTAGCATTTGAATTCATCACCTAGGTGTAACAAGAGTGATTACTTGGTATTATTTACTACTGAGACCCTATTTAAATGTCCCCAGCTGTCCCAGAAATTCCTTTTTTGCTGTTTTTCCATACTAGATCCATTGATATTGGTTACAGCCTGTCTCTTAACTTTTCCCACTGAAGATAAGTAACATTTTAAAATAATTTGGAAATCCACTGTAAGAAAGGCCTCGTAATCTTGTTCACAAAATGTAATTGACAGAAGTTTATAATCTGTGTGAAATATGACTTTAAATTTTTGCTGAAAAATTCAGCTATGTCATTAATTTTTAAAATTCTCCAACAGTTTTAGTAGGCTTTAAAAGGAATGCAGATCTTCAGCTGGTAGGAAGTGCAATGCAGGGAACAAGTTACTGAGGAGGTGAGAAGGAATAGAACCTCATTTCTGATCAGGAGAGGCAGCAAGATTTTCTTACGTTTTATTCTCCTTTGCAAACAAAAAAGGGGCAAGCAGTGAGCAAGAAACTTGGAAGAACACAGAAATCTTTACTCAAGTAGGTTCTAGGAAGACAGGCTTCACTTTCTGGGAGAAAAAGCTAAAATAGTTTCTGATGAGTTCCAAGTTCAGACCTCACTACCCTCTAGCATGGACTGGCTTCAAGAAATCTGCTCTTGCCAAGAATGGCAGGTCGTCAAGGCCAGTATGACATCTCACTTAATCCATTAAGTTCACAGAAGCAATTTCTGGTCAAAATCACAAGAGCTTCACACCTCACTCTTGAGATTTTCACTTTTTCCATTACAGTACACTTTATAACATGTTTCTGCTCACACACACAAAAAAACAGCAGGATGTAATAAAAATATATAGTGATTTGGAGTTTCCAAATATTTTCACACCCCTCATCCAGTTTACTTTTCTCAGCAACCCAACCAGATGCGGCATTATCATTCAACCCAGTTCACAGCAGAGTAACTGAAGTCCACAGGGACTGACCTGCTCCGGATCACTCGGCTAGCAGTCATTCTTCTGAATCCTATTCTGGTCCCCTCCCAGGAAGCACTGTTTTGGACCCTGTGATTCTCTTCATTTAGTCAAAGCCTAATTAAACTAAGTAACACTGGAGAAAGAAGTGTATAAACATTAAAGCTACATGAAGTTCATCTTGGAAAAAAATGTTAGACCATATGTCAAGTAATCAACTGAAAAGCCTGGTTTTCAGAAACCTACCTAGCAAGGAAAAAAATTAGAAAAGCAGAGCTAATGCTCTTCCTTGAAAATATGTTAAACAAATTCTTCCTATGTAACAGAACGGTAGGTAAATCATCAACATATTTCTTATATGGATAAGACATAATCACTTTATTTTTACTTTGACCAATTTTATCCTTAGCGGTACTTAACAGAAGACTCTTTATATAAAAGACAAGTCATAAGTAAAAACTAAGGTAATACTGAAGGCCACAGAGAAACTTCACTGTAGGGACTAAGAATATCCTCAGCATTACTATTTGGCTCAGATTTTTCCAACACATCAGTCTGATAAACTGCTCTGCTCCACAGTACTGAACATCAACCTTAATCAATCACAGTCCTATTTTACAGAATCTTCTTATTTGGACAGTCAGGACTGAAGCTTGTTTCCAAATTCATTCTACCACGTGGAAGACTGAATAATTTTTCTTACCCTACTTCTCTGTAAAATGGTAAGTAAACAGCATTTACAATAAAATTCAGAATTTAAAATTGTTCTTTACACATTGGTAAAGTT
This sequence comes from Manis javanica, assembly GCF_040802235.1. NCBI lineage: Eukaryota > Metazoa > Chordata > Mammalia > Pholidota > Manidae > Manis > Manis javanica. Next base: position 78,437,468 of record NC_133168.1, read on the forward strand.
AAGGTGCCTTCATACTGTACCCTTCGGATGGTTATTCTGGGGTTATTTCGCCACAGCTGTCATCAGTTTGCCTCTACACACAATTAACTACCAAAAAGCCACAGCCCTACACTTCCCTGAGTTTTAAAATCACACACAGTGAAAACTAAAAATTACACTCCTAAATAAACTATTGAAAACTTTCAGTAACATATTTTGAAACAAAGTAAGAGGTAAAAATAAAATATAGAATGCGTGTCTTCGTGCCTGCCTTTCAGTGGTGAACGCCCTTTATTCTACTGGAAAGGAGGGGTTAATGGAAAATACTAAAAGTATGCCTTGGAGACACATTTTTTTACTTTGGTTGCCAGGATATTCGTTTATAAAACATTTCGGATTTGATTCTCTCCCACGCTTTTAGTCCTTAAAATGGGAAACCGAAAGGCGAATTGGACCTGGCACCCGTTATTTCGGTTTTCCGTCGCTTCCCATCGCACACCTGGCCGGCAGGTGCAACGAGGAGCCGCGGCCCCGGCACAGCCCAGCCGGGAACAGCCCCCGCCCGACTCTCCGCGCCCGTCCGCGCAGGGGCAAGGGTCCTCCCGCCCGGGCTCCAGCCGCCTCCCCGCCGCCCCGTCGCCCCGTCGCCTGGAGCCCGGCCCGCGGCCCTGCCCTCGAGCCCTCGCGACCCCTCTTGCCCGGCGGCGGTGACCGCGGTCACCTCATGAGGTAGTCCCGGAAGTCCTTGCTGCGGACATAGTCCGCCGCCTTCCGCACCAGCGCTCCCGCCATGGCTGAGCCGGACAGCAGGCCGCCCGCCGTGCCCTCGCAGCCGCTCCTCGCAGCCCAATGACCCCGGCCGAGGGGACAGCGGGACTCGTGCCGCGCCGACGCGCTCGCCTCACGACAGCAGGCCCCGCCTTACGGCCGCGCCGCGCCGCCCGGCTCTCAGCCAATGGGACGGCGCATGGCGCGGGTGGGAAGGGGGGTGAGGGGCGTTGCCGTAAAACAGCCCGGCGGGCGCGGATTGGCCCACGGGAGCCGAGCCCGGAAACCCGGGCCAGGCGACAGTGCGCGGCGAGCGGCGTGCATTCGGGTCCCACTCGGGCGCGGGGGTCGGGTCCCGGGCGGCCTCCTGGGAAGGGTGCGGCCTAGGAGTGCATGAAGCCGGCTCGGCTGCCCAACCGTGGGCAGGGGGTGTGGGTGGTTCTGTCCGACCCGTGGGCTCCCGAGTCCTTTAAGGCGCCTTCCGTGAGGGCGGAGCGGAGGCGACAGGAGAGCGTCTGTCGCGCCTCTCCAGAGTCGGCCGCGACGGGACTGAGCCCCGGGACAGGGACCGGCAGTCTCCGCCTCCCCCGCGGCGCGGCCGGGCCACAGCGAGCGCGTCCGCCAGGGCCCCAAGGGGAGAGAGGGCGCCAGGGGCACACTGGCTGCAGACGGGAAGGCGGGCCGGGGCGGGCAGGGCCGCCTGCTGACGGTGACACTGGCCACCCGCACGGGCTGCGGTGGTCCCGGGGCCCCTCTAGACGACTGTCGGCATGACTGCGTGCAGGGATGTGGGGCTTCTAGTTGGCTACGGTTGGCGACCTCCCCTTGTCTCTCTCCCTCATTCTCTGGCCCTTATGTCACTTAGGGCATTTCAGAATTTTTTCTTGTTAGGGAACAGAGACATAAATCCCATATAAACACCTTTTTTTGGGGGCGATTTGGCACTGTATTAACAATAATGTCAGTTATTAATGTCGACCTTTTGACCTGGTGTCCATAGCAAGGTTGTGCAGTTTCACCTGTACAGAATAATTTTTAATATGGAAGGATTAGGAATGATTTACATATCCATAGGGAGAGAGCTGAATAAATCATGCTACATTCTTCCACTGAATAAGATTTAGAAAAAACCAAGGTGCAGAATCGTGTGTAAAGTTTGCTTCTCATTTGTGCATAGGAGCAAATACATAAATTTATATTGCCAAAGGTGCAGGAGAAATGTTACTAGGGGCTGCCTGAAGGCTGGCTAAGCAGAAGGGGCGGAGGAAACTAACTTCACTGTATACTCATGTTCCACTTGAGTATGTAGGATGCACATATACTATAAATAAACAGGTGACATTAAAGTAGGAAAGAAATGCCTCTGAAAATTAAAATAACAAGACTTTGGCTGGATCAGAATCACTTTCTGTTAGCTCTCTGGGTCACACCAAACTTCGACTCTGAAGCTATCTCAGCACACAACAGTGCTCTCTGGAAGGAGCTACATGGTGGAGGAGGGGACATACGGCCTGAAGGAAGCAAAGGGTCTTGTTTCTTAGTAATACTCTTTTAATAGCTACTGTCTGTTGACGGCAGTGTTCATACATTTTCTCCTCACGTCAGCCCAGACATCAGTGGGCTTCTTGAATAAACCAAAGTGCTTCTGTAGGATGGGTCCAGAAGGGAGCCCACACCCTATGTGAGAAGGGGCTACTGGATCTCACTGTGGTTGTCTTATGTCCTGATATTTTTCTTCCCTCTTGAGCAGTGGGTCTGAAACATGAGGTGTCAGAAGAATCACCTGCAAATTTCTAGACCCCTGACTTCAGAGCCCCAGGCGGTCTGGAGTATGGGCCCTACAAGCTGTGTTAAGGAGCAGAGATGTGGTTCAGACGCAGCTGGCTCAGGGCAGCACTTGGAGAAATGGTGCTCAGGGCACCTGATTATTGTTGTCAACAGTAGCCTGGCTTTGAACAACTCTGCTTTTCACATCTGGGCCTCAAGTGGACCTTATAACCTTCTGCTAGTTTCCTGTTGGGGGAAGAACGTGAGCTGGGGAATTTAAACGGAGGAATATGTAAAGGGAACAATTGTATATTGTCCTATAAGCAGCTGACCTGGGATCTGAACCCAGTTCTCTCTTACTACGAAAAACCTGCTTTCCCCACGATTTCATGTCACAAAGAGGACTTCTCTTGTGTTAATATTCATCTTTGCTGCTTTAAATATGGAGCAGGCTATATGGTCTAATGTATAAAAGAACACAACGGTACAGAAGAGACCCAGTTACATTATTTCATAAAACTTTAGAAAGGCCCAACCCTTCATGGTCCCTTTGCAGCCTTCTGTGCTCCAACAGGACAGAGCCGGCCTCAGGCGACAGGGCGTGGGCTCCTGGGCTGGAATTGCAGGAGGACAGGAGGGGTTATGTTGAAAGCTGGGGAGCCAACCTCGGAGGGGTCCGCACTGTCTGAACCTGTTACAGAACCTAGAGTGGATGGCTGACAATGGAAGAACCAAGCGGCACTCGGAGGTCTTGGAGGGTGGGAGGTTTATTTTACACCGGCAGGCTCAGAGAGGGATCTCCAAAGGTCTGAGCCCCGAGCACAGGCAAGGGGAGCCATTATACTTTTCTGCTTCTATATATATGGCATTTTAGTACACATGGAAAGCAGGGTGGAAGAAGAACCCAGAGGGTCCCAAGGTGTGGGGGGCTGAGATTCTCCTGTTGGCCCTATTGGCCATGTTGAATATTTTCCTTATCAAACCCAGGACAATTTGAGAATCAGAAAGAACAATGACTAAAACAATGGAAACACTGGTCCACAAAATTACCATGAGTTCATGACTCATAGGAAAACAAAAAGACCACAGAATGGGAGGAAAGTTTTGGAAATCATGTAGCTGATAAGGGACTTGCATTCAAATATTTGGAGAACACTTACAATTCTAGAATACAAAGACAAATAGCCCAATTAAATAATGAGCAAAGGTTCTGAAGAGGCTTTTATCCAAAAAAGATATACAAATGGCCAATGAGCACGCGAAAAGATGCTCAACCTCATTAGCCATCAGGAGATGATAATCAAAACCATAACAAGACACTACTTCACACCCTCTGGAAGGGCTGCCTCAAAACATGGAGAACAACAGGTGTCGGTGAGACTGTGGGGAAACAGGAACCCTCCTGCTTGCTGGTGGGAATGTAAAATTGTGCAGCTGCTTTGGAAAACAATCAGGCAGGTCTTCAAATGGTTAGCCATAGTTACCACACGACTCAGACTCAGTATCTCAGTATTCCACTCCCAGGTATACAACCCAGAGAAATGAAAACATACATCCATGTGAAAACTTGTACATGAATGCTCATAGCAGCATTATAAATAGCCAAAAAGTGGAAACAACCCAAATGTCAAATCAACTGATAAGTAGATCAATAAAATACGAACTATTCCTATAAGATTATTTAGCAGTAAGAAGAAATGCAGGTCTGACACAGATGCTACCGTACAGATGGATGTTGCAAACGCTGCGGTAAGTGGATGAGGACCGCTCAGGCGGTCAGAGTGGGCGGATCCACAGAGACGGTAACAGACGGGGGAGGGAAAGAGAGGTGCTGCCAGGTGTGAGCTCTCCTCTTGAGGTGATGAAAATGGTCCAAGCCTGGCTGTAGTGATGGTTGTCTGACTCTGAGTACACGGCAAACCATCAAACTGTACACTCTCTCAAGGGATGAATTGTATGATATGGGATTATATCCCAAAAAAGTTATTTTAAAAAACTTAACAGTAAAAAAAAAAGCTCAGAAAAGCAAATGAAACAAAAACCCCGAACCTCTTCTGTGCACCGACTTTTGAAGTCATCAAAGGGAAAGAAACATTCATGTGTACGAGCTGCTTCATAGAGCAAGTCCGCCTAGTACATATGAAAGAATGGTAGAGTTAAAAGAACACCAGTAACAATTCTAGTGAATGACTGATTCAGACAAAGGTTGGCAAGAGATGCTAACACTGTTCAGTAGACGGATGGGAGTGGGACGCTCCCAGTGCAGCAGAGTGTCACCCCAGGGAAGGACAGGAAGACGCAACCTGACAGGGAGGGCCCCCGCTGCGCCTGTGCAGTGCCTCTGGTGGGGTGCTTCATCAAGCAGGCGGCACCGCTGCTGTACAGCCCACCCGGCACCCTGAACTCGGGTCCTACCAAGCCTGTAGCTCCATGCTCCAGCTCCAGGAAATGGAAGCGTTAGAAGAACTAGTTGAAGGAAACTCAGAGGAAGTAATCAAATGCCCAGCAAGTGGGACATTGAGTAGGACATTTAATAGGACAGTAGGACAACCAGAGCCCCCCTTCCACATGCCCCTGGCACAAGGGAGACTGTCTGAATCGGTGTTGTTCAATAGAAATACAATGGGAGCCACATGTAGAATTAAGTTTTTAGAAGCCACATTAAAACTGAAAACAAGGAACAGGTTAATTTAAAAAATGCAGTCCATTTAGCCCAATATATCTAAAATATTATTCCAATATGTAATCAATATAAAAAGTTATTGTTGAGATATTTTATGTTCTTCTTTTCTTACTAAGTCTTCAAAATCTGGTGTGTATTTTACACTTACAGTTCATCTCAGTTCAGATGTTAAATTTCCATTGGCAATACTTGCTATGTATTTAAATTTCACAGAATTTACAGTTTATAAAAGTATATTCACATATGCAAGTTATTCCAAAAGAAACTGAGATTTCCAGAACTAAATTGGGTACCAAAAAAATAATAATAATACTTTTCCTTTACCATTTGCATTCACACTGACAAAACTAGCTCATCTTTTTTAGAAGAATTTTTCTGGGAGGAAAAGCACTTTAGTTCCAAAATTACATCAGTTCACATTAAGCAAATTCACTTGCTCTTGTTTCAACTCAGTCATGTCAGCACTGTATGAAAGTCCGTTCTCCCATAAAATAAGAAGGGTCTCTTCAAGTTGGGGGGTACTTTTTGCAGTTAATTTACATGATGCTCCATATTACTACCAAGATGTTCTGCCTATTTACTCATGTTAGAAAATTTCATAAAATCATTGATTACTGATTTGTATTCCAAGTTTCAATCGCAAATCAATTCTCCTATCTGTCTAGGCAGGAATAAGCTTTGAAATGAAGTTTTTAAGCCAATTTCAGGTTTAGCACATTCCTATGCAGCGCGACGTCTGTGAGAAAACATAAATCCCATTGTCCTTTGTTTTGGCTTTTGTGCTCCAACATTTGTCAAACATTCCTGTATTTCCAGAACTTCTTGAGTTGGGTAGAATAGGAGCAAATGTTTGCACACTCTTTCACCACTCAACCAACAAGCTAATACCTTAACATTCACCTACTTGTACTTCTTTCCATAGTTACATACACTGACGTTGGTTTACAGTATTTACACACATTTACCGAACAATGTAAAAAGCTCCATCCATGGCACTCTGCATAGTGTCTGCTTCAGAAGACCGAATAGAAGTGTTTTCTGTATGTGTCACATAATGGAACAAAGCAGTTAGAGAAACATCAGTGTCTTGTTTTAAAAATCCCAGTAAATCCTTACTTCAGCTAACAAAGCTGGAGCTAGGACAGAAATTAGTTTTTCCATGTCTAGCTGACACTCTAAGAGTCAAAAATACTCATGGGTTCCATTTTTCAGGCCCCCAGTTGGCAACATCTTGCTACATCAGACGTGTTGCTGGCTCGGGGGCGGCTCACAGCCGTGGACCTGCTGAGCCGACCTACATTCATTTCATATCTTGCTCCACACTGGGGGTTGCTTAGGTATGTTTTAGGTCACCACTTTTTTTTGACTTAAAAAAAAATCTAAATGATGTTTCAAGCGGTTCAAAAATTTACATATATTTTGAATACAAAATATTGGCTTTGCGTGCTTTTTATGAGTATGAATTTTCTTTACCATGAACTGCTCCCCCTGCCCGGTCTCCCCCATCCCAGCCACTCTCCATACCTGGGCAGTTGCTAATTGCCTCCAGACACCTGCCAGGTGGTTGCCTCTGACGCTCCAGCAGGTTTCCTCCCGGTCAGGGCGGTTGTGTCACTGTCCTCTTGTTTTACCTAAATACCCTGGCACTCTTGCCAGCTTCCACACTCGTGCCTCCTCTTAGTGTGTTGGGAATGTGCATTCCAAGGGTTTTCCTTGTCCAGGCCTCAGGGGACAATTTCCAAATGTGATGTACGCACAGGAGATTAAAACAGCCAGCCTTTGGAGAGGCATACACTGTGAGTACAGTGCCATTACACAGGTTATCAGAAATATTAAAACAGAGTAAGATTCGTCTATTTCTTCAAAAATCTTTCACCCATAGGATGCGTTGAAGTTTGACTGGGTTCAGTCTATTTACTTAAGTTCCAAGAAACTTCCACGTGGATGGTGCCACTCAGATCTGGAGTGCAGGTCCAAGCAGCTTATCAGAAAGCTAATATTTGGTTTGTCCTCATCCGTTATCTTTGGCCTAGTTCTACGCCTAAAAAGAGAAGATGCAGCCTCACAGACTTCTATGCTGATCAAGCAAACCGCAGAATCACTATGGACATTCCCACCAAGTGAGGGAGGGAGCTGTTCGTGGTCACGGGAGGCAGGCGCAGCCAGCACAGGACCCCACATTCACTTCACAGAAGCCCTAAGAGGTGACCAGTCCCCACGCCACTCAAAATGGCCACACCAGAATTTGAACCCGTGACCCTGGGGGCCAAAGCTTGTATATAAACGTGCCTTTCCACTTTAGTGCACTGCGGTAACGTGTGCTGGAAATAAGCTCTCTAGCAACACCTGCGGTGGGATGGGGAGGAGGAGGGGAGGTGTGCGGGTCCCAAGTGTGCCCCCCCACCCCCGTCTCTGCCACAGCGAGACACACGAGATGGCAGGTGTCACATCTGCAGGGCAGCTGAACACAAGCCGACGAGGGTTCTGCCCGCTCACCTTCCAGCTGGAGAGGCAGGCAGAGAGACAGCGGCAAAGTGCCGCTGGGCGTTAGGAGCAGCCGGGCAGGCGAGGGCAGAGAGGCGAGGGCAGCGCGCCGGCAGGGACACCAGTGGGCAGCGGCCCTGGGGCGGGGTCCCGCGGAAAGCCTCTCCGAGAAGTGGAGGCAAGAGCGGAGCTCCAGGGCTACGCACCTGTGCGGAGTGACGGCTGGGGGTCCCCGGCGCAGGGTGGGGTGTGTGAGCAGGCCGCCTCGGGGAAGTCCTCCCCGAGCAGCTGAGCACCAGCGACAACTAACTGGTTCAGGGCTGTGCCGGACGCACAGCGCACGTGCCCCTGGCCCGACAGTGCCGGTGGGTGGGGGTGGGAGGGGGTTACCCCAGTGCCTGCCGGACGTGGTAACCAGGAGTACGGCTCTGATGAGAGACTCACAGCACGGGAGGGGCAGTGGGCTGGGTGCGGCCCCCTCAAATGCACGTGTTGGAGCCCTACCACACCTACCCAGTGTGGTAGTATTTGGAGGGGGGGGCCTTTGGGAGGTGATTAGGTTTAGATGAGGTCATGCAGGTGGGGCCCCTGCCAAGAACTCATCAGGGCCATGGATGCAGCAGGCAGCAGGTACCCACCAGACACTGAATCGGCTGGTCTCCGGACCCTAGACGTCCAGCCCCCTGAACTGAGAAGTGTGCAGGGCCGTTCGTAGCATTTGGCTACAGCACCCAGGGCTGACCTCCGCAGGCAGGAGGGAAATGGATGGGCTGCGCTCTGGGCCCTCGATGCTGCCATGCCATGTGGACTCTGCTCTCCAGGGCGGTGGAGAGGTGACTGAGGGGCAGTCACAGCACCAAGGGCAGGGAGCAGAACTCAGCTGGGCATGGATGCGGAGCCAGGCACTCTGGGGCTCTTCTCCTTTGTCGGATTCGGGGCCCAGAGGTGGAGGGCGCGTGGGAGCACCCAACGACTCCCCAGCAAATAATCTTTTCTTTCCCTGTGCTTTTGGGGTCTCTGGAGGGACACTGGCCCAGGGAACACAAATGCAGCTCCATCGAACTGGCTGGTAAGATGCCACCAGACTGTAAGCCACTGGCAAGAGGTGTCACGGTGCAGTGGCTGCTCCTGATGAACAGGGGAAGCCGGCCCTCTGGCTACTGAGGGGCAGGGAGGACATGCCCCTGCTCTGCTCACCTGCCTGCTGAGTGGGACTAAGGGAAAGGAGGCGACAGCATGCATGGAGGGCGGCTGAGGCGCAGAGACGCCAGATCCAGCCCCAGAAGAAATGAAGGCGAAAATCCTGCGCCAGCTCAGACCCCGGGTAGGAGGGAGGACCCTGGGGCCAGCCGTAGGCTGCGCAGGTAGGACCGCCGCCACGGCTCTGGGACCAGCTTCGGGATGCGGGTGATGGTAGCTGCGTCAGTCGGCTCGGGCTGCTGTGAACAGAGCCACAGACGAGGCTATTTGCTCCCAGCCCTGGAGTTGCAGATCCAAGATCGAGGTGCCCACAGGCGGGTCCTCCTGAGGCGTCTCCGTGTGGTGTGCAGACAGCCACCTTCTCCCTGTGTGCCCACCTGGTCCTCCCTCGGGGTGTCTCCCTGGGTCCCATTCTCCCTTCTTGTAAGGACGCCTCCATATAGGACTGGGGCTTCCTGAGGACGTCTTACTCTCCTGGCTTCCCGACTCCCTCTCCAAGCACAGTCACAATCTGAGGTCCCGGGAGCCAGGATCTCCCAACATAAGAATTTTTGGTGGGGAGGTCACAGATGAACCCCTCACAGCAACTACCCATGATTTCTTCCTGGTTTTATCATGAATGATTTTTTTTCCCTTCCTCTGTCAGCATGTATGGGGCGTGTGGATGGCGGCCAGCTTTCCATGCTGCCCTCGTTCTCAGGCTGCCCCTGCACCTGGACGAGAGAGGGACCCGGAGCTACGTGGAGATGCTGGTGTGACGCTCGGTGCCCCTGGGAGAGGGCGCATCATTTTCCTCACCTGTGAAGAAAGGCTGAGCTCCACTCCCTGGCTCTTCTCTGCCGTCCTTGGAGCTGGGCGGCTGGAAGGATGCCGAGTGGCTGCAGGCAGGAGTGGGAGGGTAGAAGAGATTGGTTCTCTTGTCCTGAAGATAAGATAAGTGAAGGCTGGAGCCTCCCCTTCACAGGCCTCTCACAGCACTGCCGGCCCCCCGACCTGGGCTTCCCTGAGCAGAACCAGGGAGTCCGGCCCGAGGTGAGAGCCGGAGAGGGCCGTCCTATCGGGGCACGTAAGTGCAGACGAGTTTTGCGCAGGGCAGCTGCAGGGATCCAGCCTGAAGTCCCCGGCAGGCTAAGCTGGGCGCAGGGCCTGGGTGTCCCCATTGGCAGAGCCCACACTGCCAGGACACCGTCTGGCTGTGTTGTCACCCATCTCGCAGCTTCCAGGCCTGCTCCCCCAAAAGCTCTGTGTTAACTCTTGATTTTTAGTAACTCCCTTCCTGCCTGTGCTTGCTAGAAGGCATTCTCTTGACTATAACTGAGACTCCTGTCCGATATACTTGAACAGCAAGGGCTAGTGGCACTTTCCACAGTCATGGACGTGTTCTGGCATCTGCACTGTCCGACGCAGGAGCTCCAGCTCTGTGCACCCCCCCACCCCCACATTGAGGTGTGACCGGTGTGGCCACAGATACATCTCTGGATTTACCTTTTGGAAACCATGTGTGTGGAAGTGTTTCAACTGAGATTGAGGGTCGGGGAGGAGTAGCAGGCGGGTTTGGGAGATCAGCTGAAGTCAGTAGCTTCGGGCTGAAGACCGGGGCTTGTTCAGTAGTCACAGGGCCACACGCGAGACCTTGGCCAGGAGCCACTGCGGGGGGCTCCCAGGGTTCTGAGTCACAGGTTTCAGTGATGCTTCTCTGACAGGCTGGTCCATGGACACCTGGGATGCTTTAAAGATGCAGCTATTTCAGACCCTGTCTGAGAATCTCCTGTACCTTTGATTTGCGACCATTTTCACCTTTGAAAAGCCCTTTGTACATTTTTTCCTTGTTTTAAGAAAGATTTTTATCTAATAAAGACATTTATTAAGTAACATTTCTGTTCCGTCTGAAGACGCATCTTAAAGAAGAAATTTTAAAATGCCTCCCATGTGTGAGATAACCCATATAAATATAACGCCAACCTAAGATCAGACACACCTGGCTTTTCACCTGTGTAGGTAACTGCAAGTGAATTTGATTCTGCAGCTTTTCAGTGTTGACACAGATCACAGTCGCCTGACTCTGCTGAGAACTCTGGGTCAGTCATCCCTGAGGTGTCAGGACCTGGGGTGCGTGTCGGGGTGCAGGAGCGGCTCTTTGCATCGCGGCTCACCTGTTCTGGGAGAGGCTTACAGATGGGAAGGTGAACACGGTCTTCAGCCCCCGCAGCCGGAGCCACTGGATTTTCGCCCTCTGGCGGCAGGCTGTGACAATTGCAAATGCACGGCGAGCAGGCTCTCTGGGCCGGGGGCACTGTGGTGAAGTTTGGGGAAGAAATGAACTGAGGGGGTTCGCCTGCCATGGTCAGCAAGGCCACCTTGCTCACCTGGGGTGCTGAGACCCATGTAGAACCTCGCATGGCACCATTGTTCCATGCCTTATCTATTTAATCATTCACAAGAATGGCTTGTGCTGGTCATGGTGCCGAGCTGGGAGCAGAAGGAACACACCACCGGGTAGGTATTTCAGGTCTGGGGAGACAGGTGTACCCAAGCCAGTTTCCCTTCCGCCTCTCACTCCTATAGGACCAGTCTAGACACAACAGCATCTAGAGAAGGCTTATGGAGATCATGTCTGAGCCAGAATGAAAAAGAGCGGGTTGGATTTTCCCTGCCAGACAATATCCTGATAAATTTTAAGAAACACATGTGACCAAAATTGCACTCAAACCTACCTACGCTTGGCACTAAGCAGCTGAGCAGGAAGCCTAGATATGAACAGTTACAGTTAAAGCGAGTCTGAGGTCCCTTACAGTGACCAGGCTGCCTGGGGCCTACTGGGTGTGTGGTGTGTGCCTGATGACAACTGTGACTCAGTGTGCCTGTGTGAGGCCCCGGAACAGTTCACAGCCTGTTCATTTTCTGCAAGGTAAATACAGTCCTACTGTACTGGAGTTCTCCAGAGAAACAGAACCACGGAGAGGTATATCTATACATATCCATACCTCTGTCCATCTATCTATATACCAATCGGAGGAAAGGGAGAGATTTATTTTAAGGAACTGACTCACACGACCATGGGGCCTAGCAAACCTGAAAGCTGTAAAGGAAGCTGGCGGCTGGATGCGCAGGTGAGAGCTGACGTTGCAGTCTGAGTATGATGTTGGAGGTCCAGGCAGGGTTTCTGTGCTGTAGCCTGAGGAAAACTTCTTTTTCGGGAAATCACAGTCCTCACTCTCAAGGCCTCCATCTGGTGGGTAGAGGCCCATGACATTATGGAGGGTCGTCTGCTTCACTTAACGTCAGTCAGCTGTTGTAAATGCTAATCACGTCTGAAAAACACCTTCAGGGCCACATTTAGAACAAACAACTGGTCACCATAGTCCAGCCAAGTTGATACAAAACTAACTGTCACACTCCTGTACTCTGCCTCACAAATACAAATACAAGGAGTGGGTTAGATGGCCACACCTCAGCGTTCTTGTGTTTCTGCCCTAGGTACAAAGATGTGCTACTCAGGATAGCAGCCCCAGGGATAAACAAGAGCAGGAGACAGCAGAGGCCTATTCAGGCCTCAGGGGCCTAGGCAGAAGGTGAGGCTCTGAACGGCGTTGGGGTGAGTGGGTACAGGCAGAGGAGGTCGGGAGAGCACCCCCTCTGCACTGGGGCTGCTATTTTACA